>NC_090822.1:59912036-60545786 GCF_000390325.3 Nicotiana tomentosiformis
AATACCCGGTATTTATGGACTAGTACCATACAAGGTACCACATGGCCATGATAGTAAGGTGTATAAGGTGTGTTAAAAGTAAGTAGTATTTTAAGTAATTTGAGATAATACTTAATTATGTGGGTAATTAGTTAATTATTGAATTAGTGGAGGATTAATAAGTTGATTAAGGAAAAGGGGTGAAATTTTGGATAAGTCTAAATCCCTAACGTGACACCCCCTCCCCCCTCCCATTCTAATTAATGACTCATTAGTCATTACTATAAGGTGTCACATTTGGAGGAATCTTATGGCTTAGTCATCACAGTGGGACCCACACCCACTAATACAAAAAGCTTCCCTAAAATCACCAAAGGAAGGTCACACTTACTAAATAATAGATGGAAATACTTCAGCAAACTCATACAAGGTGTTCTGCAAAGGGATTAATTAACGTGACACAAAAATTCATCAACATGATTTGCAAGATTTCTTAGCTTTGAGAACAATTTCTACAAGTTGGAGTACAATCTGTAGCTTCTCACTTTCTTAGCTTTGAGAACAATTTCTACAAGTTGGAGTACAATCTGTAGCTTCTCACTTCTCAATTGAGAACAATTTCTACAAGCATATTCAAGGTGAGTTTGACGCAAGAATCAATCCTGATTGTCTCTTCGACAATTTCACGACTATAGCGTCGGTTTTTCTCCTTATCTTAGCAAGTTGGAGATTACTTCGTCTTAAAGTAAGGTATGTTAAGGCTATCCATTCTTTCTTTTGGCATAATCTATACGACACAAAAGAAACGAGCAAATGCACAATTTTCATAAATGACTTTATTCATAGAAATACTAGAGATGCTTATGTTCTTGATTCCCCATGTGTCATATTATTCTATCATCTGTTCATAGGTCTAAGAAAATACGTAAGTTGATAAAGTTTATTTCATAACATTAATCAAAGTCATAATGGTCTTATGACACTCCGAAAGATTTTATTGACATACTTTCTCATGCATTGCATTCATTTATACATGTACATTGACCCATGACCAGATGGCGTTATATACGCATATATATGTATATTATATTTAAATAGAAAAAAGATTACGACGTTATATATGCACCACCACCTGATCAGCTGGTATATATTGATGATTTTGCCCACAGTGGTCGAGATGATATGATGGGATGCCCTTAGAGGCCTGATGATGTTAAGAAACATGTACCTATACACGACATGACATTCATACGCATATTCATGACACTATAATTTTTTCATGATTTACAGAGTTATCCAGACTTATAGTTTGAGTCATTTACTCTATATTTCTTCCATGTCTGTTATGTACTTATTTACGTGCCTTACATACTCGGTACATTATTTGTACTGATGTCCCTTTTGCCTGGGGACGCTTCGTTTCATGCCCGCAGGTTCCGATAGGCAGGTCGAGAGTCTCCAAGTAGGCTATCAGCTCAGCGGAAGATGTTGGTGCGCTCCATTTGCTCCGGAGTTGCTTATTTGGTCAGTATAATTAGGACGTGTATGGATTGGTATGGCGGGGCTCAGTCCCGATCTTTATGATACTTATGTACTCTTAGAGGCTTGTAGACATATGTCAGGTATATGAATACTTGTATGGCCTTGTCGGCCTATGTTTTGAGTTTAGAAATGATCATGTTATCCTTTTAGGCCCGTGTGTCATGTGTATATGATGATATAATAAGAAAGATACGTTACATTGGTACTCGATTGAGTAAGGTAGTGGGTTTCCATCGCGGCCCATCAGTTTGGGTCGTGACAAAGTGGTATCAAAGTCGTTCTGTCGTAGGGAGTCTACAAGCCATGTCTAGTAGAGTCTTGTTTATGAGTGTGTCGTGCACCACACTTATAAGCAGGAGGCTACAGGGCATTTAGGACTGTCACTCTTTCTTCTTACTCTAGATCGTCTGGTAGAGCTCAGTTGTAAGAACTCAATTTCCTAAACTCTATCTTATTCGTAATACAACGATGCCTACATTCAAAAAGATGGTCGGTAGGAGATATAACCGTTGAAGTGTTGAGTCAGAGGAACTCGATTTTTGCATTATGCTTATGATGAGCAAATGTGAGATCTTCAGCAGACCATGCGTGTTCGAAAGGTGTAAGGTTCTTGACAAGGAGTTTTAAGGCAAGAATACTTATCCACTTTTATGGTAAAAAGGAATAACAGAATCGGAAGGTAGACACAAGTTTCAGCAAGTAAAAGAAGCAAGGTGAAGGAGGGTACGAAGTACCCAGTTAATAAAGATTATCATGATTTACCATTCAGGAAGGGAGATATAAGCGTCTTGAGTTACCTTCAACAGTGACAGATGTACGTACAATCGGCCACACCGATCTAAGTTATGCCCTATGGGAGCTAACAGATATAGTTTAAGAGAATGAGGGGTTATCAGGATCCGGCCGGGGTTAGAGAAACCCAAAATAGGGGATGGATTGGTAGAATTAGTTGGAATTTTTGAAGGATAGTGCAAACGTGGTAATGGATCTCCTTGTGATACACCTAGATGGTGTACTCTAAAATAGTACAGCTAGATATGAGTGCTACAAAGATAGGAACTGGAAGCCTGAAAAGGATAAATATTATCTTAGTATGACTATCGTCCCTAGTAGAGAGATAATGCTAGGCAACCCAAAGAGCCAGTGGATGGAGCAAAGGGGAGCTAAAAGTAAAAGAATATCTTGTTGATGTTTTCAGAATAAAGTGATTGATAGAAATGTTAGCGGAAAAATAAGAAGAGAGTTAATGGAGCAGTATGAGTAAAATGTGGTACATGGATGACAACGGTAGATCAAAAAATGATAGTATTACAGGGTCTATAGTCAAGGGAAGGGAAAAAATGAGAGGTGACAGGCCTTGAGACAACAAAAGAGTATAGGCCATAAAGTCATATCCTCACTTCAAAAAATAAGTTCGTGACTCCAACGCAACTACCGAAAGGAAAAGTTAGACCCCAGAATAATAAAAATCAGTATGGATTGGTGAACAAGATAAACTAAATATGAACTAGGGACTGAGTGACTTGATAATAGTCAACATCATGAGAATTTCAGAGATTGCGTTTCAACGATAATCGAATGGACGACAGAAGAATACCCTTTAAAGGTCATTCAGGAAGACGCTTCCCTAAAGCAAGCAATATGAGCAAAGTTAAGCTTAAGGGATTGTATGTGCCAGTTGCACTAAGTGTCACCATTGCGATTAAGGGAATTTGTTATCCTTGGTACAGAAGGATTTTCACAAGGCGAGTAAGGGTCATCGATGATGTGAAAGGACGCCAAAGATGAAAAGGTAAAACATCTGTAGGTAGGTCATCGTAGCTCCAACTCTTAGTACTCCCCTAAAGGGGGGAATATGGAATGATGTGGCATTAAGCCAGAATTAAGTGGTTCTAGTAATTATGAAATGGTAAAGGAAAAATGCGGGAAAAAAAATAAAAAAGGGATGAGATTGCAATTATCCAAAGCCTACATATATGCTATGATTCTAGAATATTATGAAACAACGACGTCAAGGAAAGGAAGTAAGGGTCCCTACCCAAGAGGTTATTGATAGATAAGGAGTCAGTGCGAGACGTAAGTTAAGACAAAGAAAATAACCCAAGAAAGATTACGCGGAATATTGATATGAGAATGGGCCAACGAGTAATCAGTAATTGATTCAGGAAGAACCTAGTTATGGCTAAATAGGGGGTTATAGACGAGGTAGCAGATCGTGCAAGATAAACATAGTAAAACCCAATATGGTGAATCTAGTCTCGCAGATATGACATCGTGATCCTTGAGAAATATTCAAATAGGAGTTGGGGTAGTTAAAGGTACCATATGAGTGTTACTGAAATAAAAGAGAAAGCCACTGGGAAGACAGTCAAAATATCAAGTTCAGAAGCAACCCTACAAGCACACGAGCGTAAACTACGGATAATTATAGGCGAGAAAGGACATCAAAAAAAAAATCAAATATTCGGTGTAATTTGCTCGCAGCTTTACAAGAGTCAGAGAATCCTCCCTAAATACTACAATGAAAGACTAGCTGAGAAAGTAAGGAAGGAAGCTTTAACCTAAGCTGGGTGACCTAAGGAGGAAATGGTCCTATAACAACAGTCTAACAACAACATTGTATGCACTTCATAAGAAAATGGCACCTACTGTGGCTAGTGAACGGGAAGAAAAATCAAAAGTAATATTTGAAGATCATATGAGTTGTACAAAAATTCCGGCATGCGTGAGAGCTAAGAAAAGCTAAGCATGCACGCAACAAAGGGGAAGAAAGAGCAGGAAAGGTAATAGCAAGAAAACTGAGAAGGAACGAAAGGAATCATTCGATCAATGATCCAGAGTTAGCTACGTTATGAGCGCACTTAAGATTTCAGAGTATTATCCATGTAGCATATATGTTGACAATCATACAGCCGTAGAAGACTTCGGTATAAGTTAAAGAAATAATTGAGCCCATGTCATAGATCGAATTGTTAAAGGATTATATCATGGATAAGTCCTCAAGTTAAGCCCATGAAAATAAGAAGAGTTGATGGTTTCTCTAAGTTATACAAAGCTCAGTATAGCCTGAATAAACTCAAAGGAGTCTAAGACTAGTAGCATTTAGCAGAAATGGAATACTGCCATGGTAATGAAATAAAGGTGTGATTGCGATAGATAAAGGATGACGTTTAGCCTTCAATTGAGTAATGAATCAAAGAGGATTTCATGAATGATATGGGATTAAAATACCCATGTAAGGTAAATTAGTCTAATCATTTTAGAGGTTCCCCGATGAGACGTCAGCCCTAGTGATTACGTAAGAAGTTTCAAGTTATCAGTGGTAGATTATAGATCAATATTGATATGAATCAACAATGGATGGATAAAGGTTATAAAATATGATATGAGATTAGGCCATCAGTCTTTAGGATAAGCAACGAGAGTAACCTAGAGGTAGTTGCAGACCTCAGTAATGATAAATTGAAGTAAGAGTTATAGTATAGTATGACCTACGTAAATGCAGTAAAGTCATACTAATAGATAACCAGGTCTATGAAATAGGATATAGCAATATTCGCAAGTTCTACAAAGTACCAAGCGAAGAATTTCAGTATACATATAGATGCCCAGAGAGACATCTTATTAAGCTCTGTATATGTTTACAAAGTAAGGCCTAGAGATTGGTTAAAAGCTGGAGGAAAGAGAAGAGAAGAGTCGCATAGGCGCACATACAAAGTTAGAGTCGTAAAGGTTGCATGATAGAAGGTAGTAATAGTTGCGAGATTGGAAGAATTCCGACCACAAGTCGTGGTGTGAGAAAGAGGCTTAAAGGGGGGAATGCCCTGGCCTTTGGGATTCATTCATAGAACAGTCGCCTAGATGGCAAGAGAAGTACTAAACTATTCGCAAGAGCTATGGGTCATGAGAATGATAAGTGCATCCGTCAACATTCGAGGACGAATGTTCCAAAGGGGGGAATAATATTACACCCCATGCTTTCATACGTGGAAGTACAATTGCGCCATAAGTAAATTGATATAAGATCAGAAATGAGATGTTACGTCCCGCATTTTCGTACGTTGAAATTTTATCGTAAGTTAATCAATGTAAGCTCGGGAATGAGATTATTTTGAGGTTATAAGCATTATGCTATTTCAAACAAGGGATAAGTAAATTCGTGAAGGTGAGAGGGTAAGTAAATTCGTGAAGGTGAGAGGGTAAGCAAATCGAAGAAAATGAGTTTCGTCGAAACTTGGCAATTTGGAATAAAATACGGACCGAACTATAATACCAGGTATTTATGAACTAGTACTATACAAGGTACCACATGGCCATGATAGTAAGGTGTATAAGGTGTGTTAAAAGTAAGTAGTATTTTAAGTAATTTGAGATAATACTTAATTATGTGGATAATTGGTTAATTATTGAATTAGTGGGGGATTAATAAGTTAATTAAATAAAAGAGGTGAAATTTTTGATAAGTCTAAATCCCTAACATGGCAACCCCCCCCCCATTCTAATTAATGACTCATTAGTCATTACTATAAGGTGTCACATTTGGAGGAATCTTGTGGCTTAGTCATCACAGTGGGACCCACACCCACTAATACAAAAGGCTTCCCTAAAATCACCAAAGGGAGGTCACACTTACTAAATAATAGATGGAAATACTTCAGCAAACTCATACAAGGTGTTCTGCAAAGGGATTCATTAACGTGACACAAAAATTCTTCAACATGATTTGCAAGATTTCTTAGCTTTGAGAACAATTTCTACAAGTTGGAGTACAATCTGTAGCTTCTCACTTTCTTAGCTTTGAGAACAATTTCTACAAGTTGGAGTACAATCTGTAGCTTCTCACTTCTCAATTGAGAACAATTTCTACAAGCATATTTAAGGTGAGGTTGACGCAAGAATCAATCCTGATTGTCTCTTCGACAATTTCACGACTATAGCGTCGGTTTTTCTCCTTATCTTAGCAAGATGGAAATTACTTCGTATAAAAAAGTAAGGTATGTTAAGGTTATCCCTTCTTTCTTTTGGCCTGATCTATACGACACAAAAGAAATGAGCAAATGCACAATTTCTATAAATGACTTTATTCATAGAAATACTAGAAATGCTTATGTTCTTGATTCCCCATGTGTCATATTATTCTATCATCTTTTCATGGGTCTCAAAAAATACGTAAGTTGATAAAGTTTATTTTATGATATTAATTAAAGTCATAATGGTCTTATGACACTCCGAAAGATTTTATTGACGTACTTTTTTATGCATTGCACTCATTTATACATGTACATTGACCCATGACCAGATGGCGTTATATATTCGTATATATGTATATTATATTTAAATAGGATATGAAAAAAAGATTACGGCGTTATATACGCACCACTACTCGATCAGCTGGTATATGTTAATTATTTTTTCCACAGTGGCCGAGATGATATAATGGGATGCCCTCAGAGGCCTGATGATATTATGAAACATGTACCTATGCACGACATGAAATTCATACGCATGTGCATGACACTATAATTATTTCATGATTTACAGAGTTATCCAGACTTAAAGGTTGAGTTATTTACTCTATATTTCTTCCATGTCTGTTATGTACTTATTTATGTGCCTTACATACTCGGTACATTATTCGTACTAACGTCCCTTTTGCCTGGGGACGCTGCGTTTCATGCCCGCAGGTCCCGATAGACAGGTCGAGAGTCCTCCAAGTAGGCTATCAGCTCAGCGGAAGATGTTGGTGTGCTCCATTTGTTCCGTAGTTACTTATTTGGTCAGTATAATTAGGACATGTATGGATTGGTATGGCGGGGCTCAGTCCCGACCTTTATGATACTTATGTACTCTTAGAGGCTTGTAGACAGATGTCATGTATACGAATACTTGTATGGCCTTGTCGGCCTATGTTTTGAGTTTTTAAATGATCATGTTGGCCTATTAGGCCCGCGTGTCACGTGTATATGATGATGTAATAATAAAGATACGTTACGTTGGTACTCGGTTGAGTAAGGTACCGGGTGCCCGTCGCGGCCCATCGGTTTGGGTCGTGATGCTGGAGACAGGTAAGATATGAGTCAGCAAATAGTTTGTACCATATAGAGACATGTGATCGGTGCAAAATAAGTTCTGAAGGCATTGGAACTGGGAACGACGATTTGAAAGGAAGACATCAGTTGGAGAAGACACTATTCAATGAGCAGTCGTTACAGAGAATCTCTATATTCATGTTCAACCGTTATGCAGCCAGCAATACAGATTTTATTCTCATTCAAGAAGAGCTTGATTTGGGAATTTTGTCTCCGTGAATAGAGATATTTAAGGAAAAATTGTATCCATGGTTATACATGAAATATTCTGTACTCAAAAGCTAAATCAACACTTATTCTATTGAATCGTTATCTTTCTTGTGTTTTTAACATTGTTCTTATTTCTACTACGGAGAAACTAAATTCACAATCAGGCTTGTACTTCTTTTAAGTCATTTTGATAATCTAATTTCTGTGCTTATTCATTTCAAATTTTTGGATCAAATCAATTCACGTGTCTATAAACCACGTTACTAATTCAACTGTACAGTTTACGGGTAAATACTGTAGAGATAGATTTACTATGATATATTAAATGCTTAGGTGTAAATCCTTCATCACAATACACCAAAGTCAAAGAATGAAATTGATTGACTTCGACTTCTATGATATATTAGGTCATATATGACAAGTTGGTCTCGCGCAAGTTATGCTTGCCAAGAAGTAATAATATGTTTCTCTTAAAACAGAAAGATTTAACATATTTGATCGTCTCCAGACCGATGCCAGTTCATAAGTTGAATAGAAAATCAAATCATGTTGCCCATCTTTTAGTCATTTGTATAAGATATAGGAAAGATGTTAATGTTTCTCAAAACTAGTGGAATTTACATTATTGACAGTAAGAGCTGTGACCAACATCCTCCGACCTTCTAATTTTCTTCTTTCAACCATTTTGTTTTTTCTTGTGCTATTGTAAATTCCTTCTCTTCCCCATTCGTGCATCTTAAGGGCTTGTAACTGTCAATGACGGCGTCAAGAATTTTAACAAAGGAATTTAGAAAACATGTAAAAATTTTGCATATGAAAATCATACCTACAGCATAAAGCAATTACTAAACTGTCTTTATCACAACAGTAAAAGCTTTTCTTATGTCAAGAAGATTCAAAGTTTATACATATGCAAATAATTTTTTTTTACCCTATTTGAATAGTATAATTTTCCGACGACCTTCATTACCAGAGACGGATCCAGGATTTAAAGTTTATGGGTTCCTATAGCGACCTTAAATAAATATAAAATAAGTAAATTGGTTCACAATCAAATATTTATGAATATTTAGTGAATTTTGTAATATATATACAGGATATATCTAAAAGCTACTGATTCCCGGGAACCAAAATGTAATAGGCCGGATCCGCCCCTGTTCATTACTGGTTGCTGCCCTTAAGCTTAACGAAATTTAAAATGAAATTCCCCAAAGGTTGTCTGGCATATTGACTAAACCTCTCATGTACTGTACCAATTATTGCACATGAAGTGAGTCATTATTGCACTGAAGCTCACTTCATATATCTCTAAACTTTATTTAATTCATTTTTGCATCATGTTTATTACACCCGAATATCAACTGACCACTAGATATTTTACGACAAATGTAATTACTTATCAACACTCGAACACAAGCAATGCAAAAAACGAAAACTTATCATCAGTCGGTACATGCAAGAAGCATTATTAATTTAGTTTCATGAGTCAATATTAAGCAATTTAAAAAACGATGACCTGTAGTTAAACCCATAATTTATAGCCTCTAGTTTGGAATTCCGGTATATTAAGTGAATGCATTTCCCTACAAAATCTCTCTTCCACTCTGTCCCTTCCCTTCACCCTCTTCCCAACATTCTATTTCTTCTTTACTTGGTTCATCCATTTTTTCTTTGCCTTTTCTTCTCATAATTAACGTAAAACTATTGTTTCCGTCTTTCTTTATGCTGGAAGATCTGAGAAAATAGAAACTGATCACAACGACAAGAGAGAAGGCCAAATTAATTAACCACCACAATGTTTGTTGAAACAAGCCATTTGCCTCCTCAATTAGGAAACATTGTTCATTCTGATCCTAACATATCTACCACAAACATTAATCACGACGACGCGGATAACAATTACAATGCAAGGCACAGTAGTTTCTCTGCCTATGAAGCCAATCGTCTTAGTGGTGAAGGTTCTCCTATGATGATGTCCCCATGGAATCAAGGCTCTCCTTTTACTAAATCCCCTTGGTCCAAATTTGATGATCAAGATGGAAATTCCCAAAATATCCCTCAAAATGGTCTTATTGGTTCACTCGTACGTGAAGAAGGTCACATCTATTCTTTGGCTACAAAAAATGATCTTCTCTACACCGGATCAGATAGCAAGAACATACGTGTTTGGAAGAACTTGAAGGAATTTGCAGCATTCAAATCCAATAGTGGCCTTGTTAAAGCTATAATTATTTCAGGTGAGAAAATTTTCACAGGTCATCAAGATGGAAAAGTTCGTGTTTGGAAGATCCAAGCAAAGAATCCTGGTAGTTATAAACGTGCTGGGACTTTGCCAACCTTCTTTGACATTTTCAAGGCATCCATTAAGCCTAGCAATTATGTGGAAGTTAAGCGTAATAGGACTGGTTTATGGATCAAGCATGTTGATGCCATTTCATGCTTGAGCATGGATCAAAGCCATGGCCTACTCTATTCTGCTTCCTGGGACAGGACATTTAAGGTAAGTGGCGTATGCAAAAAATTTCATAAGCAATGTCAATATTTAAAGAAGTGAACAATCACTATAACACATCATATTATTAATTATCACTTTAGTTTTTATGAATGGAGGCTAGGTGGATGATTTGATTCAATACAACCTTTATTTTTTTCTAAAAGAGACTAAAAAATTTGCAAACCCACGACCTAAATTAATTAGGCAAATGACACGCATGAGCAGCAAACTAGGAGCGCTATTTGTCTAGCAATGTCACTTTATATTATCTATATCAATTTCTTGTTTTAGTATTATGTGCAGAGTAAATCTTTTAACGTGCATCCACCCATGTTTAAGGTATGGAACGTTGATAACTCAAAATGCATAGAATCAGTCAAAGCCCATGATGATGCTGTGAACTCTGTGGTGACTAGCGCGGAAGGCATAGTGTATACAGGATCAGCTGATGGAACAGTCAAGGTTTGGCAGAGGGAAAACTCTGGAAAGAACACAAAACATGTTTTTGTTCAGACACTTCTGAATCAGGAATGTGCAGTGACAGCTTTGGCTGTTAACAGATCTGGTTCAATAGTTTACTGTGGTTCATCTAATGGCGTTGTCAATTTTTGGGAACGCGAGAAACAGTTGTCGCATGGTGGAGTCCTCAAGGGCCACAAATTGGCAATTTTATGCCTTGCAGCTGCTGGAAATTTGGTGCTCAGTGGATCAGCAGATAAAACTATATGTGTTTGGAGAAGGGAAAAGTCCGTTCACACATTGCTTTCAGTTTTAACAGGTCACAATGGACCAGTGAAATGCCTTGCAGTGGAGGAGGACAAAGAGTCCACTGGAAGTGATCAGAAATGGGTGGTTTATAGTGGAAGTCTTGATAAATCAGTAAAAGTTTGGAGTGTTTCAGAGAAGGCACCAATGATGATGCAGAATAATATGCATGGTGATACGGTCACTTGGGATTCAATCCCATCTGTCAAAAATTGATTGAAAATGTTTCAAATGGCAAGTTTCAGTCGAGGAATTAATTATTCTGTTAATTGTAAGTGATGGCATTATGGTGTGTCAAATTTTTGGCCAATGACTACTGCATAATTGAGGGAATGGAATTGGACGGACAAATAAAATTCTTTTAATTTCTTTTTATTATTTGAATAATATTATGAACATTAATTGTAGGATTGAATCAATTGATAGGGGATTGATCTGCATAAGTTAATTGTTTTTGAGATATATATGTTCATATCGAGTTATGTACATCATTTTCTTTAATTATATGGTTAGTCTTATAAATAGAAAGGATTCCACATTACAATATTGTTGATGACAAAGTGTCACGATCCAAAATCACATGTCGTGATGGCGCCTATCTCAATACTAGACAAGCCGACAATCTCCCATATCTTTTATTTTTAAAAATAAAATGATTAAATTCAGCGGAAGAAAATTCACAAATATATATATATAAACACTCCCAAAAACCGGTGTCACTAAGTACATAAACATCTAATATGAATACAAGTCTGGAAAATACGGTCTATAATAATCTAAGACCAAATACAGTAAACAAGGAGATAGAGAAGGAGAGACAAGGTTTGCGAAACACGGCAGCTACCTCTGAATCTCCGAAAAATCAACTGTGCGAGAGAATCAACACCCGCTATGTCCGGAAATACCTGGATCTGCACGCGAAGTGCAGAGTGTAGTATCAGTACAACTAACTCAGCAAGTAACAATAATAACTTAGGAACTGAAGATAATGACGAGCTACACAATTATAGTTCATTTTCAGTAATTCCAACAGAGAGTAGACATGCTATCAATTCCAGCAGCTTAAGTCAAATCAGTTTCATACCGTTCAAGTTCATGTAATCCAAATATAAAATCTTTCAGAAAATTTCACAACAATGACAGATAGCAACTAAGTGCAACAACAAATGAAAAGCAAGTACAGCCTCTCAGGGCAACAGTTACTCAAGCAAGTACAACCTCTCAGGGCAACAGTTACTCAACTCGTCACAACAGCTCAATCACTCGGCTCTCAGCCCTTAGCACTCACACTCAATGGGTACCCGCGCTCACTGGGGTGTACAGACTCCGGAGGGGCTCCTATAGTCCAAGCGCCATAATCCGCACGGACAACTCACGTGCTATAATATCCTGTACGGACAACTCACGTGCTATAATATCCTTATCTCACTGACAGGCCCCCGGCCTTACTCAGTCCTCAACCTCTCTAGTCTCTCGGCTCTCGAAAATCACAAAGATCAATCCAAACAAAGATAACATAGTGTATCAACAAAATCAAGAAAGACTGAGGTATGATACGCAAGTAAAATCATGACTGAGTACAAGACATCAATTAGCAAATAATTTAACAAGTACGCATCCTCTGCGGGTCCCAACAGCACTATCATATAGCCTAAGCATGATTTGCAGTCAAATTTCTTTAACACATAAAGAGCATATAGCTAACAATAAATTATTCAACTATATAGTTTTTACGGTACGGACCAAGTCATAATCACCTCGGTGCACGCCCACATGCCTGCTACCTAGCATGTGCGTCACCTCCAAAATAATCACATGACACAAAAATTCGGGTTTTTATACTCTCATGACCAGATTTAAAACTGTTACTTACCTCAAACCGTGAAATTCTTATTTCGCTAAGCCTTTGCCTCGTGAATTGGCGTCCAAACGCCTCGAATCTAGCCACAAATCGATCGATTCAGTCCATTAAATTTATTAGAATTAATTCTATAAGAAAATACAAGTTTTCATAAAAATCCGAAATTTAGCTCAAAAATCACCTGTGGGCCCATGTCTCGTAATCCGACGAAACTCACAAAATACGATAATCAATCCAATTACAAGTTCAACCATACTAATTTCACTCAAATCCGACTTCGAATCGACATCGAAATCTTAAAAAAAATTTAATATGAGATTTCTAAAAAAATTCTAAATATCAATCTCAAAACATTAATTACAAGGTGAAACAATGATATGTTCGTGTATATTGACCAAATCCGAGTTAGAATCACTTACCCCAATATTTTTCCTTGAAAATCTATCAAAAATCGCCTCTCCATCTCCAATTTATCAAAAATGACGAATGGGACGAAGTCCCTTGGTTTATAATTCTGCCCAGGCAGCCCTCGGTCCTGCCTCGATCTTGTCCTTCGATCATGATCCTCGATCCTGGGCCTCGATTCTGACCTTCGATCATGGCCCTCGACCCTGGCCTTCGATCATGGCTTCGATCCTGGCCTCGATCCTTGGCTCGATTTCTGGGCTCGATTTTAGGCTCCCCGAATTTCCAGCAGAAGGAAATTGTAGCAGTTGTTTTAGTTCAACTTTTGATCCGTTAACCATCCGAAACTCACCTGAGGCCCTTGGGACCTCAACCAAATACAACAACAAGTCCTAAAACATCATACGAACTTAGTCGAGTCTTCAAATCACATCCAACAACGTTAAAAATACGAATCACACATAGATTCAAGCCTAATGAACTCTAAAATTTCCAATTTCTACAAACAACGCCGGAACCTATCAAATCACGGACGATTGACCTTAAATTCTGCGTCGGACCTCTATTTAGAGAGGACATGATTACCTACCCTTTGTGTAACGACCCGAACGGTCGTTTTTAGTATTATAACCCCATTCCCCCATTTATTACTCAATTTATGCTTTACAGTTATTTTATGACTTACCAGGTTAGTTGGTGCGGGTCCGGGAGGAATTCAAAGTGAAACAAGATACTTAGTCTCATAATTAAAAATTTAAGTTAGTAAATTTAACCAGATATGGAGTTATGTGTAAACGACCTCGGATTTGAATTTTGATGATTCCATTAGTTTCGTCTGGTAATTTTGGATTTAGGAGCATGTCCGAAAAAGTATTTGGAGGTCGGTAGAGGGATTTGGCTTGAAATGGCGAAAGTTAAATTTTCGAAAAGTCTAACCGGGGGTTGACTTTTGGTTATCGAGTTCGGAATCCGATTCTGAAAATTGGAATACCTGCGTTATATCATTTATGACTTGTTATCATGCTAAATTCTTAAGATACTTAAGTTGGCTGGAAAAATCAGACATCTTATCATTGACCAGTTATTAAAAACTAATAGCTATAACATCTTTTTATCATATTGTTTTATGATATTGTAAAACAGTGGCAGATCTAATTATGGGTTTAGGGGTTCCACAGAATCCTGTATTTTGAGAATGAACCTTAGCTTATATGTGTGACAGTGTGTGCGCGCACGCACACGTTTGCGAACGATATGTACGGTTAAAATTGGATATATCTTTCAGAGTTCACTCTCCAACTCAAAGTGTATAATCTCTATATATTGGATCTGTCACTTGTGCAAATCTGTTGCCCAAACCCACTACAACTTAGTTTTAACTTTAACATACCTTTTTTTCCCCTTGAATTATTGACGGTAATAGGAGTACTTAAAGGTGATCTATAAACGGATTTCCACCCACCATACCCAAGTGTCCGTCGGGCCACTACCATGCAATTTTTGCGAGAGCTAAAAAAGCGTCTACGGGTAAAGCATCGTATCCATATAATTGTTTGCCACCTACGTTCCGCCATCCAATCAAAGTGTAAGAACCTAGGTAATAGTATATTCCTCTTAAGAACAAGCTTTTACAGAAAATAATTAGGTTGTTAAATGTCTTTGTATATTCCAACCTCCAACACAATGAGGATGTTGATTGTAATCTCTAATGGTCATGTCATGAGTGCACGTTGAAAATAATAAACTTATCATAGGAGTCAAAAAGTATATAGTAAAAGAAGATACAAATTTACGTTTAGCCCACGAAAGAGGTTCACACAAGGATTTCTCCGACACTTAGAGTATTTTTGGTACGAAGGAATTTTTAATTTTCTCATGTTTTGTTGGTTTAAATGTATTTGAAAATATTTTGCTCATGAACTCATTTTATCAAGAGAAAGAGAAAATATTTTCAAAACTCCTTCTCAACCTTTCCCACCCTATTCCCCATCCCCACCAACTCACCCCCACCCCACCCCATGCATACCCACCCAAAATTAAAATATTATTAATAGTATTTTCTTTTATAGATAGATTTTATTTTTTTTTGCATTTCAACAAATGAATTTTTTTTACATGATATAAAAAAGTATTTTTTTTTTCATTTCAACAAAAAAAGTACTTTCTTTTCATTAAAAAAATAATTTTCTTTCATTCAATAAAATGAGTACTTTCTATTATAACGAGTGTCACTGCATCTTAATCTCATGAAATTGCACTAACGTATTGTAATTTTAATTACATTTATTCTACTCTTTTACTTTGATGAAATTATAATTATCTTCTTGGGGATTTATGTGAACTTTCCCATCCTCATCTCATTACGATTTTGTTGTAGAAGAAGAAGAAGAAGAAGAAGAGAAATCCCAGTTGGTGGCCCGTGTGGGGGAAGGTGAACCGGCAGATGCTGAAATAGGACCGTCCCAACATGAGGAGGTCGATGAGACAAGCTTGAGGCGATCGACATTACCAGGTCCCCTCAGATTTCAGTCACCATGATTCGCGAGGCTGGTTTGTTAGAAAGTCGTTCTTACGAGGGGCCTCAGGGGATGACTGATATCCACAAGTTATTGGACGGATTTGAGTCCACTGCCTTCGAGGATGTCAGTGGGCTCGGAGACTTGCCGGTGCCAAAGAAGGTACTATCGCCGAGAGCCAGTGGGTTCTCCCCGAGCCCAAAATTGGTGAACCATCTTTATGGCGCATTTTGTGAGGTGTTCACAGATCACAGGAGTCTCCAGCACTTGTTCAAGCAAAAGCATTTGAACTTGAGGAAACAGAGGTGGTTAGAGCTACTAAAGGACTATGATATTACCATTCTTTATCATCCGGGGAAAGCTAATGTGGTGGCCAATGCTTTGAGTAGGAAGGCTGAGAGATGGGGAGCTTGCTTACATTCCAGATGGGGAGAGACCTTTAGCGTTGGATGTTCGTCCTGAGATAACGGTGCAATATGATAATAGATTACAATTGGTGATGATGGGGTGTTTAGGCTATAGAGTCGGATCTGTGTTCCAAATGTGGATGGGTTGCGAGAGTTGATTCTTGAGGAGGCCCATAGTTTATGGTATTCCATTCATCCGGGAGCCACGAAGATGTACCATGATTTGAGGCAACATTATTGTTGGCGGAGGATGAAGAAGGATATTGTTGAGTATGTTGCGCAATGTTTGATTTTCCACGGGTGAAGTACGAGCATCAGAGACCTGGTGGTTTGCTTTAGAGGCTTGATATTCTGGAGTGGAAGTGGGAGCGTATCACCATGGATTTTGTAGTTGGGCTTCCACAGACCTTGAGGAGATTCGATTCAGAGTAAATCATTGTGGACAAACTGACCAAGTCTGCACACTTAATTCCAATCGAGATCATCTATTCTTCAAAGCAACTGGCTCAGATTTATATTCGGGAGATTGTTCGTCTTCATGGTGTGCCAGTGTCTATTATCTTGGATCGAGGCACTCAGTTTACACCATATTTTTAGAGAGCAGTGCAGCGACAGTTGGTCACACAGAATGAGTTGAGTACAACATTTCATCCCTAGATGGACGGACAGTCCGAGCGCACTATCCAGATATTGGAGAATGTTTTACAAGAATGTGTCATCAATTTCAGAGGATCATGGGATCAATTTCTACAACTAGCAGAGTTCGCCTGCAATAATAGCTATCAGTCGAGCATCTAGATGGATCCGTATGAAAGACTTATATGGGAGGTGATGTCGTTCTCCGGTTGGTTAGTTTGAGCAAAGGGAGGCTAGGCTGTTGGGCACTGATTTGGTCTGTAGTGCTTTGGAAAAGGTAAAGTTGATTCAGGAGCGGCTTCGTATAGCACTGTCTAGGCAGAAGAGTTATAAAGACAAGAAGGCTCGTGATGTTGCATATATGGTGGGTGAGAAGGTTCTTCTTAGAGTTTCTCCCATGAAGGGTGTGATGATGTTTGGGAAGAAGGGAAAGATAAGCCCTCGATATATTGTCCCTTTTTAGGTGCTTCGGAGAGTTGGAGAGGTGGCCTATAGACTTGCTTTGACACCTAGTCTATCTGGAGTTTACCTAGTGCTTCATGTTTCTATTCTCTAGAAGTATTATGGGGATCCGTCACATGTTTTTGACTTCAGCATGATGCAGTTGGATGAACATTTGACTTATGATGTGGAGCATATGGCAATTTTGGATCGGCAGGTTCGAAAGTTGAGGTCGAAGAATATAGAATTGGTGAAGGTTCATTGGAGAGGTCATTCAGTCGAGAAGGCTACTTGGGAGACCAAACATGATATGCATAGAAAACATCCTCGCCTTTTTTAGACTCCACGTATGATTCTAGACTCGTTTGAGGACGAACGTTTGTTTAAGAGGGGAGAATGTAATGACCCGATCGGTCGTTTGGAGTATTTGTGTCCCATTCCCCTATTTTATGCTTTACTTATGTGTAATTGTGATTATGTAACTTGTCGGGGTAGTTGGTTTGGTTTCCTGTAGGTTTTGGAGTGAATTGGGACACTTAATCCAAAGATTGGGAGCTTAAGTAGTATGAGTTGACGGAAATTTGACTTTTGTGTAGACGAACTTGCAATGGTATTTTGATGGTTCCAATAGCTTCGTATGGTGATTTTGGAATTAGGCATATTTGCGGATTTAGATTTGGAGGTTCCTAGATCGTTTTGGCTTGAATGGGCGAAGTTGAAAGTTGTAGGTTTGAAACGTTAATAGGTTTTAACAGGAGTTGACTTTGTTGATATCGGGTTTGAATTTAGTTCCGGGAGGTTGGATAGGTCCATTGATTCATTTGGGACTTGCAAGCAAAATTTGAGGTCATTCCGAATTGATTTGATATGGTTCAACATGAGTCTTGGAAAGTTGAAAGTCCATTAGTTCATTATGCTTGAATTAAGATGCGATTAGTAGTTTTGATGTTATTTGGTGTGATTTGAGGCCTCGAACATGTCTGTGGTATATTTTAGTATTAGTTGGTATGATTGGACGGGGTCCCGGGGGGCCTCGGGTGTGTTCCGGGGTTCTTTCAGGCTATTTTCCCTTGTTTAGCATCAGTTGTCTTCTGGTGTTCTAGTGGTAGGTGTGTTTTTGTTCTACGCGTTCGCACTGGCGAGGTCACGTTTGCAGAGTTTGAGGAGCAGTGGCTTTCGCGTTTGCATATGGGGAGTGGCGTTTGGGTAGAATAGTGGGTGGTTACGCGCGTCAGGTTATTAGCCTTCGTGATCGCGAGGGCTTGTCCTCCTTCGCATAGGCTTGGAACCTAGTGAGTCGCGATTGTGTGCCTGGGGTTGTGTTTGCATAGGGTCTTTTGGTGGAACTGGAGTTTTATTCTTCGTGATGAGGGTCCCGTGATTGCAATGCATATGCCTGGGAAGAGTATTTATGTGCTCTATTTCGAAGATATTTTTCGAAGATTTTGGTTATTTTATCATATTTTGAGTTATAGAGCTCGGTTTTGGGATATCTTGGAGGGGATTTTCACGATTTGGATTGGGGTAAGTATTTTTTATTTGGATCATTTCATTATTCATGATTAATTTAAGGATTTGAGCACTGATTCGGAGTCGAAATTGGATGAAATTGGTTTGGTTGGACTCGTATTCGAATGAGAGTTCGGAATTTTGGAGTTTTGTCAGGTTCCGGGTTGCGGGTGCAGGTTGACTTTTTGATTTTGATTTCTGGGGTTGTTTCCTACGACATTACTTGATGATATTAAGTTGTTTGTGACTTGATCTGAGTCGTTCAGAGCCCGATGTGTTTGGGAAGGGCTTTTGGAGTATTGATTTCCACATTTTGAGGTAAGTAACATATCTAAACTTAGTATTGAGGGTAATTATCCCTAAAAACTATGATATTTGGGATGTGATGGGTGTGACGCACGAGCAAGGTGACAGGCATGTGTGCGTGCACCGGGTATTCATGAATCGGGTGACTTCAGACTATTACCGGGCTTATTTTGCTATCATGACTCGTTATATCAATATTTTCTCTACTTGTATGATTATTTGAGCTATGATTCATGTTCTAGGCTATGTGATTATTTGTTTGAGACATAATAGGGCTATTCTTGCTATTTTGAGATGTTTTCCTTAATTGTAGTCATATCCTCAATCACAATTCTTCATCCGCATGTTCTATCTTAGACTCTGTACATTATTTGTTTGTCATATCACACGCTAGTGTTGCCTTGTATATTTGACACTGTTTGGGATGAGTTCTATGAGATGTGAGTCATTGAGACCTGAGCTGTTGAGGATGATGTGGGTCCTAGAGTCGTGTTGTGAGTGATATTTGGATCAGATTGCATGGTGCGACAGATTGATATTTGGATCTGGTTGCACACTACAATAGATTGTTATTTTGATCGGTTTGCACACCGCAATTGTTATATTGACTATTAATTAGTACTTGGGCCAGGATCCGCACTTCCGGAGTCTAATATTATAGTGAGTACACGCACAGAGCTATATATGTGCTTTGGTGAGGGGAAATTGTGCCAAGCGCCCGTAAAATGTTGAGTGTCGTTGTGTGTTTTGATAAGGGGTACTTGTGCCAGGCACCGCGAGCATATATATATATAATGGACCTCACCAGAAAAGATGTCATAATTCAAATCAGGAAGACTCATAGATACACTGACTTCTTGTCAAATATTACACACAATTTCCATGAGAGTATTTTATATAAATATCGAGGCGTACGACCCGATCCAATCATAACATGTGCACTGTCGAGGGTCGAACGACACGAACCATAGATACATCTATTATACTGCCGAGGCGAACAACCCGCTCCCATTAGAGTGTGGTACATAATCCTGCCTAGGCGAACGGCCCGATCCCATTAGAATAAGAAGCTTTGACGGGTCCTTGACACCACTCACAAAGGAACATGTGAGTTATAAGGAGATTTCAGGAAACCTTCCGATGAGAACGCATAACGCGAGAGAAATTTGTAAGAGGAGTACAATTATTCTACGGCTAATCATGAAACTCGTCAAATCTCTACAATAGCAAGTCTATCACTCTACGTCCGTCTAGTCTCAAGTAGTAATGCGGTGTAAAAGAATTTAATAAGCAACTGATAACCCAAATAGTACAGTTATAGCATGGCGTGAACCTAAGTCTACTCGAACAATAACACGAATGTAACTACGTATGTACTCTCGTCACCTCGTGTGTACGTAGCCCCCGTAACAAGTAGAACATATCAATTACAATACCTAGGGGGTAGTTTCTCCCTCATAGAGTTAGACAAGAGACTTATCTCGCTCCAAAATTCCATAACCGGCTCCAACGCCGCTCTAACACCCCAAATCGGTGCCCGTCGCTCCAAAACTAGTCAATCAATGTGCAAATCCATAAATATATACTTTAATACTCATTATAAATCAAATTATAACAATTTCCAACTCCGTTCGAAAAATCGATAAAGCCGACCCTCGGACCCACGTGCCCGGATTCTGAAAATATTTCGAAGATAAACATTACCCATAACATTACTAACTCAAATATATAATATATTCCAAATTCCAAGTCCAAATTCGTAGTCAAAATAAAAAAATTACAATTTTTAGGTTTTTCTTCAAAATCTCAAATTCCTACCAATTTTCATGTTTAAATCCATATATAAACCAAGTATTTAACTTACAATAGGTGAGAATCACTTACCTTGCATTAGATGGTGAAAATCCTCTCTTGCAAAGCTCAAAATATCGCCCAAGCAGTGTGGAAAATGGGTGAAACGAACCCAAATCCCATTTTAAAAACATTCTGCCCAGCACTGTCGCCCCTTCTTGGCGTTCGCGACCAAGGCCTCTCGTTCGCGAAGGCCAAGTGTCACTGCCCAAAAATTGTTCTTCATGTTTGCTACCTCCTCGTCACGTTCGCAAAGCCTTCGACCCCTGCCCCTTCGCGGTCCATGAGCCGCGTTCGCGAAGGCCAAACTACTCTAGGCCCAGCTCCCCCATTTCCTTCTACGCGTTCACGATCGCCCTCTCGCGTTCGCGTAGGTTCCCCGGGCCCTTCTACTAGTTCGCGACCTTAGTGTCGCATTCGCGATGAGTAAAAATCAGTAGCCCAAAAATCCTTCTTCGCGAACGCGGGATTCCCTTCGCGTTCGCGAAGGACAAAACCAGAATAAGCAACAGCAGCGGCCAAAACAGCCAAAATTGATCCGAAACCGCCCCGAAACACACCCGAGGCCCTCGGGACCCCATCCAATCACACCAACCAGTCCCAATACATAACAAAAAACTACTCGGGGACTCAAATCACATCGAACAACATCGAAACCACGAATCGCACCTCAATTCAAGCCTAATGAACTTTAGAGCTTCAACTTCTACATTCGACGCTGAAACCTATTAAATAAATCCAGAACGACTTTAAATTTTGCACACAAGTCACATTTGACATTTCAGACCTATTTCAACTTCCGAAATCAGAATCCGACCCCGATATCAAAAAGTCCACTCCCGATCAAACTTCCAAAAACCCCTAACTTCCAACTTTCGCCAAATGACCCCAAAATGACTTACAGACCTCCAAATCCACATCCGGACGCGCTCCTAAGACCAAACTTACCATACGGAGCTATTCCTAGGCTCAAAATTCCAAACGGACATCGATAACATTAAAATACACTTCAACCCAAATGTATGAAATTCTTTCAAAATGCCAACTTTCCACAATAGGCACCGAAATGCTCCCGGGTCATCAAAAACCTGATCCGGACATACGCCCAAGTCCAAAATCATCATACGAACCTGTTGGAACCTTCAAATCCCGATTCCGAGGTCGTTTACTCAAAAGGCCAACCTTAGTAAATTCTTCCAACTTAAAGCTTCCGAAATTAGAATTTTCTTTCCAAATCACCTCTAAACTTCCCGAAATTAAATTCCTACCACAGGCGCAAGTCATAATACCTTAAGTGAAGCTTCTCAAGGCCTCAAACCGCTGAACGTCGTACTAGAGCTCAGAACGACCGGTCGGGTCATTACATTCTCTCCCACTTAAACATATGTTTGTCCTCTAACGTGCTAAGAACTGCGCCGGAGTTGTCCAAAATCACTGTTTAACACCTCGTGCACCTACCCGTGCCACCACAACCCAGTTGAGCACATTACTTGAGCCAGATTGAAGATCCTTCCTGCTACCTTAGCTAGAAAGCTTTAGAGCCAAATTCTAACATCTGGAGTTCCTCCATTGTTTCACTCCGCAATATTACGACGATGTTACACCACGTAGTAATGTACGTTGGATTTGTCATAAGATAATTGACATCAGTTCAAGGACAAAATTATTTTGAGGTTATAAGTTTTATACTATTTCAAACAAATGATAAGTAAATTCATGAAGGTGAGAGGGTAAGCAAATCGAAGAAAATGAGTTTTGTCGAAGTTTGACATTTTGAGATAAAATATGGTCCAAGCTATAATACCCCATATTTATGGACTAGTGCCATACAAGGTACCACATGACCAAGATAGTAAGGTGTATAAGATGTGTTTAAAGTGATTAGTATTTTAAGTAATTTGAGTTAATTCTTTATTTTATGGATAATTAGTTAATTATTAGTTTAATGGGAGATTAGCAAGATAATTAAGAATTTATGGATAAGCCTAAAAGGCCTCGTAATGTGTCAGCAAGTGATCTTCTTAATCAAGTCAAATAAGTGACTCTTTGGTTTTTGCACTAGGTGACATGATTAGGAGATTTTGGGCAAAATTCATTCTTATCAAGTGGGACCCACAACCCACAAAGATAAGATATATCCCTACATCATTAAAATAGAGGTTATGGTTGCTAAGTAATGGAGGAAAAGCTTCAGCAAAAATTCATACGAGATTCCATAATGTAACAGCAGCGTGAGATGCGATTTTACGAGAACACGGTATAATATTTCTCAAGAACATCATACGGATTTTCCCTACTTCGATCCGTCATTACATGTTTTTCGCAAAAGACGTGGGTTAGAGGAATTGTTAAGAGAATCGGTTCAGGTATGTTAAGGATATCCTTTCCTTCCTTTTGGCATGATCTATATGATACAACGAAATGAGCAAGCACACAACTTTCATAAATGATTCTATTCTTAGAAGTACTAGGGTTGCCTATGTTCTGGATTCCCCATATACCCTACTATCATATCGTCTGTTCATGGGTCTCATGACATTCCGAGAGATCTTACTGACGTACTTCATTATGTATTGCATCCATTTATACATGTATACTGACCCATGACAAGATGACGTTATATACGCATATAGTATATGTATATGGGGTATGGGGAAAGGTTATGTCTTTATATATGCACCACCACCTAATCAGCTGGTATATGTTGATGATTTTGCCCACAATGGCCGAGATGATATGCTGGAATGCCCTCAGAGGCTTGATGATGTTATGTACGTATATACCTATGCATGATATGATATTTATACGCATATTCACGACAGTATAAATGTTAAACGATTTACAGAGCTATTCAAACTTACATGTTGAGTCTTTTACTCAATGTTTCTCTCATGTCTTTTATTTACTGATTTTCATTCCTTACATACTCGGTACATTAATTGTACTGACGTTCCTTTTGCCTGGGGATACTACGTTTCATGCCCGCAGGTCCCGATAGACAGGTTGAGAGTCCTACAAGTACGCTATTAGCTCAACGGAAGGTGTTGGTGCGCTCCATTTGCTCCGAAGTTGCTTATTTGGTCAGTATAATTTGGACATATATTGATTGGTATAGCGAGGCCCTATCCCGACCTTTATGGTATTTATCTACTCTTAGAGGCTTGTAGATAGATGTCATATACATGGATACTTGTATGGCCTTGTCGGCCTATATTTTGAGTATATAAAGGATCGTGCCGGCCTTATCGGCCCGTATGTCATATGTATAAGTCGGTACACCATGTTGGGTCATCCTATGTCGAGTATTTCCTCATGTTTTATTCTAGTTATCTCATGATAGCCTTCCGTCTCATTTACCTATGATAGTATGATATGAAATATATGTTACGTTGGTACTCGGTTGAGTAAGGTACCAGGTGCCCGTCGTGGCCCATCGGTTTGGGTCATGACAAAAGTGGTATCAGAGCAGTTCTGTCCCAGGGAGTCTACAAGCCGTGTCTAGTAGAGTCTTGTTTATGGGTGTGTTGTGCACCACACTTATAAGCAGGATGCTACAGGGAACTTAGGACTGTCACTCTTTCTTCTTACTCTAGATCGTGTGGTAGAGCTCACTTGTAAGAATTCAAACCCCTAAATTCTATTTTATTCGTAATAAGTTGATACCTACATCCAAAGGATAGTTGGTAAGAGATTGCATGTGGTGGTGGAAGAGTTGAGTTAGAGGAATTCGATTTTGCATCATTCTTATGATGGATAAATATGAGGTTTTCAGCAGAACATGTGTGTACTAAGACGTATAAGCTTCTTGATAAGGAGCCTTAAGGCAGGAATATCTATCCACCCATATGGTGAAAAGCAATGAGAGATCCGAAGGTAGATACAAGTTTCAACAAGTAAAAGAAGCAAGGTGAAGAAGGGAACGAGGCGCCCAGTTAATGAAGATTATTAGTATTTACAATTCTGGAAGAGAAATATAAGCATTTTCAATTACCTGCAACACTAACAGATATATGTACAATCGGCCACACCCATCTAGGTTATGCCCTATGGGAGCTAACAAATACGGTTTAAGAGAAGGACGGAATATCAGGATCCGGCTGGGGTTAGAGTAACCCAAAATGATGGATGTATTATTTGCGTTAGTTGACATTTCTGAAGCATATTGCAAATGTGCTAATAGATCTCCTTGTGAGACACCCAGATGGTGCACTCTAGAATAGTATAGCTAGATATGAATACTAGAATGTTCAAAGGTAGGCACTGGAAGCCTGGAAGGGATAAATATTACCTTAGTGTGGTTCCTGTCCCTAGCAGAGCGAGGATGTTATGCAACCCGAAGATCCAGGGGATGGGGCAAGGGGAGCTAAAAGCAAAAGAATGTCTTGTTGAAGTTTTAAGAATAAAGTGGTAGACAGAAATATTAACAGGGAAAAAAGAAGAGCGATAATGAAGCATGTAAGATGTGATACATGGATGACAACGGTAGATCGAAAAACAAAATGATGATAGTATTACAGAGTATATAGTCAAGGGAAGGAAAAGACGAGAGGTGACAGGCCTTGAGACAACAAAAGAGTATAGGCCATAAAGTCATATCCTCATTTCGACAAACAAGTTCGTGAATCTAACATGATTACCAAAAGGAAAAGTTAGACCCTAGAGTAATAGAAATTAGTATGGATTGGTGAACAAGATAAACTAAACATCAATTATGGATTGAGTGATTAGATAATAGTCCGCATCATGAGAAATTCAGAGATTGCGTTCCGGCGATAATAGAATGGGTCCTTATCGAATTATGGGACCTAGGCGTATGCCTGGAATCGAATTCGGAGGTCCCTAGCTCAAGTTATGAATTTTTGATGAAAATTAAAAGTCTAAAAATTAATTATTTTTAAGAATTGATTGATGTTTGGCATTGTTAGTACCGGGTCCGTATTTTGGTTCCGAAGCCCGGTACATGTTCATTATAATATTTAAGACATGTCTGTGAAATTTGGTGAGAAATGGAGTTGATTTGACATGATTCGGACGTCCTGTTGAGAAATTAGAAGTTTAAAGTATTTTTGAGAATTTTATTTGATTTGGTGCTAAATTTAGAGTTCTAGGTGTTATTTTGGTGATTTGATCACGCGAGCAGGTCCTTATGATGTATTTAGACTTGCGTGCATGTTTGGTTTGGCGCCCCGAGGGCTCGAGTTCCATTTGGGCGATGCACGAGTTGAGTTCAAACCTCAACACGGCTGCTGGTGCACGAAATATGGTGTGCCCGCACCTGTGAGCCTTTGGTCGCAGGTGCGAGCAAAATCCCCACATATGCGACCCAGGCCTGGACTTCGTTTTTCCGCAGATGCGGACTTTTCTCTGCAGAAGCGGAACCCTGTCCGCAGGTGCAGCCCCAGTTGGCCCAACCCTTTTCCGTAGAAGCCCGTCCGCACATGCGGATGCGCAGGTGCGACCAAAGCACTGCAGGTGCGAAGGTCGCTGGGCAGTGAGCATTTAATTCGGACTCCAGCCATTTTTCTTCTCATTTTCAAAAGTATAGGAGGCGTAGGGCGATATTTCAAAGATATTTTCTTCCCCAAATCATAGGTAAGTATTCCTTAACTCGTTTCTTTCAATTACCCATTACATTTCTTGAATTTTCAACCTTAAACCTAGAGTTTTCATGGTAGAATTAGGGGTTAGGGTAGAAAATAGGGATTTCGGGAATTTGGGGATTTAGACCTCAATTTGAGGTCGGATTCCAAAACTAATTACCTATTCAGGCTCCGGGGTGAATGTGTAAAAGGATTTTGGTTCGAACCTCGGGTTTTGACCAAGCGGGCCCGGGGTCGATTTTTTGACATTTTGGAGGAAAATTTGGGAAATTTAATTTATGCAATATAATTGATTCCTTTAGTAATATTTGATATTATTGAGTCATTTTTGAATAGATACGAGTAGTTTGGAGGTGAATTCCAAAGGAAAAGTTGTGATTGAGAATTAAGTGGACTTCGGAGCGAGGTAAGTGTTGTGTCTAACCCTTACTTGAAGGAATTAGGAACCTTAGATTAATTGCTAAGTGAAATTCATGTGAGCGGCGTATATGTGAGGAGACGAGTACCTATGCGCCGCCAATTTACCTGTTTTGTTTTTCATGTTTCTCTATTTTTCTAATATTGTCCCATTATTTTGCCACATTGCTACGTGTTATACCAGTGTTGTTCAAATTATTGTTCTTATCATGTTTACGGAATTTTCTGGTGATAATTGAGTTTTTATTTCAAAGTTAAGATTGATATTATGGAACCAAATATTAAAGTAAGGTTCGTACTTGTTATTCTATCTCCCTGTTGTTATTTATGCATTGCATTATGGTAAGGGGGAGTGTTAATGCACGAAGGGTGATGCCGTGCCATATTATGAGTGTTAATGCATGAAGGGTGATGCCGTATTATGAGTATTAATGCACGAAGGGTGATGCTGTGCCATATTGTGAGTGTTAATGCACGAAGGGTGATGTCGTGCCATATTATGAGTGTTAATGCACGAAGGGTGATGTCGTGCCATGATATGAGAGTAAAAGCACAAATGGTGATGCCGTGCCGTTTCTTTAAATTTTATGGTGAGATTGAGTGTAAAAGCACGAAGGGTGATGCTGTGTATTCTTCTTTACTGTATTCACTATTCCTGTTGATTCATGGTATATTGACTACTCCGGTGATCATTCTGTTGTAGTTCTTTATCTTGTATTCCCCTCAGTATGTCTCCCCTCCCGACATTTCCTGTTTAGTTCTTCATTCATGTTATTTGCATATACACTGTTAAATTGTACAGGTTGATTGTAGGTGCCTTGCCTTAGCCTCGTCACTACTTCGTCGAGGTTAGGCTCTACACTTACCAGTACATGGGTCGGTTGTACTGATGCTGCACTCTACACTTTATGTGCAGATTTTGATACCGGCTCAGGTTGATTGAGATTTCCTATTGGTCCGCTGTCCGGAGACTCAAGGTAGATTTGTCGGCGTTCACAGACCTTAAAGTCCCCGTCTATCTTTTTATGTCCTACTGTTTTCTTTCATTCAGACAGTTGTATTTCTTTCAGACTATTACTTGTAGTAAGTTCTAGAATGCTCGTGAATTATGACTCCAGATCCGGGTGGTAGTAGTTAATACTGATTTATGATATTCCGCACTTGTTATATTTCATCGTAGTTAATTATTTCTAATTACTGAACGGAAATAAGGAATTAGTAAATGATTCTCTAACGTTGGCTTGCCTAGTAAGTGAAATGTTAGGCGCCATCACGGTCCCGTCGGTGGGAAATTTTGGGTCGTGACAGTGTCAAATTCGACCTCTCGTCACTACTTCTTCGAGATTAGGCTTGATACTTACTGGGTACACGTTGTTTACGTACTCATGTTACGCTTGCTGCACTTTTTGTGCAGGACCTGAGACAAGTACTATCGGAGGACCTATTGGAGCGCACCCATGTTATCCAGAGGCTTAGTGGTGAGCTGCCTTTCTGAGATGTTCTGCAACAACTAGTGCCTCTTCTTGTTTTTGTATTCTGTCTATTTATATTAGACATTATTTAAAAAAATTATAATCTACTAGATGCTCATATACTCGTGACACCAGGTCTTGGCACACACTAGTAGAATTTTTGGATTTAATTATTTTATTTGGATTTTTATTGACCTTAATTTTTGCAAGTACTCGGATAAATTTTTAAGAAATGAATATATGTTTAAATCATTAGTTTGCTTGCCTGGATGGGATGCTGGGCGCCATCATGGCCTATAGGTGAATTTGGGTCGTGACAATATGGTACCAGAGCATTAGGTTCACGTAGGTCTCACAAGTTATGAGTAGGCCAAATAGAGTCTTGCGGATCGGTACAGAGACGTCTGTACTTATCTTCGAGAGACTATATGGTGTTAGGAAAACTACCTTTCGTCATCTCCCATCATGCAGATAATATAGTACTAAATATCTTTCTCTTATTCTCTCACAGATGGTGAGAACGCGCTCTAATGAGGTTCCAGACCAGGGAAGAGCTACTCCCCCTGTTGTTAGAGGCCGAGGCAGGGGGAGGGCTCCAGCCCATAGTAGGGGATGAGGACGTACCATAGTTGTTCCAGTTATGCCACCAGTGGGTCTAGTAGAGGATTCTATTATTGAGGAACAGGGCGAGATGCATGTAGCATAGTCAACTCCGGTGGATTTTACGTCTGTACCAGGATTCCAGGAAGTCATGGGCCGTATGCTGCGGTTCATGGACACTATGACTCAGGCCGGTTTATTTCCGGCAGGCCCAGCCATATCTCAGGTGGGCGGGGGAGAACAAACCCCTACCACATAGGCTCATAGGCAGGCAACTGCTGTATATCAGACCCAGGGTGCACTACTCGTGGGTGGAGTCCAGCCAATGATAGCAGCTACACCTGAGCCCAGACCAGCTGCGGCAGCCGAGCCGCAGAAGCTATTGGGCCGATGGACTAGACTATATCCTCCAGTCTTTGGGGGTGAGCGACATGAGGGTCCCCAAGATTTCATTGATTAGTGCAGGGACAAACTGCACAACATGAGGATATTGGAGTCTCATGGGTAGACTTTGCTACTTTTCAACTGTAGGGCAGAGCCCGTAGATGGTGGAAGTCTTATCTTCTTGGCAGACCATCAGATTCTCCTCTCATGACTTGGGACAGGTTCACCCATATTTTCCTGGACATATATATTTCACCCTCCTAGAGGGAAGAGTTGCGGTTTTAGTTTCAGCAGCTCCAACAGGGTCAGATGTCAATGACCGATTATGAGGCGAGGTTCTATGAGTTATCTCGCCATGCACTTATGATACTCCCTACTGAGGCAGAGAGAGTGCAGATGTTTGTTGCGGGTTTACATACTGGCATTCAGGCCACTATGGCCCGAGTGGTTGAGATGGGGACTTCTTATGAGTTGGTTGTGGAGATCGCCCGAAGGATTGAGGGTGTGAGTCAGCGTAGCCGAGAGCAGGTTATGAGGGATAAGCGGTTTAGATATTCTGGAGAGTTCAGAGGTGCTCCATCTGGGGGTAGAGTTCAGTTCGTGAGAGGGCTGTCCAACAGGCCCCCATATCCAGCACCACCACCTCCTCGGGGTGCTTAGTGCAACCTTATTTCAGTGCTATGCCAGAGAGTTCTTATCGCCTACTAACTATTTTGGGTTCTTCCATTGGGTATTCAGGTCCCCAGGGTCAGACTTCTAGTCAGCAGCCCATCGCACCGAAAAGTTATTACGAATGCGGGGATCCCAGTCACATGCGGAGATTCTGCCCCAGGCTTCGGGGTAGACCAGTGCAGCAGGGTCAGAAGCCTATGATTACCGAGCCAGTTGCTCCACTAGCCGTATGACAACCCAGAGGTGGAGGGCAGGTAGGTAGGGGTCGTCCTAGAGGTGGAGACCAGCCAGTTGGCGCTCCAGCTCAGTTCTATGCTTTTTCGGCCAGACCAGATGCAGAGGCATCAGATGCAGTGATTACAGGTATTATTTCTATTTGCAGAAAAGATGCCTCCGTATTATTTGATCCAGGATCTACGTATTCATATGTGTCCTCTCTATTTGCTCATTTCCTGGGTGTTTCTCGAGAGTCCTTGAGTACTCCAGTTTATATGTCCACTCCTGTGGGCAATTCTGTTGTTGTGAATTATATTTATCGGTCCTGTGTTGGTACATTCTGTGGTTATGAGACTAGAACAGATCTTTTGCTGCTTGATATGACCGACTTTGAGATTATCCTGGGCATGGACTGGCTATCCCATATCATGTCGTCCTAAATTGCCATGTTAAGACTGTTACTTTGGCAACGCCGGAATTTCCTAGGTTGGAGTGCAAGGGTTCGTCTGTCAGCGCATCTAATCATGTTATTTCCTTTCTAAAAGCTCGACATATGATCGAGAAGGGTTGTTTGTCTTATCTAGCCTATGTTCGGGATACTACTACAGAGACTCTGACTATTGAGTCAGTGCTTGTAGTTCGGGAGTTCTCCGATGTATTTCCTTTAGTTCTTCCAGGCATGCCACCAGATCGTGATATTGATTTTAGTATTGACTTGGCTCGAGATACCTAACCTATATCCATCCCACCGTATCGCATGGCTCGAAGGAATTGAAAGAACAACTTGAGGAGTTACTAGCCAAAGGGTTTGTCAAACCGAGTGTATCACATTGGGGTACACCGGTATTATTAGTGAACAAGAAGGATGGAACAATGCAAATGTGCATTGATTATCGCCAATTGAACAAAGTTACTATTAAAAACAAGTATCCGTTGCCGCGTATTGATGATCTATTTGACTAGTTGCAGGGTGCTAGGGTGTTTTCCAAGATCGACTTGAGGTCGGGGTACCATCAGTTGAAGATTTGGGATTCAGATATTTCGAAGACTGCTTTCTAGACTAGATATGGTCATTATGAATTTCTGGTAATGTCTTTTGGTTTGACTAACCCCTCGACGATGTTTATAGATTTGATGAATAGGGTATTAAGGCCATATATCGATTCGTTTGTCATTGTATTTATTGATGATATTTTGATTCACTCGCGCAGTAAGGAAGAGCACGAGCAGCATATGAGAGTGGTGCTTCAGACACTGCGGGAACAAAAACTTTATGCTAGGTTCTCCAAATGTGAGTTTTGGCTAGATTTTGTAGCATGTTTGGGACATATTGTATCTGGCGAGGGCATTAAAGTTGATCCCAAAAAGATCGAGGTAGTTCAGAATTGGCAACGTCCCACTTCGGCCACTGATATCAGGAGTTTCGTAGGATTAGCAGGTTATTATCGTCAATTCGTGGAGGGCTTTTCATCTATTATAGCACCTTTGACCAAATTAACCCAGCAGGGTGCTCCGTTCCGATGGTTTGATGATTGTGACAGCTTTCAGAAGCTCAAGATAACATTGACTACTGCACTAGTGTTAGTGTTGCCTTCCGGTTCGGGGATGCATACAGTGTATTATGATGATTCACACGTTGGTTTGGGTTGTGTATTAATGCAGAAGAGGCGAGTTATTGCATATGCTTCACGTCATCTGAAACCCCACGAGAAGAATTACCCGGTACATGATTTGGAGTTATTGCAAAGTCGACCTCTCATCACTACTTCTTCGAGATTAGGCTTGATACTTACTGGGTACACGTTGTTTACGTACTTATGCTACGCTTGCTGTACTTTTTGTGCAGGACCTGGGACATGTACTATCGGAGGACCTATCGGAGCGCACCCATATTATCCAGAGGATTAGTGGCGAGCTGCCTTTCTGAGCTATTCTGCAGCAACTAGTGCCTCTTCTTGTATTTGTATTCTGTCTATTTTATTTCAGACTGTATTTAGAATTTTGTATAATCTACTAGATGCTCATATACTCGTGACACTAGGTCTTGGTACACACTAGTAGAATTTTTGGATTTAATTATTTTATTTGGGTTTTAATTTATCTTATTTTTCATATTGTCTTAATTTTTGCGAGTACTCCGAGTTTTATTATTCGAATAAATTTTTAGAAAATGAATATATGTTTAAATCATTAGCGGATTGCCTAGATGGGATGTTGGGCGCTATCACGACCTATAGGTGAATTTGGGCCTTGACAATATTTGCCGAGACAACCTTTGAACCTCTCTCGGGAGTACCGAAGGGCCGTTTTCGTAAAAATAGCCATTTTATTTTATTTTGTCTACTTATTATTTTGTCCCATTTTTTCCCTTTTTGCCGAGACAACATTTAAACCTTTCATGAAAGTATCAAAGAATCATTTTGGTAATAATAGCCATGTTGTCTATTTTTATCTACTTTTATCATCTTTCCTTTGTGTCTGACCATTTCTGCCGAGGAGACTTGAAAAGCTTTTCTTGAAAGAATCAAAAAGGTTATCTCTGTAATAATATCCATTTTTGCCCTTTTACCATTTTGTTCTTAACCCTACCATTTTTATTAAGACCTTGTTTAGAAATGTTGGAGGATAATAGGTACCTTAATTTTCATGAACTACACATTCTTGACTCTATGCAAGATACCCAGGCAACCCTTCTATGGTCTGGTGTAGCGTCTAAATCGGACAAATTGGTCAAGTCTTACCATTTGGGTCATAAAAGACCGGTCTTCAAAATTGTATGTTCCTCCAATGAGGGTGTCCGCTCTTCAATAAACCTTCGTTTCAAAACGTGCTTAGGGTCCTTTACTTGAGTCCCGCATTGCCATTTCTAACTTTCATGAGTCAAACCCAGGGTATTGGAGATTTTTGTATTATCTAAGCTTGCATCGGTCCTAACCTCATGTTCTACCACTTAGGTGCGATATGGATACAATGAAAAGAAGATCTGACAAAAGGCCAAAAGATAATGAGCCCCCACAGATTTGTCTTGTGCATAAAACACCCCAGTTGTTGAGATAATGGTGGAAAAATATGGGCATTTGTGAACAGGAAAAGATAAAAGGACCATCTGGGTCACTTTGTAAACATTATGGGGTCAATCTAATGAGGGACTTAATCAAGGCGTTGGTGCATTTCTGGGATCCTAATAACAACATATTCTATTTTAATGGTTTCGAAATAACTCCCACTTTGGAGGAATTAGATGGATACATAAGGTTAGGGAATTAGCTTCGGAAGAAGAGACCTTTGGCCCCAAGGGACATCACTGGTAGTAAGTTCCTTGAGAAGATGTCAATCAACCAAAATAAAATAGCAAGTGTGGAACGAGGGCATGTTCAATTGGGTTTCTTGTATGGCAGGTATGGGTGTCCAGATGGATTTTCAAAGCACGGGAAAGAGCTTAATAATAAAATTGGATATAAAGCTTGGCAAAGCCATGGGCGAACAGTATTCCTAGTGGCATTTCTAGGGACATTGGTTTTCCCGAGGCATGACAAAAATATTGATATTTGATTATCTGGCATAGTTACCGCTTTATTGCATGGAAAGGATGTCACTATCATTCCTATGGTATTGTCAGATATTTATCGTGCCCTAACCAAATGTCAGAAAGGAAAAGATTTCTACGATGGCTGTAACATCATACTCCAAATATGATTTTTAGAACACCTTCTCCTTTATCCCGTATGGATAAATTTTGGTATCCATTTCCGTAACAATGAGCTTGAAGATAGGTTTAAAGATGTGATCATAGATAGTAGCTTCCCCGAGGGCATAGAATCATGGAGGAGGCATCTTCATAAGTTGACCACTTCTGAAATCACATGGAAATGCCATTTGTTCTCACCAAAAGAGGTCATATATAGGTCTTATCACCATTCAATTTTGATTTTGATGGGTCTTCGGGGTTTTCAGCCATACATTCCTATGAGAGTCCTACGCCAATTAGGTCAAAAATAGGTAGTGCCTATAGTGGAGCACATGCAAAGCTTCATGTGGGAGGTAATATCAGAGGATCCTGTTCGCGAGGTTTATGCTCAGCAGGTTTGGGATGAAAATAAGGTGCTCGAATTTCACACTATGGTAGAAGATCGGGATCAAGGAGAGTTAGACCATGAATATTTTGAGTGGTTCTATGACCAAGATGCTTTTCTATCCAAGAAAGAGATAGTTCTAAAGAGCACGACAGAATGAGAGACTAAAATTAGAACAAGAGTGGGGCAAAAAGGAGGAAATAGCAAGAGACTATGAATCCATCATCCGGGAACTACGTAGGAATATATGTATCATCAACGTGAATAGGGATTTTCAGTAAACTGAGTTTAAAGAGGAGAAAACCAAATTAACACATAAGGTTCAAGCGCTTCAAGCATAGCTTCGACAAGCGAGAATAGGTGGCCGCTACTCAACAATAGGCGGGAATTCCAAAGCACGAAGAAATGCATTACAACCTTATCATCCATGATCTAAGGGCTCGGGCTGCAGAATCAAGTAAGAACCAGCTAGAGAATGAGCTGGCAAAGGCCCAAGACCAGCTGAATATGGCATTTTAATGCGAGGCGGATATATCAGACATAGCCGATAGCTATGAGCGACAGATCCGGTTTTTAAGATGTGAGCAAAGTTAAGCTTAAGGGATTGTGTGTGCCAGTTACACTAGGTGTCTCCCTCGTGAGTAAGGAAATTTTGTTATCCTTGGTACAGAAGGATTACCGCTAGGCGAAGAAGGGTCATCGATGATGTGAAACGATGCCAAAGATAAAGAGGTAAAGGAAGAATACGATAAAAATGAGAAACGGATAAGATTGCACTTATCCAAATCCTATAGATATGCTACGATTCCAGAACATTATGCAAGCACGACATCAAGGAAAGGAAGTAAGGTTTCCTGCCCGGGATGTTATTGACAAATAAGGAGCCACTGCAAGAGGTAAGTTAAGACAAATGAAATAACCTAAGAAAGATTACGCGAAATATAGGTATAAGTATGGACCAACGAGTAGTTAGTAGTTAATTCAGCAAAAGCCAAGTTATGGCGAGACAAGAGGATACAAACAAATCAGCAGAACGAGCAAGATAAACATAGTGAGTCCCGTCTCGCAGATAATGATATTGTGATCCTTGGGAAGACAGTCAAAATATTAGTTCAGAAGCAACCCTACAAGCACAAGAGCGTGGAGATAAGTAACTACGGATAATTATAGGCGAGGAAGAACATCAAAAATTCTGTCAAGTATACGATGTGATAAGCTCGCAACTTTACAAGAGTCAGAGAATCCTCCCTAAGTACTACAATGAAAGACTAGCTGAGGAAATAAGGAAGAAGTCTTCGACCTAAGCATAGTAACTTGAAGAAGGAATGGTCATGTAAAAACAGTCTCACTACAACATTGTATGCCCTCCATAAGAAAGTGGGACCTACCGTGGCTAATGAATGGGAAGTAAAAATCAAAAGTAATATTCGATATCATATGAGTTGCACGAAAATTCCGGCATGCGTAGGAACTAAGATAAGCTAAGTATGCACGCAACAAAGGGGCAGAAAGACCAGAAAAAGTAATAGCTTACGTTTAAAGAAAGCTGAGAAGGAACGAAAGGAATTATTCGATCAATGATCCAGAGTTAGTTACGGTATGAACGCACTTAAGATTTCGGAGTATTATCCATGCAGCATATATGTTGAAAATCATAAAGCCGTAGAAGACTCCGGAATAAGTTAAAAGAAAGAATTGAGTCCAGGTCATAGATAAAGGATTGAATTGTTAGAAGATTGTATCATGAATATTCCATAGCGTCCATGAAGGGCTAAAGTAATAACTAATACAATGAGCCGCAGATCGGAAGATAACTTAAGCCTACATAAAGGCTGATCAAAGGGAAGAGGAAACTAAAGAGTTACATCAACTAAGTAAATCAGGAGTCTGATTATTGGACCAAAATAATTATAGAAATCGTGATTGAGAACATTGTAGAATTACTCTTAATATCAGAGGTACATGAGAGATAGTACAACAACCATATTCTATAACGACTCTACGAGAAAGCCAGTTAGAAGAGTACCAGCCTCATAAGAAGTCAGTATGAAGCTCCCACCAGATTGTGTATGCACCAAAGATGCAAGTATTATAATAGAGCTTCAAGTTGTGGATGTGAATTATACCTATGTGGAAGGGAAGTCATGAAAGAGATAGAAGATGTGATGCGAGATTTTAAGGTAAGTAAGGTAAAGATTAACAACATACAAGATACCCAAATACAGAAGGTTGTGAATAGTCCATACTTCAGATAGAAGGCTAGAAGCGCTGGGATTCAGTATCCAGGAATGATAGCGGCATCGTCAGTGGCATATTTTTTGGCCTATGGTTTCTAGGTATCAAGAGGTCTAGTTAAGAGAATAAAAAAGAGTTAGAGACGATATGATGTCTCGCCTGATGTTCCAGAATAACATAAGGAAATCTATGGTGCAAGCAAGTTGAAGGAAGTTTGCGAGTAGTATAAATAGATATGTGTAGGTCACAAGCTAAAGTATGGTAGAGACAAGGTTTTAGGAAGACATTGGTAAGGATAAGGAAAGGTGAGTGAGAAGGTGACGACAATGGAAAGTCCTTGGGGTTAAGCCTAGGAAAACAAGAGAGCTAATGGTTTCTCTAAGTTATAGAAAGCTCAGTATAGCCTGAATGAACTCAAAGGAGTCTAAGACTAATAGCATTTAAAGAGATGGAATGCTGCCCTAGTAGTAGAATAAGAGTGTAATTGTGATAGATAAAGGATGATGTTTAGGCCTTCGATTGAGTAATGATTTGAAGAAAACGGCACGAGATTAGAATACCCCTTAGACATAAGCCCTAGTGACAATGTATTACATAAGAGGTTTCAAGTTATCAGTGGTAGATTATAGATCAACATTGAGATGAATCAACAATGGATAGATAAAAGTTATAAAGTATGAGATGAGATTACGCCATCATTCATAAGATGAACAGTAATGAGAAATCATTAAAGGACTTGGATTTATACATTTAGAATAAGCAAAGAGAGTAACCTGGAGCTTGGTAACAGACCTCAGTAATGGTAAATCGAAGTAAGAGTTGTGGTATAATATGCCCTACTTAGATGTAGTAAGGCCTATAGGTTCCCAGAGGGACAACTTGTCATAGTTATGCATATGTTCACAAAGTGAGGCTTATAGATTGGCTAAATGCTGGAGGGATGAGTCGCATAGGCGCACATACAAGAAAAAAGTCGTACAGGCTGCATGACAAAAGGTAGCAACAGTTACGAGTTGGAAGAATTCCAACCACAGGCCGTAGTGTGAGAAAGAGGCCTAAAGGTGGTAATGCACTGGACTTTAGATTTATTCATAGAACAGTTGCCTAGGTTGCAAGGAGAGTACTAAAGTATTTGGAAGACATAGGTTTTGAAAATGATAAGTGCATCAGTCAACACTCGAGGACGAATATTCCAAACGGGGGAATGATGTTACACTCCGCAGTACTACGACGATGTTACACCCATAGTATTGTACGTTGGATTTGTCGTAAGATAATTGACATCAATTCAAGGACAAGATTATTTTGAGGTTATATGTATTATGCTATTTCAAACAAATGATAAGTAAATTCGTGAAGGTGAGAGGGTAAGTGAATCGAATAAAATGAGTTTCGTCGAAGTTTGACATTTTGAGATAAAATACGGTCCAAGCTATAATACTCCGTATTTATGGACTAGTACCGTACAAGGTACCATATGACCATGATAGTAAGGTATATAAAGTGTGTTAAAAGTGATTAGTATTTTAAGTAATTTGAGATAATTCGTTATTATATGGATAATTGATTAATTATTGGTTTAATGGGAGATTAGCAAGATAATTAGGAATTTGTGGATAAGCCTAAAAGGCCTCCCAACGTGGCAGCAAGTGATCTTCTTAATCAAGTCAAATAAGTGACTCTTTGGTTTATGCGCTAGGTGGCATGATTAGGAGATTTTGGGAAAAATTCATTCTTATCAAGTGGGGCCCACAACCCACAAAGATAAGATATCTCCCTACATCATTAATATGGAAGGTTATGGTTGCTAAGTAATGGAGGAAAAGCTTCAGCAAAAATTCATACGAGATTCCATAATGTAACAGCAGCGTGAGATGCGATTTTACGAGAACACGGTATAATATTTCTCAAGAACATCATACAGATTTTTTCTACTTCGATCCGCCGTTACGTATTTTTTGCAAAAGACGTGGGTTAGAGGAATTGTTAAGAGAATCGACTCTGGTATGTTAAGGCTATCCCTTCCTTCCTTTTGGCATGATCCATATGATACAACAAAACAAGCAAGCACACAACTTTCATAAATAATTCTATTCTTAGAAGTACTCAAGTTTCATATGTTCTGGATGCCCCATATGTCGTACTATCATATCGTCTGTTCATGGGTCTCATGAAATTCCGAGAGATCTTACTGACTTAATTCATTATGTATTGCATCCATTTATACATGTATACTGACCCATGACCAGATGGAGTTATATACGCGTATAGTATATGTATATACGGTATGGGAAAAGGTTATGGCGTTATATTCGCACCACCACCTGATCAGCTAGTATATGTTGATGATTTTGCCCACAATGGCCGAGATGATATGATGGGATGCCCTCAGAGGCTTGATGATGTTATGTATGTATATACCTATGCATGATATGATATTTATGCGCATATGCACGACATTATAAATATTAAATGATTCACAAAGCTATTCAGAGTTACATGTTGAGTATTTTACTCCATGTTTCTCTCATGTCTTTTATTTACTGATTTTCATTTCTTACATACTCGGTACAATATTTGTACTGGCATCCCTTTTGCCTGTGGATGCTGCGTTTCATGCCCACAGGTCCCGATAGACAGGTTAAGAGTCCTCCAAGTAGGCTATCAGCTCAACGGAAGGCGTTGGTGCGCTCCATTTGCTCCGGAGTTGCTTATTTGGTCATTATGATTTGGACATGTATTGATTGGTATGACGGAGCCTTGTCCGGAGTTGCTTATACTGCCACGACAGAAGAGATTTGTAGAACCTCATAACCATCTGCCGAATCACAAATTATGGAGTCTCTCCTCCTGACAAGAAGCATTACTTCATTCTGAAATGAACAACGATATTTTCTCTTTAATATACCTTATATAAATACGATCGCACTGATCACATGTCCAATAATCTCGTCTCACCCAGTACAAGTTGCTCAGGCAATAAGCCACCTCAGACACTGCCAAAAGTCTCATATGATGCCACAATGTGCCAACAAGCTACAAACTCGAATGTGATACATAAGGAAAAATGAACTTTGGAAAGAACTACTCTACCCACGTAACTAATTAAACAACCGAAACGTTATGAACCTTCCTCAGAAAATGAGAAACAAACACACAAGAATAGATATAGGGAACTGTACTCAACATCACACTGTTACGGCGTGCAACCCGATCCACACATGATACCATTGCGGCGTGCAACCCGATCCAACCATGATACCCGTGGCGGCGTGCCACCCGATCCAAACAACATACCCGTGGCGGCGGCGTGCCATCCGACTCAAACATGATAATCCATAAGGAAATACCTACCGAGCCATAAAGCTCATACCTACGAAAGATCCGAATGTCGACCACAAGCATGCCAAGTGCATAATACAAATCGTGGGGAGACAGGTAGCACCATACGCTACGAAAACTCAAGCACACTAAGGTGCGATATATGATCTGCATCTCGATAGCCATCCTGCTCACATAACACCACCGCTACGCGGGACCTCGATACATGTGCGAATAATCAAGTCGTCTCACAACCCACATGGCACAATAGAGTATTACATGAAATAGCTGACGACAAAAATAACATCCAATGCCCGAATACTCTTCCATAAGAAATGCTATGGTGCATGAACACACCCGGCCTGGTGTAGAGCACACATCCATATTTAGACCCATTAACAGACCTCAAGCCGACTCTGATCGTACACTACTGGACTAATAATCTTTCAAGGATCCACAATAACCCTTTTCCATGACGCATAGGAATAGTCGTCAAATCCGGAACAAACTCACACGATCCACAACCCAACGAATAGAATGCCTCTCAAGATTAAACTCTCTCACATTAGCGATAGTACCATAATCCCTATACTTGGCTTCAATCTTCAATCAATCAAGTGACTATATGTCATACTTATACAATCTTCCCGTGGGATACGCTCCCACGACCTTCCGCACCAGGTAATCTAGAATCCGCAAATCAGTACACAAAGCCTCTTACACCGGACACTGATCTCAGGTGACAATAAAGACAATACGAGCTTACTCTAAACATATGAATTCGTTCCTGCTTATTCGAGCTGGTAATATTCTTGTCTACACCAAACCGCAACCTTGATCCTAAACTTCCAATTTCCCGTGTCGCTCACTGCACCTAACATGCCAATACGCGATATTACAAGAATTCCATCATAACTCCTGAACCACTAATAGAATAAACACTCCATCATATATAAACCATTAACTTAACTCATTTCAGGAGAATCATTGCAACACGCGGTTGAATTCCCATAACCGCAGACAATACAATCCTCAAGTAGTGGTCTAAACCACCATAACTCTTCCGGGATCCATCTATACATAACAGGCCATTATAATCGAATACAATACCTCCAAATAAATCAAATTACGCCGGCCGTCAAGCCTCGCACGTACCACCACAAATCACCTGCATAACTTAACACACTGAACGAACTGATCATTGCCACCATCATGCCGATTCAACCATTGCTAACCGAACCAACTTCTTCTAATTTACTCTGGACTTTCCTTAGAATTAATAATAGCTTCATTCAAAATATAACAACCCAATCAGCTCTCATCCTGAGTGACCCTATTTCATGAGACCACGTTGCCTCAATACCCAAGAACTAACTCATACCCTCCTTGTGCGCACATTCACATCTTCAACTAGTACACTTATTTTGATAATTTCTTTACGAATCCAAAGTTATTTTCTCCCATTCCTCCAATGCTACACCGCAGACTGATGATAACATAGAACACTCGAAGCCCCTTTCATAATCCAGTGCAAAAGATCGATACTTAACCATACCACAGACCCGAAATCCTTTGGCACCATACTTTAATTTTGAACCCACTAGGACCGTTGTTGAGAGTCACCCACTCTGACTTGTTCCCGAATATAATCAAACTCCAAGGCCCTGCTAGCACATGAACAGCCTCTCAAAGAAGCAATCGGCTGAATTCCTTTCCTTGTACATCACATCCACACAAAGCATAGACTCTACATTTTCCCAAAACCTGAACATGAACCGATAAGGCCAAATATAGCACACATTTCTCAAATCCTTTGCTCAAATTACCACTGATGTTTTCTTTCCTTAGTCGTAATAACCCACCAATACACCGATAACCAGAAACCGCACAAGTAGACAACCACAAAATCTAATCATAGGCGGTAGGGCTCTCCCACTTAGCTTGAAGCTACAATTACATAACCCTTGGACCCACTGAGATTCCTTCTTACTCAGACACTGCCAAAAGTCTCATATGATGCCACAATGTGCCAACAAGCTACAAACTCGAATGTGATACATAAGGAAAAATAAACTCTGGAAAGAACTACTCAACCCACGTAACTAATTAAACAACCAAAAAGATGTTATGAACCTTCCTCAGAAAATAGAAAATAAAACACACAAGAATAGATATAGGGAACTGTACTCAACATCACACTGTTGCGGCATGCAACCCGATCCACACATGATACCATTGCGGCGTGCAACCGGATCCAACCATGATACCCATGGAAGGGTGCCACCAGATCCAAACAACATACCCGTGGCCGCGGCGTGCCACCCGATCCAAACATGATAATCTATAAGGAAATACCTACCGAGCCATAATGCTCATACCTACAAAATACCCGAGTGTCGATCACAAGCATGCCAAGTGCATAATACAAATCCTAGGGAGACAGGTAGCGCCATACGCTATGAAAACTCAAGCACACTAAGGTGCGATATATGATCTGTATCTCGAGAGCCATCCCGCTCACATAACACCACCGCTACAGGGACCTCGACACATGTGCGGATAATTAAGTCGTCTCACAACCCACATGGCACAATAGAGTATTACATGAAATAGCTGACGACAAAAATAACATCCAATGCACGAATACTCTTCCATAAGAAATGCAATGCTGACTGAACACACCCGGCTTGGTGTAGAGCACATATCCATATTTAGACCCATTAACGGACCTCAAGCCGACTATGATCGTGGCGCACTGGGCTAATAATCTTTCAAGGATCCACAATAACTCTTTTCCATGACGCATAGGAACATCCGTCAAATGCGGAACAAACTTACACGGTCCACAGCCCAATGAATAGAATGCCTCTCCGGCTTAAACTCTCTCACATTAGCGATTGTACCCTAATCCCCATACTTGGTTTCAATCTTCAATCAATCAAGTGACTACATGTCATACTTATACAATCTTCCCGTGGGATACGCTCCCACGACCTTCCGCACCAGGTAACAAAGTCTGAACATCTATACCACCGGCCATACAATGCTGTAAAGCGAATCGAGAATCCGAAAATCAGTACACAAAGCCTCTTACACAGGACACCGGTCTCAGGTGACGCTAAAGACAATACCAGCTTACTCTAAGCATCTGAATTCGTTCCTGCTCATTCGAGCTCGTAATATTCTTGTCTACACTGAACCACAACCTTGATCCTCATCTTCCACCTCCCATGTCGCTCACTGCACCTAACATGCCAATACGCGAGAGTACAAGAATTCCATCATAACTCCTGAACAACTAATAGAATAAACACTCCATCATATAGAAATCTTTCACTTAACTCATTTCAGGAGAATCGTTGCAACATGCGACTGAATTCCCATAACCGCAGACAATACAATCCTCAAGTAGTGGTCTAAACCACCATAACTCTTCCGGGATCCATCTATACATAACAAGCCATTATAATCAAATACCTCCAAATAAATCAAATTGCAGTTACCGTCAAGCCTCGCACGTACCGCCACAAATCACCTACATAACTTAACACGCTGAAGGAACTGATCATTTCCACCATCATGCCGATTCAACCATTGCTAACCGAACCAACTTCTTCTAATTTACTCTGGAATTGCCTTAGAAATAATAATAGCTCCATTCAAAATATAACAACCCAATCTGCTCTCATCCTGAGTGACCTTATTTCATGAGACCACGTTGCCTCAAAACCCAAGAACTAACTCATACCCTCCTTGTGCGCACATTCACATCTTCAACTAGTACACATATTCTGATAATTTCTCTACGAATCTGAAGTTATTTTTTCCCATTCCTCCAATGCTACACCACAGACCGATGATAACATAGAACACTCTAAGCCCCTTTCATAAACCACTGCAAAAGCTCGATATTTAACCATACCACAGACCCGAAATCCTTAGGCACCGCACTTTAATTTTGAACCCACTAGGACCGTTATTGAGAGTCACCCACTCTGACTTGTTCCCGAATATAATCAAACTCCAAGGCCCTGCTAGCACATGAACAACCTCTCAAAGAAGCAATCGGCTGAAATCCTTTCCTTGTACATCACATCCACACAAAGCATAGACTCTGAGTTTAAGGCCAAATATAGCACACATTCCTCAAATCCTTTGCTCAACTTACCACTGATATTTTCTTTCCTTAGTCATAATAACCCACCAATACACCGATAACCAGAAACCGCACAAGTAGACAATCACGCAATCTAATCATAGACGGTGGGGCTCTCCCACTTAGCTTGAAGCTACAATTACATAACCTTGGGACCCACTGAGATTCCTTCTTCCCCGTTGATATCAGCTGAAAGTCCAACAATACATTCCAAACTCGAAGTCATGTTGCATCCAAATAAAATCCATGGACCTAGTCACTGTCTACCATGAATTCCCAAATGGCTCCAAACTTTCCTCAAGGCGTGTGGCTATCCTACCACAGAACCAATATGCTACTCTGCCACTCTCCCACTTTGGGTAAACCCTCTACTTTAAGCAAGTCCTCGACTTCTGCTTTTCATACTTGACCTTCTAGCAATTCAACCATCGCAAAACACCTCCCACATGCCCTTTCTCATCCTTCGTTACCCAATTGTTGCCTCAAATCCGTATCCATCTCTGTAACATTTGAGCTAATATATTGCCACCAACTCAAATCCTCCTAGACGATCATCCTTCTCGAGCCATCAACATTAGAAATGCCCATTTGATTCTGAAATCGCTACACTCTGCCATCTCGGACAACCGCTTCTCCAGCACTATATCACACTACCCTGCCCCCAAGGAAAATTAATGAAGACCATAACATCGGCGAACCTTAACGCGTCGGCGAACCTTAACGCGTTCAACAAGGACGATGACACCACATCACAATTGAGAATTCTACCACGCTCAAAAATACCAAGTCTCGTTACTCCATTATCCCAAACTTGAACATTCATAGTCCGATTGCCTTTCCTCCGCTGGAAATAAAATGCTGAACTTCTGAATCATGCACTGAGCAAAACCACCTTTCAAGTCATTCACCGCCCCGACACATAGACAAGCACCCTACCATTACACGAACATTGTGCGATAACAACATATGAACATCATAGCAACCTGCGTGTAGCCTTGAAACCATAAAAATACAGTTACTGAGCTGAAATAATAGAACCTCCTTCCACAAGAAGATGATAATAACCTGCTCGAATGCGCAGGGAGAAACACCATGTTCCCCGTCTGTAGTACCGCTAGAACTCCTCGATGCCCAAATGACACGAGCGTTGAACATCGTATACGAATGAGTAGGAAGGATATAAAGGCATAAGCTTCAAATGAATCAAATCGCACGATGAGTAATCAAGAAGGGAAGTGCTCCTAACAGCCCTGTAGCCTCTCGAAGATAGGTACAAACATCTCTGTACCAATCTACAAGACTCTACTAGACTTACTCATGACTCATGAGACCTAAGTGAACCCGCTGAGGAATGTCATGCATAAGCCCGAGCTCTCGGGCCAGTTGGCCAAACGGTCCGTAGAAATTAGCGAGTACGATATCGAGTACAAACCCCAGACTGCCATAAAATCTCAAATTTTGTCGGACTTTGCGGCGGACTTTATGCCGGCCTCGGTCCCCGAGGTCGAGAAAGAATTACTGCTCACTTAGGGATTAGCTCGGGGATCAAGACCCTAGTCACGGATGGCGCATCCAATGTGAAGGGGTCCGGGCTCGGTATCATATTAAAACCACCTACGGTAATGTAATTACGCAGTCTATTAGAACTGCAAATTGACTAACAATGAAGCCGAGCATGAAGCTGTAATTGTAGGTCTAGAATTGGCTAGGTGTCTGGGGGGAGAAGTGATCAAGGATAAGTGTTACTCCCTCCTTGTTGTAAACCTAATCAATAGGACGTGTGATGTAAAAGAGGAACGGATGCGGAGGTACTTGGATAAGTTGCAGGTCACCTTATACCAATTCAAGGAATCGACTCTACAGTACGTACCTTGGGATCAAAATAGTGAGGCTGATGCATTGACCAACTTGGGGTCGTCTGTCGACTCCGATGAATTTGACTCCGAGAGAGTGGTGCAGTTGATTAACTCGATGGTAGAAGAAGGTCACACCGAGGTGAACTCGACAAGCTTGACTTGTGTAACGACTCGATCGGTCATTTTGTGTAATTGCACCCCGTTACCCTTTATATTGCTTCATACTTGTGTGTTTATGCATTTGTGACTTTCGAGGTTGATTATTTTCATTGATTTGCACCCTTTCGAGAAGCTTTCGGGTTGATTTGGACTCTTGACTCTAGACTTAGAAGCTTTGATTTGAAAATGTTGACCAAACATTGACTTTTATGAAAACGACCGAAGAATTGTGTTTTTATGATTCTGATAGCTTCGTATCGTGATTGTGGCAAGTATGACCGTTGGTTGACTTTTAGATACCTAGCTCTAAGTATGACCCAAGTATGATGCACATTCCGTTACCCCTTATATTGTGTTGATTTACTGAAAGTTGGTAATTTTTATGTTGAAAAGTATGACCATTGGTTGACTTTTAGATACCGAGCTCGGAATTTGATTTTGGAACTTGGAATGGGTCTGTTATGACATTTAGAACTTGTCTGCAAAATTTGGTGTCAATTGGAGTTGATTTGATAGGATTCGGACGCTTAGTCGTAATTCTGGAAGTTCTTGAACATTTCTTTGAAAATCATGCATTTTAGAGTTCAATTCGTAGTTTTAGATGTTATTTTTGTGTTTTGATCGTGCGAGCGAGTTCGTATGATATTTTTAGACTTGCGTGGATGTTTGGTTTTCAACCCCGAGAGCTCGGGGTGAGTTTCGGACGCTTAGCGGAGTGTTGTTGGAATCAAAGTTGTTGGTTTTTCTGCACAGGCCTCAGATCTCGCATTTGCGACGTCTGAGTTCACATTTGCGATGGTAGGCCAAGTCTGCTGGGTTTGCATTTGCGAACCTAGTGTTTGCATTTGCGAAGTGCACTTGGAAAAGGCTTGTTCGCATTTGCGATCAATATGGTCGCATTTGCGGAGGTCCATGGTTCGCAATTGTGAACTATTCATCGCAATTGCGATGATAGCAGAGATGGAAGGGTATTCACATTTGCAAGTGATTCTTTGCATTTGCGGGGTTCGCAATTGCGAACCCCATGTCATGGTAGTTGACATGCTTCCATAGCATTGACTTGCTTAGGAGTTTGCACTTGATTTAGTTGGGCCTTTGCTAGTTGAGTCATGGTATTTGTCAATTTGGCAATGGCTTGCCCGTGGTCTTGCAATTATTTTTAAAGGTGGATCATATTCGGGTCACCGTATGGAACATTGGCCCAGGATTTCCAAGCCGACGACGTTTCCACCATCTCATCCAAAATCTCACACGCCTCCGCATAAGGCGTAGTCATATAGTTCCCACCGGCTAGTTGATTCACTACACATTGGTTGGTTGTGTTAATCCCACGATAAAAGGTTTGTTGAATCATGTTTTCTGTAATATCGTTCTTAGGACATTCCTTGACCATAGTTTTATAGCGTTCCCATATCTCGTGTAATGGTTCATTAGGCTCTTGCTTGAATGCCAAGATCTCATCTCGAGGTGTAGCCATATGTCCGGCAGAGAAAAACTTAGCAATGAACATTTTTGTGCAGGTACATATATGTCTGGTGATCTTTTATGTGCAGAGGCACGGCTATTGGGGGAACTTATCGTGAGCTGCATTTCATGTTACGATTCGCAGCCTACAGAGTCTCCATCAGAGTTATTTGTATTCTCCTGTCTAATTTGTATCTCAGACAGATGTTGTATTTTATTTTATTTCCTAGTTGATGCACATGCACTTGTGACACCAGGTTTTGGGGGTGCTTATGGGTTGTCCTTTATTGTAGTTGTGAAAACATTATCAGTAACACTGTAAATTCTATTTCTTATTATTTAATTAATTAAAATTATGGTTTCAAAAATACTAAAATGAGTAATTAAGTTAAACATTCACTGTTGGCTTGCCTAACAGCGATGTTAGGCGCCATCACGACCTCTTGTGGATTTTAGCATGAGTACGTAAATCAAAGGGTACCCAGTAAGTATTTAGCCTAACTCAGAGAAGTAGTGACGAGGGGTCGACATCGACACTTACTAGTGGTATAATAAGACAAATACAGTAAGGAGTAAACAGATATGGGGCAGAGTAAATAAACGAATTTAAACAAGTGTAAATACGTGATACTCTCCTCCTCTCTACAATAGACTCAAGCTCTCAATTAGCAATTGCCTCCTCAACCGGAGCATATATATATAATGGACCCTCACCAGATAAGTTGTCATAATTCAAATCAGGAAGACTCATAGATACACTGACTTCTTGTCAAATATTACACACAATTTCCATGAGAGTATTTTATAGAAATATCGAGGCGTACGACCCGATCCAATCATAATATATGCACTGTCGAGGGTCGAATGACACGAACCAGAGATACATCTATTATACTGCCGAGGCAAACAACCCGCTCCCATGAGAGTGTGGTACATAATTCTGCCGAGGCGAACGGCCCGATCCCATTAGAATAAGAAGCTTTGACGGGTCCTTGACCCCACTCACGAAGGAACATGTGAGTTATAAGGATCTTTGAGGAAACCTTCCGATGAGAACGCATAATGCGGGAGAAATTTGTAAGAGGAGTACAATTATTCTGCGGCTAACTCTGAATAATTGTTGTAAGAGGACAACTGTGAACTACCTCAATCTTCTTTGGATCTACTTGATCCCCTCACTAGACACCATGTGGCCAAAGAACGCCACATACTTAAGACAAAACTCACATTTGGAGAATTTAGCATACAACTCCTTCTCCCTCAAAGTCTAGTACAAACCTCAGATGCTGCTCAAGATCCTCCCAGCTACGGGAGTACACAAATATGTTGTCAATGTACACGATGACTAATGAATCAAGATATGGTGGGAATACATTGTTCATAAAGTGCATAAAGGCTGCGAGGGCATTGGTCAGCACAAAAGACATCACCAAAAACTCGTAGTGACTATAGCGGGTCCTGAATACCGTCTTCAAAAAATATCATAATCCCGAATCTTCAACTGATGATACCCAGACCTCAAATCAATCTTAGAGAACACTCTAGAACCCTGAATCTGATCAAATAAGTCATCAATGCATAGTAATAGGTACATGTTCTTGACTGTAACCTTGTTCAATTGTCTGTAATCAATACACATCTGGCCTAGTACCATCCTTCTTCTTGACAAACAGAACCGGTGCACCCCAAGATGACACACTAGGTCTAATGAAACCCTTATCAAGCAACTCTTGAAGTTGTTCTTTTAATTTATTTAACTCCGGCGGTGCCATACAATACAGAGGAATAGAGATGGGATGAGTGCCCGGCACCAGGTCAATACCAAAACTAATATCCCTGTAGGGTGGCATGCCCGACAGGTCTAGAAGAAACACATCTGGGAAATCCCTTACTACCGGAACTAACTCAACGGTCGGAGTATCAGCACTAACATCCCTCACGAAGGCTAAATATGATAAGCATCCCTTCTCAACCATCCATTGAGCTTTCAGATGTGAGATCACTCTACTAGGAAATACATTCGGGGAGCCTCTCCACTCTAACCTCGGCACCCCCGGCATCGCCAATGTCATGTTCTTTGCATGACTATCTAGGATAGCATGATATCCTGTCATAATCTTTGCATGACAATCTAGGATAGCGTGATATCCTATCATGGTCTTTGTATGACAATCAAGGATAGGGTGACAACTAATCCTTACGCAAAATCACATAAAAGTCAACCATGCTTAGCAATAAAAGATCAACCCTAGTCTTCTAACTCCCAATGGTCACCACACACTACTGATATACACGGTACACAACAATGGAATCACCAACCGGCATAGATACATGAACAACCATAACTAAAGAATCACAGGGAATGTCCAAATAACAAGTAAAGTAAATGACACATATGAATAAGTGGAACCTGGATCAAATAATACTAAGCATTATTGTGGCATATGGAAATAATACATATGATCATTGCGTCTGAAGTAACTGCCTCTAGCCTGGAAGGAAAAGAATAGCATCGAGCCTGACCATCACCTATCTAACCTCCCCCTCTGGGGCGACCTCGACCCGCACGACCTCCACCCTAAGCTGGTTGAGCAGGTGGTGTAGCAACTGGTGCAGGGGTCATAGTCTAGGCCACCTACCTTACCGAACCTCTATAATGAGTGGGGTAATAATTTCTCATCAGACTAAAAATGACTGTGGGGCCTGCATCGAACCCCAAAAACTAGAGTAGCCAGTGGAAGAACCCGGTACCGATGAACCCTAGATTGATGGAGCATGATATGAGCTCGAAGCTGGGAGTGCACTGAAAGACGACTGAACTGGACGAGTGTTGTACGAACCGTGACTAGCTGACACATCACGAGGAACATGATGAGCCATCTGAGCGGGTCTGCAAAGGCGACCTTTGTTGTGATGTGACTGACCTCTAGAAGAAGTTCCACTAAAACCACTGAATCCACGGGGCCTCTCTCCCTCCCGCTCCTCGCGCTCAAGCCTGTGAACCGACTCTAAACGCCTAATAATCTCGACCACCTGGTCAAACCTCGCATTTGTCTCGGCCTCTCGAGCCAAACTGTAGCGTAGGCCTTAGATGAGGACATCAATGAACCTCCTGATCCTCTCTCTCTCTCTCTCTCTCTCTCTCTCAGTGGGAACCAAACATATAGCATGGCGGGCCAAATTCATAAATCTCATCTCATAATGAGTCACAGTCATATCTACTTGGCGTAGCTGCTCAAAATCTCCACTCAGCTCCACTCAGTGAGTCTATGGAAAAAACTTCTCTAAGAAGAGAACTAAGAACTCATGCCACGTAAGTGGGGCTGTGCCAATTGGCCAACTCAACTCATAGGCCTTCCACCATCTGTAGGCTGCCTCAATCAGCTAAAAAGTAGTAAATGCAACTCCATTGGTCCCCAAAATACCCGCTGTACGAAGAATCCGCTATCATCGGTCTAGAAAATCATGAGCATTCTTTTACTCATCCCCACTAAACTATGGAGGCTTAAGCCTCCCAAATAGCTCCAATCTCTTCTACTCCTCATCACTCATTGGTGGACCAACCTCGGCCCGAGCAACTGCAACAGGCTGAACTCGTAGTACCCCCAGTGTCTGAAGTCCCTAAGCTAGCTGCTCCGTAGTACGAGCGACAGGAGTCTGGGTACCTCCCCTAGCCAGTGAAGTGGCTGGTGCAGCTAGAACCAAAACTGCCTAAGCTAAGGCCTCCTAAGCTGGTCCCACTGGCTTAAATCTGGTACCTGCTCCTCAGTGGAGCAACTGGTGGCTCCACAGGTGCTGCCCCGACTGTAGTAGGAGCCTCACCTCGGCCTCTACCGCGGCCCCGGTCACTAGCAGCCCTAACTGGTGGTATTGGTTCCTGTTCAGTCGAGCATGTCCTAACCATCTGTGAGAGAATAGAAGAATAGAAGTTCACATTCCGGAATTAACAAATCCCCAAGACAACAATGCAAGAAAGTGAAGTTTCCTAACAGTTCGGTAGCCTCTTGAAGATAAGTAAATACGTCTCTGTACCGATCCGCAAGACTCTACTAAACTTGCTCATGACTCGGAAGACCTAAGCAACCTAGTGTTGTGATACCAACCTATCACGACCCAACTCCGACCAGAGCCGCGACGAAGACTAACACTACTTACTAGAAAAGCTAATAGTCAAATGAGAACAATGAATATGATTAAACAATGTTTAATAAACTGAACAGTGAACATATCATGAAATAACTAAGAACATAACTGTTATACTACTACAACCATTCCCAAAATCTCAGGTCAACAAGTACATGAGCACTACTGGGTATCAAAATATAAGGCCAAATTCTAAATACAAATGTCTGAATAGTAGAACAATAATAGTAGATAATGAAAGAGAACATCAAGGTTTGCAGATAGTATAGAAGCTACCTCATAGTCTCCCAAGCTGGTAGCAACAAAACTCTAGAGATCTCCTCGTCTGGAAACACCTGGATCTACACAGGAAATGCAGAGTATAGTATGAGAACAGTGGACTGTATGTACTCAATAAGTAATAGCACTAACCTTAGGTTGAAAGATTTGACGAGATCAGAAGAAAGCGGTCAAAGATCAACTGATAACAACTCAGAATATAAAAGGAACAATATAAGTAATCAGCTCAATGATGTTACGTCCAGTTTGTTCAACATACAAGAGTTTACACATGCTTTCAAGTATAACATTTTTGATCCAACACGGATAAGAAATTTCATTTATCAGCTAGCATGAGAAAAGTACATCTCTATGCCTACCTGTCAAGTATACATGTCAAATTAACAATATCACGGTGGATCCGTCAAGAAATATTACAGTTAGTAATGTACGGGTCCCTGGCATAAAGCCTATCATCAACCACGTATATAAAACACTATGCATGCGCCCACTGCTGGCATATCAAACTCGGGAGGGGCAATCCTGCCCAAGTACTAATCATAATCATTTATCCAAATAGTGAGGCCGGTGCATGTATCGCCCTAAAATAATAACACTTAGCCCAATATGGGACTGTCATATGCCTTACCTCAAAATCAATACCAAACCGGCTCTATGGCCCAAACTAAGTCATTTACCGTTCGAGTCTTAGATAAACACATCTCACAATATTCAGTTTAACAGTATTACACATAAAGGCATCTTCAACATGTGAGGAATCAAATAAGAAGCATTATGTCAGAGATATTATACACAGATATGGCATTGTGACTGAGAACATGTGTACAATAAGGCAAATAGCTCAGAAATGGAAAGAGTAGCCCTATCAAATCTCAAACAAACAGTACATAGCCTAGACATAATGTCTAACATGAATTAAATTTCAATTAATGGAACAAGTAGGGAAAAAATAGATATAACAAGGTATGATAGTAAAACAAGTCCGGTAATAGGTGAAAAGCGACCTCAAATCATGAACACTTTGGTGCACGTACACACGCATGTCACCTAGCGCGTACGTCACACCCCAATACCTCTTATATAGTAGTTCCCATGGTTAAATACCCTCAAATCCAAGTTTAAAATGTTACTTACCTCAAAATGCACAAATCAATACTCCAAAAAATCCTTCCTCTATGAATCGGCCTCCGAATGACTAGAATCTAGTCACAAATAACTTAATATCAACAAATAATGCAGCTGGAAATAATTTCAAACAATAAAGCTTCGATCTTTAACAATAATCAAAAAGCCAACCCCAAACATGCTCTCCGAAACCCGGTCAAACTCACAAATTTTGAACACCCATTCAATTACGAGATCAACCATACCAATTTTTTCATCCAATTTCGACCTCAATTAGATCAGTTTTTGCCGTTAGCAGAGTTTGCCTACAATAACAGCTACCAGTCGAGTATTCAGATAGCTCCCTATGAGGCATTATATGGTAGACGGTGCAGGTCGCCAATTAGGTGGTTCGAGCCGAGGGAGGCTCGGTTATTGAGTACAGATTTAGTTCAGGAGGCCTTGGATAAGGTCAAGATTATACAGGATCGACTTCGTGCAGCTCAGTCCAGGCAAAAGAGTTATGCTGACCATAAAGTTTATGATATTGCATTCATGGTTGGAGAAAGAATATTGCTTCGGGTATCGCCCATGAAGGGTGTTATGAGATTTGGGAAGAAGGGCAAGTTGAGCCCTAGGTATATCGGGCCATTTGAGATCCTCGAGAGAGTGGGGAGGTAGATTATAGACTTGCATTGCCTCCAGGGCTATCCTTAGTTCATCCGGTGTTCCATGTGTCTATGCTCCGGAAATATCATGGTGACCCGTCCCACGTGTTAGATTTCAGCTTTGTCCAGTTGGACAAGGATTGACTTACGAGGAGGAGCCGGTGGCCATTCTAGACCGGTAGGTTTGTCAGTTGAGGTCAAAGAGTTACCCTTCAGTTCTAATGCAGTGGAGAGGTAAGCCTATTGAGGAAGCTACTTGGGAGTCCGAGTCCGATATGCGGAGTAGATATGTCCGTTCGAGGACGAACGATTATTTTAGAGGTGGAGAATGTGATGACCTAAAAGGTCATCTTATGTTTTAAAACTCGAATCTGTGCTCTTAAGCCTTAAAATCTCATTTTTACCATCCTCGATTTGCATGCGTAATCCGGGCAGATTTCCGGAAAGCTTTTATGTTGAAAACTAATGAAAATAAGAATTTTTGCCTTAAAAGTTAATTTTAGTTGACTTCGGTCAACACTTTTGGTAGCTACAGAACTGGCTAGCTGTGCCATGCCCTTGCCCGCACCCTGGCGGGGCGAACGATAATCCCTCTGAATGTAACCCCTCAATCCGCATCTGTAGCATATGGGTAAGTCCATGTAGCATATTTCTAGGTGCATTTTTCCACACCTAGGACATGGGGGCCTCCTCTACTGCTGGAATCTACCACCATGACGACCCTGCTGATAGGAGCCCATGTTGCCCTGACTGGGCCTAAAATGGCTCCACTACTGCTGCTGACTGGGCCCCGATGGTGGTGCACTAGCCGAAGACTGAGCAAAGGATTGGGATGGACGTGATGACTCTCCCCTATTTGTTGACTTTCCACCACAAGAAGAACCACCAAAGTTGCCCGTAGACCTGGCCTTATTACTACCCTTTCGCTCTATTCTGTTCCTTAATTTGCAGGTCTCTGTGGCTTGAACGAATGCCACCATTTTTCCATAGTTCATATCAGAATTCAAGACAGTTGTAGCAACCTCATTAATTACCAAGGGACTAAGTCCCTGCATAAAGTGGCGCACTCTAGCCTCTATATTGGGTAACATGTAAATAGCATACTTAGACAGGTACGCGAATCTCATATGGTAATACCACACACTCAGGCTACCTTGCTTCAAGTTCTCAAACTCAGTAGTACGGGCTGCCTTAGTCTCGGCAGGCAAGAAATGATCAATGAAGGCATCGGGAAACTCACCCCACCTCGTCGGAGGGCTCCCTTCTTCACGGGACTACTCCCATAGTTCAAACCAAGAATATTCCACCTCTTTCAGATGGTAGGAGGCCAATTCCACTACCTCTGTCTCAGTAGCACGCATAACTCGGAGAGTCTTATACATCTCATCAATGAAATTTCTGGGGATCCTCCTCTGGGTTAGTACCCGTGAACACTGGAGGATCCAACTGGAGAAACCTGTTCACCCAGGAACTAGTAGAATCTCCTGGCTGACTGGAAGAAGTGGGTACAATATTTTATCTTTAGGCCTGGGATGCCACTATCTGAGCCAACACCTGTATGGCTCCTCTAAGATCAACATCAGAAACACCAGAATCGGAAGCTGGAACTAGAGGTGGAACTGGTATATCAGTTGGAAGGACTGTTTTACCCTAAGTAGGTGTAGGGACATATGCGGTCTGATCAGTTATAGTAGAGTCAGGCAGTGCAGTAACTGGAGGAATATTCTCACTCCCCGGGTGCTCACCCGCATCATCAATTATAGGGTCAACTGTCACTCCTGGGGTGACATTGGATCTTTAGCCAGTTCTTGCCTTCTTCTTAAGGGCCATGTACCGAAAGTTAAAGTAAAGCACGAGTTAAAGGAAGAACAATCTTACCATCATCTTTATCGCATGATCGAGAACATGAAAGAAGGGTATTATTCCTAAATGCCCATGTATCATCCTAATTATAGATGTGGTCGACAACACACCGATAATAAGGACTCTATTAGACACGGCTCCGAGACATACTAGGACACTTTAAAACCTTAGGCTCTCATACCAAGTTTGTCACGCTCCAAAACCGAGGAGCGCGACCGGCGCCCAATCGAGTGAACCCGATCAAGCAAGCCTGTTAGATTTTCTTCTACCCAAACTCATTCATGAATAAAGAGAATATATATATCTCTTCGTTAATCAAACAATAAAGTGATCACGTCTGTAATACCAATTACTTACCATTAGTTACTTCATTTTATAAATCAGTTCCACACATTTTTTCATAATCTGAAGTGGAAATAGTAATTCAAATACAACATAACGAGTTTGACTTCCCAGCACCAATATACAACCCACACTATGTCTACGCAGCCTCTATAGATAAAGAAGAGTACAATGATAATGCCGGCAACAAGGCCACGACTATATCTCAAACAAAATACACAAAGTACAAAAGATTCATGACCCCGGGATGAAGTGGGGCTCACCAAGTCAGCTGGGAATAAGGTGTACTGCTACCACAGATCAATATCTCCTGCTGTGGAACCACCTGTATCCATTTAAATATGCAGCGCCCCCGGCAAAAGGGACGTTAGTACTGTCGAATAGTACTAGTATATATAACTAAACACCCTATCAATAGAATGACAAATAATACAAACAAGATTATCATAATGTTAATGGAAGCCTTAATCAACATCAAACCTCAATTTAGGATCAAGACAGTATTTCAATAATTTTCCATATCTCACATTGGGAGATTTTTAGTATCGATATACCATTGTCCACAATACCATTATTCACAATACCAGTACCACAGTACTCTCAGGACGGAGTCCGATCATGACCCGATCGGCTAGGCTATCTCATTAGAGACATCAACCATGATTACTCGCAATATCAATACCACCGTCTTTAACACAGAGTCCGATCACGACCCGATCGGCTATGCTATCCATTAGGGACATCGACCACAATCACAATTTTCATTACAATTTCCAGCACAATCACCACCATGTGTGCGGCATGGTGTCCGATCACGACCCGACCATCTAGGCTATCTTATTCGATAAATCAACCTTTTTTTTATCAATCATCGCATTTCATATTACTTTCACATCTTTTCATTTCATTGGCATTAATGGCCATAATTATAAGATCATTCTTCGCACATTGGACATATTTAGTATTTCATGCTCACCTTTTGCCTTTCTAACATCAACATCATCAACAACAACAACAACAATAACAATTCAAATCAAGGCATGTAGTACACATGTGAGCAATTAAGAGTCTAAGACACATAGAGATTCTTCACAATATTTGGCATAATATCCTTCATTTTAATTTAAATTGAAGTCGAACATTTCTAATGCACAACCCCTATTTTTAACACATCCTCAATTGATAACATAACATAAATAAAGCATTTAGAATACTTGTTAAACATATATTTTTCAACCCAATCTTACTCGGAATAGCCAATTTTATAATGAATCACCCGGGACTTACATAATTCACATGAATACCGTGGGATCCAATTCTAAGAGAAGAGTTTAGCCAACATACCTCAATTGAGCTTCCTTTAAACTCTAAAATGTTCCAAAATTCTTAGCAACTTCAATCTATTGTAGAAATATAACAAATTGAATCAAAATTAGGAGGATGATCATAGTTCTAGCTCATTTGAGCATTTTATCAAACACTAGGTGTGCATAAGGTTTCAAGGTCCTTTTATGGAGAATTCCATCATCCCACAACCCCATCTTTACCATGCTTAATTCAACAATCCTTTTACAACCCTTGATATCATATGCATGTAAAATAAATAACTCCGATGCTCAAACTTTATCTTGCTAATTACTCATTTTTAGACAAAATTCGATATTGAGGGTTAGGGTGTAGAATCTTACCTCTAGGATGAAGACCTAGTGAGTTTACCTTCTTAATCTTCCAAATCTTGGGCAAGAATTGAAGAACAATTATTGAAAAATAACTTCTCACTCTAGGGAACTCTCTCTCTCTCACACTCTAATATGTCACATTATAGATCAAAAATGGCCCAAATAGTGTATTTAATGAAGTAGGGTCGGCTTTTAAAAACTCAAAAATGGAGCTCCGGAACAAGGTCTATGATCGAATATGCGATCGCATAATCGATATGCGGAACGCATATCGGTCGCATAATTGGTGTCCAATACTGGCAAACATCTATCTGTGTCTTCGGTCATTATGCGGCCCACAGACTTGTTCTGCGGTCGCATAGAGAACCACAGAACAGTTATGCAGTCGCATACTTGACCGCAGAAGTGCATCCAAACTGGCCCTCTCCTGCCTCACTTCTGCGGCCATTATGCGGCCCGCAGAGTGATTCTGCGATAGCATAATGAACCGCTGAAACGCATTTTTCTTCCAAAAATTTTCCTTTACTCTCCGGTGCATTGTTCAACCCAAAAACAATTTCTACAATCCTTAGACACGTAAGCCTAGTCCGGCACCATGAAATTTTATTTTATTTTAAAAATTTTACGGGGCCTTACATTATCTAACTCCCATGAAAGAGCTAGTTTATAAGCAACTGGGCAACTTTCCCAACTACTTCATATGGTCCAATAAATCGAGGAGTAAGTTTTCCTTTTTGACCAAATCGCATAATCATCTTCCATTGGGAAACCATTAAAAATACATTATCCCCTACTTGATGCTCAATTTTATGCCTCATAAGGTCAGCATAATACTTTTGTCTATTCGAAGAAATTTTTAAGTGATCCTTTATGATTCTTACCTTTTCTTCAGTTTGTTGCAAAATTTTAGGACCAACCAATTTTCTTTCACTAGCTTCACTCCAACATAGATGAGTTCTACATTTCCTCCAAATAAATCTTCATAAGGAGGCATACCTATACTTGATTGGCAGCTAATATTGTAAACAAATTCTATCACGGCTAAATGTTTGTCCCAACTACCCTCAAACTCAATAATGCAGGCTCGAAGCATATCTTCCATGATTTGTATTACCCTCTCAGACTGGCTGTCCGTATGAGGATAGAAAGAAGTACTAAAGTTCAACCTGCTACCTAAAGCTTCTTGCAAGCTAGTCCAAAATCTTGATGTAAAACTCCGGTCACGGTTAGATACAATAGAAATAGAAATCCCATGCAACCTCACAATCTCATTGATGTACAATTCAGCTAAGCGTTCAAGTGAGTAGTCCATTTTGATTGGCAAAAAATGAACACTCTTGGTTAGCCTATCAACTATAACCAAAATTGCATCATGATTTCTTTGAGTGTGTGGATGCCAGAAACAAAGTCCATCGTTATTCTCTCCCATTTCCACTCTGGTATCTACAAGGGTTGTAGAAAACCAGCCAAGACTTGATGTCAGCCTTTATTTATTGAAATCAAGCATGTAGAGATAAACTCTGTAATGTCTTTCTTTATACCATTCCACCAGTAGTGTTCTTTTTTGGTTTGGTACATTTTAGTACCTCCTAGATGCAATGCATATGGTGAAGTATGTGCTTAACTCAAAATTTCTATCCTTAATTTGTCATCTTTAGGAACACATAACCGATTTTGATAAAATAGGGCACCATTCGCCCTCAATTTAAAATCAAGCTTTTCTCCATGTTGAACTTCTTTGATCAGTTTCACAAGCTTCTAATCCAACTTCTGTGATTCTTTTACCCGTTCAAGTACAACTGGCTTGACTTACAAACTAGCAATAATAGAACCATCAGCTTTAAATTCAAGACAAGCATTCAAAGCTCTTAATTAAAGAAATAAAGGCGAAGGACTTAGAGATAGACTAGCAAAGGATTTGGGACTTAGTGCATCAGCAACAACATTGGCATTACCCGTATTATAGTCAATTGTCCAGTAATATGTTTGATAAGCTCAATCCATCTACGTTGTCTCAAATTCTACTCTTTCTGTGTACCCAAGTACTTCAAACTTTGTGACTAGTGAATATATGATACTTTTCTCCATACAAGTAATGTCTCCAAATTTTCTGTAATGACCCGGCCGGTTATTTTGAGAGTATGAGTCCTGATCCCTTATTTATTGCTCCCCCTATTTTATTTTATACTTACATGACTTGCCGGGGTGCCTAGTGTCAAGTTTCGCAGAGTTTCGAAGTGGAATGGGACACATAGTCCCTAAGTTGAAGTTTGAGCTGTAAGAGTTGACCGTAGTTTGACCTGTGTGAATACGACTCCAGAATGGAGTTTTGTTTGTTTCAATAGCTCTGTATGGTGATTTTGGTCTTAGGAGCGCATCCGGATGTTGATTTAGAGGTCTGTAGGTCATTTCGGCATTATTTGGCGAAAGTTGGAAATTGAAAAGTTTTTGGGAAGTTTTACCAGGAGTGGACTTTTTGATATCGGGGTCAGATTCTAATTCCGGAAGTTGGAGTAGGTCCGTAATGTCAAATGTGACTTGTGTGTGAATAATTTGAGGTCTATCAGACGTGATTTGATAGGTTTTGACATCGGTTGTAGAAGTTGGAATTTCCTTAGTTTCAATAGGCTTGAATTGGAGGGTGATTTGTGTTTTTGATGTTGTTTGATATGATTTTAGGGCTTGAATAAGTTCATATTATGTTTTAGGACTTGTTGGTGTAATTGGTTGAGGTCCCGGGGACCTCGGATGGATTTCGGGTAGTTAACGGATTGAATTTGGTGTTGAGTGAATTGTTGAAGTTGGGCATATGCTGGTGTAATCGCACCTGCGAAGTCCTTATCATAGGTACGAGCTCACAGAAGCGAGAAATGGAGCGCAGGTGCGATCTGGAAGCGGCTTGGTCAGTGGTCATAGAAGTGGAAGTATGTCCGCAGATGCAAAGGCATATCTGCGTTGGGGCGTCTGCAGAAGCGAAAAGTGGCAGGTTGAGTTAAAGTCGCAGAAGCGGGCGAGGACTCGCAGATGCGGAAGTTTGGCCGCAGGTGCGCAAGGTTGGGAGTGTAATGTTTTCTGAATAAGTGGATGAGATAACATAGAACCGGTGCCGCAGATGCGGCTAAGTGGACCGGAGAAGCGATTTAGCTGGGCAGGAGGTTTAAAATCAAGTGTTTGCCATTTTCTTCATATTTTGAGATAGAGAGCTCGGATTGAGGCGAGCATTTGGGGGATTTTCAGAGGAAACATTTTGGTAAGGATTCTTGACTCATTTTTTATTATGTTCCACTAATCTATCATTAATTTCGTCATTCAATTAAGGATTTGGATTGTAAAATTGGGGGAAAAGGAGTAAGGTTCTTAGGCCGAATTTTGAGGTATTGATCGAGGTCTTGATATCGTATATGAGTAATTTTGGTATGGGTGAACTCGTGGTTGAATGGGTGTTCGAATTTTGTGACTTTTACCTGATTCCGAGACGTGGGCCCGGGTCGACGTTCTGGGGCGATTTTCTAATTTCTTATTAAAGTCATGATTTCATTATTTAGATTAGTTTCTTATTTATATTTATAGTATGTAATGACCTATCTAACCTTGTGGGGGGGGGGGGAATCCCTTAGGATTTGGAACTGTTGTAACAATTTGTGTTATGTGAATGCCGTGTACGTAAGGTGACGAGTGCATACACGGGCTAAATGTTGAAATTTCGGTCGTTGTTAAGTAGTTTCCTTTCTTTGCCTTAATTGAGTTATTCTAGTACGTGTAGCCATCATGTTTAGCCTAATTTCACATGTCTACGTGTCTCATCTCTTAATTGCAATTTGTACAACATGCTTAGTTGAATTACCTATTTTCCTTAGCTTCCGTATCTGTTCTTTAACTGTAGGATTCCCTGCTTGTAATATCATTGTTTCATTTACTACATGTTGATTTTCGTGATTCCTGTTAAGTTGACTGTTTGGATGTGGCATGAGGTTTCTTCTGTGCGGGGTGTTATTGATTGGCACAAGATTTCTTCCGTGTGGAGTGTTATTGGAGCGAGGTTTCTTCCGTGCGGAGTGTTATTGGCACGAGGTTTCTTCCATGTGAAGTGTGATTGGCACGAGGTTTCTTCCGTGTGGAGTTTGATTGGTACGAGGTTTCGTCCGTGCGGAGTGTGATTTGGCACGAGGTTTATTTTGTGCGGAGTGAGATTGTGGCATGAGGTTTCTGTCGTGTCGTTGTGAGATATTTACTTTTGGGACTACGAAGCGGTACCTTGGGAGCGCCCCTGTTGATTCCTGTTTTGTTGTGTTATTGTTGTTGTTGTTGTTGTTCCTTAACTTGTAAGATGTTTTTTTTCCTTAAGTGTTGCAATTTTCTTCTTATTTTCCCCGTGTCGTTTCTTCTCCGTACATTCTTATTGTTTCATTAATCTTCCATTTGTTGCTATCATTTCACTTCTGCCTTATTTCTCTTATTCCAGTAGGGCCCTGACCTGACCTCGTCACTACTCTACCGAGATTAGGCTTGACACTTACTAGGTACCGTTGTGGTGTACTCATAATATGTTTATGCACATATTTTTGTACGGACCCAGGTACATCTTATCAGTCTCGATAGTAGAGTGTGTGCTGCTGCTTGGAGACTTCAAGGTATATCTGCCAGCGCCTGCAGACCTCGGAGTCCCCCTCTATCCCTATTATGTTGTCTTTTATTTATTCTCTTAGATGCTGATGTATAGAGACATTTAGTACTTCTTTAGAGTTTGTGACTTGTAAGTACCGGGTTTTGGGAGTTGTTCTTACTCTGAGTTGCAATTTTACTTGTACATGTCGAGTGGCAGTTTTCAGTTATTTATGTATCTGTTGAAGTTTAGTCGTTATTTTAGTTATTCCGAATTTTTAGGCTTACCTAGTCTTACAGACTAGGTGTCGTCACGACATCTTACGGAGGAAAATTTGGGTCGTGACAAATTGGTATCAGAGTTCTAGGTTCATAGGTGTTATGAGTCATAAGCAGGTTTAGTAGAGTCTTGCGGATTGGTACGAAGACGTCTGTACTTATCTTCGGGAGGGTATGGAACTGTTATGAAAAATTTCACTTCTTTGATTCCTTGTTGTGCGAAATTGTTGACTTCAGGATTCTAAACTTTTGTCTTTCTATTCTCTCACAGATGGTGAGGACACGTACAGCCGGATCAGATAACCGGACACCCGCGCCCCCTGCTGGTGCCGCGAGAGGCCGGGGCAGGGGTAGAGGCCGAGGACGTACACGTGGTACAGCCAGAGCACCCGCACGGGCTGCTACAGAGGAGCCACCAGTAGATCCAGTCGGAGCGCAGGCACCTGAGATGCCTGTTACTGCACCAGCTCTTCAAGAGACCCTTGCCCAGTTTCTGAGCATGTTTGGCACTTTATCTCAGGCAGGGTTGATTCCACTTGCTCCTGCCACATCTCAGTCCAGGGGAGGAGCACAGACTCTTGTCACCCATACCCCAGAGCAGCGGGTTCAGGTCGACCAGGTTCAAGAGGCCATACCAGTGCAGCCGGTAGCCCCAGTTCAACCTGAGGTTAAGGCATCAGTTTCTGAGGAGGAGGAGCATAGGGTCGAGAGGTACAAGAAGTACCATCCTCCTACATTCAGTGGCTTGGCGACAGAGGATGCCTAGGGTTTTCTTGAGGAGTGACATTGTATCCTCCGTACTATGGGTGTAGCGGAGTCTTCTGGGGTTTCTTTCACTACGTTCCAGCTTAGGGGAGCGGCTTATCAGTGGTGGCATGCATATGAGTTGGGTAGTCCAGCCGAGGCAGCTGCACTCACTTGGACTCAGTTCTCGGATATGTTCTTGAGCGAGTATGTTCCCTAGAGTCTTTGAAATGCATGACACATAGAGTTTGAGCAGTTGCGCCAAGGTTCTATTATCGTGTCGGAGTATGCGGTCTGGTTCAGGGATTTGGCTAGACATGCACCAGCTTTGGTTGCTACTGTTATAGAGAGGGTACGTCGATTCATCGAGGGGCTCAACCCCAGCATCAGATTTAGCATGGCCCCAGGGTTGGAGATGGACATCGCATACCAGTAGGTAGTGGGGATTGCTAGGAGATTGCAGGTATGCTGATTCGGGAGAGAGAGAAGAGAGAGGACAAGAGGTCTCGAGAGTCTGGCACTTATAGTGGTACATGTTCCCCAGCTGCAGCTCGTCATGGGAGGGGCTAGCTCCCTATTATGCATCGCCGTTGTCTAGCGCACCTCCTGTATGGGGTGCTTTCAGCGGTCAGTCCAGCCGATCAGGCCCGAGCCAGCCACAACAACCACGTCCTCTAGGAGCTTGTTTTGAGTGTGGTGACACTCGTCATATGGTGAGGGATTGCACCAGACTTAGGAGGGGTGCACTTCCACAAATTACTCAGGCACCGCGTGCTCCACCGAGTCCTCAAGCTATGGTTACCACACCAGCTACCACTCCACCTACTCAGCCAGCTCGAGGTGGAGGTTGAGCAGGTAGAGGTCGCCCTAGATGGGGAGGCCAGGCCAGATATTATGCTCTTCCTGATCAGATGGAGGCTGTTACACCCCATGTTTTTGTACATGGAAGTACGCCATAAGTAAATTGATATAAGTTCGGGAATGGGAAACTTTTTTTCAGATTATAAGCATTATGCTATTTCAAACAAGTGATAAGTTAATTCGCGAAGGTGAGAGGGTAAGCTAATCAAAGAAAATGAGTTCCGTCGAAGTTTGGCAATTTTGGGACAAAATACGGCCAGAGCTAAAATACCTGGTATTTATGGACTAGTACCATACAAGGTACCACATGGCCACGATAGTAAGGTGTATAAGGTGTGTTTAAAGTGAGTATTATTACAATTAATTTGAGATAATTCTTAATTATGTAGATAATCGGATAATTAATAATTTTTGGTGGGAGATTAATTAAGTAATTATAAAATTTTGGATAAGTTTGATTCCCCCTTAACGTGGCAGCCCATGTAGTGACTCTTAGTCATTAATAATAGGTGGCAAATAGGGGCCTTTAGGCCAAAGCTTAGTCATCCTAATGTGGTGCCCACAAGGGCATAATCTTAAAAGCCTTTCTTACATTATGTAGTAAGATAGATTGGCTTAGTAACGTATTTCTCAAATAAGACATCACCATACATAAACAATCAGTGGTTATGGTGCTAAGCAATTGTGGAAAAGCTTCAGCAAACTCTTTCATAAAAGATTAGATGTTGGCAACGTGGTTTTGCTAAAAAAATCATATGAGACTACGTAATGTTATAGCAACGGAATTTTGCGATTCTAAAGGAGTACGGTACAATCTTTCTCAAGAATATCATACGGATATTTCCCTACTTTGATCCGCCGTTACACGTTATCACAATCAACGGTGTTAAAGGGATTGTTAAGAGAATCGGTTCAGGTATGTTAAGGCTATCCCTTCTTTCTTTTTGGCATGATCTATACGACACGAACGAAACAAGTAAATGCATAATTTCCATAAATGACTCTATTCATAGAAATATTAAGAGTGTCTATATTCTTGATTCCTCATGTGAATTATTATTATATCTTCTATCCATGGGTCTCAGAAAAATACGTATTTGATAAAGTTTATCCGAAAGGCATATTGATTTTTATGAGATTCCGAGAAATCTTATTAACATATTTCCATGCATTTTATTTCATTTATACATGTACATTGACTCATGATCAGATGGCATTATATAGGCGTATTTATATGTATATATATGTATATGGGAAATGGGAAAAGGTTACGGCGTTATATACGCACCACCACCTGATCAGCTGGTATACGTTGATGATTTGTCCACAGTGGCCGAAATGATATGATGGAATGCCCTCAGTGGCTTGATGATGTTATGAACACATATACCTATGCATGGTATGACATTTATACGCATATGCATGACATTATAAAAATAAAATGATTCACAGAGCTATGCAGACGTACATGTTGAGTCTTTTACTCCATGTTTCTCTCATGTCTATTATTTACTGATTTTCATTCCTTATGTACTCGGTACATTATTTGTACTGACGTCCCTTTTGCCTGGGGACGCTGCGTTTCATGCCCGCAGGTCTTGATAGACAGGTCGAGAGTCCTCCAAGTAGGCGATCATCTCAGCAGAAGATATTGGTGCACTCCATTTGCTCTGGAGTTTCTTGTTTGGTCAGTATGATTTAGATGTGTATTTTTTGGTATGGCGGGGCTCTGTCCCGACCTTTATGACAATTATGTATTCTTAGAGGCTTGTAGATAGATGTCATGTACGTAAAATATTGTATGGCCTTGTCGGCCTATGTTCAGTGTACGAGTGGTTATTTTGGTCTTAGAGGCCCATATGCCTTATGTATAAGTTGGTATTACATGTTGTATTCCACCTATCTCACGGCAGCCTCTCCGGCTCAGTTATCTATGATGGTATGATACAAAAAGATACGTTATATTGGTACTCGGTTAAGTAAGGTACTGGGTGCCCGTCACGGCTCATCGGTTTGGGTCGTGACAGAGGCAGTTGCATCCGACTCTGTCATTACAAGTATTGTTCCGGTCTGTCATAGAGATGCATAAGTCTTATTTGATTCAGGCTCCACTTATTCCTATGTGTCATCTTATTTTGCTCCATATTTGGGTGTATCCCGTGATCCTTTGAGTTCCCATGTCTATGTGTCTACACCTGTGGGAGATTCTATTATTGTTGACCGTGTGTATCGGCCATGTTTGGTTGTTCTTAGTGGTTTTGAGACCAAAGCCGATTTATTATTTCTCAATATGGTAGACTTTGATATTATTTTGGGCATGGACTGGTTGGTGCCCTATTATGTTATTCTTGATTATCACACCAAGACCGTGACGCTGGCTATGCCAGGATTACCATAGTTAGAGTGGATAGGTACCTAGGATTATACTCCTAGCAAAGTTATTTCATTTCTAAAGGCTCAGCGAATGGTTGAGAAGGGGTGTGATGCGTACCTAGCTTATGTAAGAGATGTCAGTGTTGATACTCCTATCGTGGAGTCTGTTCTAGTAGTGAGGGATTATCCAGATGTATTTCCAGCGGATCTTCCGGGCATCCCGCCCGACAGGGATATCGACTTTGGTATTGATTTATTGTCGGGCACTCAACCCATCTCTATTCCTCCCTACCGTATGGCTCCGCCTGAGTTGAAGGAGTTAAAGGAGTAGTTATAGGAGTTTCTTAATAAGGGCTTCATTCGGCCCAGTGTGTCGCCTTCGGGTGCACCAGTCTTGTTTGTGAAGAAGAAAGATGGTTCTATGCACATGTGTATTGATTATCGCCAATTGAACAAAGTTGCAGTGAAGAACATGTATACATTGCCTTGTATTGATGACCTATTTAATCAGTTACAGGGTGCCAGAGTGTTTTCCAAGATTGACATGCGTTCAAGCTATCATCATTTGAAGATTTGGGAGCTAGATATCCTGAAGACTGCTTTCAGGACTTTGTATGGTCACTACGAGTTCCTTGTGATGTCATTTGGTCTGACCAACGCCCCAGCAACATTCATGCATTTGATGCATAGTGTATTTAGATCCTATCTTGACTCCTTCGTCATTGTGTTTATTGAAGACATTATGGTGTACTCCCGGAGTCGGGAGGATCATGAGCAACATCTGAGGGCTATGCTCCAAACCTTGATTGAAAAGAAGTTATATGCAAAATTCTCAAAGTGTGAGTTCTGGCTAGATTCAGTGCCATTTTTGGGTCATGTAGTGTTGAGTGAGGGGATCAAGGTGGACCCGAAGAAGGTTGAACCAGTGCAGAGTTGACCCAGACCGTCCTCAGCTACAGAGATCTGGAATTTTCTTGGTTTGGCGGGGTATTACCGTCGATTTGTAGAGGGTTTCTCATCTACTGCAGCACCTATGACCCGGCTGACCTAGAAGGGTGCTCCGTTCAGGTAAGAAGAGGAGTGTGAGGAGAGTTTTCAAAAGCTCAAGACAACTTTGACTACAGCCCCAGTATTGGTATTGCCTACAGGTTCTGGGTCTTATACTATGTATTGTGATGCATCGCGTATTGGTCTCAGCGCAGTGTTGATGCAGGACGGTAGAGTGATTGTCTATTCATCTAGACAATTGAAGGTGCATGAGAAAAACTATCTTGTCCATGACCTCGAGTTAGCAGCTATTGTTCATGTCTTGAATATTTGGCGGCACTATTTGTATGGTATCCCTTGTGAGATCTGCACCGATCACCGGAATTAGTAGCATCTATTCAAATAGAAGGATCTTAACTTATGTTAGCGGAGGTGGTTAGAGCTGCTTAATGACTACATTGGGCACACATAGCCTGCCCTGCATCCTCATTGCACCGTCATTGAGGATGCAGGGCAGGCTATGTGTGCCTAATGTAGATGGTTTGCATGAGTGATTGCCTACACGTCTAGACAATTAAAGGTGCATGAGAAGAACTATTCTGTCCACAACCTCGAGTTAGCAGCTATTGTTCATGCCTTCAATATTTGGAGGCACTATTTGTACGGTATCCGTTGTGAGATCTACACTGATCACCGGAGTCTGCAGCATCTATTCAAATAGAAGGATCTTAACCTTGTGTCAGCGGAGGTGGTTAGAGCTGCTTAAGGACTAAGATATCACTATTCTATACTATCCCGGGAAGGCCAATGTGGTGGCCAATGCCTTGAATTGCAGGGCGGAGAGTTTGGGCAGTCTAGTATATCTACCAGCAGCAGAGAGGCCATTGGCATTGGATGTTCGGGACTTGGCCAACCAGTTTGTTAGATTGGATATTTTTAAGTCGAGTCGAGTTTTGTCTTGTGAGGTTTCTCAAACTTCTCTTTATGATCGTATCAGGGAGCGTCAGTATGATGACCCCCATCTTCTTGTCCTTAGGGACACGGTTCAGCACGGTGATGCCAAGGAGGTCACCATTGGAGATGACGGTGCATTGAGGATGCAGGGCAGGCTATGTGTGCCCAATGTAGATGGTTTGCATGAGTTGATTCTCCAGGAGGCTCACAGTTCGCGGTACTCTATTTATCCAGGTGCCGCGAAGATGTATCAAGACTTGAGGTAGCATTATTGGTGGGGGACAATGAAGAAGGACATAGGATAGTATGTAGCTCGATGCCTAAATTGTTAGCAGGTGAAGTATGAGCATCAGCAGCCAAGTGGATTGCTTCAGAAGCTAGAGATTCTGGAGTGGAAATGGGAGCAGATCACTATGGATTTTGTTGTTGGGCTTCCACGGACTCAAAGGATGCAGTTTGGGTGATTGTGGATAAGTTGACCAAGTCGGCTCGTTTCATTCCAGTGATGACTACTTATTCTTTCGAGTAGCTAGCTCGAGTTTATATTCGCGAGATTGTCACGCTTCATGGCGTGCCAGTATCTATCATCTCTGACCGGGGTACGCAGTTTACATCGCGGTTCTGGAGGGCCGTACAGCATAAGTTAGGTACTCGGGTTGAGCTGAGCACAACATTTCACCCTCAGATGGATGAGAAGTCCGAACCCTCTATTCAGATACTGGAGGATATGATATATTCATGAGTGATGGAGTTTGGGGGTTCTTGGGATCAGTTCTTCCCACTTGCGGAGTTTGCCTACAACAACAACTATCAGTCGAGCATTCAGATGGCCCTATATAAGGCTTTGTGTGGTAGACGATATTGGTCCCCAGTGGGTTGGTTCGAGTCGGGTGAGGCTAGGCTATTGGGTATAGACTTGGTTCATGATGCTTTGAAAAAGGTTAGGGTGAGTCAGGATCAACTTCAAACAGCCCAGTCCAGACAGAAGAGTTATGCGGATCGGATGATTCGCGATGTTGCATTCATGGTTGGGGAGCGGGTCTTGCTCTAGGTTTCACCCATGAACGGTGTTATGAGGTTAGGGAAGAAGGGCAAGTTGAGACCTATGTATATCGGGCCTTTTGTGATCCATGAGAGGGTTGGAGAAGTGGCTTATAGACTTGCACTACCTCCTAGTCTAGTTGCAGTTCATCCAGTGTTCCATGTTTCTATGCTCCGGAAGTGCCACGGCGATCCGTCTCATGTGTTAGATTTCAGCTTAATCCAGTTGGACAAGGACTGGTCTTTTGTGGAGGTGCTGGTGGCCATTTTGGATAGGAAGGTGCGAAAGTTGAGGTCGAAGAACATTGCTTAAGTGAAGGTTCAGTGGAGGGGTCAGCCAGTCGAGGAGGCAACTTGGGAGATCGAGCATGATATGCGCAGCCATTACCCTCATCTTTTCACTGCTTCAGGTATGTCTCTATACTCGTTCGAGGACGAACGATTGATTTAAGAGAGGGAGGATGTAATGACACGGCCGGTCATTTTGAGAGTATGAAGCCCCGATCCCCTATTTATTACTCCCTCTATTTCATTTTATGCTTACATGACTTGGCGGGGTGCCTAGTGTCAGGTTCGGGAGAGTTTTGGAATGGAATGGGACACATAGTTCCTATGTTGAAGTTTGAGTTATAAGAGTTGACCATAGTTTGACCTATGAGAATACGACTTCGGAATGGAGTTTCATCAATTCCAATAGCTCTGTATGGTAATTTTGGTCTTAGGAGCGCGTCCGGATGTTGATTTGGAAGTCTGTAGGTCATTTCGGCGTTATTTTGATAAAGTTGGAAATTGGATGGTTTTTGGGAAGTTTGACCGGGAGTGGACTTTTTGATATCGGGGTCGGATTTCAATTCTGAAAGTTGGTGTAGGCCCGTAATGTCAAATGTGACTTGTGTGCAAAATTTGAGGTCAATTGGACGTGATTTGATAGCTTTCGGTATCGGTTGTAGAAGTTGGAATTTCCTTAGTGTCAATAGGCTTGAATTAGAGCGTGATTCGTGTTTTTGATGTTGTTTGATGTGATTTGAGGGTTTGAATAAGTTTGTATTATGTTTTAGGACTTGTTGGTGTAATTGGTTGAGGTCCTGGGGGTGCAGGTGCGACCTGGAAGCGGCTTGGTCAGTGGTCGCAGGAGCGGAAGTATGTGCGCAGATGCGAAGGTGCATCTGCGTTGGGGCGTTCGCAGAAGCGGAAAGTGGCAAGTTGAGTTGGAGCCGCAGAAGTGGATGAGGGCTCGCAGAATCGCACCTGCAGATACGGGAGTTAGGCCGCAAGTGCGTGAGGTCGAAAGTGTAATGTTTTCCCCAGAAACGGATGAGAGACCACAGAAGCGGTGCCGCAGATGCGGCTAAGTGGACCGCAGAAGCGGTATAGCTGGGAAAAAGGTTTAAAATCGAGGGTTTGCCATTTCCTACATATTTTAAGATAGAAAGCTCGGATTGAGGCGAGATTTTGGGGGATTTTCATAGGAAACATTTGGGTAAGGATTCTTGAATTGTAAAATTTCGTCATTTGATTAAGGATTTGAATTATAAAATTTGGGGGGGGGGGAGGTGTAAGGTTCTTAGGCCGAATTTTGAGGTTTTGATCAAGGTTTTGGTATTGGATTTGAGTAATTTTGGTATGGGTGAACTCGTGGTTGAACGGGTGTTTGGATTTTGTGACTTTTACCCGATTCCGAGACGTGGGCCCGGGTTAACTTTTTGGGGCGATTTTATAATTTCTTGTTAAAGTCATGATTTCATTATTTAGATTCGTTTCTTATAGTTATATTTATAGTATGTAATTGCTTTTGGCTAGATTTGGGCCGTTTCGGAGTCGGAAAGTCGAGGGAAAGGCATTCTTATTGATTGATTGAGCGAGGTTCGAGGTAAGTGACTTGTCTAACCTTGTATGGGGGAAAATCCCCTTAGGATTTGGAACTGTTGTAACAATTTATGTTATGTGAATGTCGTGTTTGTAAGGTGACGAGTGCATACACAAGCTAAATGTTGAAATTCCGATCTTTGTTAAGTAGTTTCCTTTCTATGCCTTAATTGAGTTATTCTAGTACGTGTAGACATCATGTTTAGCCTAATTTCACATGTCTATGTGTCTCATCTCTTAATTGCAATTTGTACGACATGCTTAGTTGAATTACCTGTTTTCCTTGGCTTCCGTATTCGTTCTTTAACTGTAGGATTCCCTGCTTGTAATATCATTGTTTCATTTACTACATGTTGATTTTCGTGATTCTTGTTGAGTTAACTGTGGCACGAGGTTTCTTCCGTGCGGGGTATTATTGGCACGAGGTTTCTTCCGTGTAGAGTGTTAGTGGCATGAGGTTTCTTCCGTGCGGAGTGTTATTGGCATGAGGTTTCTTCCGTGCGAAGTGTGATTAGCACAAGGTTTCTTCCATGCAGAGTGTGATTGGCACGAGGTTTCTTCTGTGCGCAGTGTGATTTGGCACGGGGTTGCTTCCGTACGGAGTGAGATTGTGGCACTAGGTTTTTGCCGTGCCGTTGTGAGATATTTACTTTTGGGACTGCGAGGCGGTACCTCGAGAGCGCCCCTGTTGATTTCTTGTTTTGCTATGTTGTTGTTGTTGTAGTTCTTCCTTAACTTGTAAAATGTTCTTTTCCTTAAGTGTTGCAATTTTCTTCTTATTTTCCCCGTGTTGTTGCTTCACCGTACATTCTTATTGTTTCATCAACCTTCCATATGTTGCTATCATTTCACTTCTGCCTTATTTCTCTTATTCCAGTAGGGCCCTGACCCGACCTCATTACTACTCTACCAAGGTTAGGCTTGGCACTTACTGGATGCTATTGTGGTATACTCGTACTATATTTCTGCACATATTTTTGTGCATACCCAGGTACATCTTATCAGCCTCGATAGTAGAGTGTGTGCTGCTGCTTGGAGACTTCAAGGTATATCTGCCAGCATCTGCAGACCTTGGAGTCCCCCTCTATCCCTATTATGTTGTCTTTTCTTTATTCTTTTAGACGCGGATGTATAGAGACATTTAGTACTTCCTTAGAATTTGTGACCTGTAACTACCAGGTTTTTGGAGTTATTCTTACTCTGCGTTGCGATTTTACTTGTACATGTCGAGCGACAGTTTTCAGTTATTTATGTATCTGTTGAAGTTTAGTCGTTATTTCAGTTATTATTTCAGTTATTCCGAATTTTTAGGCTTACCTAGTCTTAGAGACTATGTGTCGTCACGACATCTTGCGAAGGAAAATTTGGGTTGTGATATTTTCAAAACAAACATTATGGCAGCAAGCTCAAGGTCATGAGTAGTATAATTCAACTCATGTGGTTTCAATTTTCGAGAGGCATACGCAACCACTTTCCCTTCATGCATCAAAACACAACCCAAACCATGATGAGAAGCATCATTATATATCACATACTTTTTCCCTTTAGTTGGTAGAGTAAGTATAGAAGCTTTAGTCAATAAAGATTTGAGCCTTTGAAAGCTCTCTTGGAATTTTTAATCCCACACGAACTTGACATCCTTCCTCAAAATTTTAGTCAAAGGAGAGGATATAATGGAGAAGTCATTGAAATACCTTCTACAGTATCCTGCTAAGCCCAAGAAAGTTCTTATTTTCGTTGGACTTTTCGGCGGTTTCCATTAACAATAGCTTGAATCTTACTAGGATTAACTTTCACGCCTTCAACTGACACAACATATCCTAGAAAATCCACTTCACTAAGCCAGAATTCACATTTGGCAAGCTTAGCACGGAGCATTTTCTCCTTCAAAATTTGCAAAAGAATCCAGAGATGTTTATCATGATCCGCACTATTCTTGGAATATATTGAAATATCATCTATAAAGACCCCCATGAATTGATCAAGATAAGGCTTGAATACACGATTCATTAGATCCATGAACATCGCAGGACCATTCGTCAATCCGAGTGGCATCACCATAAATGTATAATGACCATACCGAGTCCTAAAAGCAGTTTTAGGAAAATCTGGCTCACTTACTCGCACTTAGTAATACCCAGACCTCAAGTCAATTTTTGAGAACTAGCACCCTTTAGCTGGTCAAATAAATTATCGATCCTAGGAAATGGATATCTATTCTTAATTGTTACCTCATTCAGTTGTCAGTGATCAATACAAAGCCTAAGAGTGCCATCTTTCTTTTTCACAAATAAAACATGAGCTCCCCAAGGAGAAATACTTGGGAGAATAAAACCCTTGTCAAGAAGTTCTTGCAATTGAATTTTCAACTCCTTTAATTATGTTGGATCCATTTCGTAAGGAGTTATATAAAACGGAGTAGTTTCAGGAATAACCTCTATAGGAAATTCAACTTCTCTTTGCGGGGGTAACCAGGAAGATTTTTAGGGAAATCATTAGGAAATTCACATACAACTGGTATATCTTTAAGGCTTGGAATTTCTAGGTGTTTATCAACTATATGAGCAAGATAAAAGATTCACAACCCTAACTTATCAGCTTTCTTGCCACAACCTGTAACGATCCGGTCAGTCATTTTGTGTAATTGCGCCATGTTTCCCCTTTTGATGCTTCACACATGTGTGTTTATGGGTTTATAACTTACAGGGTTGATTAGTTTCGTTACGGGAAGATTTCTGGTTGATTTGGACCCTTTGATTCTTGACTCAGAGGCTTAAGTTAGAAATATTGACCAAACTTCAACTTTTGTGAAAACGACCCCGCAACGGTGTTTTGATGGATCCAATAGCTTCGTATCGTTATTTTGGGCTTGGTCGTATGCCCGAAATTGAATTCAGAAGTCCGTAGGTTGATTTGTGGTATTTTGCCGAATTTGAAAATTTGAAGTTGAAAAGTTTGACCGTAGGTTGACTTTTAGCTATCGAGCTCAGAATTTGATTTTGGAACTAAGAATAGGTCTGTTATGCTATTTAGACGTTTTCTACAAATTTTGGTAACATTTGGAGTAGAATTGATGTTACACCCCACATTTTCGTACGTTAAAACTTTGTCGTAAGTTAATCGACGTAAGTTTGGGAATGAGATTTATTTTGGGATTATAAGCATCACGTTATTTCAAACAAGTGATAAATAAATTCGTGAAGGTAAGAGGGTAAGAGAATCGAAGGAAATGAATTTCGTTGAAGTTTGACATTTTGGGATAAAATACGGTCCGAGATAAAAATACGGGTATTTATGGACTAGTACCATACAAGGTACCATATGACCGATATTACTATGATGTATAGAGTATATTAAAAATGAGTAGAATTTTAAGTAATTTAAGACAACTCTTAATTATGCGGGTAATTGATTAATTACCGGATAACGGGACATTACCTAATTACCTAATAAGTGGATAAAGATTAAATTTTTTACCCCACCCCCACGTGGCAGTAAGCCACTATTAATACATATGACTAAGTAGTCATATGAGCTTAGGTGGCTATCTAAGGTGAATAGGACTTTAACGTGTAATCCATTTAAAGTTGGTACAAAGTTTGGTTTCATTACAAAGTTGGTCTCATTTTGTTCATAGAATAAGAAAGTAAGAATCAGATACCTTTCCTCCAAATTCTAAGCAATTCAAAAACAGACACTAAGGTTCAATCCAACAAAGCTTCCAACGAAAATTCTTGCAACCAAACAATTCCAACGAGAATTGTTAGAACCGTAGCAACGTAAAATTTTGCGGTTCTAAAGGAGTACGGTGCAATCTTTTCCAAGAATATTATACAGATTTTTTCCTACTCCAGGTATGTTAAGGCTATCCCTTCTTTCTTTTTGGCATGACCCAAATGATACTGAAAGAAACGAGCAAACGCACAGTTTCTATAAAGGACTCTATTCATAGAAATATTAAGGGTGTCTATATTCTTGATTCCCCATGTGAATTATTATTATATCTTCTGTTCATGGGTCTCAAAAATATACGTATTTGATAAAATTTATCCGACAGGCATATTATTTTTATGACATTACGAGAAAAGCTTATTAACGTATTTCTTAAGGCATATTATTTTTATGACATTCCGAGAAAATATTATTAACGCATTTCTTATGCATTTCATGCATTTATACATATATATTGACTCATGACCAGATGGCGTTATATACGCGTATATATATATATATATATATATATATATATATATTATATGTATATGGGATATGGGAAAAGGTTATGGCGTTATATACGCACCACCACCTGATCAGCTGGTATACGTTGATGATTTGCCCACAGTGGCCGAAATGATATGATGGGATGCCCTGAGAGGCTTGATAATATTATGAACGCATATACCAATGCATGATATGACATTTATACGCATATGCATGACATTATCAAAATGAAATGATTCACAGAGCTATGCAGACGTACATGTCTAGTCTTTTACTCCATGTTTCTCTCATGTCTATTATTTACTGATTTTTATTCCTCACATACTCGGTACATTATTTGTACTGATGTCCCTTTTGCCTGGGGACGCTGTGTTTCATGCCCGTAGGTCTTGATAGACTGGTCGAGAGTCCTCCAAGTAGGCAATCAGCTCAGCGGGAGATGTTGGTGCACTCCATTTGTTCCGGAGTTGCTTATGTGGTCAGTATGATTCGGACATGTACTGATTAGTATGGCGGGGCCCTGTCCCGACCTTTATGATATTTATGTACTCTTAGAGGCTTGTAGACATATTTCGTGTACGTGAAAGATTGTACGGCCTTGTTGACCTATGTTTTGAGTTTATAAATGATGATGTTGGCCTATTAGGCCCGTATGTCACGTGTATATGATAATGTAATAAGAAAGATACGTTATGTTGGTACTCGGTTTAGTAAGGTACTGGGTGCCCGTCGCGGCCCATCGGGTTGGGTCGTGACAAAAGTGGTATCAGAGCAGTTCTGTCCTAGGGAGTCTACAAACCGTGTCTAGTAGAATCTTGTTTATGGGTGTATTGTGCACCACACTTATAAGCAGGAGGCTATATGGCATTTAGGACTGTCACTCTTTCTTTTTACTCTAGATCGTGTGGTAGAGCTCAGTTGTAAGAACTCAATTTCCTAAACTCATCTTATTCGTAATACAACGATGCCCATATCCAGAAAGACGGTTGGTAAGAGATATAGCTATGAAAGAGTTGAGTCAGAGGAACTCAATTTTTGCACCATGCTTATGATGAATAAATATGAGGTATTCAGCAGATCATGTGTATACTAAGACGTGTAAGCCTCTTGATAAGGAACCTTAAGGCAAGAATATTTATCCACCGTTATGGTGAAAGACAATGAGAGATTCAGAAGATAAATACAAGTTTCAAGAAGTAAAAGAAGCAAGATGAAGATTATCATTATTTACCATTCATGGAGGGAGATATAAGCATTTTGAGTTACCTTCAACAATAACAGAGGTAGTATAAGAGATGGACAGATAATAGGATTCGGCTGGGGTTAGAGTAACCCAAAATTGTAAGTGGATTGTTGTGTTAGTTGACATTTCTGAAGAATATTACAAAGGTGCTAATAGATCTCCTTGTGAGGCACCTAGATGGTGCACTCTAGAATATTACAATTAGAATATTACAATCAGAAGATAGGCACGGAAAGCCTGGAAGGGATAAATATAACCTTAGTGTGGCTCGCGTCCCTAGTAGAGCGAGATCGTTAAGTAACCTGAAGAGCCACTGAATGAAGCAAGGGGAGCTAAAAGCAAAAGAATGTCTTGTTGAAGTTTTCAAAAGAAAGGGTTAGGCAGAAATATTAGCAGGGAAATAATAAAAGAGACAAGGAAGCATTAGTAGTAAGATGTGGTACATGGATGACAACGGTAGATCAAAAAGATGACAGTATTATAGAGTCTATAGTCAAGTGAAGGAAAATACGAGAGGTGACAGGCCTTGAGGCCACAAAAGAGTATAGGCCATAAATTCATATCCTTATTTCGAGAAATAAGTTCGTGACTCCAGCGTGATTACCAAAAGGAAAAGTTAGACTCCAGAGTAATAAGAAATCAGCATGGACTGATGAACAAGATAAGGTAAGCATGAATTAGGGACTAAGTGATTTGATAATGGTCGACATCATGAGAATTTCAGATTTCGTACCGGCGATAATAGAATGGACAACAGAAGAAGATTCATGAGAAATTCAGAGAATGGTCATTCAGGAAGACACTTCCCTAAAGCAAGCAATATGAGCAAAGTTAAGCTTAAGGGACTGTATGTGCCAATTATACTAAGTGTCACCCTCGCGAGTAAGGAAATTTTTTATCCTTGGTACAGAAGGACTATCGCGAGGCGAGTAAGGGTCATCGATGATGTGAAAAGATGCCAAAGATGAAGAAGTAAAACATTTATATGTAGATCATCGTAGCACTAAATGTTAGTACTCCCCAAAAGGGCGAAATATGGAGTGATGTGGCATTAAGTCAGAATTAAGTGGTTCTAGTAATTATGGAATGGTAAAGAAAGAATGCGATAAAAAATAAAAAATAAAAAATAAAAAATATAAAACCAAAAGTAATGTTCGAAATCATATGAGTTGCACGAAAATTCCGGCATGCGTGGGAACTAAGATAAGTTAAGTATGCACGCAACAAGGGGACAGAAAGACCAGGAAAAGTAATAGCTTACGCTTAAAGAAAGTTGAGAAGGAACAAAAGGAATTATTCGATCAATGATCCAGAGTTAGTTACGTTATGAACGCACTTGAGATTTCGGAGCATTTTCCATGCAGTATATATGTTGACAATCATACAGCCGTAGAAGACTCCGGTATAAGTTAAAAGAAAGAATTAAGTCCAGGTCATAGATAAAGGATTAAGTTATTAGAAGATTGTATCATGGATATTCAATAGCGCCCATGAAAGGCTAAAGTAATAACTAATACCAGGAGCCACAGATTGGAAGATAGCTTAAGCCTACATAAAGGTTGATCAGAAGAAGGAGAAAACTAAATAGTTACATCAACTAAGTAAATCAGGAGTCTGATTATGGGACCTAGAAAATTTTAGACATCGTGATTGTGAAAATTGCAGAATTATTTTTAATATCAGAGGTACAAGAGAGATAGTACAACAACCATATTTTATGACGGCTCTACGATAAAGCCAGTTAGAAGAATACCCGCCTCGTAAGAAGTCAGTATAAAGCTCCCACCGGATTATGTATGCACCAGAGGTGCAAGTATTATAATAGAGCTTCAAGTTGTGGATATGAATCATACCTATGTGGAAGGGGGGTCATGAGAGAGATAGAAGACGTGATGCGAGATTTTAAGGTTAGTAAGGTAAAGGTGAACAACGTACGAGGTACTCAGGTGCAAAAGGTTGTGAATAATCTATACTTCAGATAGAGAGCTAGAAGCGCTGGGATTCAGTATCCAGGAATAATAGCGGCATCGTTAGTGGCATATTTTCTAGCCTATGGGTTCTAGGTATCGAGGGGTCTGAATTAAAAGAGTAAAGAAGAGTTTGAGACCATGCGATGTCTCGCTCGAGGTTCCAAAACCATTAGCGCGTATTGATGGCATTGTACTGATTCGGAATAGATTCGGAGAATTTAAAGGCCGAGTCCAGAGGCAAGAGCATTGCGGGGTAGAGATTTGACCGGTTCGAGGTAAGTAACAATTGTAAATCTAGTCCTGAGGGTACGAAACCCCGGATTTTTGTATCATTCTACTATTTTTAGTGACGCACATGCTAGGTGACGGCCGTGTGGGCATGCACTATTGGGGATTGTGACTTGGTCCATCCCGTAGAACCTGTAAAGTTGCATACTTTGTTGAAACTATATGATAATTATATGTTTTAGAAAGAGTTTCTGTTAATTGGGCTGACTGCCATGTTTGGGCCTTGTGCCAGTGCTGTTTGGACCCTTAGGGGCCTTTTCTTACTATCCTCTCATTGTTTTCGGTTGAAAATATATACTCAGTCATGTTTATACTTGTTTACCGCATAACTCAGTTTAATGACTCTATTTTGATGCATATAAATGTTTTGGGCCGAATGCCCTGTTTTACTGAAATGCCCGAGTGGCTTGAGAGGTTTATGACTGAGTGAGGCCGAGGGCCTGATTTGTGAGAATATTTATGGGATCGGGTTGTACGCCGTAGCATATTGTATATTTATGGGATCGGGCTGGACGCCACAGCATGTATGATATCGGCTGAGGGCCTGAGTGATTTATATTTGGCTTGATATAGCTCTTGGGTTGAAGGAGCCCCTCCGGAGTCTGTACACACCCCTAGTGAGCGCAGGTACCTACTGAGTGCGAGTGCTGAGTGACTGGGAGGCATGAGTGATTGTGAGGTATGCCCGAGTGGCAAGAGTGATTGTGAGATATGCCCGAGTTGCACGAGTGACTGTGAAGTTTGCCCGAGAGGCTATTTATGGTTTCATTATTTTTGCTCACCTTTGCATTTTTCCTCTGTCTGAAAGCTGTTGAAAAGATATCTTTAAATGATTTTCACTGGAACTGGATTTAAACGAGATATTTTGATTCAAATTCTGATTTTAAAAGCATGTGGTATTTTACTGAGATTTCCTAATATGAATGTTATATGCTTTATTGCTCGTCACTACTGCTCAATCTTTATTTATTGTTGTTACTTACTGAGTTGGCATACTCACATTACTCCCTGCACCTTGTGTGCAAATTCAGGTGTAGCTGGACATGGTAACGGTTATTGATTGTTCTGGTTGCAGATTTTTCTTGGAGATAACAAGGTAGCTGTTTAGCGATTGCAGCCTCTGCTCTTCTCCCTCTTAGCTTCCTCTAGTTGTATTTAGCTATTTTCCAGGCTGAGTTAGCCTTGATATTGTTAGATAGATTGTAGTAGATGCTTATGACTAGTGATACCCCGATGTCGGGCTTTTCCTTCCGCACATTTATTTTGATTGGAAGTCCTTTACGAAGATTCTTTTTATGTTAAATAACATTGAAATTATCATTGAAATGAAAATATCGATTTGTTTTGGAAATAAGCCGGCTTGCCTAGTTCCACAATAGGCGCTATCACGACAGGGTTAGTTTGGGTCGTGACAGATTGGTATCAGAGCCTAGGTTACATAGGTCTCACGAGTCATGAGCAGGATTAGTACAGTCTTGCGGATCAGTATAGAGACGTCTGTACTTATCTTCGGGAGACTGCAGAACCTTTAGGAAACTCCACATTCTTGAATTCTTGTCGTGCGAATCTGTTGATTCTAGTAACTAAACATCTGTTGTTTCATTCTCTTACAGATGGTGAGGACTCGTGCTACCGGTTAGGAGGGCAAGCCACCAGTACCACCAGCCAGGGCCGCGAGAGGCCGAGGCCGTGGTAGGGGTCGTGGTAGGGGCAGAGGTGCTTCCCGTACAACAGCTGGGGTAGTACCTGCAGATCCACTGGTTGTCCCAGATCAGGACCAGGTTCCAGTTGTTGATGCACCAGCTCAGACACCACCTGTGCCTATTGTGATTCCATGCCTTCAGGAGCCCCTAGCTCAGATTCTGACAGCATGTACCGGCCTTGCTCAAGCGATCTCTATTTCGACGACCGCAGCCACTTCTCAGGCCAGGGGAGGCACTCAGACTCCCATCACTCGCACACCCGAGCAGGTTATTCAGGGACTTTAGACACCAGAGGCACCACCAGCCCAGTCGGTTACAGTTGTTCAAGATTATGTGGTTCCTGCTATGCCTGAGGATGATCAGTGTAGGTTGGAGAGGTTTGGGAGACTCCAGCCACCACCTTTCAGTGGCACAGAGAGAGAGGATGCTCAAGCCTTTTTGGACAGGTGTCAGATGATACTCCGTACTGCTGGTATTTTGGAGACTTGTGGGGTCTCATTCACTACCTTTTAGTTTTCTGGGGCTGCACTCAGATGGTGGGAGACTTACGAGAGGCGTAGACCTGTTAGCGTAGCACCCCTTACTTGGCAGCAGTTCTCCGTGGTCTTTTTGGAGAAGTTTGTGCCTCGATCCCGCAGAGAGGAGCTGCGCAGACAGTTTGAGCGGCTTCGCCAAGGTGATATATCGGTGACACAGTATGAGATGTGGTTCTCTGAGTTGGACCTTCATGCTATCTGGTTGGTTCCCACGGACAGGGAGAGGATCATGAGGTTTATTGATGGTCTCACTTATCAGCTACAGTTGCTCATGACCAGAGAGAGGGTTTTAGGTGCTACTTTTGATGCTGTTGTCGACATTGCTCGGCAGATTGAGATGGTTCGCAGTTCGGAGAGGGTTGAGAGGGAGGCCAAGAGGCCTCGTGGTCAGGGTGGATTCAGCGGTGCTCCTTTTGGGGGTCAGTTCCAGCACGGTAGAGGTCGTCATTTCAGACAGGCTCAGTCAGCTCGGCCACTTCATCGGGGTGCATCATCTGGCCATGGTTCTCACTGTTCTCATCAGGGCCACTCATCACTTAGTGCCCTTTCAGCTCAGAGTCCGTCCTGTGCTCTACCTATTCAGGGCTCTTCCATGCTAGGTTCTTCTACCAGTCATCCCGGTGCTAGGGGTTCCCTTCAGTTTCCGCCACCAACACCAGGGAGTTTTTTTGAGTGTGGAGAGCTTGGGAATATGTGGAGGCATTGTCCTCGTTATTATGGAGGTCTATCTCAGCAGAGGAGTCAGCCTCCAACTTCAGCACCAGTTACCTCACCACCCACCCAGTCAGCTCGGGGTGGAGGTCAGTCAGCTAGGGGTCGCCCTAGAGGGAGAGGAAGATCAGGGGGTGTCCATGCCCGTTTCTATGCCCTCCCTGCCAGACCAAATGTTATTGCTTCAGATGTTGTGATTACAGGTATTGTCTCAGTTTGTCACAGAGATGCCTCAGTATTATTTGACCCTAGTTCCATGTATTCATATATTTCCTCGTATTTCGCCCATTTTCTGGATATGTCCCGTGAGTCTTTAGTTTCATCTGTACATGTATCTACTCCTGTAGGCGATACTATTATTGTGGACCGCATATATCGGTCATGTGTGGTGACTATTGGGGGTCTGGAGACCCAAGTGGACCTTTTGCTGCTCAGTATGGTCAACTTTGATGTGATATTGGGTATGTATTGGTTATCTCCATGTCATGCTATTCTATATTGTCACGCTAAAATGGTGACGTTAGCTATGCCGGGAATTCCGAGGGTTGAGTGGAGCGGTTTTGTAGATTACGTACCAAGTAGGGTGATTTCATATTTGAAGGCTCAGCCCATGGTTGATAAGGGTTGCCTATCTTATTTGGCTTTTGTGAGGGATGTTAGTGCAAAGACTCCTGTCATTCATTCTGTTCCGGTGGTACGTGATTTTCCGGATGTGTTTCCTGCAGACCTACTGGGCATGCCGCCTGACAGGGATATTGACTTTGATATTGATTTGGTGCCGGGCACTCAACCCATTTCTATTCCACCATGTCGTATGGCACCAGTGGAGTTGAAGGAATTGAAAGAACAGCTTCAGGAACTCCTTGATAAGGGGTTTATTCAGCCTAGTGTGTGACCTTGGGGTACACTGATTCTATTTGTGAAGAAGAAGGATGGTTCTTTGAGAATGTGTATTGATTACAGGCAGTTGAACAAGGTCAGAGTCAAGAACAAGTATCCTTTGCCTCGTATTGATGATTTATTCGACCAGCTTCAGGGAGCGAGGGTGTTCTCCAAGATTGATTTGAGGTCTGGTTATCACCAGCTAAAGATTCGGGATTCAGATATTCTTAAGACAACTTTCAGGACCCGATATGGCCATTATGAGTTCTTGGTGATGTCTTTTGGACTGACCAATGCCCTAGCAGCGTTCATGCATTTGATGAACAGTGTATTCCAGCCCTATTTGGACTCATTCGTCGTTGTATTCATTGATGACATTCTGGTGTACTCTCGTAGCCAGGAGGAGCACGTTCAGCATTTGAGGATTATAATATAGAGATTGAGGGAGGAGAAGCTTTATGCAAAGTTCTCTAAGTGTGAGTTTTAGCTCAGTTCAGTAGCATTCTTGGGACACGTGGTGTCCAATGAGGGTATTCAGGTGGATCCGAAGAAGATAGAGGCGGTGCAGAATTGGCCTAGACCATCCTCAGCCACGGAGATTAGGAGCTTTCTTGGTTTGGCGGGTTACTACCGTCGCTTTGTGAAGGGATTTTCATCTATTGCATCGCCCTTGACCAAATTGACCCAAAAGGGTGCTCCATTCAGGTAGTCGGATGAATGTGAGGAGAGCTTTCAGAAGCTCAAGACTACTTTGAACATAACTCCAGTGTTAGTTCTGCCATCAGCTTTAGGTTCTTACACCGTGTATTGTGATGCCTCGAGGATAGGCATTGGTTGTGTTTTGATGCAGGATGGTAGGGTGATTGCCTATGCCTCGCTCCAGTTGAAGACCCATGAGAAGAACTATCATGTCCATGATCTTGAGTTAGCAGCCATTGTTCACGCCTTGAAGATTTGGCGTCATTATTTGTATGGGGTTCATTGTGAGATCTATATTAATCACCAAAGTCTGCAGTATCTGTTAAAGAAGAAGGATCTTAATTTGCGTCAGCGGAGATGGTTGGAGCTTCTTAAGGACTAAGATATCACTATCCTTTACCATCCGGGGAAGGCCAATGTGGTGGCCGATGCTTTGTGTTGCCGGGTAGAGAGTTTGGGGAATTTAGCATATCTTCCAGTAGTAGAGAGACCTTTGGCATTGGATGTTCAGGCCTTGGCGAGCCATATTGTCAAATTGGATATTTCGGAGCCTGGTCGGGTATTGGCTTGTGTGGTCTCCAGGTCTTCTCTGTATGCCCGTATCAGGGAGCGTCAGTATGATGACCCCCACTTGCTTGTTCTTCAGGATAGGGTTCGGAGAAGTGATGTTAGGGATGTGACTATTGGTGATGACGGCGTGCTGAGAATGCAGGGCCGGATATGTGTGCCTAATGTAGATGGGCTTCGAGAGTTGATTCTTGAGGAGGCCCACAGCTCGCGGTATTCCATCCATCCGGGTGCTGTGAAGATGTACCAGGATTTGAGGCAGCACTATTGGTGGAGGCGGATGAAGAAGGATATATTTGGGTTTGTGGCTCGGTGTCTAAACTGTCAGCAGGTTAAGTATGAGCATCGAAGACCGGGTGGCTTGCTTCAGAGATTAGAGATCCCAGAGTGGAAGTGGGAGCGGATCACCATGGACTTTGTAGTTAGGCTCCCACGGACTTCGAGGAAGTTCGATGCTATTTGGGTTATTGTGGATCGGCTGACCAAGTCCGCGCACTTCATTCCAGTTGGTACTACTTACTCTTCAGAGCGGTTGGCTGAGATTTACATCCGAGAGATCGTTTGCCTACATGGTATCCCAGTTTCCATCATTTCAGATAAGGGTACTCAGTTTACATCGCAGTTTTGGAGTGCCGTGCAGCAAGAGTTGGGTACTCAGGTTGCGTTGAGTACAGCTTTTCACCCTCAGATGGACGGGCAGTCCGAGTGCACTATTCAGATATTGGAGGACAAGTTGCGTGCTTGTGTCATTAACTTTGGGGGTTCATGGGACCAGTTTCTGCCACTCGCGGAGTTTGCATATAATAATAGTTATTAGTCGAGTATTCAGATGGCTCCGTATGAGGCTTTATATGGGAGGAGGTGTAGATCTCTGGTTGGATGGTTTGAGCCGGGTGAGGCTAGGCTCTTAGGTACAGACTTGGTCCAGGACGCATTAGTTAAGGTGAAATTGATTCAGGAGCGGCTTCACACGGCACAGTCTAGATAGAAGAGCTACGCGGATAGGAAGGTCCGTGATGTGTCTTTTATGGTTGGGGAGAAGGTTCTGCTGAAGGTATCACCCATGAAGGGTGTTATGAGGTTTGGGAAGAGGGGCAAGTTGAGCCCCCGGTTTATTGGGCCTTTTGAGGTGTTTCATAGGATAGGAGAGGTGGCTTATAAGCTTGCCTTGCCACCCAGCATGTCGAGTGTGCATCCAGTGTTTCATGTTTCCATGCTCCGGAAGTATATTGGAGATCCGTCCCATGTTTTGGATTTCAGCACGGTTCAGTTGGAGGGTGATATGACTTATGATGTGGAGCCGGTGGCTATTTTGGATCGGCAGGTTCGAAGGTTGAGGTCAAAGGATATAGCTTCAGTGAAGGTGCAATGGAGAGGTTAGACTGTGGAGGAGGCCACCTAGGAGACTGAGCGGGAGATGCGGAGAAGATATCCACGCCTATTCGATATTCCAGGTATGTTTCTAGACCTATTCGAGGACGAACGGATGTTTAAAAGGGGGAGGATGTAACGACCCGGTCGGTCGTTTTGAGAGTTATAGCCCCGTTTTTCCCATTTCTACTTCTTTTTGTGCTATTCAACTATATTATATTATATTGGGTTAGTTGGTTCGGGACCGGAGTGGTTTCAGAGTGAATTGAGACACTTAGTCTCTTAAGTTGGAAAAGTCAACTGGATGTTGACCTATGTGTAAACAATCTCGGATTTGAATTCTGATGGTTCCATTAGCTCTGTTAGGTGATTTTGGACTTAGGAGTACGTCCGGAATGTGATTTGGAGGTCCGTGGTAAAATTAGGCTTGAATTGGCGAAATTGGAAATTTGGCGATTTCGGTCGGCAGTGGAAAATTTGATATCGGGGTCGGAATGGAATTCCGGAAGTTGGAGTAGGTTCGTAGCGTCATTTGTGATGTGTGTTCAAAATTTGAAGTCATTCGGACGTGTTTTGGTTGGTTTCGGCATCCGTTGCCAAATTTGGAAATTTAGAAGTTCTTAGGCTTGAATCCGAGGGTAATTTGATGATTTGATGTTGTTTTGAGTGATTCGAAGGTTCGACTAAGTTGGTATGTTGATATATGACTTGTTGGTATTTTTGGTTGAGGTCCCGAGGGCCTCGGAGTGATTCCGGGTGGTTAACGAATTTGTCGAAGTTGGAAAATGCAGCTGAAGTTGCTGCTACTGCTATTTTCGCACCTGCGAAAGAAAGAGTCACAGGTGCGAGGATGCTGGTGCGCGTGGGGAGTTCGCAGGTGCGGGCAATGTTGGGCTAGGCAGGATGTGCAGGTGCTAGTTGGAGGTTGCATCTGCGAGCCCGCAGGTGCGAAACCTGGGGCGCAGATGCGGAAAGGGGAATGTAGGACAGGCTTCGCAGATGCGGCGCGCCACGTGCAGGTTCGACAAGTTTTCCATAGATGCGGAGACTGGGCGGATAAGTGAGTTGCGCAGGTGCAGCTCCTTGGACCACAGGTGCGGTCGCGCGGGTGCGAGTAAATGGTCGCAGGTGCGAGAAGCCTGGGCAGAGGGTACATATTGCACACTTCGCGAATTTTGGTGCATTCTTCACCATTTCTATTCGGTTTTGGAGCTTTTGGGAGAGATTTGAAGAGGGAATCAAGGGTGTTTCATTGAGGTAAGTTACTTGAGTCCTAATACTTGTATATATGGTAATTTTCCGTTGTTTAACCATTATAATTAGTGAAAATGAGGGGTTAGGGCTTGGGATTTTTGGAGAAGTAATTTAAGGATTTGAAGGACCAAACGATGTCGGATTTTAATGAATTTGGAATGGTTAGATTCGTGAGCGAATGAGATTTCTAATTTTGTAAATTTTATTGGATTTTGAGACGTGGGCCCGGGGGGCGGGTTTTAGCCAATTTCGGATTTTGGACTAATTTTGTAGCTTTTCTTGTGGAATTCATTCCATTAGCGCGTATTGATGGCATTGTACTGATTGTGAATATATTCGGAGCATTTGGAGGCCGAGTCCAGAGGCAAGAGCATTGTGGAGTAGAGATTTGACCGATTCGAGGTATGTAACGATTGTAAATCTAGTCCTGAGGGTACGAAACCCCGGATTTTTGTATCATTCTACTATTTTTAGTGACGCACGTGCTAGATGACGGGCGTGTGGGCGTGAATTGTTGGGGATTGTGACTTGGTCCATCCCGTAATAACTGTAAAGTTGCATACTTTGTTGAAACTATATGAAACTTATATGTTTTAGAAAGAGTTTCTATTAATTGGGCTAAATGCCATGTTTGGGCCTTGCGCCAGTGCTGTTTGGACCCTTAGGGGCCTTTTCTTACTATCCTCTCATTGTTTTCGATTGAAAATCTATACTCAGTCATGTTTATACTTATTTACCGCATAACTCAGTTTTATGACTCTATTTTGATGCATATAAATGTTTAGGGCCGAATGCCTTATTTTACTGAAATGCCCGAGTGGCTTGAGAGGTTTATGACTGAATGAGGCCGAGGGCCTTATTTGTGAGGATATTTATGGGATCGGGCTGCACGCCGCAGCATGTTTGATATCGGCCGAGGGCCTGAGTGATTTATACCATGATTTGGCTTGATATAGCGCTTGGGCTGAAGGAGACCCTTCAAAGTCTGTACACACCCCCAGTGAGCGCAGGTACCTACTGAGTGCAAGTGCCGAGTTCCAAGTGCTGAGTGACTGGGAGGCATGAGTGATTATGAGGTATGCCCGAGTGGCAAGAGTGATTGTGAGGTATGCCCGAGTGGCACGAGTGACTGTGAGGTTTGCCCATGGGGCTGTTTATGATTTTATCATTTTTGCTCACCTTTGCATTTTTACTCTATCTGAAAATAGTTGAAAAAATATCTTTAAATGATTTTTACTGGAACTGGGTTTAAACGAGATATTTTGATTCAAATTCTGATTTTAAAAGCATGTGGTATTTTACTGAGATTTCCTGATATGAATGTTATATGCTTTATTACTCATCACTACTGCTCAGTCTTTATTTATTGTTGTTACTTACTGAGTTGGCATACTCACGTTACTCTCTGCACCTTGTGTGCAGATTCAGGTGTAGCTGGACACGGTAGCGGTTATTGATTGTTCTGGTTGCAGATGTTTCTTGGAGATAGCAAGGTAGCTGTTTGGCGATCGCAGCCCCTGCTCTTCTCCCTCTTATCTTCCTCTAGTTGTATTTAGCTATTTTCCAGGCTGAGTTAGCCTTGATATTGTTAGACAGATTGTAGTAGATGCTCATGACTAGTGACACCCCGATGTCGGGCTTTTCCTTCCACACTTTTATTTTGATTGAAACTCCTTTACGAAGGTTTTTTTTTATGTTAAATAACATTAAAATTATCTTTGAAATGAAAATATCGGTTTGTTTTGGAAATGAGTCGGCTTGCCTAGTTCCACGATAGGCGCCATCACGACAGGGGTTAGTTTGGGTCGTGACAAAAGATACGTTACGTTGGTACTCGGTTGAGTAAGGCACCGGGTGCCCATCGCGGCCCATCGGGTTGGGTCGTGACAATTGATAGGTCAGACGCTTAGTTGCCATTCCAGTAGTTCTTGAACTTTACTTTAAATTACATGCGTTATAGTGCTCGATTTGTAGTTCTAGATGTTATTTTTGTGTTTTGATTACGCGAGCGAGTTTGTACGATATTTTTAGACTTGTGTGGATTTTAGGTTTGGAGCACCGAGGACTCGAAAGAGTTTCAAACATGATTCGAAATGGTTTGAATTAAAAATGAAAATGCTGGTGTGCTGGTGCTCAGTTATCGCAATTACAACCACCATCCTCGCAATTGCGAAGGTGACAGGGGGTGTTCAGATGTCGCAAATGTGACTTCCTCTTTGCATTTGCAAAGTCAGCAGTCCTGAGATCAGGTTTGCAATTGCGATCATTTTGCCGCATTTGCGATAGTGGCCAGGTTCGCAATTTTGAGTTTTCTTGAGGCTATCAGGGTTCGCAAATGCAACCCCAAATTTGCAATTGCGAGGGTTTGCAAGTGCGAACCATGTGTCATAAATGCAACATCTGCAGCTAGTCATAAGGGCTGGGAAGTCGGGATTTCACCGCATTTCTCATATTTTAGAACCCTAGACTCTGTAGGAGGCAACTTGGAGAGGGGATTTTCATCTACAAATATTGGGTAACTGATTTTAATCAATTTCCAACTATATTTCATGAATATATCATAGATTTAACATAAAATATATGTAATTCAAAGTAAAAAATTACGAAACTTTGTCAAGTTTTTGAAAAATAAGAATTTGAGTTTTGAGAGTCGATATAGACTCGGATCTAATCACATTTATGGCCTCGTGGGGTTATAGGTAGTCGAAATCTACCCTTGAACCCGGGTTTTGACCGGACGAGCCCCGTGTTGACGTTTTTGGAAAAGTATAAAGATCATAGCTTTATATATTGTAATTATTTTTCCTTGCATTGTTTGATGATAATAAGTCAATTTCGGTCAGATTTGAGCCATGTGGAGGCGAATTTTAGGGGGAAATCTATTTATGAGGGTTTAGTTGGCCTAGTTGAGGTAAGTATCTTGCCTAACTTTGTGGGGGGGGGGGGGGGGACTACCCCTTAGGATTTGGGATTGATTATGTCATTTGTGCTATGTGAAATCGTGTACGCAAGGTGACGAGTGGGTACACGAGTTATATGTGGTACTCGACCGGTTTAGGCTACATAGACTCCTTCCATGCTTTAATTTAATTGTCATATCATGTTATAAATTCTCATAGTCAAACTGCTCTTAATTGTGTTAGTCTATCCTTACATGCCTTCAATGACTTTGTTAATACTTGTTCTACATCTTACTTGATATTTTGCTCTTATTTGTTGCCTCTTTCATTGTTACATGTTATCTCTTCCATTATTGATTTATCATTAATTGAAGTCGTTATTACATGTTAGCTCTTTCATTGTTGATTTATCATTATGTGAAGTCATGTTACATGTTATCTCTTCCGTTATTGATTATCCTTATTTGAAGTTATCGTTTACATGTTATCTCATACCTTGTAAGTTACTCTTATTTAATATCATGGTTACACATTATCTCTTTCATTGTTGAGATATTGGTGTTGAAGTTCTGAAATTCGATATCACATTGAGGTGAAGTAGTTAATTGTTGAGATATCCTTCTTGTTGAGAAATTTACATTCATTGTTATTGTTTATATTCTTGTACACATTGTGATTGAGTCATGGGCTATTGTTGTGAAAATAATGATATTGTTGATTATTGGCAAGTTGTGGCATATGGGCACTTGCGGTGAGTTGTTATTGTGATGTGATATTGATGTACATGCGGAGGTATAAGGATAGAGGTTAATGTGCATGCGGTAGCATAAGGTGGGATTTATGTGCTTGTTGCTTGTAAGGGAATTACTTGAAGCTATGCGGTATCATAAAGTGGGCTAAAGTGCGTGTAGATATTTCGGAAAAAAAAAATTCAAAACTAATTAAATGTAAATCTCACGCGGCGGTATACGGTAAGATTGTGATTAAAATTGAGAAATGTGAATACGAGGTGTACCTCGGTTGTGATTCTTGTTGTATACGAGGCGGTACCTTGGTGGTGATTCTTGTTGTATACGAGACGGTACTTCGGTTGTGATTTTTGTTGTGTACGAGGCGGTACCTCGTTTATGATTCTGTTATTTATCTCATGTTGTAAAGAGTTATTGGTGAAACACTTCTTGTTGTTGTATTCTTCCTTGTCTTATCAGTTTGGATCTGTATTTGACTGTAATATCCATTCATTTTAAACAATGATATATTGGTCATTTAATAATAAATTAATTCAACAAAAAAAGGGATGCAAGCACAAAAAGTGCCGAAGCCCATTCTCTGACCAAAAACGAAAAAGAAAGAAAAGGGGATTTAGGGGAAGGGGAAACCCGCGGCAGCAAGACAACAAAAGAGGAAACAAAAAGGGGCTTTGGGTGCAAATGAGTTCCATCGCAGGGGAGATTACAGGAAGCAATACTATAAGAGAAAAAATTAAGCTTCTGGCAGTGAGAGTTACACTCAAAAGGGAGGAGAATTGAACATATATAATAGGTTTCAGTAGAAGCATTTTTCAACGTAAAGAGGTCAATATTTCCTTTATTTGATGTTGCTTCAATTTCTCGTGGAATTCTTTATATCTCAATTCAAGTGTTTATGGGATTTCAATCAGATACACACACACACATATATATATATATATATATATATATATATATATATATATATATATATATATATATGGAAGCAACTCTATTTAAGATTTAATTTAGACACGCGGTTGTGGAAATTAAATAGTACAGTAAACTATATGTATGTTGTTTATTTAGAAGATTTATGAACTAGTTTAAGTTAACTGTAGCAGGAGTAGATAAGATTTTGACGAACTAAGAATCAAAGATATGATCTGCTGGGTTGGGTATTCTATATTAGTTATTTGTTAGATTAAAGAAGGGAATTAATATGAGATCGATATTATGTGATTATATCGCAACTTAAGTTTTCATAATCTGCATGGTTTATACATGATTTTTCAAATATTAATTATTACCGAATATTTGAAATTGTATGTGGGACAAGTCTTTTACTTGATATGGTACCGAACAGTTTACTTGAGATATTTACAGTTATTTAAAATGTTCGCACGGTTACTAGACATGTTTTACTTTTATTTGAGATATGATTACTATTACCGAAATGGGATTACATGATTTGATAGAATTGAAATGCCCTGTACTATTTTGAAAATGCTTTCATATGAATATTTACCGCTAACAAAGAAAAGTATAAATGGGAGGAGACTTTGAAGGATCCCGTAGCTAACGGTGGGTTCGTTAGACCTGGTGCTCCTTGTATTTACCGATTACCAAGTATAGTTATAACTCTCGCTAGTGGGAAGGTAGAACTAGCATACAATTACAGTTTTCCCTCGAGTAGGGACCTACAGTTATATTTGACTCTTTATACGAAAGGCTCCACACAGTGATACAGATTACATGATCCTTTCTTGGAAACCTCCCAAACATAAAGATTTGCTATGAGATAGTGTTTACCGTGTGTAGTACCAATTTGTTAAATTGATTTCTGTTATAGGAAGCACATGAGTAGACTGATTATATTTACCGTTTTCCAGAGGGGATTTTATTTTTATGATAGTTCTGATTATTATTATTATACGAGCATGTTTTATGACTTGCCCCCAATTAAAAACGGTTTTGGTTAAGTGTTATTACTGACTGAGTGAGCACCTCACTCCCCGCTATTTGTTTTTACAGAGACACCAGTTGACGCAAGCAAGATTTCGTTAATTAGAGCGTACAGATTGACAGTTCTTGGTGAGCCCCGTATTTATTCACGTGGGCAATAAGTTTATTTAATTGTTATGGTCTTTTCTTTAAACTCTTAGAGTCACTCCAAATTCATTATTTTAGTGTCATAAGTATTATTTCGTTATTATAGACTTATGTTGAGTATTGTATTTTCTTAACGAATTTGGAGATAAATTAGTATTTTTGGCTGTTAGTGGGTGGATTATTAATGGTTAAAACTTATTTTAGTTTATTGATAAAGTTATTGTTGGTGGGATTGGTATTAGGATATTTGGTTATTGATTTTGAGACAGGAAAGTTTTTTGATAGTTCAAAAATAAGGGAAACTCTGTCTGATTTTCTGTAAAATCCGATGAGGCTTACTTAGGGGCACTGCTCCTAAGTGCCGGCCACGATCCTAAATTGAGTCGTGACAAAGTTGGTATCAGAGCTTAGGCTTTAAATCCAGAGTCATGGAGAAATGTTTAGTAGATTTTGGTTCATGGGTATGTAGGCGCCCATACTTATGATCTTGAGGCTACTGAACGTCTAGGAATGTTGTCCCTTCTTTCATTCTTTGAGCATGCGTTGAGATAACTTGAGATTGACTTTGGAGTATTTCTTTCGCAGATGGCTGGGAAATGCACACCCTCATCTGCTGGTCGTGGTGCTGGACATGGTACTACCCGAGGTGGCGGTTAAGTTGGGGTTCATCAAACTAGAAGACAAGCTAATCGTCAACCTAAAGTTAGGAATATGTGTCAACCCCAAGCTACTATGCCAGATCATGTGCAAGAACAGTGGGTTCAGGACGCTCCATCACCGGTGGCAACTGTTGTACCTACTGTTATCTTACTTGCAAACGCAGTGGCAAGATTATTGAATGTGTTAGAGGCGTTGGTGCCTCTTCAGGGCGGAAGTTCAGCTCCTCAAGCTACTTTACAGACACAAGCACCTGCACAGACTCAGACTTTCGGGAATAAGGAGGTATCCCTACAAGAGTTCTTGAAATTCAAATCACCAAAATTCACAAGTTCTGATAATTCAGTAGATCCTCAAAGTTTCTTAGATGGGACACTCAAGGCATTACGTGCTTTAGGATGTTCTAGTGAGAGGGTTGTGGAGCTCGCAGAATACAAACTAGATGATATGGCTAACACATGGTATGAAACTGTATTACTAGGAAGGCCAGCGGGAGTAGCCCCACTGACATGGGACGAGTTCAGTAAGTTGTTTATGGATCATTTACTTCCGGACAGCCTGAGGCAAAAATATGCAAGAGACTTTGAAAGATTGGTTCAGACTCCAAATATGGATGTTTCAACCTATAATACAAAGTTTTGTAATCTAGCTAGATATGCTCCTTACTTAGTGCCTACCCAAGAAGCTCGAGTTCAAAGATTTGTTGATAGGTTAGTTGGTCATTTATACACTGCAGTAGCCCCATAGATGAAGATTTTGTCCTACTCTGATGATGTCGATCTCGCTAGAAAGATTGAAAACAAGGGACATGATGAGCGTGTGGCCAGTGATTTGAGTAAGAAGGCCAAGACAGAAGGATCTTTCAGTGGCGATTTTAGTGAAAATCGCAGAGCAGGATATCAAGGACAACAATAATAGGGTTCTCAGACAGGGACACACTTGTCTTCACAGTCTGCATATAGACCACATTATAAACAGGGTACTAGGGGACCATCATCATCATCTGGACATCGTAATTTTGGATAGATATATGCCATTACTGTAGTCTGTCAGACCTATGGTATATCATATTTGGGCCAGTGTCATGTTCTGACTGGAGAGTGCTTTCGGTGTGGCCAGTTAGGACATCACTTGAGGGATTGCCCTCAGCCTCCGGCGAATTTCAACCAAGCTTCTATCCAGTCAGTTGTACCTACTCAGACTACTCGTAATACTTCAGGTGCTGCAAGTACAGGAAATAGAGGTCGAGGTGCCGGAGATTATGCTACTGTGAATCAAGGACAAGGGAATGCTGGTAGAGGTCAGGCGAGAGTTTTTGCATTTACTAGACAGGATGCTCAACCCTCGAATGCTATGGTTACAGGTATTCTTTCTGTCTGTACATTTGATGCGCTTGCATTGATTGATCCGGGATCTACTCACTCCTATGTGTCCTCGTACTTTGCTTTGAGGTTTGGTAGACAACCTGAGCTATTGAATGATCCTTTTCTAGTTGCTACTCCTGTTAGAGAGTCCTTATTAGCTGAATACGTGTATCGTGCTTATCAGATTCGGGTTGAGGGTAGAGATACTCTAGCTGACCTTATTGTACTTCATATGATTGACTTTGACATGCTGATTGGAATAGATTGGTTATCTTCTTGCTATGCTATCATCGATTGTCATGCAAAGATAGTTAAGTTTGCGATACTAAACGAACCTAGTTTTGTTTTAAAAGAGGGTCAGGTTCCAGATATTTGCAAAGTTGTATCTTTTATGAAGGCTCAACGACTTTTGAAGAAAGGTTACTTGGGTCTCTTAGCTATTGTAAATGACACAAGAGAGGAAACAATTAGTATAGAAAATGTACCACTAGTGAGAGAATTTTCTAATGTATTTCCTAAGGATTTACCAGGATTGCCTCTAGTATGAGAAATAGACTTTGGTATTGATTTTCCACCTGACACATAGCCCATATCGATACCCCCATATCATATGGTACCAGTAGAGTTGATGGAGCTAAAACAATAGTTACAGGATTTGTTAGATATGGATTTTATTAGACCTAGTGTATCACCATGGGGTGCATATGTATTGTTTGTGAAGAAGAAAGACGGATCTCTAAGAATATGCATTGAATTTAGGCAGTTGAACAAGATGACAATATGTAATAAATATCCTTTGCCTCGTATAGATGACATGTTTGATCAGTTACAAGGAGCTGCCCACTTTTCAAAGATTGACCTCCGGTTTGCCTATCATCAGCTTAGAGTCAGATATAAAGATATTTCTAAGACTGCTTTCAGAACTCGGTACGGGCATTATGAGCTTCTTGTGATGCCTTTCGGACTGACTAATGCTCCAGCTGCATTCATGGATTTAATGAATAGGGTGTTTAAGTCGTTTCTGGATTAGATTTGTAATATTATTTATTGATGATATCCTAATATATTCTCATAGCCAAGATGAACACGAGAATAATTTGAGGACTGTATTGCAGACATTGCGAGAACATCGACTTTATGCTAAGTTCTCATAGTGTGAATTTTGGCTAGACTCAGCAGCATTTCTAGGGCATGTTGTACCCAAAAATGGAATTATGGTAGATCCTAAGAAGATAGAAGCTATGTAGAAATGGCCCATACCTACTTCTCCTACAGAGTTTTGCAGCTTTTTAGGCTTAGCAGGCTAATACATGCGTTTTGTGTAGGATTTCTCCAAAATAGCAGCACCACTGACTAAGCTAACACAGAAAAATGCAAAGTTTTAGTGGACGGTAGAATGTGAGTAGAGCTTTCAAAAACTCAAAACGTGTCTTATAACTACAACAATATTAGCCTTACCATCGAGTTCTGGAGGATTTACGGTGTTCTATGATGCATCAAGGGTGGGATTAGGATGTGTTCTCATGCAAAATGGTCGCGTTATAGCTTATGCTTTGAGACAATTAAAAAAAAAGCACGAGCAAAACTATCCTACACATGATTTGGAGATGGCTGCAGTGGTATTTGCTTTAAAATTTTAGAAACATTACCTATGCGGTGAAACTTGTGAGATTTATACTGACCATAAGAGTTTGAAGTACATTTTTCAGTAGAGGGATCTAAATCTTCGGCAGCGTCCGTGGATGGAACTACTCAAAGACTATGACTGTTCTATATTGTATCATCCTGGATAGGCCAATATAGTGGCTAATGCATTGAGCAGAAAATCTATGGCGAGTTTGGCACATATAGCTCCTACAAAGAGACTTTTGGCCAAAGATATTCAGAGACTAGAAGGTACAGGTATCAGATTTAGTGTCAGAAATTCAGAGGCATTGTTGGCTTGTGCCCAGGCTAAGTCTTCATTAGTTGAGCACATTAAAGCCACCCAATATAAGGATAAGTGATTATGCAAATACAGAGATGAGGGCTTAGCCGGTAAAAGCAAGGATATGATTGTTGAAAGTGATGGTGTTCTTCGAATAGGTAATAGGCTATGTCTAGTGGACGTAGATGGGTTAAGACAGGCTATTCTTAAAGAAGCCCACAACTCTAGATACATTATACATCCTGGATCCCCAAAAATGTACCATGACTTGAAGCAATTTTATTGGTGGGAAGGTATGAAGAAAGATGTTGCTAACTTTATTTCTAGTTGTTTGACTTGTCAGCAGGTCAAGGTTGAGCTTCAATGACCCACATGACTGCAACAACAAATTGAGATTCCAGAGTGGAAATGAAAAAGAATTACTATGGATTTTGTCACCAGTCTACCACGAACCCTTAGAGGTTATGACTCTGTATGGGTGATTATAGATCGATTGACAAAATCAGCACACTTTTTGCCAGTGAAGACTACATATAGTGGAGTAAGATATGCACTGATATTTATGAACGAAATTTTCCGACTTCACGAAGTTCTAGTATCCATCATCTATGATAGAGGATCGCAATTTACTTCACACTTTTGGAAATCTTTTCCAGAAGCATTGGGTACACGAGTAGATCTTAGTACTGCATTTCATCCACAGACAGACGGGCAGTCTGAACGTATTATACAGATCTTGGAGAATATGTTGAGAGTTTGCATTCTTGAGTTTGGAGGTAGTTGGGACACTTATCTGCCTTTATCTGAATTTGCTTACAATAATAGTTTCCAGTCCAGTATTCAAATGGCACCATACGAAGCATTGTATGGTAGAAGATGTTGTTCTCCTATCGTATGGTTTGAAGCTGGTGAGACTAACTTATTGGGACCCGACTTAATACAAGAAGCTATTGACAAGGTTCAATTTATCAGGCAGAGATTGCTCACATCTCAAAGCAGACAAAAGTCTTATGTAGATAAGAGAAGAAAAGATTTAATGTTTACAGTTGGGGATAAGGTGTTCCTATGAGTCTCCCCTATTAAATGTGTGATGCGGTTTGGGAAAAGAGGCAAGTTGAGCCCCAGGTTTATAGGACCGTATGAGATACTAGATCGAGTCGGAGCTGTGGCTTATCGTTTGGCACCTTCTCCTAAGTTGTCTTTTATTCATCCAGTGCTTCATGTCTCAATACTAAAAAAATTTATATCATATCTCAGGTGCTTGAGGTACCTACTATACCGCTTGGTGAGAGGTTGTCTTACGAGGAGAAGTCGATGGTTATTATTGATAGACAAGTAAGAAAGCTACGGTTAAAAGAGATTGTGTTCGTGAAAGTCATATGGAGAAACCATACAGTTGAAGAAGCTACATGGGAAGTGAAAGATGCTATGCGAGTCAAGTATCCTTATTTATTCCAGTCTACAAGTACGTAATTGACTTTAATTTGGGGACCAAATTTGTATAAGGTGGGGAGGATGTAATATCCAATAATTTTAAACAAGGATATATTGGTCATTTAACAACTGATTAAGTCAACAAAAACAAAGAAAGAAAAGGGATGCAAGCATAAAAAGGGCCGAAGCCCGTTCTCTGACCAAAAACGAAAAAGAAAGAAAAGGGGATTTAGGGAAAGGGGAAACTCGCGGTAGCAAGACAACAAAAGAGAAAACAAAAAGGGGCTTTGGGTGCAAACGCATTCCATCGCAGGGGAGATTACCAGAAGCAATACTATAAGAGAAAAATTTAAGCTTCTGGCAGTAAGAGTTACACTTAAAAGGGAGGAGAATTGAACATATATAACAGCTTTCAGTAGAAGTATTCTTCAACGTAAAGAGGTCAATTTTTCCTTTATTTGATTTTATTTCAATTTCTGGTGGAATTCTTTATATCTCAATTCAAGTGTTTATGGTATTTCAATAAATATATATATATATATATATATGGCAACATTATTTAAGGTTTAATTTAGACACGCAGTTGTAAAAATTAAATAGTACAGTAAACTATATGTATGTCGTTTATTTAGAAGTTATGAACCGGTTTAAGTTAACTGTAGCAGGAGTAGATAACACTTTGACGAACTGAGAATCAAAGATATAATCCGGTGGGTTAGGTATTCTATATTAGTTATTTGTTAGATTAAACAAGGCAATTAATATGATATCGATATTATGTGATTATAGATTAATTGGAGAAAGTTGTACGAATTGCTCGAGGTGAAGCATTTAATTTTTTGGCACGAGTACTATGAGTAGTAATCTTACCGTAACTTGTATTTTCATAATCTGCATGGTTTATACATGAATTTGTAAATAGTAATTGTTACCGAATGTTTGAAATTGCTTGTGGGGCAAGTCTTTTACTTGATATGGTATCGAACAGTTTACTTGAGATGTGTACAATTATTTAAAATATTTTCACTGTTACTAGACATGTTTTACTGTTATTTGAGATATGATTACTGTTACCGAAATGGGATTAAATGATTTGATAAGAATTAAAATTCCATGTACTATTTTGAAAATGCTTTCATATGAATATTTATTGCTAACAAAGAAAAGTATAAATGGGAGGAGATTTTGAAGGATCTCGTAGCTAACGGCGGGTTCGTTAGACTCGGTGCACTTATATTTACCGATTACCGAGTACGGTTATAGCCTTCGCCAGTGGAAAGGTAGAACTAGCATACAGATATAGTTTTTCCTCGAGTAGGGACCTACAAATATATTTGACTCTTTTTACGAAAGGATCCACAAAGTGATACATATTACATGATCATTTCTTGGAAACCTCCTAAACATAAAGATTTTCTATGAGATAATGTTTACTGAGTGTAGTACCAATTTGTTAAATTGATTTTTGTTACAGGAAGCACATGATTAGACTGGTTATATTTACCGTTTTCCAGAGGGCATTTTATTTTTATGATACTTCTGATTATTATTATTATTATACGAGCATGTTATCTGACTTGTCCCCAATTAAAAACGGTTGTGGTGAAGTGTTATTACTCACTGAGCTAGCAACTCACTCCCCACTATTTATTTTACAGAGACAGCAGTTGACACAGGCGAGGATTTCGTTAATTAGATCGCGCAGATTGATAGTTCTTGGTGAGCCCCGTATTTATTCACGTGAAAAATAAGTTTAATTAATTGTTATGGTCTTTTCTTTGAACTCTTAGAGTCGCTCCATATTCATTTTTTAGTGTCATAAGTATTATTTCATTATTATAGACTTATATTGAGTATTGCATCTTCTTAACAAATTTGGAGATAAATTAGTATATCTGGCTGTTAATGGGTGGATTATTAATGGTTGAAACTTATTTTGGTTAATTGATAAAGTTATTATTATTGGGATTGGTATTAGCATGTTTGGTTGTTGACTTTGAGACAGAAAAGTTTTCAGATAGTCCAAAAATAAGGGAATCTCTTTCCGATTTTCTGTAAAATCCGATGAGGCTTAATTAGGGGCACTGCTCCTAAGTGCCGACCACGATCCTAAATTGGGTCGTGACATTGACTATGGTGATTCTTTTTAACTGCTTCCTTAGTGTTATCTCTATGCTTACAATTCCAGTATTAGTCTATGTTATTAACTTGTTTCGTATCAGTTATTTCTCCGCCTTCTATTACTTCTCGTTATTGTGTCTTCATTCTGTTTATTATGTCATAGTAGGTGTCTTGACCTGGCCTCGTCATTACTCTCCCAAGGTTAGGCTTGATACTTACTGGGTACCGTTGTGGTGTACTCATACTATGTTTCTGCACATCTTTTTGTGCAGATCCAGGTACGTCTGCTCATGCTAGACGTTAGTGTTTGATTGTAGCTATTTGCCTAAGACTTCAAGGTATACCTGCTCGGTGTCCGCAGGCCTCGGAGTCACCTTCTGTTATCCTTATAGTATTGTTGCTTCCTTTATTAGACAATGTTGTAGTAGGAGTTTTGGAACATTCTGTATAAGCTTATGACTTAGTCTCACTAGGTTTTGGGAGCATTGTTGTTATGCTTCAGTTATCGAGATATTTATTAGAATTGTTAATTTATAAGATTTTATTTCTGTCATAATCTCTCATTTGTTAGGCTTACCTAGTCTTAGAGACTAGGTGCCATCACGACATCCTAAGGAGAGAAACTGGGGTCGTGATACAACCGTAGAGATAATATTAGTTGTTAATGATATTTCACCTTGAATAATAATGTATGAGAATGTAGGAGCTTTAAAGGTCACACGCTTTGACCTACAATCAACTATTGTATGGTATCTATGAAGCCAATACATACCGATGATGACATCATAGTCTTGAAAAGGCATTTCAATCAAATCACCAGGGAAGACTAGATTTTGAATCACGAAGGGATAACCTCGATAGATCTAATTACAAACAACCTGATGACCCAAAGGACTTTTTACAAGCACACAACAATCAAGTCTCACAGATTTCACATTTTCAGGAAAAACAAGTGATGAGAAATATAGGAATGTGTAGAACCAGGATCAAATAGTGTAACAATGCATAAGCCAAGTAAGTGAAATTTACCAACTACGTCTGCCCCATCTTGGTCATCCCTCTGTCTCATAGCATAAGTTTGTGTTGTAGCTCTTGACCAACTATCTTGATTAGATCCACCTGCACCTCCTATTTGGGTGTTTCTAGATCTTGCACCTTTATTCCCTTGAGAATAAGTGGTAGTAGGTTTTTGAACTGAACCTTCAGTATGCGGAGAAGAAATAGGGTTAGGATTAAGATAGTCCTTCACTTTGCGATCGAAGCTCCAACAATTAAAACAAGAAGAAGAAGCTTTCCTACAAAAAACATTGTAATTCTTTCTACATTGTGCACAAATGGGTATACGAGTCTTGCCTTGTCCATAGCTTGAAGTGCTAGCCGTAGAAATTTGATATGTTTTGCTTATGCTGAGCTGACCTATGAACACCACCGGTCTTGGAATTATCAAACTTCCCCATTTTGTATGGACCGCCATAATTTGAATTAGTTTTCTGAACCTGTTTTTATTTCTACTAGCTTGTTCCTTGGCAATTCTTTCCCAAGTAAGAGCAGTTGTAACTACTTTGGAAAAATGTTCATGTTGTAGGATCGTCACAGACTCTCGAATAGAATCATTCAAATTGTCTTCGAATCGATGTACTTATCTTTTTCATCATCGATAATACCTCCAGCATAACGAGAAAGCCTGAGAAACTTTTTATGATATTTAGCAATAGACATACTCCTTTGCTTTAAATCCAGAAACTCAAACTAGTGGTACACTTACCCACTAGTCATAATCATCATTTGTAACCGTTAGATGGCATACTTAAATTTGGCAGCTTTCGAATGCTCTAATTGCTCGAATACTCTATATATGCGCTCAACCTATTGTTCATCATCAGTAGGATTATCAGTGCCTTCAAACTCAACTCCACTTATTTTTCTCATTTTCTCAATATTTATTTCATTAGGACCGGATATTGTTCCATCCATGTGACGAAAGAAATAAGCCATTTGTTGAAAATGAGAATCAACAACAGGAGTACTATGACTCATATGAGGATGTCGCCCAACTCTTGTACCTTGATTATTTCCAACTTTAGATCCACTAGTAAGAGGAAAATTTAGATCAGAAAAATATTCGCCAACACCTTATAAATGAGGTTGGGAAAAAGAGTTATCTGAACCCTCACGAGCGTCTTCCATAGGTCAATAAGAAGAAGAGGCCATAACTTAATTCCTACATAAGGGAGATCACATTGTACTAGGGACATGTACATGATGCATATGCACAATACATGCAATGAAGCATATTAAAAAGAAATAAGTACACTAACAAGTCACAACAACAGTCCTAGAATCGCAAACCTAATGCTCTAATACCAAAACTTGTAGCAACCCCTTTGGAAAGGTGCTACTTACGAAATAAATCTAATTTACTACTTACAACGTACAGAAGATATTAATCTAAAAATACATTCATAATAATTTAGTAGCAGAAACAGGCACATGCGGTAAAAGTTTCAAGTGCAACATATATATATGTACACACACTTTAAAATAAACTTCGTAAAATTCCCTTAAAATGAAATACAATATCTCTAAGTATCAAGATAACGTGATAACACCCTTTTTGAATAATCAACATGTTAAAGCAACTTTGTAACGAAATCATATTTCCGTTCAACCTCACTGCAGGTTCATATTGTACATGAATTTCAAACTTGCGAGTATCAAAAGGAAAACTAGTCTTCTTCATTGTACATATTTACAAGACAGAAAGTAAATTTAGCATATCACAACACTTGGGTTAATAATACTCCCTAAATCAGCAAAACAAGTCACTAGATACAAGTTACAAGTTTATGGTCTTGAGATCCAACAAGCATCAAAAATTACATATATAAGTGTGACATATAGATCATGTACAATTCTCAAAATTATACATAACCTAGATGCATATGCAAATCTGATCTCGACAAAAGCTCCTGAAAAGTCTACTCCATGAGGGCCTTCTTCAAATCGCATCTCGTACATTACCTACGATAGAAAGCAACTATCGCTAAGCATAAAGCTAAGTGGCATATAAACTTTGGGCTTAGAGCCATGAAATTGTCCAATTCCATTCGATGTCATATGTAGATCAAATAAGACATAAGTTTAATAAAGCAAGTAAACAAATATATCAAAAGAATCGAACATCAAACCTTGAAGTTTTTCCAAATATCAATCTCAATATTCAAGATTCAAGTGTCAAGAAAGCGTATAACATCAATCCAAGAGAGTCAGCCAAATATCTATTTTCACTCAATATGTACGTCATGTTATCACACTAAGTATAATCAGATATCAAGATGGACCGAAACCCCAATTCAAGTAGGGTCAAAACCCAATAGTCAAGAGAATCACGAATCATATTAAAAATGGCTTTCTGGTTCGTACTTATCGGACAAGTTCCATAATTTAAGATGAATCACAAATCCAAAGTCGTGATAGCCAAAGATCCAAATCAAGAGGCATGCCAATATAGGTGACAAAGTCACTACCACGAGATGGACAAAGTTCCAACAAGAATGTAAAATGATCAAGCAATCCGTACGAATGAACGATTTAGCGAATATCTTGCAATATTGAGATAATACAAATACAACGATATAAAGTAAAGAGAAAGGGAGCAAAAGTTCAAGTTATTTCCAAATATCCAGCAAGTACAGAGATCTCAAGATAATGTTTATACACAAACCTTTGTGTTCTACCACAAAATGGTTCTACCACAATCTGAGGACGTCTGAATCGCCTAAGCCATCGATCAACCAAATCTGTCCACTTTCTCAAATACTTCACCTTAGAATTTACAATGATATATATACCTTAAATACATAATCAAATATTTATACAAGTTTAGTAAATTTAACATGTCGAACTAAACATGATATCGTTGAAAATCACCCTAAATCTTTAAAATAGAAATTCTGGACAGTACACTTGTGTTGTGGCTCAGTTTTGAAGATGTAAACGAAAAAATCTAAACATTGCGGTCTTCATGAAAGTTGTAGATGTATGTCTTTGGGTTCCAAGGTATCTTGAATCACCCTCATATCAGTTAAACGTTGTGCTCAAAATACTAACAGTAGTGCATTGAGGGTTTGTAAAGCAAAAATTCTGGGCAGCACATGTTTTGTAGTTCATCACCCCTTTTCAAGTGAATACAAGGAAAACAAGTTTTGGAGATTTAACTAAAGTTGTAGAACAATGAAATAGCTTTCCATAACATATTGGTTCACTTAAAACGGAGTTATGCACAAGGAGATATGCTAAAAATACTAAAGGCTGTACAGTACAAAAACGGGATTAGCAACCATACCACCAAATAGAGAAGTAAGTTGTGCTTCACCAAGAACTAGTTTGGCGGTTGGTTTAGTAAAAAATTCTGATGGTTTTCATGTAGTATTTCATATGATAATAAAGAGAGAGGGTTGAGATTTTCTTTGGCATGAAAGAATGAAAAATGAAAGGAGGTTATGGAGAAACACGTCACAAAAATAATATTATATATAAACTTTGGATAAATATGAAAAAGATGGCTGCCTAAACTACTAAATATCTTTGGATTAATATCTTTTATATATATATATATATATATATATATATATATATATATATATATATGATCTTGCTAGCATACTACATGAAGATAGGTTAGCATTGTACCCAATTTGTGTTTCACTAAAATACTCCTGCCAGTCTGCCACCTTATTAAAATAAAAGACTTTCATGGGGTTTTTGGTCTTTCCTCTTAATTTTCCAATTCCCTCCAAACATTTCCCGGTTTCTTCCCCTTCGTTCTCCTCCATTTCACCCAAATTCAAATCTTCACTATAATATCTGGGCGGAAATAAGGTGACAAGTAGCAATGACTCTTCTCGAATATTTTGTGGAGCTAAGAATGTTGTGTTCTGACACCTTTTCATTCGCTAATCAGATTTAGGGGTAAAATATAATTTTCCTATTTTTTGATTAGTTGATGCCCACCGAAAGTGAAGGTGCAGCAGGGGGTTGAGAAGGAAGAAGGCAGTAAATAGTGGAGATATGTTCCTATGCCGTTGTTCGCACTCAATCTTTTGTCTGAGCTCAATTAGGTTCATATGGAACATCCACACTTCTTATTGTTCGCCGAAAAGTTTTGTCCAAGTTTATTTTGTTTCAATAATAACACACCAAGATGGTCGTTGATACTTTCGAACACTTTTTTACAAGGATAACAAAAATCAAGCTTTTTCAAAAACAAAACTAGTTTATAAGTTTTAATTAACATGGGTCTGTTTAATACTCAATCTAGTCAGCAAAACTTGACAACAATTGCTGGTAGTGCAATGGACAAGAAAGAGATTGGACTGCAGATTCAGAAAAATGAGATTGGACTGCAGATTCAGAAACAACTTAAAGTAAGCAATTTTCATGTATCGTCAAATTCACGTTTAGGAAGTGCGAAGTAAAATTTATCCTCATTATAAGGATGTTCAATTGAGAATGCAAATATTAGTTTAAATATTTTTAGGGTTTTACACTAATAATTCAAAAAATAAAATATGTTATTAATGACTTACAGTGTTCGTATATTTTATAAGCTAATTTCACTTAAAATAGCTAATGTATATTAATGTTTAAAAATTATGTAAATGGTCGATTAGTTCATTAATTTTGAAATAAGGTGATTTATGATCATATTTTTTAAACTTGGACAGCCATCATGATTATAAGTATAGATTTAATATTAATAATTAATTTCCTTATTGTTATATAAAAAATGTGTGGTAGATTTTTACAAATAAAATAAAATAAAGAAAATAATATGATAGATAGTTTAAATATACACTATAATGTTATTATTGATCAGGAAGTATGTTAAATTAATAATAATAGGGGAGGACCAAAACTGGTCGTCAGCAGCTACCTCTCTTTGATTGGAGATAATAAAACAGAATGTGGGCAAAGAAATTCACTTAATGACAAATTTTAGCCCGACTTTTAGGCATTTATGGCAAAGAAGGGATATGGAGTTATGATGTTACGGCCATATTCTGGTTTTGAATTGCTTACATACCTCGAGTTCAACGAGGATCATGCCGTATGTAGTTCCTGAAGGAGAACTATTGCTTTGCCCCAGCGTGGATTTTATGATGACATTGGGGCATGCATGTGATGCATTTATCATAGCACGAATAGAGTGGACACGGTCGTGCTCGCATTTGAGCTACCTACATTGTAACGACCCGACCGGTCATTTTATGTAATTGCACCCTATTTTTCCTTTTGATGCTTCACACATGTATAATTTAGGTTTTATGACTTACGGGGTTGATTGGTTTCGTTCCGGGAAGGTTTGGGGTTGATTTGCACCCTTTGATTCTTGGCATAAAAGCCTAAGTTGTTTATGTTGATCAATGGTTGACTTTTGTAAAAATCGACCCTGGAACGATGTTTTGATGGCTCTGATAGCTCCGTATCGTGATTTGGGACTTGAGCGTATGCTCAGAATAGAATTCGGAAGTCCATAGGTTGATTTGTGTTGTTTTGCTGAAAATTGGCTATTTGAGGTTTAGAAGTTTGACCGTAAGTTTACTTTTTGTTATCGGGTTTGGAAGTGGATTTTGAGAGCTGGAATAGGTCTGTATGCTATTTAGAACTTGTCTGCAAAGTTTGGTATCATTTGGAGTTGATTTGATAGGATTCGGACACTTAATTGCAATTCTAGAAGTTCTGGAACTTTACTTTGAAATTCATGCGTTTTGGTGTCCAATTTGCAGTTCTAGATATTATTTTTGTGTTTTGATCACGTGAGCGAGTTCGTATGATATGTCTAGACTAATGTAAATGTTTGGTTTAAAGCCCTCAGGGCTCGGGTGAGTTTCGGACGCGTCGCGGATTGGTTTTGGACTGAATTTGAGCCGCTGGTGTGTTGAAGCCTCTTGTGTTGCATTTGCGAATGCCAGGGTAGCAATTGCGTTTGCATTTGCGATAACGATATCATTTTTGCGAATGGGACAGGATTCGCATTTGCGAACCCATTTTCGCATTTGCGAGGATCCCTTGAGTCTGTCAGTGCCGTAATTGCGAGAAATGCTTTGCAATTGCGAACCTAGTGTCACAAATGCGACGTGTGCAATTGAACAAAAGTTAGAAAAGTCAGAATTTAGTCACATTTCTCACATGTTAGAACCCTAAACTAGGTAGGAGGCGATTTGGAGAGGGGATTTTTATCTACAAACTTTGGGTAAGTGATTCTAATCAATTTTCAACTATATTTCATGAAGAATATGAGTTTTGAGAGTCTATTTGGACTCGGATTTTAAAACTAATCACATATATGGACTTGTGGGGTTATGGGTAGTCGGAATCTACCCTTGGACCCAAATTTTGATCGGGCGGACCCGGGGTTGATTTTTGTTGACTTTTTGGGAAAAGTGTAAAGATCATAGCTTTATCTATTGTAATTATTTTTCCTTGCATTGTTTGATGATATTAAGTCAATTTTGGTTAGATTTGAGCTGTGTGGAGGTAAATTTTAGGGGAAAAGCTAATTTCGAGGATTGACTTGGCTTAGTTGAGGTAAGTATCTTCCCTAACCTTATGTGGGGGAACTACCCCTTAGGATTTGGGATTAAATTGTGCTATTTATGTTATGTGAAAGTCGTGTACGCAAGGTGATGAGTGGATACACGGGTTATATGTGGTATTTGACCGGTTTAGGTTATTAGACTCTTTCCATGCCTTTAATTGAATTGTCATAACATGTTATATCTCTCATTGTTAATCAACTCTTACATGTGTTAAGCTATCCTTACATGTTTTATTTGACATTGTTAACACTTGTTCTACATCTTACTTGTTGTTTGCTCTTATATGCTTAGTTCAAGTTATTGCCTTCCTTATTGTCGTGCTACATCTTTAATTGTTGAATTACTTTACTTGAAGTTGTTATTTCGTGAAATATCTTCTTGTTGAGTTATTGGTGTTGAAGTTGCGAATAACCGTTATCACATTGAGGTGAAGTTGTTAATTGTTGAGATATCTTTCTTATTGAGCAATTTACATTCATTTTATCATTGTTGAGATTATTGTGTATATTGTGGTTAAGCCATGGGCTATTTGTTATGAAAATATTGATATTGTTGATTCTTTTAGCAAGTTGTGGCATGTGGGCACTTGTGGTGCGAGTTATGATTGTGTTGAGATATTAATATGTATGCGGTGGTATAAGGCTAGGGGTTGATACGCATGAAGTGAGTTAAGATGGGCTTGATACGCGTGTTGTTAGTAGGGAAACTACTTGAAGCCACGTGGTGTGATAAGGTAGGCTAAAACGCAGGTAGCTATTTCGGAAACAAATGATTTATAAAACTAAATACAAGGCTCCCGCTGTGATATATGGAAAGATTGTGATTGAAATTGTAAAACGTGAATGCGAGGCGGTACCTCGGTTGTAATTCTCTTTGTGCACTTCATATTGAAAAGAGTTATTGGTTGAACCGTTCTTGTTGCTTTTGTCCTTCCTTGTCATACCAGTTTTGTTCGTATTTGACTGTTTGTGGATTCTCATTAATTCTTCTTGTTATCTTGTGCTTACAATTTTGTCATTAGTTTACGTTGTTGAATTGTTTTGTTATCATTCATTTCTCCGGTTTCCATAACTTCTCGTTATTATATTTTTTATTTGTTTATCATGTCCTAGTAGACGTCTTGACCTGGTCTCGTCACTACTTTACCGAGGTTAAGCTTGATACTTACTGGGTACCGTTGTAGTGTACTCATACTATGTTTTTGCACATCTTTTTATGAAGATCCAGGTACGTATGCCCGTGTTGGACGTTAGTGATTGATATGTAGCTATTTTCCGGAGACTTCAATGTATACTTGCTCGGTGTCCGCAAACCTCGGAGTCACCTTCCATTATCTTTTTATATTTGTTTTTTCCTTTATTAGATAGTGTTTTTGTAAATGTTTTGGAATATTCTGTAGAGTTTATGACTCAGTCTCACCGAGTTTTGGGAGCATTGTAGCTATGATTCAGTTTTGGAGATATTAATGAGACTTATTAGTTTATTTCATGTTTTCAGTCTTTATTTCTGTCATATTCTCTCATTTGTAAGGCTTACCTAGTTTTAGAGACTAAGTTCCATACGACACCCTAAGGAGAAAAATTGGGGCCGTGACATTTATATTCTACATAGAGTAGGGATCAAGCCGACAGTAGTTCGGGAGTAAGGACTAGAGGAAGGTTGTGTTTGCAGGGATTTTACCAGTGTCGTGTTATGGAAACAATGTAGGATGGAAAGATCATGATTACTCAAAAATATGGATTGAACAAATTTCAGAGACCTTGATAATTTTAAGAATTTTGTTGGTTGAGCTAAGTTGGAGATCGAATCATTGACTTGCTTATGAGTTCGATGTCCCTCATCAGCAGTGTGCCCCATTTTGCTGCTTAGAGAAAGTTTCACGTAGTAGTGTTTGACCTGCAAAGGTAAGAAATGCAAATATACCCAATATACGATGAACTAAAGGTGTTAGGGCATAACTTGTAAATAAAGCATGTAGAAAAGAAATTGTTGGGTAGGACCTTATTTAGGATTGGAATTTTTCGAGTAATGGGATGTTTGAATTTTAAATCTCTGAGTTGCGGAGCATTATTTGGGTTTTCTGGGGAATGGCTTATTTGAGTTTGAAGTCTCCGAGTGACAGAGTATCTGAATTTGAGGTCTCCGAATGTCGGAGTGTGTGAATTTGAAGTTTCCGAATGACGAAGTGTTTGACTTTGAAGTCTCTTAATGATAGAGTGTTTGACTTTGAAGTTTCCGAATGACAGAGTGTTCGACTTCTCTGAATGATGGAGTGTTTGACTTTGAAGCAAGTAAGGGGAGGAGTGCGTCTGCGCGCTGCACAACTAACACATCAATCATACAAAGTACAATAATAAGGATAAGAAAAGCATGCCCAGGATAACTCTTGATTGCGGGCCGTGATTTGAGTTCTCTCTCGGATTAGTGGAGCCAGTGACGTAGTTATACGAATCTAACTTTGAAATCTCTGATTATCGGAGTGACATTGTGGTTTCATAACAAACTTTGATTGGCTAATCGGATGATGCCACTGGATAATGGACTCGGACTGTATTTCTATGAATATAGTCATTTATGGAAATGGTGCATTTGCTCATTTCGTTTATGTCGTACAGATTATACCAAAAGAAAGAAGGGATAGCCTTAACATACCAGAACCGATTCTCTTGACAATCCCTCTAACACACGTTAATTGCGACGAAACACGTGACAGCAAGATCGGAGTAGAGAAATATCTGTATGATATTCTTGAGAAAGATTGCACCGTACTCCCTTATAATTGCAAAATCTCACGTTGCTCTGAATTGTTGAAGATCTTATCTTGCTTATGTGACTTACGTTTGTAACACACAAATATTTACATCTGAATTCTTATCACATGCATATAAGAATGAGTTTCTGACTTACGATTCTTCATAACGAATATGTGAATCTCTTTATTAAAGGGATATGACTCAGGTTCTTTAAGAATGAATATATGTCTCTTCTTTATTAAATGGATATGACTCATGTCCTTTAAGACTTGCCACATAATATAATGACTAAGAGTCACAATTCTTGGGGTGGCTTGCTACCACGTGGGGGAAGGTCTAATATTATCCAAACTTTTTTAATTAATCTCTCACTAAAAGTCATTAATTACCCAATTATCCACATAATTTAAGAATTACCTCAACTTACTTAAAATACTACTTACTTTTAATACACGTTATACACCTTACTATCATGGCCATATGGTACCTTGTATGGTACTAGTTCATAAATATCGGGTATTATAGCTCGGACCGTATTTTTTCTCAAAATGTCAAACTTCGACAAAAACTCATTTTCTTAGATTTTCTTACCCTCTCACCTTTACGAATTTATTTATCACTTGGTTGAAATAGCATAATACTTATAATTCCAAAAAAATAATCTCATTCCCGAGCTTACGTCGATTTATTTATGGCATACTTTCACATACGAAAATATGGGGTGTAACAGCGAAATTTTTGAAATGTGAATTTTGGCTCTAGTCTGTCACTTTCTTGGGTCAAGTTGTCTCCAGCGAGGGAATTAAGGTTGATCCTCTGAAGATTGCAGCTGTAAAGAATTGGACTACACCTACAACTCCGACAGAAATTTATAGTTTCTTGGGCTTGGTTGAGTATTAAAGGAGGTTTGTGGAGGGATTTTCTTATCTTTCCTCTCCATTGACTAAATTGACGCAAAAGGCAGCAAAATTCCAGTGTTCTGAAGCTTGTGAAAGGAGCTTCCAAGAGTTGAAGTCAAGGTTGACCACGACACAGATGTTGACCTTACTGGAGGGTACAGATGAGTTTATTGTATAATGTGATGCTTCAAAGGTTGGACTTGGGTGCGTACTAATGCAACATGGCAAAGTGATCGTTTATGCTTCTAGGAAACTCAAGAACCATGAGAAGAATTATCCAACACATGACTTAGAACTTGTAGTGGTGGTGTTTGCATTGAAGATTTGGCGTCATTATTTGTGTGGGGTCCATGTGGACATTTTCACATACCATAAGAGTCTTCAATATATCTTCAAGCAAAAGGAGTTAAAATCTAAGGCAAAGGAGATGGATTGAGTTACTTAAAGACTACAACATTGACATTCTCTATCATCCAAGAAAAGTTAATGTTGTGGCGGATGCTCTTAGCTAGAAATCCATGGGTAGTTTGGCTCATTTGGAGGCATGCCTAAGGCCGTTGGTCAAGAAAGTTCACTTGTAGGCTAATTTGGGAGTTCGACTTGCGGACTCTAGCGAAAGTGGGGTGATTGTACAAAATAGGGCTGACTCATCACTCGTAGTGAAAGTCAAGGAGAAACAATATGATGATCAGTTACTAGTGCACTTGAAGAAGGGAATTCATAAACACAAAACAATGGATTTTTCTCTTGGCATGAATGACAGTACGCTAAGGTACCAAGGGAGATTGTGTGTTACGAATGTGGATGGTCTCCGGGAGAGAACAATGACCGAGGCTCATATTTCCAAGTATTCCATTCACCTAGGCTCTACGAAGATGTACCATAATCTCAAGGAAGTCTATTGGTGGAATGACATGAAGAAGAATGTGGCGGATTTAGTGGCTAGATGCCCAAATTGTCATCAAGTGAAGGCCGAGCACCAGAAACCCGGTGGATTGGCACATAATATAGAAATTCCAATGTGGAAGTGGGAGATGATCAATATAGACTTTGTAGTAGGTTTACTCGCAATCCTCGTAAGTTTGATTTGATTTGGGTGATTATGGATCGACTCACAAAATCAGTACACCTCTTGACTGTTAAGGCCACCGACACAGCAAAATACTATGCTCGGTTGTATATCAAAGGGATAGACTTTGTAGTAGGTTTACTCACAATACTCGTAAGTTTGATTCGATTTGGGTGATTGTGGATCGACTCACAAAATCAGCACACCTCATGCCTGTTAAGGCCACCGACACAGCAGAACACTATGCTCAATTGTATATCAAAGGGATTGTCAGATTACATGGCACTCCAGTTTTCATCATCTTAGATCGAGGAGCACAGTTCACTGCTAACTTTTGGCAGAAATTTCAGTAAGGTTTGGGGACTCATGTGAATCTTAGTACAGCTTTCCATCCACATACCGATGGTCAAGCGGAGAGGACTATACAGAAACTTTGAGATATGTTGCGTGCTTGTGTTCTTGACTTCAAGGGTAGCTGGGATGATCATTTTCCACTCATAGAAGTTTCCTACAGCAACAACTATCATGCTAGTATTCAGATGGCACCGTTTGAAGCTCTATATGGTAAGAGATGTAGATCTCCCATTGGTTGGTTTGAAGTTGGAGAAGCAGAATTGATAAGACCGGACCTCGTGCATCAGGCTATGGAGAAGGTCAAAATCATTAAGGAGCGGTTGAATCGCTTAGAGTCGCCAGAAGTCCTATTCGGATGTGCATCGTAGAGATTTGGAGTTCAAAAATGATGATTGGGTATTTTTGAAAGTCTCGCCCATTAAGGGTATAATGCGATTTGGGAAGAAAGAAAAATTGAGTCCAAGGTATATCGGACCGTACAGGATCATGCAGAGGGTTGGTCAAGTGGCTTATAGGCTCGAGTTACCTTCAGAGATGTCCTTAGTACATACTGTGTTTCATGTGTCTATGTTGATGAAGGTGGTTGGAGATCCGTCGCTCATCGTCCCGGTAGAGTCTATTGAAGTTAATGAAGAATTGACTTATGAGGAGACTTTGGTTGCCATCCTTGATTGACAAGTTTGAAAGTTGAGGAATAAAAAGATTGCCTCTATCAAAGTGTTATGGTGAAACCAACAAGTTGAAGAGGCCACCTGGAAGGCCGAGGAAGAAATAAAAATAAAATACCCTAATTTGTTTGTGTAAACAAATACTTGTGTTAAAAGAATGTTATAAGTTTACCTTTTTATGAGTTGTATTCAACATGTACAGTTTGTGCTAAGACGCTCCTTTGTGCAATACAATACATATGATATTATGGTTGGTGTTGGTTTCATGTTTATGGTGTATTGTTGTCTTATGAATATGTAGTTAGGATTGGTTTTTGGGGCTCTCTGGCAGGTGTATAGACCCAAATACAGAGGAGGCTCTGCCGAAATTTTCAGAAATTTGGAGTGTTAGCCAAATCTAGAACTTTTGGTGTGTAAAAGAAAGGTTAAGTCATGTTGTGTATCTCTGTCGGACTCTAACCCTCATTCGAGGATCAATGAACCTAAGTGGGGGAGGATGTAAGGCCCCGTAAAGTTTACCAAGAATTTAAGATTTTATGGTATCGAGGTAGGCTAATGTGTTTGGAAGGTTGTGGATAATTTTTGCGGCTTGCAAGCCCGCTGCGGTACGGATTTTTGGACTTTCAGTGCATTGTAGAGTTGGTGAAAAATAATTTACAGGAAATGGAATTTATGCGGTCAATTTTGTGACTACGGATCAGTTTCGTTAACCGCAGAACATTCGCGGATGGGATCAGGAGCAACTCAATTTTGGGGGTTATTTCGTGGTCCAATGTGCGACCGCAAATTTATTTTGCGGACCGCGTATACATCGCATAATCATCATGAGAATTTTTTAAGGTAGATTTCGCGGTCCAAGGTGAGATCGCAGAATCGTTCTGTAGATCGCGGAACCGTCGCAAATCTTATTAGACCCAACCTAGATTTGGAAAACCATTTCGCGGACCGCATACTTGTTCTGTGGTCCTATCCGCGATCGCGGACCCGACTAGGAGAGTTAAATTTTGGGAATTTTATTTGACCCTATTTCAATAAAAAGGTATCGTGAGTTATTTTAGAAGGCTTCAGCTGTTATTTTAGAGAGAGGGAGGAGTTCCAACATTCCTACTCATCAAATTCTTGCTCAATCTTGAAGATTCAAGAAATTTACTCACAAGGTCATGGACTAGCTAGGTAAGGCTTCACCCCTAAGGTTTCATGCAAGCTTTGTAATGGGTTTAGGTATGATTTTATAATGATGGGGCTTATGGGATGGTGATCGGAAGACATAAGCCCTCAAACTCAGATGTGGGTGTGTGTGAGGGCTAGGAAACATAATTCTTAAAGTTTGGAGCAGATGGTTGGGCATGCATGTGCCAACAGTGATTGAGAGGTGTTGTAGGACTGCGTAGATTAATTTTTGTTTATTGAAATTAGTTAGGGGGAGAGGGAACTGCAGTATAAAACCTTGTAGTTGATTTTGTACTTAGTGTTTGATGTAATGACAAATCATGTCTATGTCCATGAACGCCTTCCTAATAATTGTTCAATTTGGTTATGTTTCTATAGATTGAAGTTGCTAAGAGTAGGGAAACGTTATAGTAATTATAAGAAAAGCTCAATCGAGGTATGTTGGCTAAACTCCTTCCATAGAGTCAAATTCTATGAATTCCTTATGAACTCCAAGTATGGTTTGTCCAAGTTTTATTCCTATTGTTCCGGATTGTTTCTAATGATTGATTCGCCCGAAGGCTTATGATTTTGATTCATGTCCAATTGCAAATCACTATGCTTTTCTTGTACTTATTTCCAATATGTTTTGAGCTCTTACACACTTATGATTTAAAGCTATGATTTTCCCAATGCTTCAAATGTCTTTAAACGTTTCATGATGATCTATGGCAAGTAAAAATAGGAAGGTATGAAATATGAAATGCGGCCATCGTGCCAAGATAAAGAATATTATGTATGGTCAAGGGTGCCAAAGAAATAAAAAAGATTTTATGAAAGGTATGTGGTGAATATATATTTTTTTTATATAAAGAGTGTTTTTGGGAGTATCGTTAGGTCACTGAGGAAGGCTGGGTTATAAATCACCAAGCCCGAAACTACACGTGTCGGTGTAGGAGTTGATTAAGGGGTGAATCCCCGTTATATTATATTGAGATTATTCCCCTTGATTGGGATGAGTTGACAGCTAGCAAAGACCATGTCGACCCATACGACATTGTGGTGAGACGGCTTAGCCGATCGGGCGGAGATTGGATGACATGCCGCTTACATCATGGTATTGTATTTCTATGTCAATCTGCATACTTTGGGATGAGATGACTTAGCATATCGGGAAAAGATCAGACTCTATGCCATGTGCATGGTGGTGTGGCGGTACTAAGGATCTCCCAACCTAAAATGATAATGCTCATTTGAAGGTTTACTTTTTTTTAAACTTGGCATTTAAGTATTATTGATTTACTTACTGCTTCTATGTTCCTTTCCTTTTATGCTGGCACTCCATTCCAAGAGAGGATACTTAGTTTACATACTAGTACCATTCCATATGTACTAATGTCCCTTTTGTTAGAGGCGTTATATCTTTAATTAATGCAAGTGGTTCCTCAGCAGGCGACACTGATCATTGGTTGCAGCATACCCTCTTCTCAGCGGATTTTGATGAGCCCTACTTCATATTGGGGCCTTATGTCATCCTGATCTTGTACATTGTATTTTAAAGTATAGCCAAGGCCTTGTCACAGACATTTTCATATTGTACTCATGTTCTCTTAGAGGCTCCATAGACACACTGGGGTTGTATTTTGACTTGGGAACAAATTAAAAATGTTGTTGTAATTGTCGGATGTTTCCACTTCTAGAGGTGAACTTGTAATCTTTTGAAAATTAACAATGAAGCTCATCTAAGTAATGAAACGTGACATTGTATCTTTTAGAAATAATTACAAGAAAATACACGTGACTTCACACCATAACAAAAAATGGCCCATATTTCTAAGTTTTATCCGACCTACTCCATATTGTACATATTTTGAAAGTACTAGCAAAAGCATCAGTAGACAACTCCCATTTCAAAATCTGTTTTCTTACAACCACTGCTTTCAAAAGTTATGAAGTTAAATGTAGTTGGTCAAGTTACCCATTTCGTTTGATGTTATGATAAGAAAAACTTACTGCAAAAATTAAGAAAATTTGTTCTAGAGCCTCGTGGATTTTGAGATTCTTCACGATTTAGTTTTTAGTTTCTCTTTTTTAATCTTTGAGTTAAATTTTAGATCCGGGGTTTAAGAGTTTGTTAGTTGTTTGGATTGGGTGTGCTCCAATTGATTGAAAATATCAAGAGAAGTTCAAAACTTAAATGTGATGTGATTTGCAGTAGATTTGAGCTAGGTTTGAGTTAATTTTCAGAAGAGACTCAAGGAAGAAGACGAAGTCAATTTTTATATAATAGTGTATATGGGTGTATAAATACATCTTATACACTATTTTACACTTTTATACACCTTTATACAAGCATATGTAAACAAACTTCTTTCATGATTTTCATTTGCAATTCTTATTCAAAACCAGTCCAAATCTCTATTAAATGATTTCAAACTTTATATACAACCTCCTTGTACTATTTCTAACAAGTCTAACTAACACCCAACTCCAAATTTCTCACAAGACCAGATTCGAAATTTAAACTCATTTATTTAAGTTTGTTCAACAATGGTGGACCGGTCAAAATCTTCATTAAATGACTTCGTATTTTGTATGCAACCTCCTTATACTATTTCTAACAAGTCCAAACAATATCCACACCAATTTTCTCATAAAGCCACCCACTTATTTAAGCTTGTTCAACAATGGTGGATTGTCTTTAAAATCTAAATTTTACCACCCAAATGGATTTGATTTGTTGAACTAATATTTGAGTCACAATTACTAATTCGAAGATTATATTAAAAGTTTGAGTTTTTTTTATAAAAAAATAAAAATAAATAGTAATTTCGAGAACCTATTTGGAGTTGAATGTGGAATCTTAGCCTATTATTTTTGGGCTACAATTTTGCAAAGTTAAATATGGGTCATTTAGTTGCAATGTATGTGTGTGAGTTGTATTTATGTGTAATTCCCCTATCTTTTATACTCTCATTGATTACCTCATGTCATTTATTCTCAAATTACTCACGGGCAAATTGGGTAGCACGCATCAAGTAGGCTTGCTTGACTGGAATATCTCGGTTAAGCGCTGGCCCCGCTCTCCAAGGTCGGGGCGTGACATTTGAACTGTGTGAACCGTACGAAAGTTTAGATGAAAAATGTGATGAATCAACAAGACGATACTTAAGATATCAACCCAATAGAATCATACACCTTTTGTACATCTTCAAGTTCTTTCTTTCAAAGATCATACATAGAGAGATAGATAGAAAGAGATAGGAGTGCTTATGTTGTAATGGGCATCCTCTCTAGCTTCATGGAGAAGCTAGTCATATAAGACAAGCAAGAGCTTTTTTCATGATAAGACCCTTCGACATCGCAAAAAAGACTGTCGAAAAGGCGATTCTAGTTCAGCACGAAGCTCGATGATGGCTGATGTCAGAAAGTTGGTAAGATTGTGCTCCAGCTAGCACCAGGGTCATGGTCAAAGAGAATACATCTATTGGACCCGGGGCCAGTGTGCCACCGGTCCACAAAGGCCTTAACTACTTCAAGATGGCACCGTCACTTTGAGAAATCGGTTACTACGATACCAGATCTGCCGATTGATGCCACCGGCTATGATACCACGAGTGCTAGACTTATCTTGGATTCGGACTCCCATGTGTCACATCTTTGTTGGTACACCTGGTAGGTCCGAATTTTTGCCTCATACATAGTCAACAGATGCTACTATTTCACTATGCATTTGAGTGAGCGTGAGTTGTATAAACGGAACCACTCTTGGTATACTATAGTAATGGCAGTGGTGCGAAGTGCATCCTTTGCTTTCGGTTTGATTTATGCATACATTAGTTAAAGTTATTTAGAAAAAATATGTCTAGTGCTAAGTTAAATCTCATTTGCCACAAATCAGAAGTAGGTGCATGTGGTATTCTGTACCCACTAACTAAGAATTCTAAGTCCTCATCTTGGTTCAGATGGATGTTTTACGAGGGGATTTGTTTTTAAGACGAGTAAAAGAGGAATAGGATTGGTCGGGCTATGAGTAACGAGTCGGGTTAGATTCTTTTTTTTTTATTAATGTTGGGTTGATTCAATCTCTCAAAAGGCACCAGGTGTCTTGGCTTTTAAAATATGGGCAAATATAAAACTTTGATGGAGATATCTAAACAAAAAATATAACAAGGGTATGATTGAACAATAAATGAAAATAGAGAGGCAAACCAGACCCTCTTCTGTTAAAATAATCCGTCGTTTCTCAAATAACTATGTTTGTATATAGTTGATGTTGCAAAAAACATAAATAGGCAAAATTAAGACAAATTTTAGCGGGCAGTAGCTATTTTAGGAATATGGCAGCTAAATAATTATATTCCTAGCAGACACCTTTAAATCATGTACCTATAATCACGCACCCAATGTATTTATTTCCTTAATGAAACCAATCCCTAATATATTTAAATGGTAATATCTTTTTAATTTTTTTGTTGAAAATTAATTCATTCCATAATAGATTTTCTACTTTTCACACAGGGATCATTTTACTAGAAAAAAAAGAGTACATGAACCCCTTTATACAACATAAACTCTAGCAAAAGTATGCATTAGTTTATTTATTACATTAGTATACAAAATATTTCTCAAAAATATCATTATACTAGTTATATATATAATGCTATAACTTAATACCATTATTTATAACACATAGCATTTCTCTAAAGAAAAAAAAAATATATATATATATATATATATATATATATATATATAATATTATAACTCAATAAAATTATACCTTGTATATTAATACATTAGTATACAAAGAAAATTGCTAAAAATTTATACCATGTATAGAATACCTTATCCAAAGATTTGGAATATAAAAATGGAGAATCAGAAGATGAATCATGTAAAAGTTCAAAAATGGTAGAATATGCGACAAAGAGGGGAAAATCTCCGAGAGATTAAGGAAATTTTTTGTTTATGGAAGAGTACAAGAAATCAAATTAATAACATTGATATAATTACTAATAAGGATAGAAACCGACTCCACATTTTTAGGGACTATTTGTACATCATGTCCTTTTACAATTTTAAAATTAAGAAAATAGATCTCTTATATATAAAAGACAGATCTCTTACGTGTAAAATTAAATCTTTCATGTGTAAATAAAGAGGTAGGGTCATAAAACTAAAAACAATTTGTAAAGAGCTACAAAACCAATTGATCCCATTTTTAATGGGGCAGTAACGTTTATATGGTAGTTGTAATAAATGTAGGTTTTGTTTAAATGCAATATATCAAAACTTGTGCTTTAATACTTATTTTGACAATCACATTTAATTTTTTAAATTACTTTAAAGGTAAATAAATTTATATTTATATATATATATATATATATATATATATATATATATATATATATCTGTGGAAAATAAAAGTGTGAGGTGACACCTCTCTTTGGCCAAGAAACTCACTTATCTTTTTTCTCATTTTTTTTAGTTTTCCCCCTCATTTTTGCATTTATCTTATTTTTAGTTGCCCAAAAATCTCTATAAAACAACATATAACCGTTTCCTCTATTAATTGTGTTCATAACTCCCAAATATTCCACTTATTTTGTTTTCCTTCAGTTACCCACTCTTCATGTTCTTAAAAGACACGTTCAAAAGAACACGTTCATTACAATTACACTTGATAGATTTAATACTCATTCCATTAATTACAATTACTCACTAGAAGTTACTCTTCCCATTTCTATTACCCAATATCAGTTACTAATTATATTGGTTATTATAATTATTATGTTATAAATACTAACACACATCCTCTTCTTTACAACTTTCTTCTTTTCTTCATTAATAATTCCTCTCTTTTTCGTTCGAAACTTTTATGTACATAAAATTTCTTTCTTCTTTTTCCTTTTTCTTTGTTTTTCTTTCGTTGTTATTGCTTTTGCCGCAATTATATTATTTCATACAATTTTTTTGTGCATAATTTTCATTGGTTATGGAGTAGGGAAGAGTTGAACATATGGCATTATTTGTGGGCAGTATTTGAGAATTCAATTCAAGCTTGATGATGAGTACGCTATCATTAACGATGTTATATGCATATTTTGCTATTCTTTTAGTATATTGCAGGAGTGTACTACATATATTCAAATGCAATAATCTTACTTTTTGATTGGCATAAAAATACCCTATATATTTTAGATTTTAGGAATAATTGTACGCAATTCATATTAAATTTTGGTTATTTGTTTCCATTTTTTCCAACAACTAAAAAAGAATTGAGGATGTATGATTATATAGCTGTTCAACACAACTGATAACTTGAGAAAATGTGATTATTTTCCAAATGTCAAACAACTGAAATGGTTTGTATGTGTATGCAAACAGTAGGAAAACAAAAGAGGAACCTTAAGGAGGGTCTCAACTTCTTTGCACGTGTTAAGGAATTTCGACAGAGTTTTGAAGAGATTGTCTCAACAATTTCTTCAAATAATCTGCCATTGATGGCTAAGGGTTTTCCTTTTACCGATTTGAAAGGAAGGGTGTATATGGTCACTCGCGATTATGTATCTCTTAAGCTAAATTTGATTGAAAATCTTATTTTATAAAATTTCCTATTTAAGTACCGTAAACGAAGGACAATTGAAGTGTTTAGAAGTTGAGCAACATTGCAAAATAAATGCTCAATTATTTTACAGTAGTGAAAGTAGTAACATATCTGTCAAATTGATCCAGCTGTTCATGAAGATAAAATTTTATATTTATGATATAATCAATTTGTATAATTACTTTATATTCCTATATGCATATAGGTAAAAGCTACGTATTTATTTTCTCAACTAAATAAAACATATCATTTCAAAAGTTATCTTATTAAACCGCGCGAAGCGCGAAGAAATTCAATAATTTTTTAAATAAACCAAAAATTGTGTTGCGAACATAAATAAGTTACAAAATATGACGTACCGCATAAAAATCTCTTTTTTTTTTTTCTACTTTATGAACTTCTGAAAGGGCGAGGAAGTATGTGAAAGGAACTTATTTTTGCTCTATTTCGTTTTGATGGAAATTGTAATGCAAAAAAAAAAATATGCATGCTTTTCAATTTTTTTCCCTCTGTTCAACTTAGGCCCCCAGAACGTCATTAAGGCCTATGCTTTATAACAGCCCAATATGCAAGTAGCTGACATGTTTTGTAATTTCTAATTGGGTTTAGAAAAAAAGTCCTAGCCTAATATGAGTTCTGCATCCTATGCTGTGATAATAAAATTACAAGATTAAGTTTTATTTTGAAAAGTTAACCTAAAAGGTTACTCACCTATCCACTTCAATTAAAAATGATCAGTGTGTATAAATTATAATATATCTACAATATGTGTATAACGATGTATAATTTATATATACTGGCTAAAAAAAATAAACAATGAATCTGACCGGCTATTTGTATAAAAACCCCATTTATTTTCTTTTAAATTTACCCACCTATGCTTTCTATAGGAACTTCGCTCAAGCCGCTTTTACGGCTTAGTCTTGTAAAATATTTTTATACTGTCAATAGATAAAACTTAAATTCAATAATAAATAAGGTCACAAGGTCACAACAAGAGGGTTAATTATCACCAAAGCTAGTTTGTCATAGTTTCTAGTCCATTACTTCTATTTTATCTTAGTCAAACTCTATACCTATACCAATTCGTCCTTTGCCACAAATCTCGTTCTTATTTTTTTTTTCTAGTCAAATAAAATGGGATTTTTACATGATAAATTAGATGAAGTAAAATATTTATCGGCCTTGGTAAAAAAGATTCATTGTAACAAACATTCAAAAGCCAAAGCGATTGCAACTGTATTCCAATTGAGCAGAGAAATGACCTAAACATCCATCTTTTCTTCTCTACTAATTGGTATTTTAGTTGATTTTTCTGCTCTAGCAGTTCAGAGTTAAGACTTAAAGAGTTAAGACTCACGAGAACAACTTTTCCTACTAGGGACCAGACGAAGACATAAATATTCCTTCCTCTTTTAACGTTTCACATGCCTTTTCTTTTCTTCATACTGTACTTGTGATTACTGCCATTATAGTTTTCCACTGTCCTCTTTTCTTTGTCTGTTCTTTTTTCAATAAAATGGCCATGTTTTGACTGATTTAGCTTTGGTTGGAACACTACAAACATATATTCATGTTTTGATCTTAAAATCTTCGTCACTTATTTTATTGAGAAAACCTAAACTACCCTTAGCCACTTGACTAATTTGATTATGACCACAAAATTTTAGATTACTCGAGAAATTGAGTTTTGTTCTTGAAAGTAATTGACGGAAACCTGCTAAATCTAAACGATTTCGATTAAGATTCCATCTTTGAATTTTTATCCTCGAATGCAATTCACAATCCGTGAGCTCAATAGACCATGAAAGTAATATTGCCAAGCTAAGTGGCTACATTACAAAAACATTAATTAAAAGATCTCACTATATAACTATAGATAATCTTGTACTGATTTACAATAAAAGGTGAGGACAATTGTATCAAATAAAAGAAAAAGTAAAGGACAGTTGATGAAAAGGATGGCTTATTACGTGAGAGTTAATCATGCATTTTTTTTGGGTTTCCCATCCCCATTTCGGTTCAGGACCTGATTAATCTAGATGTGCGCTACGTATCTCCCTATTAAAGCAAATTTATTTACGAGACTCGAACCCAAAACGTCTATCTCCTTTCCTCCATTTTCCTTCCTGTCTCGTTGCTCGGCATAGCAAAGTGTAACTAACCTATTAAATATGATGGAAATTTTTTCTTTATTAGGTTACACATGGATATGATATGGCTTACCAAATATTTTGGCTTATTAGAGTCGGGAGAATTGTAATCTATTTCTATACTATATTAAAAGTACGAATGCCCTTAGCGAAATGACGTTCGTCTTTTTTATCCTTTAAAAAGTAATTTTACACTAGACAATATCGTCATTTAACTATTTATCTAATATTTAGGATTTTGAAATAAATAAAATTTTAACTATTAAGTCTTTCCTTATTTGAACTACGTATAAATTTCTAAATATAATTTAAATTCAAATAAACTTTAAGATATATATAAATACATTTCTTATTTGAATTGGGTAAAATAACTAATCTTTAACTCCAAAAATATGAATCCTCTTGTTACACCCCATGTTTTCGTACGTAAAAGTATGCCATAAGTAAATTGATGAAAGCTCGGAAAAGAGATATTACATCCCGCATTTTCGTACGTTAAAGTTTCGTCGTAAGTTAATCGATGTAAGCTCGGGAATGAGATTATCTTGAGGATATAAGCATTATGCGATTTCAAACAAGTGATAAGTAAATTCGTGAAGGTGAGAGGGTAAGCGAATCGAAAAACGTGAGTTTCGTCGAAGTTTGACATTTTGGAATAAAATACGATCCGAGCTATAATACCCGGTATTTATACACTAGTGTACTAGTGCCATACAAGGTAACATATGACCATGATAGTGAGAGGTATAAGGTATGTTAAAAGTGGGTAGTATTTTAAGTAATTTGAGATAATTCTTAATTATGTGGGTAATTGGTTAAGTATTGGTTAATAAGAGATTAATAAGTTAATCAAATGATTAGTGGATAATGAATTCAAATATTTGGATAAAGATTTACATCTCCCAACGTGGCAACACATCAAGCCAAATGGTGACTCTTAAAGTCACATAAAAGGTGGCACACTGGAGGAATTTTTGTAGCTTAGTCATTAGTACGTGGGGCCCATACTATTTAAGGCATAAAAATTTCTCTAATTCAAAGAGAGGTCTCATATATCAAAGTGTTAGCTACGGTTTTCAACAAGAATTCAAATACAAATATTCTTATCATCTTAAGTAACGTGAGGATTTTTCATAACATCTTCAACCAATTCATACAAGGATTCCAACATTAGCAACGTGAATCCAACGAGATTTCTTGAAACAAAAATTCATGTAGCAGTAACATGAATCTCTTGAAACAAAAATTTCAACGAGATTTCTTAGCACTTTAGCAACGTGAGATTTTGCAATTTTAAGGGAGTACGGTGCAATCTTTCTCAAAAATATCATACGGATTTTCTCCTACTTTGATCCGCCGTTATGTGCTCTTCACAAAAAAATATGTGTTAGAGGAATTGTCAAGAGAATCGGTTCAGGTATGTTAAGGCTATCACTTCTTTCTTTTTAGTATGATCCAAATAATACAAACGAAACGAGCAAACGCACAGCTTTCATAAATGACTCTATTCATAGAAATACTAGAGATGCTTATTTTCTTGATTCTCCATATATTATATTATTATATCATCTGTTCATGGGTCTCAAAAAATACGTAAGTTGATAAAGTTTATTTCATGATACTAATCAGAGGTATGATGGTCTTATGACATTCCGAAAGATTTTATTGATGTACTTCTCATGCATTTCATTCATTTATATATGTACATTGACCCATGACCAGATGGCGTTATATACGCGTATATATATATATACTTATATGTATATGGGATATGAAAAAAGATTACGGCGTTATATACGCACCACTACCTGATCAGCTGGTATACGTTGATGATTTTGCTCACAGTGGCCGACATGATATGATGGGATGCCCTTAGAATCTTGATGATGTTATGAACACATGTACAAATGACATGACATTCATACGCATACGCATGACACTATAAGTATTTCATGATTTGAAGAGTTATCCAAACTTACATGTCGAGTCTTTTACTCCATGTTTCTCTCATGTCTGTTATTTACTGATTTTCATTCCTTACATACTCGGTACATTATTTGTACTGACGTTTATTTTGCCTGGGGACGCTGCGTTTCATGCCCGCAGGTCCCGAGACAGGTCGAGAGTCCTCCAAGTAGGCTATCAGCTCAGCGAAAGATGTTGGTGCGCTCCATTTGCTCCGGAGTTGCTTATTTGGTCAGTATGATTAGGACATGTATTGATTAGTATGGCAGGGCCCTGTCCCGACCTTTATGATATTTATGTACTCTTAGAGGTTTGTAGACATATGTCATGTACGTAAAAGATTGTATGGCATTGTCGGCCTATGTTCAGTGTACGAGTGGTCATTTTGGTCTTATAGGCATGTATGTCTTATGTATAAGTTGGTATTGCATGTTTTATTCTAGTTATCCTACGACAACCTTTCCGTCTCATTTACCTATGATAGCATGATACGAAAAGATATATTTTATTGGTACTCGGTTGAGTGAGATACCGGGTGCCCGTCGCGGCCCATCGATTTGGGTCGTGACACCTCTCACGTTAGGTAGACATATAATTTATTTTATTATAATTATGAGTATGTTTACCTAAACATTTATAATGATTAAAAGTACAAACAAAGTCAAAAATATTATTGATTGGTAACAACGAGGATTTTAGATTTGAAAGTATTAATTAGTGTAGTTTCGAAGAATTAATTTTGAAAATTACCTACATAGTTATTTTTTATATGTTAAATTTGAAAAATAAATAATGTTAAAGTATAAGGTAAATATAAATCATTTTCAGGAACTCACACTTTTTTTTAACTTTTATTTTATAACTTAAATACAGATTTTAATATAATATTATGAACTTTTTAAAAAAATTATACTTATTGAGATGGGGTACACGCGCAACACGCGTACCCAAAAACTAGTACTATATTAAAAGCACGAAGCCCTAAGAGAAATGCCATTCACCTTTTTTAACCCTTAAAAATAGAATTCACATTGGATATAATTGTAATTTAAGTTAATTTCCTAATATTTAGGACTTTAAAATTAACTACTAATTTTGGTTATTAAATCTTTCCTTATTAAACTAGGTAGAAAGTACTAATATTTAATAATTTGAAATCACCTAAAATTTTTGTTATTAAAGTATTTCTTATTTCAATTATGTAGAAAGTCCAAATATAGGACTAAAAATTGACCAAGACTTTATTATCACCGTAAAATAAATAAAAAACATTATGACCCTTGGTCAAATATCGCATATTTTACTAAGAGATTCTTCCATAGAATTAAATAAAATAGTAGCAACAAAAATAATTTTGTCTGTAATTTGTTCTATCATTAGTTTAGAGGACTAAAAATTATTTTGAATTTCATTTGTTCTATCAGATTAGGAGGAATGTAGTGCGACACTTATGTGTTTACTTCCTTCTATTTTACCTTTGACCTATATATATGAAACTATATCATATTTTTATAGTATTAAATTTGGATTAATTTCCTATGAAAATATTTTTTTTCATTAATCAGTTTTTGCATAATAAAATCTAAACTCAATAATTAGAACAAAAGACAACTATCTTTACAGAGTAATGACATTATAAAACTCACCCATTTAGAAAAGCTAAGTTGGATTATCGTTTAAATGTCATGTGTTTTATTTGTGCTTTATTTACACAGAGAAAATACATGAATATCTTATAATAATATAATTATTACATGAAAATTATGAATTGTTAATGATATGGATAGTATTTATAAGCGTTTAATTTTTTTAGATTATAAATGACTTGAGTGCCACGAGTATTGTTTACATACTAATCAAGAGCTAAATAAAGCAGAATATTCAAATGTAATAAAAGATAAGAATAACTTATTATTCTGAGTCATTTTCTTATTTTCATAATATTAATGTAAAGTGATTTGTAAATCTTATTAATTATGAGTATGAGCAAGTGGTTGACATTCGTGATAATATCCATTAACACTAAGATTCTTTTCATGACAAAGTATTCAAATAATAAAAAAAACAAATATATAACATCATTCATAAATTAAGTGAGATAATATTAAATGATATTGATCACGCCCAACTATGCCTTATAAAAAGGACTAAGCGGACGCTGCAAAAATAATCTGGTTCAAGAGTGCGGAGTCAAATCCCATAGGGAACTAACCTATTTGCTACAACTTTTCAGTTCACTAATGATAAGCTCAGACAATTTTAAGAGTTCAAGAATTGATTTGTGAATTAACAAAATTACTTAACTAATGAAAAATGACAATAAAAACCATCAATTAGCAAGAATGAGGTTGAATCAAGGATAAAAGGATCTAGGGTTTACGATTTTTCCAATTGTCGGATTAATTCCTGTCACGTTAGCTATAATCTCGCCGTAACACTCTCTAAAAATGATGAGTTCTTGTTTACCGCAATTATCTCTCGATCAATTACGATAATTTACTAGAAGTATTCTCTCGAACTACTCTAGTTGACAATTCGTACAACTCATAAATATCGGCCAAAGTTTCGTTATCTCTAATCCCGCTTTTAAATTCGAGTAATTAATTTCTTAACTTACTCGATAGTGGCGTTGTTCAACAACAATCTAATCAAGTGTTCTTTCTCAAGCAACATAAGATAACTAGACACGATTAATCAAGGGCCCTTCAATTAATCACAAGAAATACATAGTCGAATAATTAAAGAGTAAGAACGACTCAATTATATTAAAACGCAATAAAAACTTCATCCAACAATTATTTTCATCAACCCTAGATGACGGATTTAGTTACTCATAACTGTGTAAATAATCATAGTAATATCTAAAAATATTAAACTACAAATTAAAGGAAAGCGGAGAGAAAAACTCGATTGATTCGTGCTTCCGAAGTATTCCGTAGCCTCTTGCCTCTCTAATGATGTCTGACCCTTCAAAAACTAACTTTTAGGGGTATTTATAGGGTAGGAGCCGAATTTACATGTCCAATACTAATGAGGACTTAAACTTCTTTTCGGATGGTATTGATGGCGCCTTGCACTGCCTGTAGCACTGTCGCTTCGGTGCATGGCACTGTCTGTAGCATTGTCGTTTCGGTGCAAGGCACTGTCTGTAGCACTGTCGTTTCGGTGCAAGGCATTGTTTGTGGCACTGAATTTTCGTTGCCTTGCATGTCTTATTTTATTGCTCCATTTTGTAGCCCTGAGGTACTATTCCATGCAACGTTTCTCCAATTCATGTCCAAGCATTTCTACACATGAAATAAGCTCTATTAAGCGCAATTGTAGCACAAATTAGCATCCAAACAATAAGCAAGTAAGGTAAATAACGTCAAAATATATGAAATTATCGCACGACATCAACACCCCACACTTAAATGTTGCTCACTCTCGAGTCAAACAACTAAATACTTTCTCATCACGGACCCAACAAGTCACACATTTACAAAACACTATACCTATAACCATAGTTGATAGCAACAACTAAGCTCTAGCATATGCTGTCAAAATACACTTCCCATACTTATGCTCAATTTCAAACCATCCAATACAGGAACAACATGATTATAGCAACCCTAGCCTCGAAAACTAACTCAATGTCACAATGCACCCGAGGCTTGAATATTTAATCTAACAGAGAGGTCTAATAATGTTACCTATCCTTTGTGAAACCATGTGCCCTCACAATAAAACAAAGAGTAAGCAGTCCACACATCCAAATCACATGATCGAATATAGTTTAAGGACTTACACATATGAAGAAAAAAATCACTCACTCTCTCAAAGAAGTCACATGCTCTCAAAAGGTACCATAGGCTTGCCCATTAGGTAAATCTCTACTAATGTAGGCCCACTCGGTCTGAAATCAACTAGGACTTGTTATGGTTGTAATGTGGGCTAAGGGACGGGTAGGATATATTTGGTATATAGTGGCTAACTCTCCTAAGCACTTTAACACATCACGTATTCAATTTTTTAGCGCAATTCCTTTAATCCACTTCAATCATCACAAGATAGTTCACCCCAAAATATTCTTCCTTCTTCTTCACACACTATTTCATATCACATCCACTAGTAAAAATAAGAAACCTTTATTTATTCAATTATTCTTCTCTTTCTTCTTTTTATTTATTTATTTTTTATTTTATTTGTTTTTTGCTTTGCCACTAGTGGAGTTTTTTTATTAAATTATAAGTTCACATTTCTTCCTTCTATTGGTTCCACTCAAAATCTACCTCAAGTTTTCTCATTACTTCTTTCTAGCACTCTCTTCGCAATTCAAGTGCTTTAAGAGGTATAAGGATCAAAATAATTCAATTAAGAATAAAAGGGGATAAGCTTGTAATACGGTGCCAAAAGAAAGGCTTATAGGCTCAAAAGGGTAAAGTAGGGATGATTTTATTTGTGATAAGCAACAAAAGTCGAAAGATCAAAGAATGCCTAACATCACTTCTCAAACCGAGCAACACCTAGGATTTCGATTCAATTCATATTCCGGGTAAGTTCAAGACTCAGTTGCAATAACATAGACTATGCAAAGAACTCACTTCACACATGGCACATGACTCACTACGGACGGTTTCATTTGGACTCTCAATCAAACAAGTATTCACAAAGCCACGAGATATATTAAGCATAAAGCACAAAGTGAACACCAGTCAAGCAAACGAGACATAAGAGTCATAACAAATGCTATTCCTTTTTACCAAGGCATCATCATATATTTAAAATCAAGGAAAAGTGAAACACATGCCAGAACCTAAGTATGCAATTATCAAACAAGTCAAAAGGTGTACATCACTTAAGCTCTTCTCCTTTATTTCCTACATGCTACTCTAAAAGTAAAAAATAAATAATAAATAAATCTACTATCCGGTTCAAGTTACATCCCATGAAAAAGAAGCGAGGTATAAAAATAAATCACAGGGGATTATTACTACATAAGAAAAGTAAAAAATAAAAAAAAATGTTTTTTTATTTTTCCATTTTATAATAATTTATTTTTCTTTTTAGACTTTAATCCCTCAATAAAACTGTCTAGGAGATCCATCATCGGGAAAAGTCCATTTTATTTTCTATTTTTTTTGAAAATAAAATAAATAAATAAAAACAACAAAAAAAAAGAACAAGAAAAAGAAAATAAAAACTACTACACTACTCAATACTATTCTAGAGTATCCTAAAATAATAAAACAAGAAGCTAACAATAAAGAAAATAAGAAGCTATAAATTTAAAAATATAAGAAGCTAGAAATTAAAAATATAAGAAGCTAATATGGTTACTAATCTATTCCTACTATGCACAATGAGAGTTACCCACCCCACACTTAAAACATGCAGTGTCCCAATACATAATTAAAGTAGAAAGGGTGAATAAGAACTCCCTAATCAATCCTCGAGACGATGTCCCTCATCGAAGAAGGCCCGGTCAGCTTCATCCCAGTTATCAACCTCATCACCTAGCTCCTCACTAGTGGCATCAACTACTGGATCAACCTGCTCCTCGTCACCCTGTACCGAATACTCTGGAGTGTTGATATCTGCTTCTGTTGGCACCTCTTGATCCACAGCTAAACTAACCAATCACTGTGCCGGTGTGTTGAGCGAGAACCACTCAATCAACTGAGTCCTCTCCGCTGAAGTAGCAGGCCTACCCCCAATCCTCAACTGCAAATCCATCATCCCATACAAATGAGCCAGTATGCTTTCATCACGAGCCTGGCGCTCTGCTGTAGTCAATGTCGTGCTATCTTCCTCATCTGGCCCATGGATAATAGTAATGTCAGTAGCTCGAGATGTGGGTGGAAGCAACATGTCAAACTGGGGCTCCTCATCTACCTCCTCTTTACGCAAGTATTGCATAAGCAAATTCACAAAGAATATCCTAGTAAGCTTGCCCTTTCTAGATTGTGCCATATGACTACGTATCAACTGGCCCACATTCACCGGCCACCCTTTCATCAAGAAATACACTAGACATACTCTTTCTCGGACAATAGCAGAATCATGCTCACACGAAAGTAGCCTCGTGTTCCCCAAGCGCAACCACACTTTAGCAATTTTTGTAAACTTCACTTTAGGCAAAGAAGTTGTTACAACCCAAATTCGCATATCATAGATCACGCCGTAAGGTAGTCGACGTAAATCCAAGAAGAGATTATCTTTGAGATGATAATAAGTTAATCCTATTGGTCTTAAACGATACAAGGGTGTATAAGAGTGGTTAACAAGTATTTGAAGTTAAGCGAATCAAGGATGTTGTAACCCGTATTTTCGGGTAACACTAGAGGTGATTAACTGTCCCAAGAGGTCTTGTTTTAATGTATTTGAATCATATAATATCCGCATCATAAGTCTTGAAGTCAAGCGAGTTATGAAACAAAAGTTGATAAAAGTTGTCGCAACTTAGGTTTATAATTTTACTTAAACTTTAGGTCAAATGTTACTGCATTTTTCTCCCAATGTGCTTGGAATTATGGGGTGATCTACCTATTAAATTGAAGATCTATGAGTCTAGTTTCCAACGCATTAAACCGTTCGTTGATACGATCTCGGAATAGAGAGATATTCACGTTTTCGCGAGAGTGCGCCAAGCTGCTCTCTATGGGGCCCACAAAGGCGGTTTAAGACATTTGGACATATATAAGATAACTCAACCCCGTTTTAAGTGATTATTTTTCAGTATATTCAGACCTTATAACCCTAAAAACATTCTCTCAAGGTTCTCTCATGATCCAAGACCCAAACAAAGGGCAAACAACACAAATCAAATGTCGGGAATCCCGTGGTGCTAGTAAGTTTCTTGTTTTTCTTGTTGTTGCTGATTTTTGTGTTGCTCCAGCTCGTGTGGGAGGTTGTTTCAAGTGCTTTATGTTCTGTAAATACACCTTCAAGTTTTTAATATCAACCCTAGGTAATTTCAAGTCTTCTAAAGTAATTCTAGTGCCGAAAAACCCGAATTAATTGCTAGTTTCGCTTCCTTGTTCTTGTGGCAGAATTGAAGGGATATTTCGTGGAAAATTAAGGTCAAATTGGAGTTGTTCTTTCTGTTTAAAGGTAATGAACCTCTTACTCTATATATATTTAAGATTATCCAAGTTGTGGCTAAGTCGTTGATGCTAGAACTTGTGAAATATATATCGAAAGGCTTGGTAGTAATGTTGTTAGTTGGTGGACTGTTTTGGAGGCTCAATATGATTATTAATGATGTTGTTTGGGCTGTTTGGTGATTGTATTGACTTGTGTGAAGTCATATAAATAGGGGAGGTGCTGTCCGTTTCATCGTAAAATAGGTTGCGGTCGATACATAATAGTTACGACGCTTAAACGATAATGATAGTGTCATTTCTTTTATTGTAGACTAAGGAGTCGTGACATTTGCATAGCTTGAGGTTGGGCAGTATATACAAGGTATGTGAGGCTATCCCCTTCATTCTTTTGCACGACTCCAATTGTACATAATGTAATGAACGAGCTCCCAAAGATACTCTACTCTTAGAAGCTAGCAGTACTTACATTGCTGCCCTTCTTATGAAACGATTGATATTGATGTTACTTCTCTTATTCTTATATTATCAATGTTGTTGGTAGTTCCTGATTCTTATAAGATTCTTGATGAAGAGTTAATCCTAATAACGTGTACGAAGGATACCGACCTTACGTCACTCCGAAAGGTTCAAAATATGATTCCAACGAGTCCAGCATGCATCATATATATGTATCTATTTTACTCTACTGAGCCGCGCTATAGTCGGCCGGGTATGGCACCTATTGTGCAACCACTGATCAGTTGGGTTTTACCGAGCTCCACGTGGCCGGGTACGATTCTACCGAGCCCTATGATGGCCGGGTACGTTTTACCGAGCCTATTACGGCCGGGTACGATATGATGATGATGATGCCCACAAAGGCATATGTTTTAAACGTTTATGTATATATATATATGTATGTATCATGTATTTCATGTCAGTAGCCCTCAGAGGTACCCAGATGTCACAGGTTGTATATTCCCTATCACTGTTTACATTATTATTCTTACTTATGCTATTCTGCCTTACATACTCAGTACTTTATTCGTACTGACGTCATTTTTATTTTTGGACGCTGCATGTCGTGCTGCAGGTCCTGATAGACGGGTAGACGCAGCTCCCCCATCACAGTAGGCTATCCGGTTCAGCGTTATTGGCAAGATCCTTTCTCCGGACTTGCGGTGGTCTTGGTATGCATTTTTGTTATAGACATTATGGGTATGTCGGGGCCCTGTTCCGGCAATGTTGTAGCACTTATGTTCTTTTAGAGGCTCATAGACAGGTGTCGACTCATGTATGGTTTGGAATGCCTTGTCAGCTGATTTTTGTTGTATAGTCTTTCATGGCACCATGGTAGCTCGTACCTTATATATAGTTTCTTGATAGTCTTGTCGTCCCATGTTACGTATGTTCATGACATTATCTTTCATTGTTGGATGTTCATGATCCATGTCTTTCATTTATATTGGTCTTGTCGGCCCTTAAAGATAATAAGGAAGGTTAGATAAAATGTACGTTGGTGCTCGGCAAGTATGGCCCGGGTGCTAGTCATGACCCTCCAGTTGGGTCGTGACAAACTTGGTATCAGAGCAAGTCTGTCCTAGGGGTTGTCTATGAGCCGTGTCTAGTAGAGTTTTGATTATGGATGTGTAGCGCGCCACATTTATAATCAGGAGGCTACATGACATCTAGGGTTGTTACCTTCTTCCTAAATCTAGATCGTGCGTAGAGTTGAGTCGTAAGTGTTCATATCTAATATTCACATTGTTTTCTTTCAGCGATGCCTTCGACTAGGAAGCAAGCGATTAGTAAACGGCTTGATACAGCTGTGGGCGAGGGTAACATTCAGGTGCCTCCAGCCAGAGCAGGCCAAAGTGAGGCTCAGAGCGAGATGCCGTCTCATACCTCTCCGTCTCCTCCAGAGGATATTAGGAGGCACCCAGTACATCCAGTTCCATCGTCTGGTACTACAGACCATGATATGCGCAGTGCGGTGCAATTGTTGACTAGCTTGGTAGCTGCTCAGGCTCAGAGGCAGAATACCGGTGCTGCTGATAAACCGGTTAGTGCGAGAGTTCGTGATTTTATTAATCTAGACCCTCCAGTGTTTACCGGATCAGACCCCAAGGAGGACCCACAAATATTTATTGATCAGATTCATCGTACATTGCGGGTTATGCATGCTAGTGATACGGAGGCAGTAGAGTTGGCTTCTTATCGGTTACGGGATTTAGCGGTTTTCTGGTATGATAGTTGGGAGAGATCTAGGGGTCCGAACGCTCCTCCAGCCGTGTGGAAGGAATTTTCTGAGGCCTTTCTTCGTCACTACTTGCCAGTTGAGATACGACGAGCTAGAGCTGATAAGTTCTTGAACCTTCGACAGGGTAATATGAGTGTACGAGAGTATAGTATACAGTTTGATTCTTTAGCAAGGTATGCTCCCCATATGGTGGCCGAGATGAGTGATAGGGTGCATCTGTTCGTGAACGGGTTGGGACCACATCTGATAAATGAGTGCACAACAGCCTCCTTGGTAGAGGGCATGGATATTTCCCGTATTCAGGCTTATGCCCAGACCCTAGAGGATCGTAAGCGCCAGCAAAGGGCAGATAGGGAGCAGGATAGGGGCCAGCATAAGAGGGCGAGATTTGCAGGGTATTCTGATGAGTTCAGAGGCAGTATCAGGCCCCAATCTTCGAGGAGTTCGGCACCACCTGTAGCTAGTGCTCCTCCACAGTTTCAGAGGCCTCGGTATGATCGATTTACCTATTCTGGTTCAGGTCAGAGTTCGAGGGCATCAGGCTCACAATTTCATAGAGATACTAGTCAGACGAGACCCCCAACACCTCGTTGTGATCAGTGCGGCAAGGCCCACTTTGGACTGTGCCGTCGAGGTTCCGATGCGTGCTATTCTTGCGGACAGCGTGGCCATATGATGCGGGATTGTCCTAACAGAGGAGGTGGTGGTATGGCTCAACCGACTGGATCTGTGTCTGGTTCTTCCTCATCAGTTCGACCTCCAGCACAAGGTTTTCAACAGTCGACAGGTCGTGGTAGAGGTAGAGGTTCAGTGCCGAGTTCGAGTGGTGCTCAAAATCGAACCTATGCTCTAATAGGTCGACAAGATCTCGAGTCATCTCCGGATGTTGTTACAGGTATATTGTCTGTGTTTTCTTATGATGTATATGCGCTAATTGATCCAGGATCTACCTTATCATATGTTACACCCTTTGTGGCTAATAAGTTTGGCATTGAACCTGAATTGATAAGTAAACCACTTGCGGTATCCACTCCGATAGGAGATTCTGTGATTGCTAGAAGGGTTTATAAAGGTTGCACTGTGATGATTTGTAGTCGTCAAACCTCGGCAAATTTATTTGAGTTAGAAATGGTTGATTTCGATGTGATAATGGGAATGGACTGGTTGGCCTCATGCTATGCAAGTGTTGACTGTCGTACGAAGATGGTTAGGTTTCAGTTTCCTTGTGAACCCGCCATTGAATGGAAGGGGAACATTGCTACGCCGAAAGGTAGGTTTATTTCCTATCTTAAGGCAAGGAAGATGATCTCAAAAGGTTACATTTATCATCTTGTTCGCGTTAGGGATGCGGAGGCGAAGCCGCCTACTCTACAATTAATCCCCGTGGTCAATGAATTTCCAGATGTTTTCCCAGATGAACTCCCAGGCCTTCCTCCTAAAAGGGAGATTGAGTTTAGCATTGATGCATTGCCTGACACTCAACCGATCTCTATCCCTCCATACAGGATGGCCCCGGCAGAGTTGCGAGAGTTGAAGGCACAGTTGAAGGACTTGCTGGATAAGGGTTTCATTAGGCCTAGCACTTCACCTTGGGGTGCGCCAGTCTTGTTCGTGCGGAAGAAAGATGGGTCGTTAAGGATGTGTATCGATTATCGACAGTTGAATAAGTTTACAATAAAGAACAAGTATCCACTTCCAAGAATTGATGACATGTTTGACCAACTCCAGGGTGCCAAGTATTTCTCCAAGATTGACTTGCGTTCAGGGTATCATCAGGTGAGGGTTAAGGAGAAGGATATTCCAAAGACGGCCTTCCGGACAAGATATGGGCATTTTGAGTTCTTGGTGATGTCGTTCGGGCTAACAAATGCCCCAGCAGCTTTTATGGATCTCATGAATAGTGTATTCAGGCCCTATCTTGATGTGTTCGTGATCGTATTCATTGATGACATTCTGGTGTATTCTCGTTCGGAGGCGGAACATGCGGGCCACTTGCGGATAGTATTACAGACCCTTCAGGATCATAAGTTATATGCTAAGCTCTCTAAATGTGAATTCTGGCTGAACTCAGTAGCATTCCTTGGCCATGTGATATCTGATGCGGGTATTAGTGTCGACACTCAGAAGATCGATGCAGTGAAGAATTGGCCGAGACCTACAACACCGTCAGAAGTCCGCAGCTTCCTGGGGCTAGCAGGATATTATAGGCAGTTTGTAGAAGGGTTTTCCTCTATATCAGCACCATTGACTAAGTTAACACAGAAAGCTACCAAGTTCCAGTGGTCTGATTCTTGTGAACATAGTTTTCAGGAGCTAAAGAATCGATTGACATCTGCGCCAGTGCTCACTCTCCCAGAAGGAACAGAAGGTTATGTGGTATATTGTGATGCCTCAGGTATAGGTTTGGGGTGCGTATTGATGCAACGTGGGAAGGTGATTGCTTATGCATCACGACAATTGAAGAAGCATGAAAAGAATTACCCGACTCATGATTTGGAATTGGCTGCAGTAATATATGCTTTGAAGATATGGCGGCACTACTTATACGGCGTCCATGTTGACATCTACACAGATCACAAAAGTTTACAATACATCTTCAAGCAGAAGGAGTTGAATTTGAGGCAGCGTAGGTGGCTTGAATTACTGAAAGACTATGACGTCGAGATATTGTACCATCCTGGTAAAGCCAATGTTGTGGCAGACGCTCTCAGCCGTAAGTCAATGGGAAGCTTAATACATATTGAGGCAGGTAGACAAGGGTTGACCAAAGAGCTTCACCAGCTGGCCAATATGAGAATCAGATTGTTGGACTCTGATGACGGAGGTGTTACTGTACAGAATACAGCAGAATCATCTTTGGTAGCCGAGGTAAAAGCACGGCAATATGAAGATCCTACCTTAGTAAGATTGAGAGAGGGAATTCAGCAGTGTAAGATTACAGCTTTCAAGATCGGAGGAGATGGGACACTGAGATACCAGGGCCGATTATGTGTGCCTAGTGTGGCAGGGTTGCGAGAGAAGATTATGATTGAGATTCATCAGTCCCGATATTCTATCCATCCTGGCTCGACAAAGATGTATCATGACGTTAAGGAGCAGTATTGGTGGGACAACATGAAGAAGTCTATTGCAGAATTTGTAGCCCAGTGTCCTAATTGTCAACAAGTAAAGATCGAGCATCAGAAACCCAGTGGATTGATTCAGAATATAGAGATTCTGACCTGGAAATGGGAGGTGATTAATATGGACTTCATTATTGGATTACCTCGCTCTTATCATAAGTTTGACTCCATTTGGGTGATAGTTGATCGACTTACAAAATCTGCCCATTTTCTACCAGTTAAGACAACTTACACGGCTGAAGATTATGCGAAGTTGTATATCAAGGAGATTGTTAGGCTTCATGGTGTGCCGGTATCTATTATATCAGACCGAGGAGCTCAATTTACGGCTAACTTTTGGAGGTCTTTTCAGAAGGGTTTAGGCACACAAGTAAATCTCAGCACTGCATTCCATCCGCAGACTGACGGACAGGCTGAACGTACCATCCAGACGCTTGAAGATATGCTACGAGCATGTGTTCTAGATTTCAAGGGGAATTGGGATGACCATCTGGCACTTATAGAATTTGCCTACAATAATAGCTACCATTCCAGTATTAAAATGGCCCCGTATGAGGCACTGTACGGGAGGAGATGTAGATCACCAGTTGGATGGTTCGAAGTCGGTGAGACAGAATTATATGGGCCAGATTTGATTTACCAAGCCATTGAGAAGGTGAAACTGATACAAGAGCGGCTGAGGACGGCACAAAGCAGGCAAAAATCTTATTCCGATGTCCGACGTCGTGATCTGGAATTTGAGGTTGGTGATTGGGTTTTCCTGAAGATCTCGCCGATGAAGGGTGTTATGCGTTTTGGGAAGAAGGGTAAGTTGAGTCCACGGTATATTGGGCCGTACAAAATTCTTTGACGAATTGGACAGGTTGCTTACGAGTTAGAATTGCCATCTGAATTGGAATTTGTCCACCCGGTATTCCATGTATCTATGTTGAGGAAATGTATTGGAGACCCTTCTCGGGTCGTCCCTATCAAAGATGTACAAGTTACAAAGGATCTATCATATGATGAACTGCCAGTGGCTATATTAGATCGACAAGTCCGCAAGCTGAGAACAAAGGATGTAGCTTCCGTGAAAGTATTATGGAGGAACAAGAATATAGAAGAAATGACATGGGAAGCAGAAGAGGAGATGAAGTCTAAATACCCTTACCTATTCCAGAGTGAAAATAACGAGGATACTGGGGGAAAGAAGGACGCATTATAAGGTGAAACGGCTCTATGAGGTAAGCAATAGCTTGTGAATACTCTTTTTTTTAAAATACAAAATGGTGATATGCAGATAATGTACATATCCATAATGCTTTTTATAGTCTTGTATGGCCATAGGTTGGGTTTAACTTCTTGCAAGTTTGGCTAGTGTCCATTTTATAAGGGAAACTCAGCCGGAAATCTCCGTCGGAATCCACGATGAGTTAGACACCCCATAAACCCTTACATTCGAGGACGAATGTTCCTAAGGGGGAGAGGATGTTACAACCCAAATTCGCATATCATAGATCATGCCGTAAGGTAGTCGACGTAAATCCAAGAAGAGATTATCTTTGAGATGATAATAAGTTAATCCTATTGGTCTTAAACGATACAAGGGTGTATAAGAGTGGTTAACAAGTATTTGAAGTTAAGCGAATCAAGGATGTTGTAACCCGTATTTTCGGATAACACTAGAGGTGATTAACTGTCCCAAGAGGTCTTGTTTTAATGTATTTGAATCATATAATATCCGCATCATAAGTCTTGAAGTCAAGCGAGTTATGAAACAAAAGTTGATAAAAGTTGTCGCAACTTAGGTTTATAATTTTACTTAAACTTTAGGTCAAATGTTACTGCATTTTTCTCCCAATGTGCTTGGAATTATGGGGTGATCTACCTATCAAATTGAATATCTATGAGTCTAGTTTCCAACGCATTAAACCGTTCATCGATACGATCTCGGAATAGAGAGATATTCGCATTTTCGCGAGAGTGCGCCAAGCTGCTCTCTATGGGGCCCACAAAGGCGGTTTAAGACATTTGGACATATATAAGATAACTCAACCCCGTTTTAAGTGATTATTTTTCAGTATATTCAGACCTTATAACCCTAAAAACATTCTCTCAAGGTTCTCTCATGATCCAAGACCCAAACAAAGGGCAAACAACACAAATCAAATGTCGGGAATCCCGTGGTGCTAGTAAGTTTCTTGTTTTTCTTGTTGTTGCTGATTTTTGTGTTGTTCCAGCTCGTGTGGGAGGTTGTTTTAAGTGCTTTATGTTCTGTAAATACACCTTCAAGTTTTTAATATCAACCCTAGGTGATTTCAAGTCTTCTAAAGTAATTCTAGTGCCGAAAAACCCGAATTAATTGCTAGTTTCGCTTCCTTGTTCTTGTGGCAGAATTGAAGGGATATTTCGTGGAAAATTAAGGTCAAATTGGAGTTGTTCTTTCTGTTTAAAGGTAATGAACCTCTTACTCTATATATATTTAAGATTATCCAAGTTGTGGCTAAGTCGTTGATGCTAGAACTTGTGAAATATATATCGAAAGGCTTGGTAGTAATGTTGTTAGTTGGTGGACTGTTTTGGAGGCTCAATATGATTATTAATGATGTTGTTTGGGCTGTTTGGTGATTGTATTGACTTGTGTGAAGTCATATAAATAGGGGAGGTGCTGTCCGTTTCATCGTAAAATAGGTTGCGGTCGATACATAATAGTTACGACGCTTAAACGATAATGATAGTGTCATTTCTTTTATTGTAGACTAAGGAGTCGTGACATTTGCATAGCTTGAGGTTGGGCAGTATATACAAGGTATGTGAGGCTATCCCCTTCATTCTTTTGCACGACTCCAATTGTACATAATGTAATGAACGAGCTCCCAAAGATACTCTACTCTTAGAAGCTAGCAGTACTTACATTGCTGCCCTTCTTATGAAACGATTGATATTGATGTTACTTCTCTTATTCTTATATTATCAATGTTGTTGGTAGTTCCTGATTCTTATAAGATTCTTGATGAAGAGTTAATCCTAATAACGTGTACGAAGGATACCGACCTTACGTCACTCCGAAAGGTTCAAAATATGATTCCAACGAGTCCAGCATGCATCATATATATGTATCTATTTTACTCTACCGAGCCGCGCTATAGTCGGCCGGGTATGGCACCTATTGTGCAACCACTGATCAGTTGGGTTTTACCGAGCTCCACGTGGCCGGGTACGATTCTACCGAGCCCTATGATGGCCGGGTACGTTTTACCGAGCCTATTATGGCCGGGTACGATATGATGATGATGATGCCCACAAAGGCATATGTTTTAAACGTTTATGTATATATATATATATATATGTATGTATCATGTATTTCATGTCAGTAGCCCTCAGAGGTACCCAGATGTCACAGGTTGTATATTCCCTATCACTGTTTACATTATTGTTCTTACTTATGCTATTCTGCCTTACATACTCAGTACTTTATTCGTACTGACGTCCTTTTTATTTGTGGACGCTGCATGCCGTGCTGCAGGTCCTGATAGACGGGTAGACGCAGCTCCCCCATCACAGTAGGCTATCCGGTTCAGCGTTATTGGCAAGATCCTTTCTCCGGACTTGCCGTGGTCTTGGTATGCATTTTTGTTATAGACATTATGGGTATGTCGGGGCCCTGTTCCGGCAATGTTGTAGCACTTATGTTCTTTTAGAGGCTCATAGACAGGTGTCGACTCATGTATGGTTTGGAATGCCTTGTCGGCTGATTTTTGTTGTATAGTCTTTCATGGCACCATGGTAGCTCGTACCTTATATATAGTTTCTTGATAGTCTTGTCGTCCCATGTTACGTATGTTCATGACATTATCTTTCATTGTTGGATGTTCATGATCCATGTCTTTCATTTATATTGGTCTTGTCGGCCCTTAAAGATAATAAGGAAGGTTAGATAAAATGTACGTTGGTGCTCGGCAAGTATGGCCCGGGTGCTAGTCATGACCCTCCAGTTGGGTCGTGACAGAAGTACGGTTGTTGTATCTCTTGTCCTGTATCGACACCGTATTCGAATTAACACCATACAGTGTGTGCCTAATATCTCTGTAAGTAGGTCGGTCAATAAAGTCACACAACGGATTACATGGGACATTAGGGGCATCCAAAAATCTACATAATGCAGTCGCCGAAATATCAATCAATCTCCCACGAATAGGTACAAAATTGCTCCTTATCCTCAATGTTCCACCTGTGATAAAATTCGCGCACTAAGCTAAAGTTTGCTTCTCCCGAATTTTTAAATACAAAACCCAATCCTAGTTCATGTACTTTTTCCCAAATTTGAGGGTAACGAGACTTCAATTTGTGCTCATCAATTGCAAAATCAGGGAGATATGAGTTTGGGCGACACTTCCTATAAAATGCTCTCCCAGATGGGGCACACTCTTGATACCATACTCACGAGTAGCTCTCTCTTGAGGTTGTGCCCCGATAGAAGCAGAAGCCACTTGCTTTCCTTTACCACTGTGACTACCAGACGTAGCCTCAACTCTGGTCCTTTTCTTTGGCGGTGGGCCTGACGAGGTAGCCTTAGCCTTTGGTGGTGCCTTGGCCTTATCTGGTGCCTTAGAACTAGCTGTTGGACAACCCATATTGCACGTACCTGTCAACCATACCAATTGTCAATGTAAGAAAACAACAACTATTACAAAAATAGGTCGGAGTGACTCCACAATTAAAGCTCTAAGATACGCTAATCACTTTAAACCTGTAAGGCCCCGTGAATATTTTCCTAAAAACCCGAGGTTCGGTGAAGCCGAGGTAGGTGTAGAGGTTAATAATAGTAGAAATTCTTCGCGGCGAGCTTGCGATCCGCGGTTCAGACTTTTTGGATTGAACAGTGCGCTGGGGAGTTGAAGAAAAATATTTGGCAGAAATAGGTGTTTCTGCGGCCGCATAATCACTCTGCGGGCCGCAGAATGGTCGCAGAGTGAGTCAGTTTTCTGGGTCATTTTGATGTCATTTTCATGGTCCATTATGCGACTGCATAACCCTTTCACGGGCCGTACTCTTGTCACACAATCAGTCTTGAAGTTTTGCGGAGGGAGGTTCTGCGGCGCACTATGCGACCACAGAACAGGTCTGCTGGCCATATAGTGTCCGGAGACCCGGTCAGTTCCTTTCCAATTTTGGCACCCAATTTGTGCGGCCGATATGCGGACCGCATATCCATTCTGCGGTCGCATATGTGACCGCATATCCTGTTCCGGGGTTTCATTTTTGGGATTTTTAAACCCAACCCTTCTTCGTTAAAACATATGCCATAGTCCATTTTGAGCACATTTCTGATATTTTTAGAGTGAGAGAGTGTTTTTAGAGTGGGGGAGTAACCTTTAACCTATTATCCACCAATTCTTGCTCAATCATTGAGGATTAACAAAGGGAGTCTTCATCCTAAAGGTAAGAATTTATGCTCTAGCTCTTAATTTCGAAAATCTTCTAAAATGGGAGTAATTAGCAAGACAATTATTGGGTGTTGGAGTTGTTATCTTGCATGCATGTGTTATCAAAGAATGTGGGAATGTTGTGAGCTAAAAATGGTAGAGAATTGGTTGGGGAATGATGGAATCCTCCATAAAAGGACCTTGAAACCTTAATGCACACCTACTATTTGATAAAATACTCAAATGAGCTATAACCACGATCATCCTCCTAAGTTTTGGTTCAATTTGTTATATTTCTAAAATAGATTGAAGTTGCTAAGAATTCCGGAATATTTTAGAGTTTAAGGAAGCTAAATTGAGGTATGTTTGCTATACTCTTCTTTAAGAATTGGAACCCCAATACCCTTGTAAGTCCCAAGATATTTATTACAAGTTGAGTATTCTGAATAAGTTTTGTGACAAAGATATATTTTTAATTTGTGTTTCAAACTGAGGATGTGTATTATAAATTGAGGATGTGTTCCAAACTATGGATTGTGCATCTACGCGTTATGATTCCAAGTCGTGATTTATGTAGAAAACTATTATGCCAAATTGTGTAGAGAATGTGATTGGGGTTACACCTCCACCCGCATATAGTGGGGTGAGGCGGCAAGGCCGCTTTGTGTATGATTTTGGTATTGTTGTTGCACCATCACCCACATATATATATTGGGGTGAGGCGGCAGGGCTGCTTTGTGTAGGTATTGGTATAGTTGATGCATTTTCACCAGCATATATTGGGGTGAGGCGGCGGGGCCGCTTTGTGTGAAAATGGGTATTGTGTTTACACCTCCACCCGCATACATTGAGGTGAGGCGGCAGGGCCGCTTGAGTAGAATTTTGGTATTATGATTACACCTCCACCGCATACATTGGGGTGAGGCGGCGGGGCCGATTTGTGTGAAAATGGTTACAGAGGATCTCATCTTGAATTCTATAAATGTTAATGACAATTCTTGATAAGCTTGTTTTGGTTTATCCGACTATCTATGCTATTCTATTTTCGCTCTGGTTCATCATGTTCATATTGTATTTCTGAGTTCTTAAATTGGTGTTTGGTTTTCATACTTGTACTATTCGACATGTACTAACGACCCTTTTGCCGGGGGTGCTACATCTTTAATGGATTCAGGTGTTCCACAGTGGAGGATATTGACCAGTGATAGCGGTGCTCATTCTTCCCAGCTAACTTGGTGAGCCCCATCTCATTTCGGGGTTGTGCATCTTTTGTTTCGTATGTGTTTTCGTGTTTTGAGGTATAGCCGGATCCTTGTTGCTGGCACTATCATTGTACTCCTTGGTATTTAAGAGGCTCCGTAGACTAAGTGTGGGTTGTGTATGGGTGTTGGGAATGTTAAACTAGTTGTGTTGTGATTAAATCACTTGTTCTGCCTTGAACCATGAATGTGTGAGTATGTGTGTTTTGAGACTTATTAATGGAGTAACTAATGGAATGGTTTAGTATTGTGTACATGATCTCCCTACTGTCTAATTAACAAAAATATGTATTATCATTATTCATGGATGGGGCTTGGGTAGAAGGAAATCTAATAGGCTTATTCGGCCGGGTTCACTCGGTTGAGCGCCGGTCGCGCTCCTCGGTTCTGGGGCATGACAAAACCATAGGCTACTCAGACTTTGCCTTCATCAAGTAAGTGTATTAGCATCGAAATTTCGGCACTACACATACCCCGTATGTCATTGCAAACACACTTTATCAATCCATCCCAACTCCGTAGAGTCACCCCACACTTAGGTTTCCATATAATCATGTTCACCTAACACAAAACACTCAATCCCAGATACTCGGGCTCTAATTGGGATTAAAATCGCCAATGAGGTAATTTATCGAATACCTTGTATGCATTATTTGTGTGTGAGTTTCTTTGTGGGTGAAGGATTGCTCCACCCTCCCAAATCGGCTTGGAATCGAGTGTGAAACACTCGTTACAACAATCATAAGATATCCCATGGGGTATTTGGGGTTAGGAATGTTTTAGCACAATTACACCATTGTTGCACCTTGTAAAACATATTACCCACCAACTAGAAGTTACAAGAAAAAGAGAGCATATAAGAGTGAGAAAGAGAGAAAACAAAAATCATACCTGTGTTGCGTGAGAGAGAGAGTCGAGCAGTGGGGTGGGATGATGACAGTGCGTGCGTGTGTTGTAGGAAGGGACGGTACAATGGGGTTGGGAAGAAGGACTTTAGGTATTGAAGGGTTATGTTAGGTTTTGAAGGTGACGGTCCAGTGGGGTGTGTGTTTGGTGTTAATGTTGGATTATTTTAATTGGTTTGGGGAGTTTAACAGAAAAGATACAAAAGAGTTGAATTACTTACCTTGTCTTGGCGCGAGGCAGTGTGGGCAGCGGCAGTTGAGTGCTGCGAGGCGCCATAAGGGACGCTGTCCTTAGCGCGTTGGACAGTGTGAGGCGCCGTGGGAGGCGCTGAAAATTCAGCGCAGGGCGGGGTCTGGGGCGTTGTAAGGTCACTGCCTCACTAGGTAATGTGAGGCGTTCAAAATTTACCATTTGGACTTCGCCTCGCGATGGCTCGATGTTTTTTTGTTCGTTTTGCAACCTTTTAGCTTGTTTAGGACAACCGAGCACATCTTCTTTCCACGTAGCTCCACAACCTATCAAAACACTTCAAATTCACACCAAACTCACTTGTTAGTCCGCCTCAATATTAAACAAAAACTAAAACTAAACTAACTCTATGCTATGAATTGGGTTGCCTCCCAATGAGTGCCATAGTTAACGTCATGGCATGACGAATACAACACGGCCATGGGTTACCTCCCAAGAAGCACCCGATTTAACGTTGCGGCACGTTGCATGCTTTTAGGATTACACTTTGCTCACATATTGGGGTTCTTCCAAGTACATCACATCTTTCTCCTCTTTTTCTTCAATCATTCCAAGGTAGTGTTTCAACCTTTGCCCATTTACTTTAAACCTATTCGTCCCATCTTCAGACTCAATCTCTACCGCTCTACTTGGGAACACCTGCACAACTCTAAATGGTCCTGACCATCTTGATTTTAGCTTGCACAGAAATAATTTCAGTCTCGAGTTGTATAACAACACTAGATCTCCGGGTTTGAAGTTCCTATCTAAAATGTGATTATCATGCATCGTCTTCATCCTTTCTTTGTACAATCTTGTACTCTCGAATTCTTGCAACCGGAATTCCTCGAGTTCATGTAATGCTGTAACTCTACTTGTGCCTGCTGTTTCCATATCCAAATTCAACTGTCGCAGCGCCCATAAGGCCTTATGCTCTAGCTCTACCGGAAGATGGCATGATTTTCCAAACACCAACTTGTACGGAGACATACCAATTGGAGTTTTAAATGCTGTGCGGTAAACCCATAATGCATCATCCAACTTCCTTGCCCAATCAGTCTGAGTCGCATTCACCGTCTTGGTTAGGACACTTTTGATTTCCCTGTTGGACACTTCCACTTGCCCGCTCTTTTGTGGGTGGTAAGGTGTGGCAACCTTATGGTGAACTCCATACTTTTCTAACAGCTTTGCGAACGCTCTATTGCAAAAATGGGTTCCACCATCGCTGATTATAGCTCTCGGAGTGCCAAACCGTGTGAAAATATTTTTTCTTAGAAATCCTATCACTCCCTTGGCATCATTTGTTGGAATAGCCACCGCTTCAACCCATTTGGAGACATAGTCAACTGCTATCAATATGTAATTGTTACCATACGAGCTGATAAATGGTCCCATAAAATCAATCCCCCACACGTCAAACACTTCCGCCTCTTGAATTGTAGTCATCGGCATCTCATGACGGCGAGATATGTTGCTGGTCCTTTGGCACTCATCACAACTTTTCACCCAGGTATGGGCATACTTGAATAAAGTCGGCCAATACAAACCCGACTCCAACACCTTCGCCGTTGTCCGAATTCTTCCAAAGTGCCCACCATATGGTGTAGCGTGGCAAGCCTGCAAAACAAAAGATTGATCTTTCTCGGGGATACACCTCCGGATCATGTTATCCACACATATTTTAAAAAGTAAAAATTTATCCCAGTAATAAGATCGACAATCACGAAAGAACTTTTTCTTTTGAATCGAAGAGAGTTCATAAGGTACAATACCACTTGCCAAATAATTAGCAATATCAGCATACCAAGGCGTCTCCTCCATTGCCACTGCTAGTAATTGTTCATCCAGGAATGTCTCAGTTATATATTCAACCTCTACTTTCTTTTCAGCTCCCTCCAATCGTGAAAGGTGGTCTACCACTTGGTTCTCTGTTCCTTTCCTATCGCGGATCTCCAAATCGAATTCTTGTAGCAAAAGAACCTAACGGATTAAGCGTGGCTTTGACTCCTACTTTGCTAAAAGTACCTAAGTGCTGCATGGTCAGTAGAAACAATCACTTTTGAACCTATCAAATAAGCCCTGAATTTGTCGAATGCAAACACCACAACCAATATCTCTTTCTCAGTCACGGTATAATTGAGTTGTGCACCGCTTAGCATTCTGCTTGCATAGTAAATTGGGTGCACCACTTTGTCCTTTCGCTACCCCAGAACTGCTCCTATAGCATAGTCACTCGCATCACACATGAGCTCCAACGGCTGCTCCCAGTCGGGTGCAATGAATGATTGGTTCAGTCACCAATCTCTTCTTCAGCTCCTCAAATGCTAACCTGCAATCATTAGAAAACACAAAGGGGTTTGATCCTTTTCAAGCAGTTTACATAAGGGGTTAGAGATTTTAGAGAAATCTTTTATAACTCGCCTGTAGAAACCGGTGTGCCCAAGGAAACTTCTTACTGCCTTGACCGAGGTGGGCGATGACAACTTCTTAATCACGTCAACCTTAGCATGGTCGACCAAAATACCTTTGCTTGACACTCTATGTCCCAAAACTATACCTTCTTGTACCATAAAATGGTACTTCTCCCAGTTCAGCACTAGGTTTGTAGACACACCTTTTCAACACTCTTCTCAAATTGCGAAGATAGTCATCGAATGAATTCCCCACACTGAGAAATCATCCATAAAAACTTCCATAATATCTTCAACCATATTAGTGAAAATGGATAACATACACCTCTGGAAGGTGGCCGGTGCATTGCATAGGCCAAACGACATTCTCCGAAAGGCAAAGATGCCATACGGACAAGTAAATGACGTTTTCTCTCTATCCTCAGGGGCTATTGTGATATGATTGTACCCCGAATATCCATCCAAAAAGCAAAAGTGAGACCTCCCTGCCAATCTATCCAACATTTGGTTAATGAATGGCAGGGGAAAGTGGTCTTTTCGGGTGGCAGTGTTCAATTTTCTGTAATCCATGCAAATTCGCCAACCCGTGACTGTATGAGTAGAGATCAACTCATTATTCTCATTTTGTACAACAGTCATGCCACCTTTCTTCGGAACACATTGGACTAGGCTTACCCAGACGCTATCTGAAATCAGGAAGATGATGCCTGCATCTAACCACTTAATCACTTTCTTCTTCACCACTTCCTTCATATTCGGGTTCAGCCTTCTTTGATGTTCTCTGAAAGGTTTGTGCCCCTCTTCCAAGAGAATTTTATGCATGCAAAAGGCCGGGTTGATACCTTTTATGTCTGCCATTGTCCAACTAATAATAGTCTGACATTCTTGTAGCACACGTAGGAGTTGTTCTACCTATACAACTAATAAACCGAATGAGATAATAATAGGTAAAGTAGAGTTAGGCCCTAATCAAACATACATGAGGTGAGCTGGAAGCGGTTTCAGGTCCAACTGTAGTAGCTCCTCTATTGACGGCTTCGCAGGTGGTGTTTCTCTTTCTTCTAGGTGTAGTGGCTAGAACTGGGGTTCCCTTTTCCAGAACCCTTGACCTTCAAGAGCCATAACCCACTCCGTCAACTCTTTACCATCCACATCTTCCAAATTCATCAAGCAAGCTTCTAACGGGTCTCTGACATTAAGGGTCTCATCCTCCTCTTGTAGTATTACATCAACCGCCTCCACTAGCGAACAATTTGCAAATTCGCTAGGCCTCCTCATAGATTGTTAAACATTGAATATTATTTCTTCATTATTCAACCTCATTTTTAACTCTCCAGTCTCACAATTGATCAATGCTCTCCCAGTGGCTAAGAACGGCCTTCCCAAAATTATTGGTATTTCTTTGTCAACTTGACAGTCAAGAATAACGAAATCAGTAGGAAATACAAACTTCCCCACTTGAACGAGCACATCATCCAAAATTCCTGTTGGCCTTTTCACTGTGCGATCTGCCAGTTGCAGCAACATCGAGGTCGGTCTAGCTCAGCCAATGCCTAATTTTGTGTAGATTACCAAGGGCATCAAGTTGATACTGGCTCCCAAGTCACACAATGCTTTAGCAAAAGCATAACTTCCAATTGTGCATGGGATAGTGAAACTACCGGGATCCGACAATTTTTGAGCCATAGGTTTTGTCACTACCACACTATAAGTTTGAGTTTGAGTTAAAGTAGACAGGTCCTGGAAGTCAAATTTTCGAGACATCAGATCCTTCATCATTTTCGCATAGCCTAGCATTTCCCTGAAAGCATCCATCAGCGGAATATTCAATTGAATTTGTCTAAGCATTTCCATGAATTTTCTGTATTGATCATCTTTCTTTTGCTTTGCCAACCTTTGAGGTAATGGTGCAGGAATTAGCTTCTGCCCACTGCTTGGTGTCTTTTCTTGATTAGGGGTCTTTTCTACTACCTGTTCTAGGAGTTGTTCAATTTCCGTCTCTTTGCATTTGTCAACTTGAGCTTGTTCAATTACAACCTCTGTGAGCTCCGTTGACTCGTCGATCTCTAATGGCACTGGAGTAATTGGCACTGCGTCTCTACTAGATTGAGCAACTTCTTTCTCTCTATCTAAATTCCTTCCATTCTTGAGACTTACTACAATTCTAATTTGGGTTCTGCTCCTTTGGATTGATGTTTGTGTCTGCAGGCAACGTTCCTTGTGAGCGATTGTTCAAATCCATGGACAGCTGGCCTAATTAAGTTTTAATGCCTTTAATAGCCGAATTATGTGCGGCTAACTTTTCTTGCATCCTTCCATTTGTCCCAATAATTTGTTGCAGCATGCCCTTGATTTCTATCATATTACTGTCGTCCTGTTTGCTCACCTACTGTTGATGAGGCGGTTGGTAAGCCAACTATTATTGGTGCTGCTGATTGTAGCCATGCTGCATTTGATAAGGCACGACTTGGCCTTATGGTCGTGCTCCCCCAGGATTGGTATTGTACTGTTGCTGGGTTGGTCTGTACTGCTGATTTTGAGGTCCCCATTGCTGTCCACCTTCCCTCTGACCCCCAAAATTATTAATGTAATTCATGTCTTCTCTGAAGCCCTGGTTATCATTCTCTCCACTCCACGAGCAAACATATGACTGATTTATATAGGGAGTGCATAGGCCTCCATTTGTTGTGTCAACAATGTGCACCTATTTCGTACCCATCTCATCAATTTTCTTTGTCAACAAGATCATCTGGTTCATGAGAGTGGCTATGTTTTCTGCATTTGTATTGTTTGGGTCAAGAGCAACAGAATGCTCTATTGGAGTGATTATTGTATCTCTCGTCATCCAGCCTGAATTTTGAGCCATCTTGTCAAGAAGAATCGTACACTCTGTGAATGATTTGCTCAAGAATGCACCCCCCACTGAAGCATCTACATTGGCCTTTAGACTGTCAGCCAAACCCATACAGAATCTCTGTCCTAACATCTGATCTGGGATGCCATGGTGTGGACACTTCACCAACATGCCCTTAAACCTCTCCCAAGTTTCCTGCAAAGTTTCAGTTGGTTTCTGCCTGAACTGCAATATCTCATCAATTTGCCTTGCAGTCTTATGGGTGGATAGAACTTGTTTAAGAACTGCTTGACTAGTTCCTCCCAAGTAGCAATAGAGTTTATTGGGAGCAAATTCAGCCAAGTTTTGAGCCTCCCCAGTCACTGAGAATGGAAACAATAATAATCTGATTGTTTCAGGTGTCACATTCGGCTGTCTTTGAGTGACACATATTGATAGAAAATTCTTCAGATGTTGTTGTAGGTCTTCGATGTATGACCCGCAGAACAACCCTTTATTCTGCAGCAAGTGCAGCATGTTGTTGGTAATCTGAAACATCTCCGCTTGTATCGGAGGGACTGCAATTGCGGTGGCCAGATTATCAACAGTTGGTTACGCCCAATCATATAGAGCAGCTTCTGGCACAAGAGGTGCTACCACTCCAATGTTTGAGTCAACTTGATTATTCCTATTGTTCCCGTTGATGTTCTCGACGTCGTCCATTTCAATTTTGAGTTGTTCATTTTGTTATAGCTATTTGCCCTTCTTGTTAGCCCGATTCAATGTTCTGAATGCTTTCTCGGGAATTGAGAGTCCTTCAAAGAGTTCATCAGTTCTCAAGGAGCTTCTAGGCATGCACCTGAGGCATAAAAGAGTTCAAACGTGACAATTTCAATGGAAATATTTTTAGCACCATAGAAAATTGATCTAAACTAAAAGTCCTAGCAATTCTTTCAAGTTGCAATGAATAACGCTGTTAGTTCCCCGGAAAACGGCGTCAAAATTTGATCACGTCCAACTATGCCTTATAAAAAGGACTAAGCGGTCGCTGCAAAAAATAATCCGGTTCAAGAGTCCGGAGTCGAATCCCACAGGGAACTAACCTATTTGCTACAACTTTTCAGTTCACTAATGATAAGCTCAGACAACTTTCAGAGTTCATGAATTGATTTGTGAATTAACAAAATTACTTAACTAAGGAAAAATGACAATAAAAACTATCAATTAGCAAGAATGAGATTGAATCAAGGATAAAAGGATGTAGGGTTTATGATTTCCTCAATTTTCGGATTAATTCCTGCCACGTTAGCTATAATCTCGCCGTAACACTCTCTAAAGATGATGAGTTCTTCCTTACCGCAATTACCTCTCGATCAATTATGATAATTTACTAGAAGTATTCTCTCGGAATACTCTAGTTGACAATTCATACAACTCATAAATATCGCCCAAAGTTTCGTTATCTCTAATCTCGCTTTTAAATTCGAGTAATTAATTTCTTAACTTACTCAAGAGTAGCGTTGTTCAACAACAATCTAATCAAGTGTTCTTTCTCAAGCAAGACAAGATAACTAGACACGATTAATTAAGGGCCCTTTAATTAATCACAAGAAATACATAGTTGAATAATTAAAGAGTAAGAACGACTCAATTATATCAAAACGCAATAAAAACTTCATCTAACAATTATATTCATCAACCCTAGATGACGGGTTTAGTTACTCATAACTGTGTAAATAATCATATTAATATCTAAAAATTATTAAACTACAAATTAAAGAAAAGTGGAGAGAAAAACTCAGATTGATTCGTGCTTCCGAAGTATGTCACGACCCGGAATTTCTACCGTCGGGACCGTGATGGCGCCTAACATTTCACTTGCTAGGCAAGCCAACATTAGAGAATCATTAAACCAAATCCTTATTTCTATTTAGTAAATAACAATAATTAGCTAAGATGAAATATAATAAGTGCGGAATAATATAAAGACTGTATTAATTACTACCACCCGGATCTGAAGTCACAATTCACGAGCATTCTAGAATTCATGACAAGTAATAGTCTGAAAGAAGTACAAATATTTGAATAAAAGAAATAGTAGAACAGAAAAGGTAGACGGGGACTTCAAGGTCTGTGAACGCCGACATATCTACCTTGAGTCTCCGGATAGCGGTCCAATAGCAAAAATCTCGATCAACCTGAGCCGGCACCAAAATCTACGCAGAAAGTGCAGAGTGCAGTATCAGTACAACCGACCCCATGTACTGCTAAGTGTCGAGCCTAACCTCGACGAAGTAGTGACGAGGCTAAGGCTAAGGCAAGGCACCTACAAATCTACCTGTACATTTGAACAGTATATATACAAATAATAGTAATGAAGAGCTAGACAGGAAATATCGGGAGGGGAAAACATGTTGGGAGAAGTACGAGATAAGGAACTACAGCAGAATGATAACTGGAACAACCAATATACTATGAATCAACAGAAACGATAAATACAGTAAAGGAAAAATGCACGGCATCACCCTTCGTACTTTTACTCTCAATCTCACCATAAAATCAATAGAAACGGCACGGCATTACTCTTCGTGCATTAACTCTCATATCATGGCACGACATCACCCTTCGTGCTTTTATACTCACAATATGGCACGACATCACCCTTCGTGCATTAACACTCACAATATGGCCCGGCATCACCTTTCGTGCTTTTACACTCACAATATGGCACGACATCACCCTTCGTGCATTAACACTCACAATATGGCACGACATCACCCTTCGTGCTTTTACACTCATAATATGGAACGGCATCACCCTTCATGCATTAACACTCTCCCTTACCATAATGCAATGCATAAATAACAACAGGGAGATAGAATAACAAGTACAAGCCTTACTTCAATATTTGGTTCCACAATATTAATCTCAACTTTGAAATAAGTACTCAATTATCACCAGAGAATCCGTAAATATGATAAGAACGATCAATTTAACAACACTAGTCTAAACACGTAACAATTAGGCATAAGAAAGAGACAATATAAGAAAAACGGGAGAAAACCGAGAAAAATAGGTAAATTGGCGGCACATAAGTACTCCTCACCTCACATATACGCCGCTCACATGAATTTCACATAGCAAATAATCTGAGGTTCCTAATTCCCTCAACTCAGGGTTAAACACAACACTTACCTCGCTCTGAAGGCCACTTAATACTTAATCACAACTTTTCCTGTAGAATTCACCTCTAAACCACTCATATCTATTCAAAAATGACTCAATAATATCAAATATTGCTAAAGGAATCAATTACATTGCATACATTTAGATTTCCCAAATTTTCCTCCAAAAAATAAAAAATCGACCCTAGGCCCGCTTGGTCAAAACCCGAGGTTCAGACCAAAATCCATTTACCCATTCACCCCCGAGCCCGGATATATAATTGGTTTTGGAATCCGACCTCAAATTGAGCTCAAATCTCCAAATTTCCGAAATTCCTAGTTTCTACCCAAACCCCTAATTCTTCCATGAAAACTCTAGATTTTAGGTTGAAATTTTATGAAATGAAATGGGTAATTGAAAGAAAATGGTTTAGAATTACTTACCAACACTTTGGTGAAGAAAACGCCTCTTGAAAATCGCCTCTAGCCCGTTTGGGTTTTGAGAAAATGAATTAATGGCCAATTCCCGTTTTGATTATGTTTTAAGTGCTGGGCGACAGTGTTTATCACGATCGCGTGAACACTGTCGCGTTCGCGAAGAGCAGCCTCCTAAGGACTTACGCGATCGCGGGAAGCTTTACGCGTTCGCGAAGGTTTAGCCCGCCTTACCTTTGCGTTCGCGAGATAGGGCTCGCGTTTGCATAGAGCTTCCCAGGTCCCCTGCCCAGCCTAGCTAAGGCTACGCGTTCGCATTCGACGGGTCGCGTTCGCTTAGAGAAACTCCCCCCAATGCTCCGCGTTCGTGACCATGCTCTTGCGTTCACGTAGAGTAAAATCCTCCCAGCCCAGGTTCCCCTTGGCGATCACGAGAGTGCCTACGCGATCGCGAAGCACAATATACCAGATACAGCAAAAATACCACATTATCTAAGTCCAAAACATCTCGTAGCCTATCCGAAATACACTCGAGCCCTCGGGGCTCCAAACTAAACATGCACACAAGTCTAAAAATATCATACGAACTTGCTCGTGCGATCAAATTGCCAAAATAATACCTATAACTACGAATTTAGCACCAAATCGAATAAAGTTTTCAAGAAAGCTTTAAACTTCCTATTTTCACAACCAGACGTCTGAATCACGTCAAACCAACTCTGTTTCTCACCAAATTTCACAGATAAGTCATAAATATTATATTGGGCCTATACTGGGCTCCGAAACCAAAATACGGACCCGGTATCAACAAGGCCAAACATCAACCAATTCTTAAAAATAATTAATTTTTTGACTTTTAATTTTCATCAAAAATTCATAACTCGAGTTAGGGACCTCCGAATTCGATTACGGGCATACGCTCAGGTCCCATAATTCGATACGGACCCACCGGGATCGTCAAAATACGGATCCGGATCCGTTTATTAAAAATATTGACTGAAGTCAACTAACATCAAATTCTAAGGTAAAAATTCTTATTTTCATCAATTTTCAACATAAAAGTTTTTCGGAAACACGCCCAGACTGTGCACGCAAATCGAGAAGGGTAAAAATAAGATTTTTAGGGCTTAAGAGCGTAGAATCGAGTTCTAAAATATAAGATGACCTTTTGAGTCATCACAAAGTATTCCGTAGCCTCTTGTCTCTCTAATGATGTCTAACCCTTCAAAAACTAACTTTTAGGGGTATTTATATGGTAAGGGCGGAATTTACATGTCCAATACTAATGAGGACTTAAACTTCTTTTCAGATGGCATTGATGGCACCTTGCACTGCCTGTAACACTGTCGTTTCAGTGCAAGGCACTGCTTGTAGCATTGTCGTTTCGGTGCAAGGCACTGTCTGTAGCACTGTCGTGTCGGTGCAAGACAATGTCTGTGGCACTGAATTTTCGTTGCCTTGCACGTCTTCTTTTATTGCTCCATTTTGTAGTCTTGAGGTACCATTCCATGCAACTTTTCTTCAATTCATGTCCAAGCATTCCTACATATGAAATAAGCTCTATTAAGCGCAATTGTCGCACAAATTAGCATCCAAACAACAAGAAGTGGGGTATATAACGTCAAAATATATGGAATTATCGCACGACATTAGATATCATCACAAAAATATCTATATCTATATTCTACAGATCTATCTATACTTATATTAAAAGCACGAAACCCCCTAACGAAATATCATTCGTCTTTGTTACCCTTCAAACGTAAATTTCGCGTTGGACAAAATAATTATTATTTATTTCTCTTATATTTAGAAAAAATTATTAGATTGATTTTCTAATATTTAGGAATTGTGTTTTAATTGTTTCTTACTATTTAGACTTTGAAATCAACTAAATTGTGTGCATCAAAACCTTCCTTATTTAAACGAATTATGTAATACGACATATTGCGAAAGAAAAGTAACTTTAACTTCAAAATCCTGTATATTAGGCAAATTATCACAATTTTACCAATGAATATGGAATTGTCTCTTGAAAAAAATAATTAGGAGGAATACATGTTTTAGAATAACACAATAACAAAATAGTAGTATTGATGAAGCAAGTAATAATTTGATTATTGTTTATAGAATTATTATCTAGGATTACGAATATACGTTCGGTCCCAAATATTTTTCTTAGTTAAGGACTTAATAAGCAAAACTTCAGTTGGTTATAAAGTTCTAATTCTTAAATATTAAGATGTTTTGTGTAGTTCAAATATGGAAAGATTTGATAACTAAAATTTAAGTTGATTTTACAGTCCTAGATATTAACAAAATAATTAAATGGTACAATTTAATATTTAGAAATAATAATATAATTATTTTCCTTAATATTTAGAACTTTGAAATCAACTAAATTTTGTGTCTCAAAATCTTCGTTATTTGAACTATGTAATATGACATATTTGGCTGCAGCCACAGGTGCAAGATCGATGTGAGGCAGGTGATGGTGCTAAAAGAGAAGTACACTAGAAAATTCACCTTAGGAAACTTTCGTGCACTTTAAACACCTTTTAGGTTTAAAAGTTTCTTGTTTTTTTTTTTGTTATAAAATTTTAACCGATTAATTCTTCATAAGGATGTTCGGGCACTTTGAACTCCCTTTAGGTCTAGGAGTTTTTTTCTATCTTATTATAATATTAAAAGTCGTAGGAATCTTCACCTAACATGGGACAAATTGTCACGGGCCCAAATCCTTACATTGGGTAGCGGCACCTGCTCGTCCGTGCGGCGCCTGCAGTTCCCCTCGCTGCAGGCGAGCCTGTCTCCTGTCCCAGGATTCCCAAGCACGATCCTGTGCCTGTTGGTGGGACTCGCCCGTAGGCTCACCCCAATTTGTGCCGCCCGTAAGATGTCTAGGCCCTTGGCCCTAGACATGTCGTGGCGCTTCATCTTAGGATCACAATCCATGCGCGCCCTGGGGGATTGGCTTAGGACATGTCTTGTCCTTAGCCCAAGATTAAGCATCGCTCCCGTGTGCACATCCCAATCCTCAAGCTTGACACTCGCCTAGAGCATCCGCGACTAGCTCGTGCCTCGCCTAATTAAGGCAACCTTTAGCCCTTGGCAGTTGTCATGCGCGTCTTTCGTGCCATGCCCATACATAGCCCTCTTACAGCACACTTCCATTCCGAAGTAGTGCAGTGTCTCCCACACCTGCACCTTTAGGCCAACGGACCCTTGCTTGCATGGTTGAACCCAAGCCATATTCACAAGTTGACACATGATGCCCTCATGACAGGTGCGTCAAGTATCCAATCGGCACGGAGGTCTTGTTCCAACATTCGGCAGCCCGCGGGGCTGGCCGTCCCACACATCGAGCCTCCAGCACCACTTTGATGCCCAACGCAGGCCCGAAGGCGTTGCGCCGTCCACACGAGTTCCCAAACTCGTGTGGATACCTTTGACACTCCTTTGAGTTATCTAGGCAGGCCCTTGAGATTGCCCCCAAGGTAGCTCGTTCTATACGGCTCGGTGGCAGCACGTATGGGGGAGGTGGGTCGGAGCTTTCATCACCTATACCCCCCTTATATATGCTTAAAATTAAAAAGCCCAAGTTGCCCAAGTAGACTGCTCTACGTTAGACCATCAGAAGGGCCTTTTCTCACCAGTTCTTGGCCGAAATCACAACTCCAAAATGCGAGTTGTGACATCCTCCCACACTCATAATGTCATCGTCCCCGATGAAACATCATGGCTTAAGACATCCCGGAGTCTGCCCCCTCAGGTATGGCCATTTCAGCTCCCTTTGTGTGGGTTGGACTTCCTCGAAGTCCTTTATCAAAAGGAGTCGTTCCCCATGCACTTCTCCCCCAAGTATCTTCCAAGCGTGCCTCTGCACTTCACCTCCATTCGGTGTTCACTTGGAAAGTGCCTCCGAACTTGCACCCTCTGGTGTCTAACTTTGTAATTGACCCATACTAGTCAATCACACCATGACCCTCACGGCCTTCATGTCCGTCTGAAGCTTTCCCTTCACAGGTTAGCACATCATGTGCTCTTTTGACGTCGCTCCCGTAGCCTTTCGCTCCCGTAGCCTTAAGATGCCCTCTTTGGCATGGCTCCCGTAGCCTTTCGCTCCCATAGCATTAAGACGCCCTCTTGGCATAGCTCCCGTAGCATTCCGCTCCCGTAGCTTATAATTACCTTCACTACCTTGAAGATGTGTTCGCTTCCAGACCCACGAATTCGCCCATATGCCTCTTGCATAGGCGGGATCCTCCCACACTCAATGTGGAGGATACATCTTAGCTCTGTCATCCCACTTGGCATTCGGCCAGCACTTGGGACGACCTTTGGTGAGTACTACATTCCCAAAGTCATAGCATCGCCGCATTCCCGAACAAAGCTCTTTATTTTCCAACTGTCACTTCCTCAGCAAGTAGCCAATGCTCCCGGTAGTACTTCAATACTCGCCCTATAGACAGGCGCCCGCTTGGCCCTGCTAGCATGACTTCCCGGTTCGGTGTGCCTCGCACCTGGACACTCACGGTCCCCAATCATTCGACATACCTCTTTCCAGAATGACACCTTCTAACTTGGAAATCCGCCAAGTTCTGAAGCTTCGCTATACCCTCAAATTCGTTTCCTCACCTTGGCAATGCCCTCAGGCAACCCAAAGGTCTTCTCCCGTAGGAAAGACTTTCAACTTGATGCGTTGCACGCATCCTTGGCAAGATCTTCGCTATGATCATGCCCACGTTTATAGTCCATGGCTCCCACTCTTCGCAACATGGTTGCACGACATGGAAAACATGGCTTTCTCTTGGCCATCCGACTCATCGGCATATCACCTCGTTCAGTAGCGACCTAGACTTCGAAAGACAATGGAATCACCCATTTCTTTCGTCGACCATCAGTATCGGGTTCTCGATCTTTGGTGGCATATGAACATCAATCTATGCTTTGACGTAATCTCGGCACTGACATTCAAAATGCACTCACCATATCCACCCTTTGCCTGGACATTGTGCCATGGCATAGTATGGCCTTAGTGAGCTCTGATACCAAGTGTTACGGGCCCAAATTCTAACATTGGGTAGCGGCACCTGCTCGCCCGTGCGGCGCCTGCAGTTTCCCTCGCTGCAGGCCAGCCTGTCTCCTATCCCAGGATTCCCAAGCACGATCCTCTGCCTGTTAGTGGGACTCGCCCGTAGGCTCGCCCCAACTTATGCCGCCCGTAAGATATCTAGGCCCTTGGCCCTAGACATGTCGTGACGCTTCATCTTAGGATCACGATCCATGCGGGCCCTAGGGGAATTGCTTAGGACATGTCTTGTCCTTAGCCCAAGACTGAGCATCTCTCCCGCGTGCACAGCCCAATCCTCAAGCTTGAGACTAGCCTAGTGTATCCACGACTAGCTCGTGCCTCGCCCAATTAAGGCAACCTTTAGCCCTTGGCCATTGTCATGCGCGTCTTTCGTGCCATGCCCATACATAACCCTCTTACAGCACGCTTCCATTCCGAAGTAGTGCAGTGTCGCCCACACCTGCACCTTTAGGCCAACGGACCCTTGCTTGCATGGTTGAACCCAAGCCATGCTCACAAGTCAACACATGATGCCCCCATGACAGGTGCGTCAAGTATCCAATCGGCACGGAGGTCTCGTTCTAACATTCGACAGCCCGCGGGGCTGGCCGTCCCACACATCGAGCCTCCAGCACCACTTTGATGCCCAACGCAAGCCCGAAGGCGTTGCTCCATCCACACGAGTTCCCAAACTCGTGTGGATACCTTTGATACTCCTTTGAGTCATCTAGGCAGGCCCTTGAGGTTGCCCCCAAGGTAGCTCGTTCTATACGGCTCGGTGGCAGCACGTATGGGGGAGGTAGGTCGGATCTTTCATCACCTATACCCCCCTTATATATGCTTAAAATTAAAAAGCCCAAGTTGCCCGAGTAGACTGCTCTACGTCAGACCATCAGAAGGGCCTTTTCTCACCAGTTCTTGGCCGAAATCACAACTCCAAAATGCGAGTTGTGACACAAATACTATATAATTTACCTAAACTCTTTGTATTTGAAGGATCATAAAATTCCCGTCAATGTAATATCTTTACTTTTTCATTTCAATAAATGTTGCATCGATGTTAATTGATATTACACCTAATTTATTCTTATTCTATATTCTATACACTTTTTTAATAAACGTAGAATTCACGTGCAGCACATATACACTAAAACTAGTAGATTAGAAAAATCATAAGGAACATCCACGGAATTCTGAGTAAGCCTTGCAGGGTTCAAAGATAGTAAACCAGACTACATATCATGGTATCCCTCACATGCATCTTCACCAGTAGCGAAACTAGGAATTTTTTCAAGGGTGTTCAAATTTAAAAGAAGTGAAAAAAATTTCCGGCAAAGGATGTTCAATATGTGTTATATAACTCTAAAACGTAATATTTTACCTATGTACACAGTGTAATTTTTCGACGAAGGGTAGTTAGTTGACCACCCTTATGACCATGTGGCTTCACCACTGATCTTCACTCAAATGGGGATGAATTGTATGCAGAGGTGGATCCAGAATTTGAAATTTATGGGTTTCTATAACGATCTCGAGTTATATATACAATAATAATTAGGTTCCTAGTTAAATATTGATAGATATTTAGTAAATTTTTAATATAAATTCAGAATTTGGACAAAAACTATTGGGTTCCCGGAAACCCATAACCTTAAAGTTGGATCCGCCCCTTGATTGTATGGTCCCTACATGGATGACGTAGACAAATTCAGAAATAGACCAAATTCAAAAAGGATGTTAATTCAATAAAAAGTAATTGAAATTAACATTTTGGACACACTAATTAAGCTCGGACGGAGTGTAGTCAATAAGTAAACCAACACTAAAGGCATAGAAATAATTAAATTACGTTAAGGCTTGACTTGCAACCAACACTAAAGGCATAGAAATTACGTTAAGGCTTGACTTGCAATTGCTGTGCCAAAACGTCGCTGACTTGGCCACTTGCAATATTAGCCAGTAGTGCGGACTTAGCAGTTGAAAGGACAGGGCGATCTTTGCACATGTGGGGTTCGCCGACTTGCCATTTTGAGATTTAGTCGGTGCATTTGAATATCACTGGCAGTGGTGGCAAAATAAATTTTAAAAAAATAGTTATTTGTCTATATTATCCATCAAAAGTGAGTTGGATAATAAACTTTTAAAAAATTAGGTAAATATGGATAAAATCTATAAGATTCACTTAAAATGGATAACCAACGGGTTTAACTTTTACATTTCCAACGACTTAAATTGGGGGTTCCCGAAGTTTGGAGATTAAGAATTATCCCAAAAGTGATCATACTCATAAGCCATGGATAATATGGATATATATATTATACCCGCTAGTTAACACATTTTCTATCCATATTATATGGGTCAAATCGAATAATTTATCTATTTTTGCATTACCCGTTTTCATCAGTCCATATCCGATCTGACCCGCCCATTTGCTACCCCTGACCACTGCATTCTTACATTTATGTTACAACTGTTTTGTATACGGGTAAAACCGAGCCCTTTGGACTCCTTGGTTCTCGATGAAGTAAACGGAGCAGAAATGCAAATGTGAGGAGCCGAAATCGAGGTAAGTAACTCCTCGAGTCGAGGCCCGGACAAACACCTGCCCTCGGAGGAATCAAAGTCACGCCCCCAAGACCGAATCGAACCCCTAAACTTCGGAGAACTTCATCAGACAATCGAGCACGGCTAACAAAAAGGCCGTGATATCCGTGACCAGCCGGACATCACGACGTGAATCTCGGCACGTATCAGCAGAGAGCCGGTGATAAGTTAAACGGAAGATTTTTACTTTTTATGGAATTGTACTTAGGGTAAACTCCTCTACTATATAAAGGAGAGGGGGAGGTCTGATTATTCATTAACCACATTGTAATACGCATACCAAAGCAATATACTCTCATTCTCTCCATTATTTAAAATTCTTATTTTTGTTCATTAGTGCTTCGTTATTGTGAATCCGGGATCGAAGACCGGCATTCCATTAAGGCTGTAACCGAGTCCGGAGTCATTCCTCTTAAGTGGTTTGACAATTTGTTGCGTCCTTAATCTATTTAATCTAACACAATTTATCATTTTTATTAAAATAATCCGCATATCCTTAAAACCACATATAAATTTAATTGTTATCCGTTTTCAAGGGTAAACAGTTTGGCGCCCACCGTTGGGCTAAGGATAATAGTGGTTATTTGATATAAATTTCCATAACACACTCTACTTTACTATTGTTCTTTGAGATCTTAATTTCAGGAAAGCTTAAAGATGTCAAACTCTCAATTTGCTCACCTAAACGTTGATGCTAAATCTGGCCACCATGTTGAGAACAACAATATAGTGCTCAACAACGAGGTTCACCCTGCTGACCCCAACAGGGTCCTGGTCGCAGATCCAATCGATGCCAACTCCCATGTGGCGATCGGCGCTAACTTGCCCACCGATCCGGAAACAGCATTCGCGGGAGAGCCAGGTCGGTAGCCAGGGATACGCACGGGGGTGAAGGCGATGAGATCAACTTGGGTGTGATCTTCAAAATGCTACAGGCTCAACAGACAGTGATAGCCCAGTTGCAGAACCAATGTCGTGCTCCCAGTAGAGTTAAGATCGAACCATCCCGGGAAAACACTCGCAGAAATGAACCAGTCATAGAAAGTCCGATTGAAGCTAAATCCGGGACCAACCCCGAGATAATACAAATGCTCAAGGAATTGACAAAATAGGTAGAATCGAGAGAAAAGAAAATCGAAGCTAATGACAAAAAGGTGGAGACCTATAACTCTAGGGTCGACCAAATCCCAGGAGCACCATCGATACTGAAAGGCCTGGATTCCAAGAAGTTTGTCCAAAAGCCTTTCCCCCCGAGCGCAGCTCCGAAGTCCATCCTTAAGAAGTTCCGTATGCCCGAAATCCCGAAGTATAATGGAACGATTGAAACAAATAAACATGTGACTTCCTACACATGCGCCATCAAGGGGAATGACTTGGAGGATGATGAAATCAAATCCATTCTGCTGAAAACGTTCGGAGAGACCTTGTCAAAAGGAGCTATGATATGGTATCACAACTTACCCCCTAATTCTATTGACTCATTTGCTATGCTTGCAGATGCCTTTGTAAAAGCACATGCCTGAGCCATCAAGATCGAGACCAGGAAGTCAGACCTTTTCAAGGTAAAGCAAAGAGATAACGAGATGCTTAGGGAATTCGTGTCAAGGTTTCAAATGGAACAGATGGATCTGCCTCCGATCGCAGACGATTGGGCCATTCAAGCATTCACCCTAGGACTCAATCCCCAAAGCTTGTTGGCTTTACAGCACTTGAAGCAAAATTTGATAGAATACCTAATAGTAACTTGGGCCGACGTCCATATTAGATACCAATCAAAAATCAGGGTCGAAGATGATCAGCTCGGGGCCCCTTCTGGGTTCGTTTACCCCGTCAGGACCAATGACATATCCAAAGTGCCGTTGATCACGAACCAAGATCGAACAGAGATTGGTATCAACCATTCAATAGAAATCGAATGAGCAGTGGGTCCGGACGCAACCCTGCGAGGAGTGAAAGAAGGAGTGATCGAGGTCATAATAATCGGGGACTCATGAGCAAGAACGGTTTTGACAGACCTATCGGGTCCAAGGAAGCACCAAGGTTATCAGAATATAACTTCAACGTCGATGCTGCCGGTATCGTATCAGCCATCGGACATATCAAAGATACTAAGGGGCCTCGACCATTGCAGTCTGATCCTACCCAAAAAGGCCCCAATCTAATCTGTAAATATCATGGAACCCATGAACACATAATCGAAGATTGCCGACAACTGATAGAAGAAGTAGCCCCATTATTCAACAACAGGCACCTCCGAGAATTTCTGAGTGATCGAGCCAAAAATCACTGGTAATATCTGTACTAATAAATAAATCTTGAGTTACGCGTGTGTTAATTGATCTAGGTAGCTCGACCAATATCATCAGATCGAGGGTCGTGGAACAGCTGGGTCTGCAAGACCAAATAGTGCCTGCATTCCGAGTTTTAAACAGATTCAATATGGCTTGCGAGACCACTACAGGGGAGATAAACATACTGGTAAACACCGCCAGGACCATTCATGACACAAAGTTCTACGTGATCGAAGGGGATATAAGGTACAATGCTTTATTCGGGAGGACATGGATTCACAACATGAGGGCAGCACCCTCGATGCTACATCAGGCGTTGAAATTTCCTACACCGAGAGGGATCAAAACAGTTTACGGGGAACAGTCAGTTGCAAAAGAAATGTTCACGGTCGATGAGGTGGTCCCGATATCCGGACTTTTGACATCAAAGAGCCCTAGTTCAGTCACCAAGGGAGAAACCAAATAGCAATCACAGACGCGGGCCCCAACCAAACCAGAAAGAAGGAGACAGGCGAGGATGACGACTACAGAGTCCCTGGGTCTTTCATAGCCCCTGACGATTTTGATACCACCAAGTCAACAGTTGAGGAGTTGGAGCAAGTCAGGTTGATCGAGCACCTGCCCGATTGAAAGGTATACCTGGGCACGGGACTAATTCCCGGGCTCAGGAAAAAACTCATTGAATTCCTTATAGCTAACATAGATTGCTTCGCTTGGTCCCATCTTGACATGACAGGGATCCCACCGGAAATAACTACTCACAAGCTGAGCTTGGATTTGATGTTTCACCCGGTTAAATAGAAGAGGAGGTTCAGTCCGAAGTCAAGCATGCGTTCATGAAAGACGAGGTATCCAAACTTCTTAAAATAGGCTCCATTTGGGAAGTTAAGTACCCGGATTGGTTAGCAAACGTAGTGGTAGTGCCTAGAAAGGGAAATAAATTTAGAATGTGTGTAGACTATAAAGACTTAAACAAGGAATGCCCCAAAGACTCTTTCCCTTTGCCTAACATTGATCGCATGATCGATGCAATGGCTGGCCACGAGATACTCAGCTTTCTCGACGCCTACTCCAGGTACAACCAAATCCGGATGGACCCGGGAGACCAAGAAAAAATTTCCTTCATCACTAAATACGGAACCTACTATTATAACGTAATGCCATTCGGACTGAAAACGTCGGTGCCACTTACCAACGCTTAGTAAATCGGATGTTCGAAGAGCAAATAGGAAAATCAATGGAGGTTTACATTGAAGACATGTTAGTTAAGTCCCTGCGAGCAGAGGACCATTTGAAACATTTGCAGAAAACCTTCAGCATATTGAAGAAATACAATATGAAGCTGAACCCGGAGAAATGAGCATTCGGAGTCGGGTCCAGGAAGTTCCTCGGATTCATGGTGTCCAACCGGGGAATCGATATCAATCCCGACAAGATCAAGGCCATAGAGGACATCACCGTGGTGGAAAATGTCAAGGCCGTTCAAAGGCTAACCGGGTGCATAGCCGCCTTGGATCGATTCATTTCAAGGTCTTCCGACAAGAGCCATTGGTTCTTCTCGTTATTGAAGAAGAAGAATAAATTCTCATGGACCCCGGAGTGCCACCAAGCCTTGGAAGAACTCAAACAGTACCTTTCGAGCCCGCTCTTGCTTTATACTTCGAATGTAGATGAGCAGCTGTACTTATACTTAGCGGTATCCAAGATAGCGGTAAGTGGAGTCCTGGTCCGGGAAGTGGAAGGTGTGAGATTTCCTATCTACTATGTTAGCAGAACTCTAGACGAGGTCGAAACTAGGTATCCTCACTTGGAAAAATTGGCGCTCGCTTTGCTAAGCACCTCCAGAAAGTTAAAACTATATTTTGAATACCATCCCATATGTGTCGTAACTACCTACCTATTGAGAAACATAATGCGTAAACTCGAGCTCTCGGGACGATTGGCCAAATGGGCCGTGGAAATCAGCGGGTACGATATCGAATATCGACCCTGAACCGCCATCAAATCCCAAATTTTGGCAGACTTCGTGGCCGACTTCACGTCGGCTCTAATACCCGAGGTCAAAAGGGAATTGTTGTTGAACTCGTAGACTTCCTCGAGGATCTGGACCTTCTTTACGGACGGTGCCTCGAATGTAAAAGGGTCCGGACTTGGCATCGTGTTAAGCCACCAATGGGTAATGTAGTTAGGCAATCTATTAGAACTTTAAAATTGACTAACAATTAGGCCGAGTATGAGGCCATGATTGCAGGTCTCGAATTGGCTAAGAGCCCGGGGACCAAAGTGATCGAAGCTAAGTGCAAGTCCTTCCTTGTGGTGAATCCGGTCAATGGGACGTTAGAAGTGAAAGAGGAACGAATGCGGAGATACCTAGATAAACTACAGGTAACACTTCATCGATTCAAGGAGTGGACCCTTCAATATGTACCCCAGGATCAAAACAACGAGGCCTTTGCTCTAGCTAACTTGGGATCATCGGTTGATGATGATTAATTCAGCTCGGGAACGGTCATACAACTTATGAAATCAGTAATGGAAGAAGGCCACACCGAGATAAACTCGACAAGCTTAACTTAGGATTGGAGAAACAAGTATATAGATTACCCGAAGACCGGGAAGTTGCCCTCGGACCCTAAAGAATCGAGATCTCTGCGCACGAAGGTGACCAGGTTCTGCCTGTCCGAAGATAACACCCTATTCAGGAGAACGTTTGATGGCCCACTCTCCATATGTCTGGGACCGGGAAATACCGAATATGTCTTGAGGGAAGTTCACGAAGGCACCTGCGAGAACCATTCAGGTGCCGAATCGCTGGTTTGTAAGATAATCAGAGCCGTCTACTACTGGATCGATATGGAGAACGATGCAAAGGAGTTCGTACGAAAATGCGACGGATGTTAGAGGCACGCACCGATGATCCACCAGTCGGGGGAGCTACTGCATTCGGTCTTGTCACCTTGGCCATTCATGAAATGGGGAATGGACATCGTCGGTCCCCTGCCATGGGCACCGGTAAGGCTCAATTTATATTATTTATGACTGACTATTTTTCTAAATGGGTTGAAGCCCAGGCATTTGAGAAAGTCAGGGAGAAAGAAGTTTTCGATTTTATTTGGGACCACATATTATGCCGGTTCGGAATGCCGACCGAGATTGTATGCGACAACGGGAAGAAGTTAATTGGCAGTAAGGTGAACAAATATTTCGAGGACCATAAGATCAACAGGATCCTATCAACACCCTATCACCCTAGTGGGAACGGGAAAGCGGAGTCTACTAACAAGACCATACTCCAAAACCTTAAGAAGATATTGACCGACGCAAAAGGAAAATGGAAGAAACTTTTGCCCGAATCCTGTGGGCATATCGTACAATCTCAAAATCTAGTACCGGGGCCACCTCGCTCTCGTTGGTCTACGACGCTGAAGTGCTAATACCGGTCGAGGTAAGAGAACCGAGTTTCAGGTTTCTATATGCAACCGAAGAGTCAAACGGTGAGGCCATGAGTACGAGCCTGGAACTATTGGACGAGAGGCACGGGGCCACCCTCGTCCGGTTGGCCACCCAAAAAGTACGGATCGAAAGGTATTACAACCGGAGAGCCAAGCTTTGACATTTCAATATCAGGGACTTGGTGTTGAGAAAGGTGACACTGAACACCCAGAACCCGAATGAAGGGAAGCTGGGACCGAATTAGGAATGTCCATATCGAATTGTCAAGATTATCGGTAAAGGTTCATACAAACTCGAAGCAGGGAACGGTAATCGACTACCAAACAACTTGAATGTAACCCACTTAAAATGATACTACTGCTAAGGTATGACCCCATTCATTCTTTTCTTTACATATATTGCGAATTGGACTAGAACTTGCAGGCAACAACCAACGAATGATGCAGCTATTAGGCATGAAAGTACGCGTTGCACTCTTTTTACCTTGAACTGGTTTTGTCCCAAATGGATCATACTAACTTAGAATTGAAGACCGGCTATGAACCGGAATCGAGGGTCACATCAACAGTATCCGAGCCCTCTCTATGATCGACCTCGAATACTGGGGGCCATCACACTCGGGTAATGATTATATCAAGGAAGAAAACTTTATTCTTGAACATTCTGGGCTCGGTGGATAGGATTTATTGTAAGGGCCAAACGGCCAAATGAATCGTGCCTGCATAGACCACTTAAGCCATAGCACGAAGCTTGTACACACTTACAATCTTGTATATTGAGCACATGAATGAAATAAAGTTTCCACCTTGCAGATACATATTTTGTCTCTTAAGACTATTATATTTTGTTCCTTAAGGATATCGAGCCCAAGGGACGCCTCTATCCGGATCCAAGAGATCACCCCCACTCGGGGAATATCGTCCAAGGCAAGTTCAGACGGCTCGGGTATCGAAGCCCAGGGGCACAGAAACCTATTAGGCAATGCATAAACCTAAAAGGCTACGACCACCCACACTCGGGGACTATCATCCAAGGCAAGTTCGGACGGCTCGGGTATCGAAGCCCGAAGGTACAAAGCCTATTAGCCAGTACCTAAACTTAAACGGCTCGGGTATCGAAGCTCGAGGGCACAGAAGCCTATTAGGTAGTGCCTAAACTTAAAAGGCTACGGCCATCCCCACTCGGGGATTGCCGTCCAAAGAAATTTCGGACGGCTCGGGTATCGAAGCCCAAAGGTACAAAGCCTATTAGGTAGTACCTAAACTTAAAAGGCTACGGCCACCCTAGAAACGGCTCGGAGACGTCCGAACCCCGTAATCAAAACATAAGTCCTTCAAAAATTCCAAACCGGTACAAAATCTACCCTCGACAAAACTATAATTTAAAAAAATCTAAACAAGCACTTCAGGGAAAGATTCCGATCATACCGAGCCCCCACGAGTTTCAAACAAAAATTACATCGAGAACAAGTCTTTTCTTATTTGAACCTCCGAACAAGACCTTAGTACTACATTTTATTCCGTGCTAAGGCATTTTAAATCTTTGAAATCATAAAGAGGAAGCCAAATGAAACTAACTCAAAAATTGCCAAAGGGAAAAAAAAGCCTTATATGCATTCCAATAAAAGTCTTTAGAAAGACCAATGATAACAGCCTCAACAAAATGAACAAAATACAAAAAAAAAGAAAATTTCCTAAGGCGCCTAAGCCCGATCTTTACCAGAACCCGCCTCGTCGCTGGGGGCGTCAGGGTCTTCTTCATCCTCGGGGTCACCGGAGCCCTCAAAGCCCTCCTCATCCTCGGGGTCAGCCAGCTTCTTGCCCTCGGCCTCGAGCCTTTTCGAATCTTCAATATCGGCTGACAGGTCGAAACCCAGGGCATGGACCTCCTCGAGAGTCTCCCTTCGGGACAATCACTTCACGTACTCAACAGTAACTTTCAGGCGGTCCTGGGTTGCCTCGGCATCGGCCCTGTACTGGGCCACCATCTCTTCAGCATCAGCCCTAGTTATTTTTGACACATACTTCGCTGATTCGAGCTCCTTGCCAAGCGCATCCCATTCAGCAATGGCCGAGCCCAGTTGAGACTGGAGGTCTTCGATTTGTTGAGCCCGCGCTTCGGCTTTCTCTTTTGCCACTTGGACTTGGACCCCCACCGATACCAGCTGCTCTCGGGCAGTCTCCTTTTCCGAAGCCAATCGGTCCATTTTTCCTTTTCACCCATCGGCCATGGCTCATTTCAGGCCCGAGTTGGTTGATCCGATCGATCTTTTGCTGGATCTGCGAGGTTTGGCTGTTAGTCACTATTGCTATGTCCTCATCGCTAACCTCGATAATCTTTACCTATTCCAACAAGCCGGCATGCTCCTTCTGAGCCGCATCCAACTCGGCTCGGAGATCCTTGACAACCCCTTTGTGTTGCTTGGTGAGAAGCTTGAACATATCTCTTTTCTCAGCAAGCTCCCTGGCCTCAACCTCGAGTTGGTTCACCTCAGCCCGATATCAAAGAAAGCTCTCATGGTGAAGTACCGAGGCCTGCAAAAAGATGAAAGGAAGAAGAAGTGAAAATTATCAAGAAACTAAGTCAAAAGATGAAAGAGCGTAATGATGCCTTACCCGATTTAGCGCCTGTTGTGCTTTGTTGAACAGGCACAACACGCCCAGCTCATTCATTTTCTCCTGGTCATCTTTGGTTACCAGGCACCGGAGGTAACTCACTACTCCTACGGAAGCAGAAAGAACCCGGGCATCCTCCGGGACGGTGATGATTATTGACCTCTTGCAGCCGGAATCCGCACTCGGGGCATGAAACTAGTTGGTTAATTTTGTGCTCGAGCTCTTCCTGCAGGCTTCTGAAGATGGATCTTTTCTCGGCACCTCCAAGTCGCCCAACCCGGAGAAGTCATCCAGAGCGGTCGAATCCATACCTTCAAAAAACGAATGAAGGGGATCATCCATACCATGGGCCCTTTCATTGGATCGCTCCCTCACCATCCGGGCTTCATCGAATATGGACTCGGTAAATGAAGGCAATCCCGAAATCTTTATAACACCGGGCGAGATGGAGCCGACGTTATGAGAGGCCTCAGCCCTCGTCTCTACATCGTCCTCCTGAACATGAAGAAGACTGGCATTTGTTGTCTCTACCTCGGCTGCTGCCCGCTCTTCAGGGGAGGTCGGTTCGCCGGCCGCAAAAAGATCATCCTCTTCGGGCTCATCCCTGAGCCGGAAGAGCGAATCCGAGTCTGGTGCTCGAGAGCTGGAGCCCTCCTTTGGCTTACAGACCAATCTTCTCTTTGGTTTCTTCTTCCTTGAGTTTGGGGAACCTAAAGCCTTTCTTTTATTCTTCTTCTCCCCTGCTGCAGCCCCGAGCTGCCCCAAGCAGAGGAATCAACTGGTAAGTCCTCATTCCTGACCAGAGGCCTAAGCTCGACGGTCTTAGGCAAGCATGCGAAAAGAAAATAAAGGAAATGAGAATGTGATTCTAGAAGGAGAAACCTAGTGTAACTTATTCAGGAAAGAAATTTTACCATGCCACGAGAGCTCGGAGCAAGGCATCTTTGAGAAAATACCATTGATCCATTCCCTGAGTCGAGGGACATCATTTGGGACTTGAGCAACAGCTGCACTACCACAAATACCGATGAGGAAAAAGGAGATGAACATGAAATCAACATTTAAAGGAAAGTTGTGCTTATGTGATGCATTCCACTTCTCGGGGAATGTCCTAAATTCGGCAGGAATCAAGTCTGAGGTCCTCACCCGGACAAAGCATCCCTTCCAGCCCCGATCCTGATCCTCATCGATGCTTGAGAACAAGGCTTTTCTAGTCCAGTGTACGAGCTTTATCAATCTCCCTTGGAAGATTTGGGGACTGTACAGGCGGAGTAGATGATCGATGGTGAGCCGACAAGAGTCGATCTTGTGCACAAACAATCGAAGGAGGATTACGCTCCTCCATAACGATGGTTGGATTTGACTGTGGCATACTTTGTACCTCTTACAGAAGTCCATAATAACCGGATCCATCGGGCCCAGTGTGAAGGGATAAGTGTAACCACTTAGATATCCCTCGACATGGGTAGTAATGGCCTCCTCGGGGTCGGGGACCACTATTTCCTTATTTACCCAGTTGCAATCCTTTCGGACCTCAGGGATGTCATCTTCGCTAATCGAGCATATATATCTCGATGTCTCCTCACACTGACCCTGCATCAAAGAGGGATTCTCAACCTTAAAGTCATCGGCGATCGAACAACCCACGAGAATGAACATTTTCAAGGGAGGTCCGGCAACTGGCTTATCGACAGCCACGTTAGCAGCGGACCTCTCCAGGTCAACCACATCAGGAGTCCTTTCATCAATTTTAGCGGTCGGTTGAGAAGAAGAAGCGACTTTTTGCAAAACAGATTTTGAAGTTTTGGCCATTGTTATCTGGAAAAAGCTTGAAAAAAGAAGAAGAAATGACGAAAGATAAAGGGTCAAGTGTGGTGGTTTGGATAGAAGATGAGTAAAGATTTGTAACTTACTGAGAAATCTTGAAAAACTGAGTAAAAAACTAGAGTATGAAGAAGGATAGAAGACTCGAGGGTAGAAGCTTAAACGTAGAGTAAAAAATGAACGAATGAGAGGAATATTTATAGAGGCTTCACGATATTTCGTATTCAGAGATGGCCAACCGGTGGCTGACATGCGTTTGAGGTCATAATGACATTACTGATGAGATGTTTTGGGTTCTTTGTCTTTTTTGCCACGACGTATCGGAGAAGGAATCGAAGTACATATATAATTTCTCGTCGTTTTCGTAAACTTACTCTCCGAAAAACGAGGGAACTATCTGTATACGGGTAAAACTAAGCCCTTTGGATGCCTCGATTCTCGATGAAGTAAACGAAGCAGGAATACAAATGTGAGGAGCCGGAATCGAGGTAAGAAGCTCCTCGAGTCGACGCACGGGAAAACACCTGCCCTCGGAGGAATCAGAGTCATGCCCCCAAGACCGATTTGAACCCTTTAACTTCGGAGAATGCCATCAGACAATCGAGCATGATTAACAAAAGGCTGTGATATCCGTGACAAGCCGGACATCACGACGTGAATCTCGGCACGTATCGGCAGAGAGCCGGTGATCAGTTAAATGGAAGATGTTTACTTTTTATGGAATTGTACTTAGGGTAAAACTCTCATACTATATAAAGGGGGGAGGGGGTCTGATTATTCATTAACCACATTGTAACACGTATACCAAGGCAATATACTCTCATTTTCTGCATTATTCAAAGTTTTTATTTTTGTTCATTAGTGCTTCGTTATTATGAATCCGGGATCGAAGGCAGGCATTCCATTAAGGCTGTAACCGAGTCCGGAATCATTCCACTTAAGTGGTTTGACAATTTATTACGTCCTTTATCTGTTTAAGCTAACCTAATTTATCATTTAAAGCATATTTTTTTTATAAGAACGTTCCTGCACCTGGTATATACACCAATTAATAAATCGATAACACATTTTTAACATACTACTCTTATCAATAAATAAAATTACCATTTTGTAGAAGCTAAATTAAAGGCAATAAAATCTCAATGAGAAGAGCTCATATGAAGATTAAAAACTCAATTCCATAACAGTCCCAATTCTTTTGAAATTACATACTTATTGTTGTAGTTTGTTTGGGAATAACTTTCGCGGCTAAAAGATAATGTAAGATAAATTAAAACTTCTAAGTGTATAAATAACTATAAACTATATTATAATTATAATATAGGGAGCGGAGAGAGTCAGTGGTAGAGGTTAGGCAGGTGAATGACAAATTGATGGCGATTAAGTTAGTAGTTGGAGGGAGCACTATGACGAGGGAGGTAAAAGGCGCTTTTGGGAGACGTTGGATGAGGTGGTGTAGGGTACTCCATCTACGGAATAGTTATTTATAGGACGTGATTTTAATGGTCCTATTGGGTCGTGTGTTGGTGGCTATGGCGAGGTGCACAATGGCTTCGTCTTTGGGGATAGGAACGGAGGAGAAACTTCACTATTGGATTTCCCTAGAGATTTTGAGTTGGTGATCATGAACTCTATTTTTTCGAAGAGGGAGGAGCATTTGATTACTTTCCGGAGTATGGTGGCTAATACTCAGATTGATTATCTCCTCCTCAAGAGGTGTGATAAGGGGTTGTGCAAGGATTGTAAGGTGATCCCGAGTGAGAACCTCGCGACACAACATAGGCTCTTGGTGATGGACGTTGGTACCTTGATAAAGAGAAAGAAGAGGTTTATACAGGGTCAACCGAGGATCAAGTCGGGAGTTTTGACTAAGGATAATATGCAGGAGTTGGAGGGGCAGTTGACAGCTATGGGAGCCTGGAAGAGTGGTAGGGATGCTAGCGTTATGTGGACGGCGATGACAGACTATATAAGGGAGGCGGTGAGAGAGGTGTTAGGGGTCTCGAAGGGGTACTCTGGCGGGCACCGAGGCGACTGGTGGTGGAATGACTTGGTCCAGGGTAATGTGGAAGCAAATAAAGTGGCATACCTTAAGTTAATGGAGAGCACCGACGAGGGGTAGAGGAGAGAGAATAGAGAAAGATATAAGGAAGCTAGGAGGGAGGCAAAATTAGCGATCATGGAGGCTAAGACTATTGCGTTTGGTCGGCTGTATGAGGAACTGGGGGCTAAAGGTGGGGACAAGAAGTTATTTCGACTGGCCAAAGTGAGAGAGAGGAAGGCTCGCGACCTGGATCAAGTTAGGTGCATCAAAGACGAGGAAGGTTGTGTATTGATAGAAGAGGCCCAAATTAAGCAAAGATGTCAGTCGTACTTTCATAAACTTCTGAATAAAGAGGGAGACAGAAATATCATGTTAGGGGAATTGGGGCAGTGCAAGAGTCACCAAGACTTTAGGTATGCAGGCGTATTAAGGTTAAGTAGGTCGTGGGAGAAATGCATAAGATGAGTCGGGGTAAAGCGGTATGTGGGTAGAGCAGGCTTGGAGTGGCTAACTGGGCTGTTTAATATTATTTTCAGGACGAAGAGGATGCCAGATGAGTGGAGGTAGAGTACGATGATTCCGCTGTATAAGAATAAAGGTGATATCAAGAATTATAATAGCTATAGAGGTATCAAGTTACTGGTCATACCATGAAAGTTTGGGAGAGGGTGCTGGAAGGGAGGGTAAGGAGGGCGGTGTCTATATCAAAAATCCAGTTCGGGTTCATGCCTGGTCGTTCTACTACAGAAGCTTTCCACCTTATCAGGAGGTTGGTGGAACAGTACAGAGATAGGAAGAGGAATTTGCACATGGTGTTTATTGACCTAGAGAAGGGATAGGAAAAGGTCCGTAGGGATGTTCTGTGGAGGTGCCTGGAGGTGAAAGGTGTGCCGGTAGCTTATATTAGGGCAATAAAGGATATGTATGATGGATCTAAGACTCGGGTTAGGATCGTGGGAGGTGAATCAGAGCCTTTTTCGGTGGTTATGGGTTTACACCAAGGATCTGCGCTCAACCCGTTCTTATTTGCCCTGGCGATGGACGCACTGACACACCATATTCAAGGGGAGGTTCCATGGTATATGTTATTCACTGATGATATAGTTCTAATTGATGAGATGCGAGGCGACATTAATGAGAGTCTGGAGGTATGGTGGAAGGACCTGGAGTCTAAAGGTTTCAAGTTGAGTAGGACTAAAATGAAATATTTGGAGTGTAAGTTCAGCGACGTGTCGGGGGAAGCAAACGTGGATGTGAGGTTTGACTCACAAGTCATCCTTAAGAGAGAGAGTTTCAAGTACCTAGGGTCAATTATCCAGGGAGATGGGGAGATCGTCGGGGATGTCATGCACCGTATCGGAGTGGGGTGGATGAAATGGAAGTTAACATCTGAAATCCTGTGTGACAAGAATATGCCACCAAAACTTAAAGGTAAGTTCTATAGAGCGGTGGTTAGACTAGCCATGTTATATGGGGCTGAGTGTTGGCCAGTCAAGATTTTACATATCCAAAAGATGAAAGCAGTAGAAATGAGAATGTTGAGATGGATGTGCAGGCACACTAGAATGGATAAGATTAAGAATCAGGATATTTAGAAAAGGGTGGGCGTGGCTCCCTTGGACGACAAGATGCGAGAAGCAAGGCTTAGATGGTTCGGGAACATGCGGAGGAGGACCCTTGTTGTCCCGATTAGGAGGTGTGAGAGGTTGGCTCTGGTAGGGATGAAAAGAGGTAGAGGCGGCCTAAGAAGTATTGGGGCGAGGTAATCAAGCAGAACATGGCGCGGCTTCAGATTTTCAAGGACAACTCTTTTGATAGGAAGGTGTGGAAGTCGAGCATTAGGGTTGTAGGTTAGGGGGGTAGTCGATCATTTTTCCTCGTTGTGCCGGCTAGTCTGATAGTGTTTTGTCTAGGAGTGCTAGCGGTTTTTGTTGTATTTCACATTTTCTTTTTTTCCTGTCTTTTACGAAGTTGATACTGCTTTTTTGGTTTCTGTTGCTATTACGGATCTATTGTCTATGAGCCGAGGGTCTTCCGAAAATAGTATCTATATCCCTTCGGGATAGGGGCAAGGTCTACGTACACTCTATCCTCCCCAGACACCACTAGTGGGATTCTACTGGATTGTTGTTATTGTAATTGATTTGCTTTAGTGCGATTGTATTCAATTATGCATTGGTAATGAACATGCAAATTTTCCCTCGAAGAAAGGGAAGTAGGAGATTTCAGAGTTGTTTTAGTGCATTTTTGTATTGTGACTCCCCAACCTTTTATAATGAAATTTTTTCAACAAAGTTGCCAATTAAGGAACTTAAAATACTATAATGTCCCTATAAATATTTATATATTGGCGAATCATATTTAACTTTAAAAATATTTTGTTGGTACCTTAATCGATAATACGTGTAGTATTTTTTGAAGCAATTTAAAAAGTATGATGATCTATGATATGGCTGGATTGATTGAAAAACTCTCGCATTGCTTATTATTAAAAATCATTTTCTTCTGCCACTAATGCGGCACGTCACATTCATAGTCTACGTCATTAAAAAATTTATTCAACTTTAAATTTCTAAATGTTAGGAGTTTTTACATAATTCATATAAAAAAAAAGACTTAATAATTAAGATTTTAGTTGATTTTGAAGTTCTAAATATTAGGAAAAATACCTTAAAATATAATTTTATCTAATATAAAATATATTTTTAAATAGTAAAAAAAGGCGAATAACATTTCACTAAGGGCTTCGTGCTTTTATTATAATATAGATAAGTTTTAACTTCATAAAAATGTGTAACGACCCGGCCAGTTATTTTGAGTACTTGAGCCACGTTCCCCTATTTGATGCTTCTTATATGTGTGTTTGTTATTTTGTAACTTGCGGAGTCGGTTGGTTCAACTTCGGGAATGTTTGAGAGTAATATGGGACACTTAGTCTCATTTTGAAAATCTTAAGTCGGAAGAGTTGACCAATATTTGACTTTTGTGTAAACAACCACAGATCGGTAATTTGATGATTCCAATAGGTTTGTATAGTGATTTTGGACGTAGGCGTATGTTCGGATTTGAATTTAGAGGCTCCTAAAGGATTTTTGCTCATTTACCGAAAGTTGGCAATTAGAAGGTTTGGAGAGTTCTTGGATTTGAGCGGGCTTGAATTTTATGTTATTGGATCCCGATTGGCGTTCCAGAACTTTTGATAGGTTAATTTAGCTGATTGGAACTTGTGTGCGAAGTTCGGTTGGAATCCGAAATATTTAGGCATAGTTCTGACGTGTTTGGCGGAGTTAAAAACTTTGGAGATTAAGAGACTGATTTTGATCGTCGATTCTTAGTTTTGATATTATATGTGATATTTTGAGCATTTGGATTATTTTGGATTAGGTATTCAGACTTGTTGGTATGATGAGACGTGGTCATTGGAGGCTCGAGTGTGTTTCGGGTTGATTTCGGATCAGTTGGACTTAATTGGACTTGTTGGTGCTGGTGAGTTGCACCTACGGAGTTTGATGTGCAAGTGTGAGGTCGCACCTGTAGAGGTAGGTGTGCAGAAATAATAATTGGCTGGGATTGGGAAAGCGCTCCTACGATGGATGCCTCACATAAGTGATTGCGCACCTGCAATTCCATTGGCACGCCTGCGACTCCGCAGAAGCGATGCCCTTGTGGCAGGTGCGAGGTTTGGCTGGAGGGAGGAGTCTAGGAGATGCGAGCTTTTTGTCGCAGATGCAAGACTTTTGTCCGCTGATGTGAAAGTTGCTTGGCAGACTACTTAGTTGGTATATTTCGGGATTTTAGCTCATTCTATCATATTTTGGATCCTAGACTTGGAGAGAGCGGATTTGGCTTCGAGATTTTCATACATGACTAAGGGTTAAGTGATTTTTAATCATTTATGGTATTAAATCAAGACTCTACATAGATTATTAACACCAGAAATATGGAATTTTGAGGTAAAAATTGGGGGTTTTCCACCAACTTAAGAGAGTGAAATTGAGGTTTTGAGCTATGATTTGCACGTGGATGACGTAGACACGGGTTATGGTAAATTGGCTGATGTTGGTTGATTTTGATATCGAATCCGATGATGGTGAGTTTTGAGTATAAAGGTAGAATCTTTGATCATGGAAGTGAATTCTTTATGCCTTGTTATGCATTTATGTGCATATATGCTTAATTTTGACATGCTACTCAACGCTTGTGTTATTTGTTGATGACTTGTTAGTCAAGATTGGATTATCCATATTGAGTTGTTATCTCTTGATTTGATAGTTGATGTTGTTGTCTCTTTGATCATTTTTCTTGTTGTGAGTTATTGTAATTGCACAGGATCTTTGACTAGTGAGTACCACATGACTTGAAACACGTCACTACTTCACCAAGGTTAGTCTTGATATTTATTGAGTATATGTTGTCCCGTACTCATACTACACTTTTGCACATTTTGTGCAAATCCGGGAGTTGGCATAAGCGGATCTCAGGAGTGAGAATTGTTGTTGATAGAGAGGATTCAAGATAGTATTGCATGATTGCCTGCAGACCCTTGGAGTCCTCTTCCCCTATCTTCATACTATAACTTATATATTCAGATAGTGTTATATTATTAAGGCATCCCCTTGTATTCAATTTTAGAGCTCATGACTCCATACTACCTGGTTTGGGAATTTGATGTTATGATATCTCTGTATTAGCTATGTTGAAGCTTTATTATGCTATTTATATTGCTTCATTCTTATTATATCTTGTTTTCGTTGGATTGAATCTATATTGCATGTTGGATTACCTAGTCTTGGAGGCTAGGTGCCATCATGATTTTTGATGAGATTTTGGATCATGACAAATTGAAATTAGAGCACTAGGTTCATAGGATTTACGGGTCATGATCAAGTCTAGTAGAGTCTTGCAGATCGGTACGAAGACGTTTGTGCTTATCTTTAAGAGGCTACAGGATCGTTAGGAAAACTTCTCTTTCTTTTATTTTTATCATGTAGATTTTGTTATCCCAAAGTTTGAACTTTTTCTCTTTTATTCTCTCATAGATGGTGAGAAAACGTTCTTCTAGAGCAGGGGAGTAGGGGCCAGTACCCCAGGTCAGAGCCGCGAGAGGTCGGGCTGGGGAAGAGGATGAGCTGGAGAACACGCTGCAGTTATAGGTCCTGCTAGAGCAACCACAATGGAGCCAGTAGTAGCTCCAGTTGAGGAGCAGATGCTTGATCATGTTGAGCAGGTGGGACCAACTCAAGCGCTTGAGGGACCTATTTCTACACCTAGACTCCAGGAGACTTTGGCTCATATCCTGATCCTGTTTGAATATTTTACTCAGGCGAGTATGATCCCAGTTGTACTGGCTACTTCACAGGCTAGGGGAAGATCCCAGACTCCTGCCGCATTTACTCTAAAGGAGTTGGCTCATGGTTATCAGACCCTGAGAGTTCTGCCGGTATAGCCAGTCATGGCAGTTCAACTCGAGATTAGGCCATCTTTGACTGTTGAGGTCCAGAAGAGGATGGAAAGGTTTTAGAGACTTCATCCTCCCCATTCCAGTGGAGAGCCTATTGAGATGCACATGGCTCCTTGATCAGTGTCATCGTATTCTATGCACTTTGGGTTTGGTAGACTCGAATGGGGTTGACTTCACTACCTTCCAGTTGTAAGGGCTAGCATACAGATGGTGGAAGACTTATGAGTCGAGTAGGCCAACTGGCGCAGACTCACATGGTCTCAGTTCTAGGTTCTCTTCTTGGAGGAGTTTATTCCATAGACTCGTAGGGATGAGTTGCGCATTGAGTTTGATTATCTATGCTAGGGGGTATGACCGTGACCCAGTATGCGATGAGGCTGACAGAGTTGTCACGCTATGAAGCTCCTCTAGTTTCTACTGAGAAGGAGAGGGTTCATAATTGAGGGGCTCAGTTGTAGTCTCAGATTTTTTAGGATGGCACAAGAAATGGAGATTGAGATTACCTTTCATCATACTGTAGAGATTGATAGTAGGCTGGAGTGTATCTATAGGCTGGAGAGGGACGATAAGAAGGCCAAGAAGCCAGGTTGTTTTGGAGGATTTTAGTGGTGCCTACCTTGGGGGCAGGGGTCATAATGGTAGAGGCTATTCTAGTGGACCAGTTCTGTCAGCATTATAGGTTTCACATGGTGCTCTAGCTAGCCAAGGATTTCAGAGCAGTTGTTCAGGGCAGTCATCCTTCAGCACACCTCCCGGACGTGGTCCTTATAGTGGTTATTCTAGTCGTTCGGGCGTACTCAGTCCCAACAGCCACGTCCGAAGAGAGATTGTTTTTAGTATGGTGATTCGAGGCATTTGAGGAAGGATTATTCTAAGCTAGATGAGTGTACCTTAGCAGGGTACTCAGACTATGATTTTTGCACCCGTTGCTACACCACCTGCACAACCATCTAGAGGTGCGGGACATACGGGTAGATATCATCTTAGAGGTGGAGGCCAGGCCCGTTGTTATGCTTTCCCTAGTAGTCCTGAGGCAGTCACGTCAGATGTAGCCATTACAGGTATTGTGTTGGTCTGTCATAGAGATGCTTTAGTATTATTTGATCCGGGTACTACTTATTCGTATGTGTCATCCTACTTTGCATTATATTTAGATATGGCTAGTGACTCTTTGGATATTCTTATTTATGTGTCTATACTTGTTGGAGATTCTATTATGGTGGATTGTGTTTATTGTTCCTATGTGGTTACACATTGCGGATTATGAGACTAGGGTTGATCTTCTACTGCTTAATATGGTTAACTTCGAGTTGATTTTGGATATGGATTGGTTATCTCCATACCATGTTGTTCTTGATTGTCACGCTAAGACCGTGATGTTAGCTATGTGGGGGTTGCCAAGGTTGGAATAGAGGGGTTCGCTTGGTCAGACTCCTAGTAAGTTGGTTTTAATTCTGAAGGCTCAACAGATGGTTGAGAAAGGACGTTTGGCGTATCTAGCCTTTGTTAGAGATATTAGTTATGATACTCATACAGTTGATTAAGTCCCCGTAGTGAGAGAGTTTCCAGATGTGCTTCTAGCAGACCTACATGGCATGTCACCAAATAGGGATATTGATTTTCATCGGTCACTCAGCCCGTAGATATTCCACCGTTGGATAAGGGTTAATCAGGCCTAGTGTTTCTCGCTGGGGTGTACCAGTGTTGTTTATGAAGAAGAAGGAAGGTTCCATGAGGATGTACATTGATTATATGCGATTGGAAAAGGTTACCATCAAGAACAAGTATCCTTTGCATCGCATTGATGATTTCTTTGATCATGTTCAAGGTGTTAGGATGTTCTCGATGATGGGTTTTTAGATCAGGGTATTATCAGCTGAAGAGTAGGACTTTGGACATTCATAATATAGCTTTCAGGAATCATTATGAGTATGAGTTCTTGGTGATGTCTTTCGGGTTGACTAATGCCCCAACAACCTTCATGTATTTGATGAACAACGTGTTCCAGCCTTATTTCGATTCTTTTATTATTGTATTCATTAATGAATCTTGGTATATTCCTGTAGCAGAGAGGAGCACAAGCAACATTTTAGGATTGTGCTTCAAATTCTAAGGGAGAAGAAGTTTTATGCTAAGTTCTCCATGTATGATTTCTAGTTGGATTCATTAGCATTTTTGAGCCACGATGTGTCTACGCATGTTTGGTTGGGATCCTGAGTGACCCCATACCGTTTTGGCACTTATTGTGAAAAGTTGAAATTATGAACTTTGAAATCTTTGAGTTTTGATGTGCGTTCTTGATTCTTGATGTTATTTTGGTATTTCGAGCTCGCGAGCGAGTTTGTATGAGTCCATATACATGTGTGAATGATTGGGTGGGGACCGGGGGGGGAGGGGGGGTTCGGGTGAGTTTCGAGATCGGATTCCGAACATTTTGGCAAACTTTATAGCAGCTGGTGTGTTGCTGGTGCGTTGTGCATCGCGAACGCGGAGCTAGTCTCACGTTCGTGAAGGGTTAATTGGGGGAGAGGTGTTTTACACTATGCCAACGCGAGGGGAAGCTCGTGAATGTGAGGATCTGGGGGATTTGGTCTTCAAAAATGTGTTAGTTCTCACGCGAACGCATAGGCATGGGATCTCGGGGGCTGGCAGATGGTTCTTCATTAGGAACATGGCTAGTGGATCATGAACGCGGAGAATTTGGGGGGGGGGTGATAGCCTTCGCGAACGCGAAGTGGCCTTCGCGAATGTGATGTACAATTGGCCATTGATCTTTGCTAACGCAACAGGTGCTTTGCGAACGCGAAGAGCACTTGATGCCCAGGCAAAAACGGCTGAAAATCGGGATTTAGCCACTTTTCACCATTTTGAGACCTAGATCACAGATTGAGGAGAATTTTGAGAGAATTTTCATCTCAACTTCATAGGTTAGAAAGTTTTACTTATTTTTTTATTTATTTCCATGATTCTTCATAGATTTTTATCCCTAAATCTAGTACTTATAAGTGTAGAAATTGGGGTTTTGGGAAAAGAATTTAGGAGGGTTTGATTTTGGAATTTGGATCTTGATTTGAGGTCCAATCTTGATACAAATCATATATTTGGATTCGTGGGAGAATGGGTAGCGAGAATTAGTCCTAATTTTGGATTTCGACCATGTGGGCTCAGGTTGGCTTTTTGTTGACTTTCCTAATTTTGATATTATGATAGTTTCTAAAGCATGTTTTGACTTATTTGAGTATTAATTGGCTAGATTCGAGTGATTTGGAGGTTTGTGCTAAAGGAAAGGCAATATTGGAGGGTTGGATTTGTGCCAGAAAGAGGTAAGTATATTGGTAAACCTTGATTTGAAGGAATTAGGATGTAATTGTGTCTAATTGCTATATGATAAATGTGATGGAAGGGCTGTATATGCAAAGTGACGAGTGTATATACGCTTGCTATGGGTTAAGCATGCGGGTAGAACTAGTTTATTTACATCTTGTTTCTTCACATATTATGTCTTTTATGCTTTAAATTGATTGTGAGACTCTCTGACTATCACTATTCATGTTAGTATCTGCGTTGAGCTTGTTGTGATATTGGGTAGTAAAACTATTGAAATATTGATTTGGCTATTGGTGCAAAGTGATGACTATTTATCATATAGCAAGTTATGATCAATCACTCTTCTTGATATTGTTTGTGCTTCCCACCTCGCTTGGTACTGATTTACATGTTTATGCTTGGGTGAGGAAGAGTGAATTGCATGAAGAGTGTTTTCGTGCTTGTGAGAAAGAGTGATTTTGCACGAAAGGTATTTTTGTGCTTCTTTATATTATTACTATTGCAAGAAGTGTGTTTTCGTGCTTGCGAGGAAGAGTGGATATACATGAAGGGTGTTTCCATGCTTTTAAAGATGAGAGTAAAAGCACGAAGGGTAATGCCGTATCATTTGATTGATATCTCTTGTTCCTTATTTTTACTATATAGATTGAGAGCTTGGCTATGTTGTCTCATGGTTGCTTTGCCAGATTACATGAACTTGAATTGTCGTAAAAGGCTTGTTTAGTGTTATTTTTAGGTTATCGTCATTATATTCCTTAGTTACTCCTTTCATTATTCCGCGTGTTATTTCTTTTTCCACATTTGTTATCTCACTTGTTACCTTTTTTGTTGTCTTACTCGCTACTTTTCTTGTTTTCTTAATTGTTATTTTCTCGTTATTTAACTGTATAGGTTTATTGTAGGTGTCTTGTCTTAGCCTCGTCACTACGTCGCCGGAGTTAGGCTAGACACATACGGAGTACATTGGGCTGGTTGTACTCATACTATATTATTACACTTCTTGTGCAGATTTTGGCATTAGACCTAGTGGCACATAAAGGACAAAATAGCTCGCTTAGTTGTGGAGACTCGAGGTAGTGCCACACTCTCATCTGCAGGCCTTGATGTCACCCATATTTTAGACTTCATACTGTTCATTCGTATAAAATAATGTATTTATTATTTCAAACATAGCATTTAGTAACTCTATAGAAGCTCATGTACTTAGTGACTCTAGTTATGGGAGGTATTATACAATTATTGGTTTAGTTGTGTTATACATTATCAAGCTTTGCCCTTTATTTATGATTTCATATTATTTTATGCCCAATATTGTACCTTTATTTCTTATAATGTGTTGGCTTGACTAGAAAATGGTGTTAGGCTCCATCACGACTCCTTGGTTGGAATTTAGGGCATGACATATTGGTGTCAGAGTACTAGGTTGCATAGGTCTTACGAGTCATGAGAAAGCTTGGTAGAGTCTTTAGGATAGCTCGGAAACATCTGTACTTATCTTCGAGAGGCTATAAGGCTTTAGCAAACTTCACTTTCTTTCTTTCTCTATCATGCTACTTTGTTATATCCTAAAGTTTGTATCTTTCTTCTCTTATTCTCTCACAAATGGTAAGGACACGAACTTCAGCTGCAGTGGATCAGGAGTCAGAGCCCCAGATTGCAGCCACTACTATGGGTAGTGGCCGGAGCAGGGACAGAGGCAGAGCATATCCTATATAGCATGCAGAGGCACCTATAGTCGAGCCTCAGCTATCCTTGGGTGGTAAGATTCCAGTTCAGGTAGAGCCGGTAGTTCCAGCTCAGGTCCTAGAGGGGTTCATTGCTACCCAGTGCTTAAGGACACCTTAGCATGCATGGTGGGTTTTATGGAGAGTATGGCTCAAGCAAGTGTGTTTCCTATAGCACCCGCAGCTTCTCAGGCCTGGGGAGGAGTTTAGACTCCCTTTACTCACACCCTAGAGTAGGTGGCCCATGGTTATCAGACCCTTGGAGTATTACCAATTAAGGTAGTCAACCTATCATTATTGCACAGCCTGAGGTTAGGCCCACTTTTTTAGTTAATAAGCTGATTAGGTTCCTGAAGTTCTCTCCTCCTACTTTTAGTGGTGCGTCTTTAGAGGATGCCCAAGACTTATTGGACCATTGTCATGATATTCAACGTAATTTGGGATTAGTTGAGTCCAATGGAGTGGATTTCGCCGTCTTTCAGATGCATGGTTCATCCAAGATGTGGTGGCAAGTTTTATGAGATGGGTAGACCAACAATATCACCTTCTCTTACATGGGCTCAGTTTTCACAATTATTTTTGGAGACGTTTATTGCCCTCACTTAGAGAGATAAGCTACGCAACCATTTTGAGCATCTTCAGCAGGGGGTATGACAGTCACCTAGTATGAGATGAGATTTGTTGAGTTTTCTCGCCATGCAGCTATCCTGATCCCTACTGAGGGGGAGAATTTGCGGAGGTTCATAGAGGGTGTCATATATGATATTAGACTTCAGATGGCTAGAGCGGCCGAGACTGAGACTTCTTTCACTCAGGTGGTAGAGATTGCTAGGAGGATTGAGCGCATTAGATGCCAGGTGAGAGAGATGACTTCTGATTAGATGCCTCGTCATTTTGGTGGATTCAGTGGTTCTTCATCTAGAGGAAATGGTCATTTTGGTAGAGGTCGTGCTATTCGATCAGTACAGTCAGCACTCCAGGTTTCACATGGTACATCAAGTAGCCATGGTGCTTATGGACCTCGTTCCAAGCAGGAATAATTTAGTGCACCTCCAGCTCCTATTAATGTACCTCCAATACAGAGTTACCATGGTGGTTATTCGGGTCATCAGGGACAACTTCAGGTATAACAGCCTCGTCAGCAGAGAGGTTGCTATTTGTGTGGGGATTTGAGGCATATTGCGAGGCTTTGTCCTAGGTTGCAGAGCAATATGCCATAGCAGGGTACTTGTGCCATGATTCCAGCACTGATTGCTACACCATCATCTCAGCCAACTAGGTGCGGGGGTCAATCAGGCATGAGTGGAAGCCAGCTAGCTAGAGGTAGAGGTCATCTAGGTAGAGGTTGTCCTAGAGGTGGAGGACAGACTGGTGGGGTTCAACCTCGTTGTTATGCATTTTTGAGTGGGCCTAAGGCGGAGTCGTCTGATGTAGTTATTACAGGTATTATCGCCATATGTCATAGATATGCTACGGTGTTGTTTGATCCGGGTTCTACATATTATTATGTGTCTTCATATTTTGTATCGCACTTGAGTATGTCTTGTGATTCTCTTAACATACCTGTTTATGTGTCTACACTAGTTGGGGATTTGTCACGCCCCAAACTCGGGGAGCGCGACCGGCGCTCAACCAAGTGAACCCGGCCGAGGAAGCCTATTAGATTTCCTTCTACCCAAACCTTATCCATGAATAAGAATAATACATATTTTCGTTAATTAGATAGTAGGGTGATCATGTACAAATTACTAAACCATTTCATTAGTTACCTCATTTAATAATTCTAAAAAAAAAATACACGTTTATGGTTCAATGTGGAACAAGTGATTTAATCACAACACAACTAGTTTAACATTCCCAACACCCATACACAACCCACACTTAGTCTACGGAGCCTCTAAAATACCAAAGAGTACAATGATAGTGTCGGCAACAAGGCTCCGGCTATACCTCAAAACACGATAACACATACGAAACAAAAGATGCACAACCCCGGAATGAGATGGGGCTCACCAAGTTAGCTGGGAAGAATGAGCACCACTATCACTGGTCAATATCCTCCACTATGGAACCACCTGTATCCATTAAAGATGCAGCACCCCTGGCAAAAGGGACGTTAGTACATGTCGAATAGTACTAGTATGAAAACCAAACACCAATTTAATAACTCGAAAATACAATATGAACATGATGAACCAGTGCGACAATAGAATAGCATAGATATCCGGTTAAACCAAAACAAGCTTACCAAGAGCTGTCATTAACATTTATAGAATTCAAGATGAGATCCTCTGTAACCATTTCCACACAAAGCGGCCCCACCGCCTCACCCCAATGTATGTGGGTGGAGGTGTAATGAGAATACCAAAACTCTACTCAAGCGGCCCTGCCGCCTCACCCCAATGTATATGGGTGGAGGTGTAAACACAATACCCATTTTCACACAAAGCGGCCTCACCGCCTCACCCCAATATATGCGGGTAAAAATGCATCAATGATACCAATACCTACACAAAGTGGCCATGCCGCCTAACCCTAATATATATATATATATATATATATATATATATATATATATATATATATATATATATATATATATATATATATATGTGTGGTGGTAGTGCAACAATAATACCAAATTCATACACAAAGCGGCCCTGCCAACTCATCCCAATATATGCGGGTGGAGATGTAACCTCAATCACAATCTCTACACAATTGGGCAAACTAGTTTTCCATATAAATCATGACTTGGAATCATAACACGTAGATACACAATCCATAGTTTGGAACACATCCTCAATTTATAATACAATATAATGAGAGCATTTGAAATACAAATTAAACATATATCTTTGTCACAAAACTTATTCGGAATACTCAACTTGCAATAAATATCTTGGAATTACAAGGATATTGGGGTTCCAATTCTTAAATAAGAGTTTAGCCAACATACCTCAATTTAGCTTCCTTAAACTCTAAAATATTTCGGAACTCTTAGCAACTTCAATATATTTTAGAAATATAACAAATTGAACCAAAAATTAGGAGGATGATCATGGTTCTAGCTCATTTGAGCATTTTATCAAATACTAGGTGTGAATTAAGGTTTCAAGGTCCTTTTATGGAGGATTCCATCACCTCACAACCCACTCTTTACCACTTTTAGCTCACAATCTTCCTAAACCCTTTGATAACACATGCATGCAAAATAAACAACTCCCATACCCAAGAATTATTTTGCATCCAACCCAGCCCATACCTGCCTCACTCTGCGGCCATTATACGGCCCGCAAAATGTTTCTGGGGTTGCATAATGGACAACAGAAATGCATTTCTCTACCTAAAAGTTTTCTTTACACCTCAATGCATTGTTCGACCCAAAATTATTTTCCTTTATACCTCAAACACGTAAGCCTAGTACGGTACCATGAAACATTATTTTCCTTACAATATTCTATAGTAGTTGATTGAGTGTATTGGTCTTGTGTGGTTACCATTAATGATTTTGATACTATATTTGATCTCTTGTTGTTGGATATGGTGGATTTTGAGGTTATTCTTGGTATGTATTTGTTGTCCCCTATCACGCTATCTTGGATTGTCATGCCAAAATTGTGACTTTATCTATGTCAGGGTTGTTTAGATTAGAGTGCAGAGGGACCCTCGGTCATTCTATTAGTAGAGTGGTTTCATTCTTGAAGGTTCAACGTATGGTTGTGAATGGGTGCTTAGCATATTTGGCTTACATTTGGGATTCTAGTGCGGAGGTTCCTTCTATGGATTCAGTGCCGGTTGTGAGAGAGTTCCCAAAGGTGTTTCCTGTAGATTTACCGTGCATGCCACCCTACAGGATATTGAATTTTGCATTGATTTGGTTCCGGGAACCCAGCCTAGTTCTATTCTACCATACTGTATGGCTCCAGTTGAGTTGAAGAAATTGATAGAGCAGTTGCAGGATTTGCTTAATAAAGGATTCATTAGACCGAATGTTTCTCCATGGGGTGCGCCATTGTTGTTTGTGAAAAAGAAGAACGGATCTTTGAGTATGTGCATTGACTATCGGCAGTTGACCAATGTTACTATGAAGTACAAGTATTTATTACCTCATATCGATAATTTATTTGACTAGCTTCAAGGTGCCAAGGTGGCCTCCAAGATTGATTTGAGATCGGGCTATCGTCGGGTGAAAATTAGGGCTTCAGATGTCTCTGAGACAACTTTTAGGACTCGTTATGGTCATTACGAGTTCTTGGTGATGTCATTTTTTTTGAATAATGCTCAAGCGGCTTTTATTAAAGATCACTATTTTGATGATCCTCACTTGTTGGCATTAAAAGACACGATGCAATGGGGTAGTTCTAAGAAGGTTGCGATTGGAGATGATGGTGTTATGCAGTTTCAGGATCGGATTTTTGTAGAGGGATGGCCAGTTTGAACGGACTATCCAGATCCTTGCGGATATGTTCAGGGCCTATGTTATTGATTTCCAAGACTAGTGGGACCAGTTTCTACCATTGGCGGTGTTTGCCTACAACTACATCTACCATTCCAGGATTCAAAGGGCGTCGTATGAGGCTTTATATGGTAGGCGGTGTCGTTCTCCTATTGGTTTATTTAAGCTAGGTGAGACTAGGATGTTGCGTACGAATTTGTTTTGTGATGATTTGGAGAAGGTGAAGTCGATTCAGGATCGCCTTTGTACAGCGCAGAGCAAGCAGAAGAGTTATGCGGACAAGAAAGTCAGTGATATGGCTTATATGGAGGGCAAGAAGGCATTCTTAAAACTTTTGCCCATGAAGGGTGTGATGAGATTAGGAAGAAGGCAAGTTGAGCCTAAGGTTTATTGGTCTGTTTGAGGTGTTAGAGAGAGTTGAGGAGGTTGCTTATAGGCTTGAATTGCCTCCCATCCTTGTGGGGGTACATCCGATATTTTATATTTCTATGCTTCGGAAGTATCATGAAGATAAGTCGCATGTTTTGGACTTTAGAACAATGCAGCTTGATGAGGCTTTGACTTGTAAGGAAGAGTCGGTAGCTATTCTAGATTGACAGGTTCGAAAGTTAAGATCTAAGGATATTTCTTTTGTGAAAGTTCTTTTGAAAGTTAGCCGATTGAATAGGCTACTTGGGCGTCCGAGTCCAATATAAGGAGTAGATATTAGTATTTTTTTTCCAATTCAAATATATTTCTACTCTATCTGTTTTAATTTATATGAACCTATTTTCTTTTTAGTCCGTGCAAAAAAGAATGACCTTTATTCCTATTTGGAAGCAAATTACCTTTATGCAATGATTTATAGCAACACAAAATATATGTGTCTCATTTTACAAAATAAGTTTAAAATTTTTCTCTATTTTCTTAAACTCCGTGCCCAGTTAAATGGGTTCACAGAAATTGAAACGAAGGGAGTATGTCTGTTCGGGAATGAATGCTTCTTTTAGATGTGGAGAACATAATGACGCGATACGTCGTTTTGAGTTCTAGCTTTTAGTTTCATGATTTGAGACCTTACGTAGCATTATTTGATGATTTTGACTTGCGTACGTGGTGCATTTCGATTTCTGGAAAATTTAAATGTGATTTTTCAAAGAAAACTTGATTTTTAACCTTTAAAATGGTTGGAGTTGGCCACCGTCAACATTATGGGTAAAATGACCTCGAATCAGTATTTTGACAATTCAGGTAGGTTCGTATGATGATTTTGGGCTTCTGCGCATGTTTGGTTGGAGTCCCTGGTGACCCGAGGTCATTCCGGTGGTTATTATGAAAATTTAAATTTTTGCAGTTATGAACTTTGAAATCTTTGTATTTTAATGTGTGATTCTTGATTTTTGTTGTTATTTTGATGGTTTGAGTTCACGAACGAGTTTGTATGAAGTTCATATACTTGTGTGAATGTTTGGAGTGGTGTCCGGGGGGCTCGGTTGAGTTTCGGCCATTCTTGCACAATCTACAACAACTGATGTGTTGCTGGTGCCTTGTGCATCGCGAACGCCGAGCTAGTCTCGTGTTCGTGAACGGTTAATTGAGGTAGGGGTGTTTTACACTATGCAAACGTGAGGGGAAGCTCGCAAAATGGGAGGGCCTGGGAGGATTTTACGTTTGCAAACACAGCAGCCCTCATGCGAACGTGTAGGCATGGGATCTTAGGGGCTGGTAGATGGTTCTTCATCGCGAACGCGACCGATGGATCACGAACGCTGAGGCTTTGGGGGCGATAGCCTTCGCGAACGCGAAGAGGACTTTGCAAACACAATGGCCAGTTGGCCATTGACCTTTGCGAACGCAACAGGTGCTTCGCGAACGCGTAGAGCACCCGACGCCCAGGTGTAAAAGGGCTGAAAATTTGGGATTTAGCTACTTTTCACCATTTTTGAGACCTAGCTAACAAATTGAGGAGCATTTTGAGAAGAATTTCATCCCTACATCATAGGTTAGTAACTTTAACTTGTGTTTTATTTATTTTCATGATTCTTCATAAATATTTATCCCAAAATCTAGTACTTTTAAGTGTAGAAATTGGAATATTTGGGACAATTATGTATATATAATTGTTGTGTGCTGGACATGTTGGTTTTGATTGTTTGGGTTTGAGGAGAGTGAAAACAATAGGGGAGGCACTGTCCAAATTATTACTAACGAGCTTGTCACCCTTTGTGTGATTTTTAATTTACATATCTTAACAATAGTTTCCTTATAGCTCTTTATATTAGCTCGACTATTTTGGAGTTGGTTTTATGTTGTCTTATGGAGGAAAATCATGAATTAAGACTTGAGTGTGTTGTTAATGTTATTGTTATGTACCTTGAAAGAAAGAAGAGTTTAAAGTGTAGCTTTAGTAGTTGTAACTCGAGCTTGTCACTCAACGTATTGTTTGTGTTGGTTGAAAAGTTAAACATGTAGTTACTGGTTGTTGTGATTTTTTTTTGTTATTGGGGACCTGAGGATTGTAAAATAAATAGGGGAGATCCTTCCCATTTTGTTATAGAATAAGCTTGTCATTTGATACATGATAGTTGTATCATTCGTCGCTTGATGATAGCGTCATTATCATTGATTGTAGATTGAGGTGCTGCTCAAGTTAAGCATATTGAGTTGTTGAGAAATTGATGAAAGGTATGTAAAGGCTGTTTCTCTTCTTTCGATGTCTTGAATCCATAGTTAAGTATGTTCCGAACATATTATGCCCAAGAAAAGTCATTCGTAAAGATCCCACATTCTATTATTCCAACTTGCTTGTGACGTAGCTATCCCTTGTTTGTAATTCCTATTCAGTTTAGCATTGTTGCATGTCTAGTTGAGAAATAGAGAGTATGCATGTATCATTTACTGTATTACTATATGCTTACGGAGCTAGACATATGTGTGCCATGCCTTTGGGGCTAGACATATGCCTTCGAGGCTATACAGTTTCCTACCGGGCTATACATTTGCCTATGGGGCAATACAGTTCTCTACGGGGCTATATATATATATATATATATATATATATATATATATATATATATATATATATATATATATATATATACACACACACACCAAGCCCTATATGAGGCCGGATAATTTATTTCGGTATTACTTATATGATATGAGTAAGAGACCGGTAAGTATGTTTTTAGATTATCATTAACACCTCAAATTACATTAAGTCATGTATATAAATTTAGTTTCAGTCATTCAGTTGCCTTACATGCTCGGTACATTATTTTGTACTGATGCCCTTTATACCGTGGGCGCTACATTTCATGCCTGCAGGTCTTGAAAATTAGAAAGATGGGCCTCAGCAGTAGGCACACCAATATATAGCTTGATTGGTAAGCTCCACGTCAACCAGAGTTACCGGTCTAGAGTTTTTGTTGTATATTCAAACAGTCTGGGTAGGCCGAGGCCCTGTCGCGGCCATAATACAGTTTTATTCTCTAGAGGCTTGTAGACAAGTCATGTATGTACATATATCAGCATGGTGGCCTTGTTGGCACGTATAGGTGTGTGTGTGTGTGTGTGTGTGTGTGTGTTTGGGTTGCTTCCCATTCAGTTGAGATTAGTTGTTCATTCCTCAGAATTTCATAGGTTATGGCCTTGCCGGCCTAAGATATTTCAGAACGGTATTCAGTTGGCCTTCTCGGCCTAAGAATTCATATATGTTCAAATAACACAAGTTTCAGTTGGTACGCTCGGTCAAGTAAGGCATTGGGTGCCGGTCTCGCCTACCTATAATTGGGGCATGACAAACTTGGTATCAGAGCAGGTCTGTGTTAGGAGTCGACAAGCCGTGTCGAGTAGAGTTTATTTATGGATATATTATGCACAACATTTATAAACAAGAGGCTACATGGCATTTAGGAGTTAGTTACCCTTCTTTCAGATCTAAATCATGCAGTAGATCTGAGTCAAAGGAGTTGAGTCTAACGTATGTTCTAATGCAGGTTGTAGAGAGATGCCTTCTTCTAGAAGGGTTGTGGCTAGCCAGGAGATTCAGGTAGGATCAAGAGGGGATGCGAGTAGTATGCCCTCCATTTAGATGGACCCATAGAGGATCTGGGTGAGTCACCTTCCCAGGTATCTCCGAGTCCAGCAGTACCAAATGAGCTGAGGGAAGCTCCCGTATCATCAATTCTACCATAGGCTCTATCTAATCATAAGGTAAGGAGAGCTATGCAGATATTGACTATTACACCCTATTTTGTACTAGTCAAAACAAGATTCAACTTATGATTTCTCCGTTGTTGATGAAATCGAGTCGCCACCTAATATTTAAAGGTATACTAAGATACCTATTTAATTACTAAGGCCATGTTCTTTATTAGTCTGCTAACCAGTGCGATTTTGGATAAGGGTTCTTGTTCTTCTAAGGGGAAGGTGTTAGGCACCCCTTAAAATCTACCTGAGGTAGCTCCATAGGACTTAGACTAGATTAAAGGGTTGGTTGTTTGTATTATGCTTAAACTAGTATTAAAGAGGCGACATACCATGTAACTATTTACGAAGACTTAATACTTGAGAAGAGGGTGTATGGTTTTTAAAAGACATGGGTTTAGAAAAGCATATTATTTTAAAGTATTGAACATAATGTTTGTATTTGTAAAAAATATGAGATGGGATTAACTTGCAAATATTTTAAGTGATTAAAGCTATTTATGTAACTATAGCAAAAATATTATAGAGGAATAGGTTAAGATATACCTTGGTGTTCAAAACTCATTTTTTTGAAGAAAATTTCTAGACGTCCCTTTGAATCGGGCGAAGACATTTGTTCAATTTTATGGAAAAGTACAGTTTAAAAGGCTAGTTTAGATTCCACTTCAGGTTTTTGAAAAGAGAGGATATCACCTTTGCTAAAGTTGTTTTGTCCCCAAAAAGCTTCATAAAATCATTAGTAAAGATTAGTATAGACAATTAATAAATTAAGGATATCTATTACTAAATCTAATATTTTTTTTAATCCTATATATTTTTAGGGCTTGCCTAGATTGCCTACATGATTCAAAGAGGTGAAGTAAAGCATTCAATCAAATATGATAATTGTTGTATACATGTGAGAGATATAGACAACGAAATGCAACAAAGGAAGTGAGGTAGTTAAGCAATGAAGCAGTAAAGGAAGAGGATGGACTCTGGTTTTGGGCTTAAAAGAGGCAGGCCCAGCAGATAGCAGAAAACGTACAGTAACTGACTTCAGATTTCCCAAAAATGTAATGACGCGGGGCTTGGGCCTGAATTCTTTGAGAACTCAACATGCCCAACAATTGTACATTTCCAAAAGAAAGCGAGAAGGTCATTAGAAAACAATACTCTATACATATCCATACATGAAACATGTGAGCAAATGAAAAATATAGCAACCTGCAGGTCAAAGCCCCCTTTGAATCCCCCGACACTTCAAAGTTCTCAAAGGTCTCAAGGCCTAGGGCAATGCTTGTTCCAGGGAGAGTAGCCTGACCAAGAGTTAAACTCTACTCCCAAATACCCCGAACCACTAATGACTTATTCTTCCCCACAGGTTTAAGTGCCAATGAGGCACTTTCAATGTGAATGAATCACCATAACAATACCATACCATAGAAGTATATACCCCTCTTAACATAGTCCCATAGAATTCCATAAGGGCATAAAGCAGTTTATCTATGTCATCACAACTATATTTAGAACTAAGTAAGTGATTAGCACATTAGACAGTTCCTAAAGAAAAAATGAGTTTCAAAACACACTATTATGCTACTGTTAAGAGATCATACATCTGGAACCAAACATCCTAAGGACAGAAGAACATAATTCTAGTGTGTGACCACTCATGAATATAGGCGTGCATCTCAATAGCACCCAATCACATTAAACAACAAGTTGACTAAGCCTTAGCCCTTAAGTATACATAGGTTAACAATTAAAACTCATTGCAGATTTATCACTACAGTTAATGTTTTTCAAAGAGTGTAGATCCAGATTCAGTTTAAACAGATTCAGATGATACCAGATCATTAATCTTAGTCATGAAGCATAGACTAACAGTTTGAACAAAGCACTAATGAGTATTGGCAGAAGTTAAGGATAATGATCATAATCATAACTCCTACAAGGATTCTCATCACAACTAGGATTGGAGTTTATCAAAATAAGGTAGGCATACATGTAGTTAATCAAATAGAGACATTGGATGACTTAGGGTCACTAGTATACACATGAGAGGCTAAATAGAGATTAGATCATGGAAAAGTTACTATCATGGCCATTATGTGAGGTTCAAATGATATAGATATCCTCAGAGAGATGGTGACATGCTAAATGTGTTTAGGATTAGACTTCAGGTGTGAGGAGAAACTTAGCTTCAGTATTTTAAATGAACAAATGTATTATCACAACTTGAGTGCGCATCAATATTTTTCATGACTTAAACTCAGTACAAGACAACTTTAGAGAGGTCCAACTACTATCAATATGTGCTTACATATTAGTCATTAACTCGGTTCAAACAACTAACAGAATCACAGAGATGCATAAAGAGATAAAAGTGGACTCAAAGATCATAACAAATATACTAGCACCATAAAGTTAATATGATCTTCATTCAGAACAAAATTGTACTCCATTAGATTTAAAGAACCAATGTGAGTGATAAATAATATTCAAGGCAGGGAAAAATGTTATGCTAAGTAGGCTTAACTCAGATGCACAGATTAAAGATAAATGTTGGACATGAGGGAGCCCTATTCGACTTACTAATATAATGATTGATATTCAATTGCAACAAACATAGACATAACTTAATTCATGAAAGATGGCTTGATCATAGTGGAACACACACAAAGATAGTAGTTGAAGTTATCAAAGAATTGACCTAGTTACCCTAATGAAACTATTTCATATAATGAGGCTCACAGATGTGATTAACAGTGAATATAAATACAAGATTTTCACAGTAATGAGTCAAAGGCTATTTCAGATTACCAAACATTTATATGAAGAAAGAAAGCATCTTACAAATTTAAACTTAGCATAGTTCAACCTCATTAGTAAAAGATTAAACCCTGAGCATTTATATCCCTCTTAGTCACAATTATCAAACAACAACTTCAAGAACATCAGAAGATCTATGCCATTTACTTAATCTAGTAAGCTCATAATTAGCCTTTTCTAGATTTTCCTGCAGGATTTTATTCCTTAAGAAGCTACAACCATCTCCGCTGATGCAAATTAAGATCCTTCTGCTTCAACAGATACTACAAACTCCGGTGATCAGTATAGATCTCACAATGAACCCCGTACAAATAATGATGCCAAATCTTCAAGGCGTGAACAAAGGCTGCTAACTCAAGGTCATGGACAGGATAGTTCTTCTCATGTGTCTTCAACTGGCGCGAGGCATAGGCAATCACCCTACCCTCCTACATCAGAGCACATCCAATACCCACCCTCGAGGCATCACAATACACGGTGTAAGAACCTAAAGCATATGGCAGAACTAACACTAGAGTTGGGGTCAAAGCAGTCTTGAGCTTCTGGAAGCTCTCCTCACACTCAACCGACCACCTGAATGGAGCACCCTTTTGGGTAAATTTGGTCAAGGGCGATGCAATAGATGAAAATTCCTCCACAAAGAAACGGTAATAAACCGCCAAACCAAGAAAGCTCCTAATCTCTATGGCTGATGATGGTCTAGGGTAACTCTGCACCGCCTCTATCTTCTTCGGATCCACCTGAATACCCTCACTGGACACCACGTGCCCCAAGAATACTACTGAACCGAGCTAAAATTCACACTTGGAGAACTTTACATAAAGCTTCTCCTCCCTCAATCTCTACAATACAACCCTCAAATACCGAGCATGCTCATCCTGTCTAGAGAGTACACCAGGATGTCATCAATGAATACAATAATGAATGAGTCCAAATAGGGATGGAATACACTATTCATCAAATGCATGAACGCTGTAGGGGCATTGGTTAGCCCAAAAGACATCACCAAGAACTCATAATGGCCATAACGGGTCCTGAAAGCTGTCTTAAGAATATCCGAATCCCGAATCTTCAGCTGGTGATAACCGAACCTCAAATCAATCTTGGAGAACACCCTCGCTCCCTGAAGTTTGTCAAATAAATCATCAATACGAGGCAGAAGATACTTGTTCTTGACTTTGACCTTGTTCAACTGCCTATAATCAATGCACATCCTTATGGAACCATCCTTCTTCTTTACAAATAGAACCGGTGCACCCCAAGGTGACACACTAGGCCGAATAAACCCCTTATCAAGGAGTTCCTGAAGTTGTTCCTTCAACTCCACCGGTGCCATACGATACGGTGGAATACGAATGGGCTGAGTGCCCGGCACCAAATCAATACCGAAATCAATATCCCTGTCAGGCGGCATGCCTAGCAGGTCTGCAGGAAATACATCCGGGAAATCACGCACCACCATAACAGAATCAATGGAAGGAGTCTCTGCACTAACGTCCCTCACGAAAGCCAAATAGATAGCCAACCCTTCTCAACCATACACTGAGCTTTCAAGTATGAGATCACCCTACTTGGTACATAATCTATAGAACCGCTCCACTTAACCCTCGAAAATCCCGGCATAGTCAACGTCATAGTCTTAGCGTGACAATCTAGAACCACCATGACATGGAGATAACCAATCAATACCCAATATCACATCAAAGTCGACCATACTGAGAAGCAAAAGGTCCACTCAGGTCTCCAGACCCCCAATAGTCACCACACATGACTAATATACGCGGTCCACAACAATAGTATCACCCACATGAGTAGATACATGAACAGATAAAACTAACGACTCACGGGGCATATCCAAAAAATGGGCAAAATACAAGGAAACATATTAATAAGTGGAACTAGGGTCAAATATTACCGAGGCATCTTTGTGAAAAACTGAGAAACTACATGTAATCACAGCATCTGAAGTAATAGCATCTAGTCTGGCAGGGATGGCATAGAAACGGGCCTAACCACCCCCTGATCTGCCTCCCCCTCTCGGGCGACCCCTAGCTGGCTGGGCTCCGCCCCTAGCTGGTTGAGCTCCACCCCTAGCTGGATGGGCTGGTGGTGGAGGAACTAGTGCTGGTGCCAGCGACCGAGTACTCCGCTGTGAAGTCCCACCCAATAGCCTAGGTCAATCTCTTATAATGTGACCAAAATCTCCGCATTCGAAACAATCCCTCATATGATAAAACTGTTGCTCCTGATGTCCAAAAGAACTACCCGAGGATACCTGAGCGGGTGGGGCATGATGAGAACTCTGCACTGGTAGTGCATTGAATGATGACTGGCCCTGCTGATGACTGTGAGAACCATGGCCAGATGATGCAGCATGGTGAAATGGCCGAGCTGACTGAGCCTGTTTGAAATGACGACCTCTACCGTGCTGGAACTGACCCCCAAAAGGAGCACCGCTGAATCCACCTTGACCACGAGGCCTCTTGGCTTCCCTCTCACCCCTCTCCTAACCGCAAACCATCCAATCTACCGAGCAATGTCGACAACCTCATCAAAGGTAGCACCAGACACCCTCTACATGTTCATAAGCAACCGCAGCTGAAAAGTGAGACCATTTATAAACCTCATGATCCTCTCCCTGTATGTGAGAACCAACCAGATAGCATGACAGGCCAACTCCGAGAATCGCATCTCATACTGCTTCACAGACATATCACCATGGCGAAGCTTCTCAAACTGTCTGCGCAGCTCCTCTTTGCGGGAATGAGGCACGAACTTCTCCAAAAAGACCACAGAGAACTACTGCCAAGTAAGGGGTGCTGCGCCAATAGGCCTACACCTCTTGTAAGTCTCCCACCATCTGAGTGCAGCCCCAGAAAACTAAAAAGTAGTGAATGAGACCACACAAGTCTCCAGAATACCAGTTGTACGGAGTATCCTCTAACACATGTCCAAGAAGTCCTGGGCCATCCTCTCTCTCTATGCCACTGAAAGGTGGAGGTTGGTGTAACACCCCGAAAATTTTTGAAGAACTTAAGTCTAAAACACGATAAAATTTGCAAAGAAAATAATATTTCATGGTGCCGGACTAGGCTCGGACTTTTTGGGTTGAACAATGCATCGAAATGTAAAAGAAATTTTTTGGCGGAATTGTGCATTTCTGCGGTCCATTATGCGACCGCAAAATCACTCTGCGGACCACATAATGGCCGCAAAGTGAGGCAGTTAATGGGGCATATTGGAAGCAATTAATTATGCGGTCGACTATGCGACCGCATAATGGTTATGCAGATCGCATAGTGACCGCATACACAGACAGTTCTTATGGCTATTTTGTAACAAATTATGCGACCGATATGCGGTCGCATATGCGACCACAGAACCTATTCCGGAGCTCCATTTTTGGGTTTTTAAAACCCGACCCTATTTCGTTAAATACACTCTTTGGGCTATTTTTGAGATATAATCTGATATTTTAGAGTGAGAGAGAGTGCCTAGAGTGAGAAGGTGTTCTTCAATAAATTTTCTTCAATTATTGCTCAAGTTTTGGAAGATTAAGAAGGGAAGCTCACTAGGTCTTCATCCTAGAGGTAAGATTCTACACCCTAAACCCTAACTTCAAAATTTTCTCAAAAGGGGTAACTAGCAAGATAATTTTTGGGCATGAGAGTTGTTTATTTTACATGCATGTGTTATCAAAGGGTGTAGGAAGATTTTTTAGCTAAAAATTGTAAATATTGGGTTGTGGGATGATGGAATCCTTCATAAAAAGGACATTGAAACCTTATGCACACCTAGTGTTTGATAAAATGCTCAAGTGAGCTAGAACAATGATCATCTTCCAAATTTTGATTCAATTTGTTATATTTCTACAATAGATTGAAGTTGCTAAGAATTCCGGAACATTTTAGAGTTTAAGGAAGCTCAAGTGAGGTATGTTGGATAAACTCTTCTCTTAGAATTGAATCCCACGATATTCATGTAAATTATGTAAGTCCCGAGTGATTCATTATAAAACTGGCTATTCCGAGTAATATTGGGTTAAAAGATTTTCAACAAGCATCCCAAATGATTTATTCATGTTATGTTACCAATTGAGGATGTGTTAAAATATGGGATGCGCATTAATAATATTTCGACTTTAAGTCATGTTCAAAATAAAGGCTATTATGCCAAATTTTGTGAAATATCTCTATGTGCCTTAGACTCTAAATTGCTCACATATGGATTACACACCTTGATTTGAATTGTATTTGTTGTTGATGGTGATAATTATATTTGAAATTGATAAGGTGAGCATGAAATACTGAATATGGCCAACGTGCCAAGAATGATCTCCTAATTATGGCCATTAGTGCCAATGAAATGAAAAGATGTGAAAGTAATATGAAATGCGATGATTGATCTAAAAATGTTGATGTCTCAAATAAGACGGCCTAGCCGATCGGGTCGTGATCAGACACCATGCCGCAGACATGGTGGTGATTGTGCTGGAAATTGGTAATGAGAGTAATTGTGGTTGATATCCCTAATGGATGGCCTAGCCGATCGGGTCGTGATTGGACTCCGTGTTAAAAACGGTGGTATTGATATTGAGAGTAATTGTGGTTGATGTCACTAATGGATGGCCTAGCCGATCGGGTCGTGATCAGACTCCGTACTAAATTTACGGTGGTATTGGTATTTATGGTAATTGTGGTTGATTCTCTAATGAGATAGCCTAGCCGATCGGGTCGTGATCGGATTCCGTGCTAAATGTATGGTGGCATTGGTATTGTGAATACTAGTATTGCGGACAACGGTATATAGATACTAAAGATCTCCCAATGTGAGATATGAAAATTAATTTGAACGCTGTCTTGATCCTAAATTGAGGTTTGATGTTGATTAAGGCTTTCATTGATATTATGATAATCTTTTTTTTATTAATTGTCATTCTATTGATAGGGTGTTTAGTTATACATACTAGTACTATTCGACGGTACTAACGTCCCTTTTACGGGGGGCGCTGCATCTTTCAATGGATGCAGGTGGTTCAACAGCAGGAGATATTGATCAGTGATAGCAGTGCACCTTTTTCTCAGCTGACTTGGTGAGCCCCACTTTATTCCGGGGTCATGAATCTTTTGTACTTGTGTATCCTGTTGGAGTTATAACCGGGGCCTTGTTGCCGGCATTATCATGGTACCCTTCTTTATCTATAGAGGCTCCATAGACATAGCGTGGTTTGTGTATTGGTGTTGTGGAAAGACAAACTATGTTATGTTGTGGACGTGTTACTTGTCCATTTGAGACTTTAAAAATGATGAAACTATTGGAAATGAATTGGTATTGTAGACATGAACACATTTTCGTCTAATTAATGATAATATGTGTTATCGATGAATTTGGGTAGAATGAAATCTAACAGGCTTGCTCGGTCGGGTTCACTCGGTTGAGAGCCGATCGCGCTCCTCGATTTTGGGACTTGACAAACTTGGTATCAGAGCCTAATGTTTTAAAGTGTCCAAGGATGTCTCGGAGCCGTGTCTAGTAGAGTCCTTATTATCGGTGTGTTGTCGACCACATCTATAATTAGGATGCTACATGGGCATTTAGGAATATTATCCTTCTTTGATATTCTGAATCGTGCGATGAAACTAGTTGTGAAACTGTTCTTTCTCCAACTCGTGCGTTGAGGTTCAAGGTAAGTTTAAATGCTCTTTTGGTTTATTCCAAGTAATGTTGTCATGTGACATGACGAAAGGGTAGAGGCCTGAATATTAAACAGATGACACATGTATCATGTTGAATGAATAGTATGACATATGAGACAAGTATATCATACCATGAGCATACTTTATATGAGAAGAGTGCTAGAAGTGATTACCCACCTCGAAAGAGGCAGTGACGTGATAAATGAGACATAAGCTTAACTAGTACATGTGGATAGTGTGGGAACCATGTACATGATTCTAAGATGTAAACATGTTACATAGGCATGTGATATATGAAAGGCATGGCCTGGAGAGTAATGATAAATGTGTAGGTCTCTCACAGGAGACAAGAAGTTATGAAAAAAGAGTTAAGTGAACCCATAATGAGAAGACCCTAGCACTATAAATATTATAAAATCCCAGGAATGTGCGAAGTGGTGTTATACTCCTAAAATGATATTGACACGAAGGATTTGGATCCCGAGCCAATATGGCTGAATAGGAGTAGAGAACTTATGAGGTTAATACCATGGGGACTTAAATCTCCCTAATACCCAATCATATACAAGAGGACTATAGATGTGAAACATATGTCCTTCAAATTGCTAAATTCAAGACTTGTGTCGAAAGGTGAAACATTCACCCCAAGAGGGGGAGGAAGGGCCATGGAGAGGCCACTTAAATACAATGAAACAAAAGTAAGACCACGTAGCTATGATGTTTGAATATTTTGTTGAAGATAGGTGTAGTCTAGAAAAGAGATAATGGGTAGCATGATTCTCTGAAAGGATATGCTAATGATAGACCACTAGTACACCAAAAATAAGGTGGAAGGTTAAGAAATGTAAATTCTTCAAATGTGGAAATATACATGACAAGGTCAATGATACTAGAAACTAAGAGTAAGGTTTGCAAACGGGTTTTATACATGTCAAAGAGTCAGGGACAATGGAACCCAAGGAAGTACTACAGATCAAATGTGAAAGGCTTGCGAGTTTGAGTTAACCACGGATTTGCGATTTAGCTAAACTTCTAAGGCTTTATGAAAGACAGAACGAGTGGGAAAGATAAATGCAATGTTATAATAACCCAAGAGTGCATCGATACTTGATGAAGAGTCTCTTAAGAATCTTACAAGCAAGGAAGTGTTAAGTGATACACGGATGAACACACTTTCCCACGGATATCCCAATAAGTGTCGAGAGGCGAGCAGGATGAATTCCCAACTAAGGGAAAATACCACGTAACATATGGAAGGGCGCATAGCTATTCACTAACTAGGGAGAATGAGGCGAGCAAAATTAGAAGAAAAAAATCTATAAATTGAGATGGTCATGGTTATCGCAAAATAGTTCGTATCAGAATGGTGGACTCGCCTAGAGTACAAGTATTAATGGAAGATATAAAGGATCAACTATAATGCAGCCGACTTGAGTGATGCCGAATATCAACTAAAAGATATAGAGGGAGTTCATGTCTACATATTACATTGTAAAGTGAGACTATTGGTGATGAAGTGGTGGTGTGATAAACTCAACAAACCAGACATAATGATACTACGAGTTCATGGGAGGCAAACAAGTGTGTGGAACAATAAGGTTGTCAACTATGAATTAAGGGAAAAATAGGATGGGAGTGAATGCTCTAGTCACAAAGGAAATATAGTATCAACATATTGTCTAGACCAAAGGGGAAATGTTTGAAACAGATTAAGAGAGGATGAACACTTGTTACGAACCAAACATATTTAACATGATAGCTCTTAGGTTGCAATACCAGGAAACACTATTGGTAACTACAATATGGGGAATACGGTGAGTTACTCATCGAGAATGAAATCAGGTGGACTAAGTCCTACACTTATAAGGAAAACAAGAAGTCGTCATTGAAGAATTTAGGAGGATCTCAAGTTTCAGAAAAGGCCGTGTTCGGGTTAAATATATATGAAGGGTATCGATATGTGTTTTGGAAAGTGTTTAGAAGTAAAGAGGAATCGTGAGAATGTTCACCAGGGAAGTATAGTGGTTTCTTAAAATCCTATAAGACTTATAATGAGGAAAGAGGATGGCTAAGAAATATCTGAGCACGATGTTATTTCACATTCGAGGCTATGCCATGAAAGTTGATGTTATCAGTGTGTGCGTGCAAGCTAGTAGATGTTATTCATTTGAAACAGATGGTCCAATAAGAAAATTGACCTAGTAATGTCTTTTGTTGAGAAATTTGGAAAAAACAAGTTGCAAGTACTAATAAGATTGTAACCGTATCAAGGAAATATTTGTAGGACTAAATTCCTAGGAGGTCATATGAAAGAGAAATCTGATATAGATGTTTCACTAATGATGAAATATGGCAAGATGATCATTTATGCCTCTAGGCAACTCAAAAATCATGAGAAAAATAATCCAACACATGACTTAGGACTGGCGGATGTGATTTATACATTAAAGATTTGGCATCATTAATTGTATGGGGTCCGGGTGGACATATTCACGGACCAAAAGATCTTTCAATATATTTGCAAGTAGAAGAAATTGAATCTAAGGTAGAGAAGATGTCATGAGTGACGTAATGATTACGATATCAATATTCTATATCATCCGGGGAAGCCAATGTTGTGGCGGATGCTCTTACCCAGAAATCTATGGGTAGCTTAGAATACTTGGAGGCATACCAAAGGCCATTGGCCAAGGAAGTTCACCGATTGGCTAGTTTAGGAGTTCGTCTTGCGGACTCTAGTGAAGGAGGGGTAATTGTGCAAAATAGGGTTGAATCATCACTTATTGTGGAAGTCAAAGAGAAGTAATACAATGATCCATTGTTGGCACAATTGAAAGAGGGTATTCATAAACATAAGACTATGTCTTTTTCTCTCGGCTTGGATGATGGTACACTAAGGTACCAATGGTGGTTATGTGTTCCAAATGTGGATGGTCTTTGGGAAAGAATCATGACTGAGGTTCACACTTCTAAGTATTCCGTGCACCCGGGTTCTACGAAAATGTATCATGATCTTAAAGAGGTCTATTGGTGGAACGATATGAAGAGAAATATAGTAAAATGTTTTACGAGATGTCCAAATTGTCAGCAGGTGAAGGTCGAACACCAGAAGCCCGGTGGGTTGGCACATAATATAGAAATTCCAATGTGTAAGTGGGAAATGATTAATATGGACTTTGCGGTAGGATTGCCTCGTACTCCTCATAAGCTTGACTCGATTTGAGTGATTGTGGATCGACTCACGAAATCAGCACACTTTTTGCCGGTTAAGTCTACCGACAAAGTGGAGCAGTATGCTCAATTGTATATCAAAGAAATAGTCAGATTGCATGGCCCCCCAGTTTGCATCATTTCTGATCGGGGAGCACAATTCAATGCTAATTTTTGGAAGAAATTTTAGCAAGGTTTGGGTACTCAGGTGAATCTTAGTATAGCCTTTCACCCGCAGATTGACGGGCAAGCAGAGCAGACTATTCAGACGCTTGAGGATATGTTGTGTGCTTGTGTTCTAGACTTCAAAGGTAGCTAGGATGATCATTTACCATTCATAGAATTTGCATACAACAATAGCTATCATGCTAGTATTCAAATGGTACCGTTCGAGGCTTTATATGGTAGGAGATGTAGATCTCCCCTTGGGTGGTTCGAAATTGGGGAAGCAGAGTTGATAAGGCCATACCTCGTGCATCAGGCTATGGAAAAAGTTAAAATCATTAAGGAGCGGTTAAAGACTGCTCAGAGTCGTTAGAAATCCTATTCAGATGTTCGTCGTATGGATTTGGAATTCAAAAAAAAAGATGATTGGGTATTCTTGAAAGTTTCCCCCATGAAGGGTGTAATGCGATTTGGTAAGAAAGGGAAATTGAGTCCGAGGTATGTTAGATAGTACAAAATCATTCAGAGAATCAGTGAGGTGGCATACAAGCTTAAACTACCACCTGATATGTCATTAGTACACCCGGTGTTTCATGTGTCGATGTTGAAGAAAGTAGTTGGAGATCCGACACTCATTGTTTCGATTGAAACTATTGAGGTAAATGAGAAATTGACTTACGAAGAGATTTCGGCTTCTATTATTGATCGCCAAGTCCGAAAATTGAGAAATAAAGAAATTGCCTCCGTAAAAGTGTTGTGGCAAAACCAACAGGTTAAAGAGGCTACTTGGGAGGCCGAGGAAGAAATGAAGAAATATTATCCTTATTTGTTTGAATAGCCATGTATTTATAAAGTTGTGATCTATGAGAAATATTCTATTGTGATCTATGAGAAATATTCTAAGAGTTGCTTTCTATGAATTTTGTATCATTTGTACAATTGGCGTTAAGGTTGTTCCTTTCTGGAAATATATTATTTGTGAGACCACAGTTGGTGTTATTTTGTATTATGTTACGTTGTTGGATTATGTATATGCTGTTAGGATGTGTTTCTGGGGCTCTCTGACAGGTGGATAGGCCTAGTTACAAGGGAAACTCTGGCGAAATTTTTGGAAATTTTGGGAGTTCGTCAAATTTAGGGGTTGCTCGAATGTGGTATGAAATAAACTGAGTTGCATAAGATGTTAATAACAGGTTTTGACCCTCATTTAAGGACGAATGATCCAAAGCGGGGGAGAATGTAACACCCCGAAAAATGTTGAAGAACTTAAGTGTAAAATCCGGTAAAATTTGCAAAGAAAATAATATTTCATGGTGCCGGACTTTTTAGGTTGAACAATGCATCGGAAAGTAGAAGAAAGTTTTTGGCGAAAGTGTGCATTTCTGCGAAACATTATGCGACCGCAGAATCATTCTGCGGACCGCATAATGGCCGCAGAGTGAGGCAGTTAATTGGGCCAATTGGAAGCAATCATGCAGTCGACTATGCGACCGCATAACTGTTATGCGGTCCATTATGCGACCGCATAATGGTTATACGGATCGCATAGTGACCGCATACACAGACAGTTCTTGTGGCTATTTTGTAACCAATTACGTGACCGATATGCGGTCCGCATAACCATTATACGGTCGCATATGCGACCGCAGAACCTGTTCCGGAGCTCCATTTTTGGGTTTTTAAAACCCCACCCTATTTCGTTAAATACACTCTTTGGGCCATTTTTGAGACATAATCTGATATTTTAGAGTGTGTGAGAGTGCCCTAGAGTGAGAAGGTGTTCTTTTATAAATTTTCTACAATTCTTGCTCAAGTTTTGGAAGATTAAGAAGGGAAGCTCACTAGGTCTTCATCCTAGATGTAAGATTCTACACCCTAAACCCTAACTTCGAAATTTTCTGAAAAGGGGTAACTAGCAAGATAATTTTTGGGCATGAGAGTTGTTTATTTTACATGCATGTATTATCAAAGGGTGTAGGAAGATTTTTGAGCTAAAAATGGTAAAGATTGGGTTGTGGGATGATGGAATCCTTCATAAAAAGGACATTGAAACCTTATGCACACCTAGTATTTGATAAAATGCTCAAGTGAGCTAGAACAATGATCATCTTCAAAATTTTGATTCAATTTGTTATATTTCTACAATAGATTGAAGTTGCTAAGAATTTCGGAATATTTTAGAATTTAAGGAAGTTCAAGTGAGGTATGTTGGCTAAACTCTTCTCTTAGAATTGAATCCTACGATATTCATGTAAATTATGTAAGTCCCGAGTGATTCATTATGAAACTGGCTATTCCAAGTAAGATTGGGTCGAAAGATTTTCAAAAAGCATCCCAAATGATTTATTCATGTTATGTTACCAATTGAGGATGTGTTAAAATATGGGTTGTGCATTAATAATGTTTCGACTTTAAGTCATGTTCAAAATGAAGGCTATTATGCCAAATTTAGTGAAATATCTCTATGTGCCTTAGACTCTAAATTACTCACATGTGTATTACACACCTTGATTTGAATTGTATTTGTTGTTGATGATGATAATGATATTTGAAATTGATAAGGTGAGCATGAAATACTGAATATGGCCAACGTGCCAAGAATGATCTCCTAATTATGGCCATTAGTGCCAATGAAATGAAAAGATGTGAAAGTAATATGAAATGCGATGATTGATCTAAAAATGTTGATGTCTCAAATAAGACGGCCTAGTCGATCGGGTCGTGATCGAAAATTATGTCGCAGATATGGTGGCGATTGTGCTGGAAATTGGTAATGAGAGTAATTGTGGTTGATGTCCCTAATGGATGGCCTAGCCGATCTGGTCATGATTGGACTCCGTGTTAAAAACGGTGGTATTGATATTGAGAGTAATTGTGGTTTATGTCCCTAATGGATGGCCTAGCCGATCGAGTCGTGATCGGACTCCGTACTAAATTTACGGTGGTATTGGTATTTATGGTATTTGTGGTTGATTCTCTAATGAGATAGCCTAGCTGATCGGGTCGTGATCGGACTCCGTGCTAAAAGTATGGTGGCATTGGTATTGTGAACACTAGTATTGCGGACAATGGTATATCGATAATAAAGATCTCCCAATGTGAGATATGAAAATTAATTTGAACACTGTCTTGATCCTAAATTGAGCTTTGATGTTGATTTAGGCTTTCATTGATATTATGATAATCTTGTTTGTATTAATTGTCATTCTATTGAGAGGGTGTTTAGTTATACATACTAGTACTATTGGATGGTACTAACGTCACTTTTGCCAGGGGCGTTGCATCTTTCAATCGATGTAGGTGGTTCCACAGCAGGAGATATTGATCAGTGATAGCAGTGCACCTTTTTCCCAACTGACTTAGTGAGCCCCACTTTATTCCGAGGTCATGAATCTTTTGTACTTGTGTATCCTGTTTGAGGTATAGCCGGGTCCTTGTTACCGGCATTATCATTGTACTCTTCTTTATCTATAGAGGCTCCGTAGACATAGTGTGGGTTGTGTATTGGTGCTGGGGAAAGACAAACTATGTTATGTTGTGGACGTGTTACTTGTCCATTTGAGACTTTAAAAATGATGAAACTATAGGAAATGAATTGGTATTGTAAACATGAACACATTTTCGTCTAATTAATGATAATATGTGTTATCTCTATTCATGGATGAATATGTAGAATGAAATCTAACAGGCTTCCTCGGTCGGGTTTACTCGGTTGAGCGCCGGTCGCGCTCCTCAGTTTTGGGGCGTGAAAGCTGGAGTCTCCCAAACCTCTCCAACCTATGCTGATCATCTTCGCGTATAGTAGGAACCACATAATCCTGAGCATCTGCTACCGGCTGGACTGGTGGTGTCTCCGGTGTCTAGAGTCCTTGAACAACCTGCCCGCGTGTGCGAGCGGCGGTCATCGAGATAGAGACTGCTTGAGCAAGGCTGGTACACGCTGTCAAAATCTGAGCTAGGGCCTCCTGAAGGCCTGTGATAGCATCCTAGGAAGCTCAAATCTATTCAAGAACAAGAATGAAGCTTTGGAATCTCAAAGAGGGTCTTTAACAAGATGTCAAGCTAAAAAGTTTCAAAACAAGGTCATTAGACTTCAAGTGCAAGTAAAGAAGTTGTTAATTGGGATGGAGAGCTCAAGGATAAAGGATATGAGTTGTCTAGGTATTATAATTATTTTATGGTCCAAATTCATGTCCAAGAAAAGGTGGATTAGATCCCAAGAGACATCCTCTGAAGAAGGTCCAAATTAGGCCACTATTGGATATATTTGGCACTTAATAATGTGTCCAAACTTGCAGCCCAATAAGTCCTACATGAAGCCACGTTTTTATAACATAAAAAGTACTTACTTGCTGCCAAAGAAAGGTTCAATAGGCGTGATAGAAGTTGGGTACAAGTTAGTGCCAAGTTGCTTGCAAGTTGCCTTCAAGATTTCCAAGATCCTATCCATGATTGGTTTGTGACTTTCAAGATTCTATACGAGATTGGTTTTAACTTATTTCCATATGTTTTGGTACTAGATTTATTGCTTTCCTAGGTAGTTAAGGTTATGTTTTCCTTTTCCTAAGATTGTTGGAGTTACTTTCCAAGATTGACTTGGTTTTTGTTTCCTAGTGTTTTTCCTTTTCATAAGGTATTTGGACTTGTTGTCCAAAGTAGTTTAGGACTCTATTTCCTAGTTTTTAGGTAGGAATTTCATGACCCCCTCTCTATATAAAGGGGTGTCGTCTTTTTTTTAGATTTTAGATTATTATAGACTATTATCAATAAAAATTGTGAGATATTTCTTGCACTCTTGTGTGTGGCTACTCTTGGATTTATTCTCCAACCTTCAAGACTCAACTTAAGGTGGTAAGATTAAACTATTTCAAAATCTTAGATCACTTCTAGGTATTCAAAAAAGGTGATAAGTTTAGGCTTATTGTTGTTCTTGTTATTCTAAAGGGTCGAGTTTCACAATCTATCTCTTGTTTTATTCTCTACCAAAGGCGATTAGTTCTTTGTAAGCTAATTGTTGTTGTTAGGATTCAACTTCAAGAATAGACTTCTTGAATTCAAGAAACTCTTTCTTCAATTCAATCTACCTTTAATTTTCCGTTATTTTTTTGTTTCTTTATTTTCTTTTAGCTTTCGCATGTTTCTTGATTTTCTTTAGTAATTCTTGGACACCTATCGTGTTGTTATCAAGTGGTATCAGAGCATAGGCTAATCAAGATTTCAATCTTGATAATCTTGGGAGGTTCTTGAGCAAAACAAAACCAAAAAAAAAAAAAAAATGAAAATTAGCCAAAAGAAAAGCATAATGGCTCATTATTATTTGTATAATTCAAGTGTTATTTGGTTTCCAAGTCAAGAAAGGAAACAAGAAGAGGGGATCCTAGTTCTTGAAGATTAAGGTAACTTCTTTCCTTATTCTTGTGGGTTTTGGGTTTCCTAAATTCGTTCCTTTTTTTTTCTACATAACCAATTATTATTCTTCCAAGGTTTGGTCCTTCACTTTCCTTTTCTTTTTCTAACTCCACATTCTTATCACTAAGGGTTGTGACTAGTAAGGTTTATTAATAAATCTAAAGATTAACGACCAAGAGTTGCTTTGAGTGGAAAAAGACAAGAAAGGCGAGAACATTAGAGGAAAAAACCAAATTTGAGAGATACATAATTCTTCTAATCTTTGTTCAAGATATTTCAAACATGTAGTTATAGTGAAAGGAGTCGGGCTATGACTCAACAACTTGAAAAGTCGAATTTACAATATACCGAATGGAAGGAAGATAATGGTAAAATTATTTTTCAAACAAGAGCTAAAGTGATGTCTGCGATTTGTGCCCTTAGAATTGACAAAGAGTTTGGCTATAACTCAATTAACACTTATATGGTTGAAAAATTGAACTTGCCTTGTGTTGAGCATATTGAACCCTACATGTTGAGAGGAGTAAAGGTAGATAAAAGAGTGTTATTACTATTCTCCATTGGAAGGTATGAGGATGCGATTTAGTGTGATGTGATTCCCATGAATAATTATCATATCTTCTATAGGTTTATAGGTTTATGACATGGAGTTTCCTAAAGCCGTTGCTAAGCTGGAATCATTGCATAAAAGAATACAAGGTGATCATGTTCCATTACTAAATAAGTCCAAGTATGATATGTATAATTTATTCATTCACATTATTGGCCTTCCTAGAACACCTAAGGTATTTTTGGAGGTAATGAACTATACACTTATTTCTTATGTTGGTGACTTTATAATTTTTGTGGATGATGATATTTTGATGCATTTCAAGTCATTAACTGTAATATCTAAGTTAAAGTGCAAGTAATTTGCTTCCTTTTGAAATTGAGTATGACATAGATGATTATGCATTTCAACTTGGTAGAAAGAGGCATGAAATTTATGAGAAGAGACTTCCTAATGAGTTAAATGTTCTTTCTTCTCTTATTCAAGTGTCTAATGAGTTTTCATGTGATAAATTGCGAGAATGTGAGTTTTGTTGTTTGATGGGAAGTCATTCCTCTAGGCATGTTGATTGTGAGCCTGTAAAAGTGTTTGCTACTATTAAAGAGGATATGCATGATTATTGTGACGTTAGTGATCAAATACTTTTTCATGAACCTATCTATGACTCTTTCTGTGACAGTTTGAGCAATTATGTAGAATCAATTGATGTAGCGAATATTATTGGGAAAAGTTATAATCATGAGCTTGAATGTATTGAAATTTGTACTTTGGAATTTATGGGTTCTTCTGATCTTTATGAGAATTTATGTGCTTCTTTGAATAACTTACATGTAGAAGAATCCATGGGATTTATAATTGATACTTGGCTATATCATAAGAGTGTTTTATTTGATACATGTGGCAGAGATACTTGTGTTAAATGGATGCATGACCAATATTTTATAATTTATTTGGCATGCACATGTTTGGACTACCTTATTGACAAGATCACATTGCAAATTTCATTACATAGTGCATCTAAGAGAGGTTTTTATTAGACAACTCTAAGTAGGCATAAATTTTATTGGGATGATGATGTCCATATACTTTATAAAGGAGTATTTACACCTATTAGGCTTAATTGGGTTAAGTGGACACATGGTCACTATCTTGTTTTATTCCTACCATTTTTTCAGATTAGTGGATACCATTTACTAGTGCGTGACTTCTTTTTCTTGCAAGGTTGAAATTCGAGGACGAATTTTTTTCAAGAATAGGGGAGTGATAGCATCCTAGGAAGCCCAAATCTATTCAAGAATAAGAATGAAGCTTTGGAATCTCAAAGAAGGTCTTTAACAAGATGTCAAGCTAAAGAGTTGCAAAACAAGATCATTAGACTTCAAGTGCAAATAAAGAAGTTGTTAATTGGGATGGAGAGCTCAAGGATAAAGGATATGAGTTGTATAGGTATTATAATTATTTTATGGTCCAAATTCATGTCCAAGAAAAGGTGGATTAGATCCTAAGAGACATCCTCTGAAGAAGGTCCAAATCAGGCCACTATTGGACCTATTTGGCACCTAAAATGTGTCCACACTTGCAGCCCAGTAAGTCCTACATGAAGCCACATTTTTATAACATAAAAAGGACTTACTTGCTGACAAAAAAGATTCAATAGGCATGATAGAAGTTGGGTACAAATTGGTGCCAAGTTGCTTGCAAGTTGCCTTCAAGATTTTCAAGATCCTATCCATGATTGGTTTGTGACTTTCAAGATTCTATCCGAGATTGGTTTTAACTTATTTCCATATATTTTGGTGCTAGATTTATTGCTTTCCTACGTAGTTAAGATTATGTTTTCCTTTTCCTAAGATTGTTGGAGTTACTTTCCAAGATTGACTTGGTTTTTGTTTCCTAGTGTTTTTTCTTTTCCTAAGGTATTTGGACTTGTTGTCCAAAGTAGTTTAGGACTTTATTTCCTTGTTTTTAGGTAGGAATTTCGTGACCCCCTCTCTATATAAAGGCGTGTCGTCTTTGTTTTTAGATTTTAGATTATTATAGACTATTATCAATAAAAATTGTGAGATTTTTCTTGCACTCTTGTGTATGGCTACTCTTGGATTTATTCTTCAACCTTCAAGACTCAACTTAAGGTGGTAAGATTAAACTCTTTCGAACTCTTAGATCCCTTCTAGGTATTCAAGAAAGGTGATAAGTTTAGGCTTATTATTGTTCTTTTAATCTAAAGGGTCGGGTTTCACAATCTATCTTTTGTTTTTAATTCTCTACCAAAGGCGATTAGTTCTTTGTTAGCTAATTGTTGTTGTTAGGATTCAACTTCAAGAATAGACTTCTTGAATTCAAGAAACTCTTTATTGAATTCAATCTATCTTTAATTTTCCGTTGTTTTTTTGTTTCTTTATTTTCTTTTAGCTTTCGCATGTTTCTTGATTTTCTTTAGTAATTCTTGGACCCCTATCGTGTTGTTATCAGCCTGGAATAACAATAGGCACAGGTGGTGCCTGAGCTAGTGCACCAACAACTGGAATCTCGTCCTGATCTGGGACAACTGGTGGATCTGCAGGTACTGCCCCAGCTGTTGTGCGGGCTGCACCTTTGCCCTACTATGGCCTCTACCGTGGCCCCAGCCTCTTACGGCCCTGGATGGTGGTACTGGTGGCTGGCCCTCCTGACTGATAGCACGAGTCCTTACCATCTGTGAGAGAATGAAACAACAGGTGTTTAATTAACAGAATAAACAGATTCGCATGACAAGAATCCAAGAATATGAAATTTTCCTAAGGGTTGTGCAGCCTCTCGAAGATAGGTACAGACATCTCCGTGCCGATCCGCAAGACTCTACTAACCCGCTCATGACTCGTGAGACATATGTAACCTAGGGCTCTGATACCAACTTGTCATGACCCAAAACCTAACCCGTCGTGATGGAGCCTATCACGGTACTAGGCAAGCCGACCTTTCCAAAACTCTTTCAAAATTTAACAGAAGTGAATTAAGACATCTAAAATAACCTGAGTTTTTCATAAATACAGGGTAAAACCCAAATAAAACATAAGTGCGGAAAAATAGCCCGACATCGGGGTGTCACTAAGTCATGAGCATCTAGATAACCAACTAATACAACCAGTGTCTAAGTATCAATACAAGACAGAAAGAAATGTAGTAGGAGAGACAAGGTCATGCGGACGCCGGCAGCTACCTCGTAGTCTCTGGTACCCGATCGTGCATGAACTGAACGACCTCCGTGATCAAACACACCAGGATCTGCACATGAAGTACAGGGTGTAGGATGAGTACAACCAACTCAGCAAGTAATAGAAATAAATAAGGAACTGAGAAGTAGTGAAGAGCTATACAGTACAATTCATTTTAAAAAATTTCAGTAAAGAGTGAACATGCTTTCAAATTTTGTGGTATAAGTCAAATCAGTTCGCGCTCATGTAAAACAGATATGAATCTTCCAAACATTTCACAATAAGATCAGATAACAACTAAGTGCAACCATAAATAAACTCAAGTACAGCCACTCAAGGCAGCAGTCACTCAACCCATATCAACAGCTCACACTCTCGACTCTCAGCCCTCAATGCACACTCTCAATAGGTACCTGCGCTCACTGGGGGTGTTCAGACTCATGAGGGGCTCCTACAGCCCAAGCGTTATAAGCACGAACAACTCACGTGCTATAATAGCATATCTGGATCTGCACGAACAACTCACGTGCCATAGTATAAACATAAGGATCCGCACGGATAACTCACGTGCCATAGAACAATACCTCACAACCAGGCCTTCGGCCTTACTCAGTCATGAACCTCGCTAGTCTTATAACTCTCATTAAGGAAAGGGAAAGCGGCCCAAATCAAAGTGTTACAGTATATCATCGGGGAAAAATAAATAACAGAGACTGAGGTAAACATGTACAAGAATCACTATGACTGAGTATAACTACCATGAGCAAGAATATAGACTAAGCATGATTTTTAACATGAAAGGCAGTCAAGTTCTAGTAGACAGGAATGCATATAAACACAATTAAAGGCAATTAGACTTCACAGTCTCCCGGGGCGGACCAAGTCTCAATCCCTCATGGCATAAATTCACACGCCCGTCACCTCCAAATAGTCGCATTATACCAAACTCCGGGTTTCATACCCTCAAGGCGAGATTTAAAATTCTTACTTACCTCAAACCGATCAAATCCCTACTCTGCGATGCTCTTGCCCCTCGATTCGGCCTCCAAATGCTTTGAATCTATTCAAAATCAGTACAATACCATCAATTTATGCTAAAGGAATGAATTCCACAAGAAAAACTACCAATTTAGACCAAAACCCGAAATTCACTCAAACCTGGCCCCTAGGCCCACGTCTCGAAATCTGACAAAGGTTACAAAACTAGAAAGCCCATTCACTCATGAGTCCAAACATACAAAATTTATCAAAATACGACCTCATATGGTCCCTCAAATTCCCAAATCAAACTCTCAAAATTCCAAGCCCTAACCCCTCATTTTCACCCCTAATTTCCACTAATTACATGATTAAACAATGAAAAATCACCATAAACACGAGTATTAAGGCTCAAGCAACTTACCTCAATGAAAACCCCCTTGAATCCCTCTTCAAATCACTCCCAAAAGCTCCAAAACCGACTGAAAATGGTGAAGAATGTACCAAAATTCGCGAAGTGTGCAATATATACATTCTGCCCAGGCTTTTCGCACCTGTGGCCTGTTCTTCAAGCCTGTGGGACCGTGCCTGCAGTCAAATTACCGCTCCTGTGAAACTCACTTAATTCCTCAGCCTCTGCACCTGCGCCCAAGCCTCGCACCTTCGGGCTCACAGGTACTGCCAAATCCTTCGCGCTTGCGCTCCAGCTTCAGCTTCCCAATTTCCGCATCTACGATCCACCACTCCGCGCCTGTGACCTCCTCACTTCTTCTTCTGTGGGCACCTTTCCGCATATGCGACCTCCCCTACGCACCTGTGGACCCAGCCTACATCAACTCCGTCCGCACCTACGAACTCCCACGCGCACCTGCGACCTCGCATTTGCGGCTCCCCCTATGCAGGTGCGGAAATATCAGTAGCAGCAACTTCAGTTACATTTTCCAACTTCAAAACAAATCCGCTAACCACCCGGAATCGCGCCGAGACCCTCGGGACCTCAACCAACCATATCAACAAGTCATATATCAACATACAAACTTAGTCGAGCCTTCGAATCACTCAAAATAACATCAAAACACCAAATTACCCTCGGATTCAAGCCTAATAACTTCTAAAGTTCCAAATTCGACAACCGATGCCGAAACCAACCAAACAACGTCCGAATGACCTCATATTTTACACACACATCATAAATGACACCACGAACCTACTCCAACTTCCGAAATTCCATTTCGACCCCGATATCAAATTTTCCACTACCGTCCAAAATTACCAAATTTTCAACTTTTGCCAGTTCAAGCCTAATTCTACTACAGACCTCCAAATCATATTCCGGACATGCTCCTAAGTGCAAAATCACCTAACGAAGCTAATGGAACCATCCGAATTCAATTCGGAGATCATTTACTCATAAGTTAATAGCGGGTTGACTTTTCTAACTTAAGCTTCTAAATAACAGACGAAATGTCTCAATCCACTCCAAAACCACTCCGGACCCAAACCAACTAATCCAGTATATCATAATGTACCTGAAAAACACAAAAGGAAGCAGAAATGGGGAAACGGGGCTATAACGCTCGAAACGACCGGCCGGGTTGTTACACTTACATACTCGGTACATTATTTGTACTGACATCCCTTTTGCCTGGGGACACTGTGTTTCATGCCCGCAGGTCCTGATAGGCAGGTTGAGAGTCCTCCAAGTAGTCTATCAGCTCAGCGGAAGGTGTTGGTGCGATCTATTTGCTCTAGAGTTGCTTATTTGGTCAGTATGATTTGGACATGTATTGTTTAGTATGGCGGGGACCCTGCCCCGACCTTTATGGTATTTATCTACTCTTAAAGGCTTGTAGACATATGTTATGTACGTGAAAGATTGTATGGCCTTTTCGGCCTATGTTCAGTATACGAGTGATCATTTTGGTCTTATACCGTATGTCATATGTATAAGTTTGTATTATATGTTGGGTCGTCCTATGACTAGTATTCCCTCATGTTTTATTCTAGTTATCCCACGACAGCCTTTCCAGCTCATTTACCTATAATAGTATGATATGAAAAGATATGATACATTGGTACTCGGTTGAGTAAGGTACCGGGTACCCGTCGCGGCCTATCGCATTGGGTCATGACAGTTTAGGGTTTTCTAAATTCTTTTTTTTTACTAACCAATTCCTATTCTTCCAAGGTTTGGTCCTTCACATTCCTTTTCTTTTTCTACCTCCACATTCTTATCACTAAGGGTTGTGACTAGTAAGGTTTATTAATAAATCTAAAGATTAACGACCACGAGTTGCTTTGAGTAGAAAAAGGCAAGAGAGGCAAGAACATTAGAGGAAGAAGGCAAATTTGAGAGATACATAATTCTTCTAATATTTGTTCAAGATGTTTCAAATAGGTAGTTATAGTGAAAGGAGGCGAGCTATGACTCAACAATTTGAAAAGTCGAACTTACAGTATTGTAAGGCCCCGTAAAATTTTGCAAAAGAAAAAATAATGTTTCTTGGAGCCGGACTAGATGCGGCTCAAACCTTTTAGGTTGAACAATGCCCCGAAAAGTAAAAAAAAAATTGGCAAAAAATGCGTTTCTGCGGTCCATTATGCGACCGCAGAATCACTCTGCGTTCCGCATAATGGCCACAGAAGTGAGGCAGGAGAGGGCCAGTTTGGATGCAATTCTGCGGTCGACTATGCGACCGTATAACTATTCTGCGGTTCATTATGCGACCACAGAACAGGTCTGCGGGCCGCATAGTGACCGCAGACACAGACAGATGTTTGCCAGTGTTGGACACTGATTATGCGACCGATATGCGGTCCGCATATCGATTATGCGATCGCATGCCTTGTTCTGGAGCTCCATTTTTGGGTTTTTAAAACCCGACCCTACTTCGTTAAATACATGCTTTGGGCTATTATGGAGCTACAATCTAACATTTTAGAGTGAGAGAGACTACCCTAGAGTGAGAAGATATTCTTAAATAATTGTTCTTCAATTCTTGCTCAAATTTTGGAAGATTAAGAAGGGAAACTCACTAGGTCTTCATCCTAGAGGTAAGATTCTACACCCTAACCCCTAATTTCGAAATTATCTTAAAATGGGTAATTAGCAAGATAATTTTTGGGCATGAGAGTTGCTTATCTTACATGTATGTGATATCAAGGGGTGTAGGAAGATTGTTGAACTAAGCATAGTAAAGATTGGGTTGTGGGATGATGGAATCCTCCATAAAAGGACCTTGAAACCTTATGCACACCTAGTGTTTGATAAAATGCTCAAATGAGCTAGAACCATGATCATATTCCTAATTTTGGTTAAATTTGTATTTTTTTTAAAATAGATTGAAGTTGCTAAGAATCCGAAATAGTTAGAGTGCAAGGAAACTTAAGTGATGTATGTTGGCTAAACCCTTCTTTAAGAATTGGAATTCCTATTATCCTTGTAGGTTCCATGATGTTGATTACAAATCGAGTATTCCGATAAGTTTTGTAATAAAGATATATGTTCAATTCGTGTTTCAAATGCTCTTATCGTATTGCATTATAAATTGAGGGTGTGTTCTAAACTATGGATTGTGTATCCACATGTTATAATTTCAAGTCGTGATTTATGTAAAGGTTATTATGCCAAGTTGTGTAGAGATTGTGATTGTGATACACCTCCACCCGCATATATTGGGGTGAGGCGGCATAACCGCTTTGTGTAGGGATTATGGTATTGTGGGACTGCACCTCCACCCGCATACATTGGGGTGAGGCAGTATGACCACTTTGAATATAGTTTTGGTATTGTTGTGGCACCACCAACCACATATATATATTGGGGTGAGGTGGCATAGCCGCTTTGTGTTGGTATTGGTATCGTTGATGCATTTCCACCCGCATACATTGGGGTGAGGCGGCATAGCCGCTTTGCGTAGGTTCTTGGTACTGTGGTTATACATCCACCCGCATACATTGGGGTGAGGTGGCAGGGCCGCTTGAGTAGAGTTGTGGTATTATAGTTACAGCTCAACCTGCATACATCGAGTGAAGCGGCGAGGCCGCTTTGACTAAAGATGGTTACAGAGGATCTCATCTTAAATCCTATAAATGTTATTGATAGCTCTTCATACGCTTGCTATGGTTTACACGATTATCCATATTATTCTATTGTCGCCCTGATTCATCATATTCGTATTGTACTAACGTCCCTTTTGCCGGGAGCGCTGCATCTTTACATGGATGCAGGTGGTTCCACAGCAGGAGGTATTGATCAGTGATTGCAGTACACCTTCTTCCCAGCTGACTTGGTGAGCCCCACTTCATCCCGGGGTCATGTATCTTTTGTTCTTTGTGTATTCTGTTTGAGGTATAGCCGGGGCCTTGTTGCCGACATTATCATTATACTTTTCTATATCTATAGAGGCTCCGTAGTCATAGTGTGGGTTGTGTATTGGTGCTGGGAAAGACAAACTATGTTATGTTGTGGTTGTATTACTTTTCCCATTCGAGACTTTAAAAATGATAAAAACCATTGGTAGTGAATTGGTATTGTAGACATGATCACGTTTTTGTCTAGTTAATGAAAATATGTACTATCTTCATTCATGGATGAGTTTCGGTAGAAGGAAATATAACAGGCTTGCTCGGTCGGGTTCACTCGGTTGAGCGCTGGTCGCGCTCCTCGGTTTTGGGGCATGACAAACTTGGTATCAGAGCCTAAGGTTTTAAAATATCCTAGGATGTCTCGGAGTCGTGTCTAGTAGAGTCCTTATTATCGGTGTGTTGTCGACCACATCTAAAATTAGGATGCAACATGGGCATTTAGGAATAATACCCTTCTTTCATGTTCTTGATCGTGCGATAAAGCTGGTTGTAAAATTGTTGCTCCTTTAACTCCTTAGTTGCTCTAATTTTCAGTACATGGCACCTAAGAAGAAGGCAAGAACTGGCCAAAGAGCCAATGTCACCCGAGAAGTTGCAGTTGATCCTATATTTGATGATGCGGGTGATCACCCAAGGGGTGAGGATATTCCCCCATTTACTACGCTACCTGATTCTACCACAGCTGATCAGACCGCACTTGTCCCTACACCTACTGAAGGTGCAACAGTTCCTCCAACTGATATTCCAGTTCCACCTCCAGCTCCAGCTTCCGATTCTGGTGTGTCTGATGTTGATCTTAGGGGAGCCATACAAATGTTGACACAGATAGTGGCTTCTCAGACCCAGAGATCGAGTGTTGGGCCTACTTCTTCCAGTCATTCAGGGGATTCTGTTAGCTCTAGGGTGAACAAGTTTCTTCAGTTAGATCCTCCTATTTTTACGGGTTCTGATCCCGGGGAAAGCCCCCAGGACTTCATTGATGAGATACACAAAACTCTCCAAGTTATGCATGCTACAAAGACGGAGGGAGTAGAGTTGGCCTCCTACCGCCTGAAAGGGGTGGCCAATTCTTGGTTTGAGTTGTAGGAGGAATCCCATGAGGAGGGAAGCCCTCCGGCAAGGTTGAGTGAATTTACGGATGCCTTTATGGATCATTTCTTGCCTACCGAAACTAAGCCAGCTCTTCCCGCTGAGTTTGACAGCCTGAAGCAGGGTAGTATGAATGTGTGGGAGTAACATATGGAGTTTGCGCATCTGTCCAAATATGCTATTCACATGGTGCCCACTATGGAGGCTAGAGTGCGCCGATTTGTTTAGGGCCTTAGCCCCTTAGCTATTAATGAGGCCGCTACAGCTGCCTTAAATTCCGATATGAACTATGGTAAGATGATGGCATTTGCTCAAGCCACAGAGACCCGCAAATTGAAGAATAGAATGGAGCATCAGAGTAGCAGCAAGACCCGGTCCACGGGCAACTTTGGTGGTTCATCTGATGGTGCTGGTGGTAGGTCGGCATTCAGGGGTGGGTCATCAGGACCATCCCAATCATTCGCACAGTCTTCGATGGGCGTACAGTCATCTGGACCCAGTCAGGGCAAGAAGGGACCCCACCAGCAGGGTCGGCCCGACAGAAGGTTTCAGCAGTGGAGGTTTTCATGCCCTAAGTGTGGGAGGATACACTTTGGGTCCTGCTTCATGGACCTACCAGTATGCTTTGGGTGTGGTGTGAGGGGTCACATTCTTAGAGATTGCCGCTCGTCCCGCCGAATTATAGGCAGAGATGTGGCAAAGCCAGCTAATTCTATAGCTACTATATCCACAACACCTCCAGCTCGAGGCACCCCAGCACCCACATGGTGTGGTGCAGCTAGGGATGGTGCACAGAATTCGGGAGGACCTAGAAGATTTTATGCTATGCGGAGGCGTCGGGAATCAGAGACTTCTCCGGATGTTGTCACAAGTATATTGTTTGTCCAATCCCATGATGTATATGCTCTTATTGATCCCGGTTCCACTTTGTCATATGTCACTCCTTATGTTGCTATGGAATCTGGGATAGAACTAGAACAACTTCATGAGCCGTTCTCTGTATCTACTTCGGTTGGTGAGTCTATTTTGGCCGCACGGGTTTATAGGGATTGTGTTGTCACGTTGAGTGGTCGGGACACCGTGGCCAATCTTATTAAATTGAGAATGGTCGATTGTGATGTGATAATGGGGATAGATTGGCTTTATTCTTGTTTTGCCAAGCTTGATAGCCGAACCAGGATTGTTAGGTTCCAATTTCCAAACGAGCCAGTTATTGAGTGGAAGGGTGATGATGTAGTTCTGAATGGTAGGTTTATTTCCTACCTTAAGGCCATAAAGATGATCAACAAGGGATGTATTTACCATTTGGTCCGGGTTACGGACACCGATGCTGAGGCACCTACACTTGAGTCCGTGCCTATTGTGAATGAATTTCTGGGAGTCTTTCTGGATGAACTCCCTGGGATCCCCCCAGACATGGAGATTGATTTTGGGATTGATGTGATGGCAGACACGCATCCTATATCTATTCAACCCTACAGAATGGCACCGACAGAATTGAAGGAGCTAAAGGAACAATTGAGAGATTTGTTAGAAAAGGGTTTTATCCGGCCAAGTGTGTCACCTTGGGGCACACCGGTCCTTTTTGTTAGAAAGAAAGATGGGTCACTACGTATGTGTATTGACTATCGATAGCTTAATGCGGTAAAAGGACAAGCATTAGCAGACTTCCTAGTTGACCATCCAATTCCAAATGATTGGGAGTTCTTTGATAAATTGCCTGATGAAGATGCAATGGTCATAGAAATTCAACCTTCTTGGAAGATGTATTTTGATGGCGTTGCACATCGTGAAGGAGCTGGTGCTGGAATATTGTTTATCACTTCTCAAGGAAAAGTTTTGCCATATTCTTTCACTCTGACACAACGGTGCTCCAATAATGTTGCTTAATATCAAGCGCTCATACTTGGGCTTGAAATGGCTGTGGATATCAAACAGTTGCCACTACAAGTTTTTGGAGACTCCAAGTTAGTGATCAATCAGATTTTGGGTAGCTATGAGGTCAAGAAGCTAGAGTTGGTGCCATATCACAAATATGCTCAAAGATTGGTAAGTTGGCTTGGAGAGGTAACTATTCAACACGTGCCGAGAAAGGAAAATAAGAGAGTTGATGCATTAGCTGCCTTAGCTTCTACATTATCTTTGCCTGATCAAACACAAGTCGTTATCTGCCAAAGATGGGTAGTTCCTCCACCAAATGACTATGAGGAAGCAGAAAGCGAAGTTGATCATCTTGCTTCTATTCTTGAGGTTGAAATTGAAGATTGGCGACAGCCATTAATCGATTATCTTTGTTATGGGATATTGCCAGAAAATCCCCGAAGGAAGACAGAAATCCGAAGGAGAGCCCCTCGTTTTCTTTATTACAAGAATACACTCTATAGACGATCATTTGATGGAGTGCTCTTACGTTGTTTGGGGAATGATGAATCCCTTCAAGCCCTGCAAGAAGCACACTCTAGAGTATGTGGTGCGCATCAATCTGGGCCAAAACTTCATTTCCACATAAAAAGAATGGGGTATTATTGGCCAACCATCATGAAAGATTGTTTAGATTACGCTTGAAGATGTAACGCTTGCCAATTCCATGCTAACTTCACACATCAACCACCTGAAGTATTACACCCAACCATTGCTTCTTGGCCATTTGATGCTTGGGGTTTGGATGCTGTTGGTCCATTGCCAAAGTCTTATGGTGGAAATCTATACATTTTGGCCGCGACTGATTACTTCTCGAAGTGTGCTAAAGCTGTTTCTCTTAAGGAAGTAAAGAAGGGAAATGTGGCTAACTTCATCCGAGTTAATATTGACGGACAATGGTAAGCCATTTGATAACAAGTTGATGAATAAAATATGTGATCTTTTTGGCTTCAAGTAACGCAATTCCTCCATGTATTATGCTGCTGCCAATGGACTTGCTGAAGCATTTAACAAGATGCTCTACAACTTGTTGAAAAAGGCTGTCTCTATGTCTAAGAGAGATTGGCATGAGAGAATGGAAGAAGCTCTTTGGGCATACAGGACCACATATCGCACACCAACGCAAGCGACTCCTTATTCACTTGTTTATGGAGTTGAAGCAGTCCTTCCACTTGAGCTTCAAATCCTGTCGTTGCGGCTTGCCATTCAAGAAGGACTCACTGATAAAGAAAATGCTCGGTTACGCCTGAAGAATTGGAAGCTCTTGATGAAAAGAGGCTAGAAGCTCAACAAAGACTTGAATGTTATCAAGCTCGTGTGTCTCGATCTTTTAACAAAAAGGTGCGCCTTAGATCTTTCCAAGTGGGTGACCAAGTTCTTGTGGTCAAAAGGTCTATTATTACCTCTCATCGATCTGGGGGAAAATTCTCTGCTAAGTAGGATGGACCATATGTTGTACAAGAGGTATACTCAAGTGGCGCTTACAAGATAGTTGACTCAGAAGGTTTGCGGATTGGCTCCAACAATGGAAAATTCTTGAAGAGATACTATCCTTGAAGAAAACAAATATGCTCCTTAATGCACGAGCATAAATTGCATGTTACTCTTGGACCACAAGAGTATAAACTGTGCACAGCCCACAAAATAAAAAGTTTGCTGGGTTGAAAACCTCAAAAGAGGCGGCCTAGGCAAAAGGTAGGGCATTTCAAAACAAAAAAAAACAAAAAAACTCACCCATTTCGAACTACAGAATGACTTGATCCTCTTCACCGAGGTACATAGACAACTTAGAATTTAATTCTAAGTTCAGTCATATTAGTTCAAAAATACATATTACCCAAGGCATTCAAATGAGGTATGATGAAATATAATTCACTTGATTGACACTTGAAAATTAGGTGTATCTGTATTCTTTCGTTCAACTCTCTATCTTATCTTGATGGCTCAATGAGGGCAAGCCCTCCATGTCAAATTGAGGTCTTTACTAGAATGATTGTTGTTTCTTTAATAAGAGGCTAAATATTCAAGTTGAAGTCTTTGATTCTAAGTCAAGTTGATTTTTCCAAGTTTGTTACATCATCAATTTGAAGTGTTCAAGCCGGCTAGGTTTTAAAGTTACCGTCTTCAAGTCCGCCAAGTTTTAAAATCCATAAAGTATATAAAAAAAATCTCAGTTGTTATGAACTACGTAATGACTTGATCCTCTTCACCGAGTTACGCAAGCAACTTAGAGTTTTACTCTAAGTTCAGTCACCTTAATAAAAAAGAAAAGTGAGGGTTTTCTTTAGAATACGTGGATAAACTACCAAGTCTTAATCGTTGAAGAACATTAAAAAAAGGCAAGAAGAAAAGGGAACATTAATAAGAACGCGCAATATAAAGTGAAATGAAAGAAGCTTTATTGCCGATGAGAACATCTACTAAACAATGAAATGCAAGAAGAAAGGGAAAAACAAATAAAGCAGTGTTTATGCCTAATCTAAGCATAACTTGTGAATACATTAGCTTTCCGTTTATGTAAGTAATTTAGTTTTTCCTAGTAAGAAAGATTGATTAGAAGTAAGTCAGAAGATGAGTTGTCATTGATATAAAGTGCAAAGAATTGCAGAAGATAAGGAAAGTTGTTCGGATCCCAATAAAAGAGAAGGATCCGCAAGTATAAGACCTTAACCCTTGGTCTAAGGGGGAGATGTGAAAATCGTCAGTAAGTCCAGTTGGAGATTTGAAACCCGCATAGTTAGCATGGGATATAAAAACTATAAAATCATGCCCATTTATGTATCACGAGGGTAGTGCCATTGGACGAGACTCTAATCTTCGGAGTATTGGTCAAAGACTTAGGTCACAATAATGCTGTAAATATTTTCAGGAAGTACCTTGAAAAGATAATCAAATATGGGAAGTATAGCTCATGATTGAGACAGACAAGAGAACTATAGTGAAATTTCACCGCTTAGCCAAGCTAGGAGTTCGACTTTCGAACTCCGAAGATGGTGGAGTTGTTGTCCAGAACAAGACTTGCTCCTCCTTAGTAGCCGAAGTGAAGGAGAAACGGTTTGATGATCCCTACTTGTTGCAGGTGAAAGAGATGATTCACAAGCATAAGATAGTGGCTTTTGTACGAGGGGTAGATGATGGTACTTTGAGGTACCAAGACAGATTGTGTGTTCCAGACATAGATGGACTTAGAGAAGGAGGATCATATTAGAAGTCTATAATTTCAGGTATTCTATCCATCTAGGTTCCCAAAAGATGTACCATGCTCAAGGAGCTTTATTGGTGGAACAACATGAAAAGGAACGTCGCACACTTTGTCGCCAAGTGCCCGAATTTTCAGCAATTGAAAGTTGAACACCAGAAAGCCAGTGTTTTACCACAATTTACACATATTCATGAGTGGAGATGGTAAATATAGACTTTATAACAAGATTATATCATTCATTTTGAAAGGGTGATCCAATTGGGATGATCACATACCACTCATTGAGTTTGCTTATAATAACAGCCACCATTCTAGTATCAAGATGGCACCATGCGAGACTCTGTGTGGGCAAAGGTGTAGGTCGCCAATTGGTTGGTTCGAAGTTGGCGAAGCAGGGTTGTTGGGACCAAATTTAGTCTATCAGGCTGTGGAGAAAGTCAAGTTGATTCAAGAGCGTTTGAAGACGACTCAGAGTCGCCAAAAGTCCTATTCAGACATGCGGCGTAAAGACTTAGAGTTCCAAGTTAATGATTAGGTGTTTCTGAAAGTTTCGCTTATGAAAGGCGTTATGAGATTTGGGAAGAAGGAAAATCTTAGTCCCCGCTATATTGGGCCATATAGAATCCTGCGAAAGATCGGACAAATAGCTTATGAGTTGGAGTTGCCACCAGAATTAGCGGTTGTATACCCAGTACTTCATGTGTCATGGTATGACATTCAAGTTTTCAGTAGCAGGCGGTTGTGATATTTTAGACATGTGAAGTCCCATCAGGATGAGTATGGGTGGAAATAGTTGTTTTGGAATCAAGACAGAGAGTGTGGTGCATAAGATTCGATAAAATCGACTAAGTTTATGGAAGGTCTGACTTATATCAGGATTTCGTGAAAATCTGTCGAGAATTTGGGAAAATATAAAAGTTGTACCTCTTTGAAATAGCTTTCCAACGATATATTGTGCAACCCGAACGGATTTCTGAGCAAAAAGTTATGTGCGTTTTACTGGACAGTTAATGGTCCCGTGCGTAGCCGCACACTTGTGGCAGTTTTACTGCCCTGCTGCGTGTTCAGGTGCGCGGGAACGCACCCGGGAAGTCGTTTTATAATCCTTACCTCGTCCCCCCCACACCCCAAAGCACAAAATTTGCTCTAGAAAGGGAAGCTCTTAAGAACCTAACTGCTCAAAGGTCCCTCCACCATCCAAGGTGAGTTCTAATGGTGATTCTAAGTTAATTTCAATTCTCCAACATCTTATTAACATGAGGAAATCATTCAGATCATATATTCGATCGAGACATCATTGTTGAGAGAAGAAACCCTAGAATTCGAATTCAAGAGGATTGAACGTCAAAAGGTAATGTTTGTATCCTCTTATTGATTATAGCATTGGATTAATGATTATAGAGTCTAAGTTCATGAGATATGAGTTGGTGAGTACAAAAGGCCAAGTTTTGAATTCGCTGGTGATATCCTCGCCACATTACAGGTTGACTCTTAAATTCTCGTCACATATGCCGTAGATAGATCAATTAGAGAAAGAAGAGAAGGAAAATAATGTAACTCTTGGAAAATCCTTCCGTCATATCTTACCAGCTTTGATGAGAATGTCAAGTCATCCTTATCAAGTCCAGCGATGTCCAATTTTCATGTATAGGGATGTCACATTTTATGTAGAGGTAAGTAAATCCAATTTTAGCATAAAATTCGCTATCTATAATTGATCTATTACCTAATATATTAGTTAAACAGTACAAGATTGTCGCTCTCAGTAATTTAGGCATTAATTCTTATACTATTAGAACGAAAGCGGGTCGAAATTATCATAGAAAACTTTCAAGTAGTTCATATTCATGCGGCTCAAAATAGCCTTGCAACTGAAGAGCTTCCGTCGTTAAGTTCTGAATTTGGTAGAGATGGATTGTTAAAACGACGGGACAAGAGAGGGTATGATGAGGTTGTAGTCAACAAGCAATAATACTTTTTATTACTTGTCGAACCAGAACCCATCTCTGATTTCATAATTAAGAAATGATAAAAATGGCTGCTACAAAAACAATATAGCTGCGCGATCATATTAGTCAGTTGCAGCTGCTCCTCCCCATTGCTTTACACGACTTGCAGCTAGACTTGCCTGCAAAATTATAAGACTAATGCGTCAGTTCATGTTAAATATATATCCTAATGGACTGAAGCATTGTTGAAGCAAAGGCAGAGCTATATGGCCCGACAAATAGGATAAAAACGAAATTTTCTTTACATACATAAATTGTGCTTTATGTTTACTATACGATCTGTATGTTGTTGCAATATTTTTGAATTCCTAGCTCCTGTGCTGTTTGAAGGGTAGGAATAAATAATACTACTCCACATAACATGTAAAAGAGAGACAACACTGACCTCTTTCTCCCAGTTTGTCATTGCTGTAATAGCTATTAAGATAATGGTCTGCAAACAAATGCCTCCAATCATCCCACCCCAGATTCCCTGGAAGAATAAAACAACATTGTATTAGTTGGATAATACAGTTTTCACTACTATCAACGTACAGTTATGTATGTCTGACTGCTTGAAGTTGAATTCGGGATATATATTTTAGAAGTTCACCATAGCTCCAAAATCAAATTTGAAGCCCAAAAGTACACCAGCCGGCAAACCAACAATATAGTAACAGGCAATGTTAATATATGCCACAAGTGCCTGCCATCCAGCTCCAACAGCAACACCTTTAATTTTCAAAACAAAAACAAGAAATTAAGGGAAATGAGATTTAACTCTTTATCAGAAAGAATAGAATAGCCCTTATAACTGACAAAGATCGGTAATGTAGTCATGATAAACATGGGAAATTGAAAGTTATTTATTTAACATGGTTACCGGATAAGACAGGCTGAAGGCTGTTTAATAGAACTGTCCAGGCAAGCAACATTGCCAGTTTCTTTGTCTCATTGGCAACTGCTTCACTGTTAGTGAAAAGGTAGGGAAAATATTCTCTTGTTGCTAGCACGACAATCATGCAAGCTACTCCTATGACAGTTGATGTTAAGGAGACTACAATCACTGAAAATTTTGCAAGTCGTGCATTACCAGCTCCAAGTTCATTTGATATTCTCACACTACAATCAAGATTTAATCATTGAGTTAATACTTCTCAAACTCTCCCATTTCTCTCTTCTACCTTATACTACTACAAACACTACATGTGCAGTATCTAATAGATTAGCTAGTGCGATGTTGTTCTGCTTTGGAACAGAGTGTTTATTACCTGATGGCAGCATTAAATCCTAAAGAAATCATGGCCTGCCATCCATTAATGTTCATGCTGAAAAAAGAATTAGAGACTTGTGTTAGCAGATGTGTATCCTCCAATATGATGTGTAGAAACATAACAAAGATATTCTCCATCAACAAAATAAATTTAATGACTCGTTTTTCAAAATATGGAAGATTTTAGTTAATCCTCTTCAGTCTAAATCAGCTCAAATGCACTAATTTATGTTTACAACTTTATGTTTGAAGGCCATAGATTGAACAGAAAGACTGGAAAGACCCAAGATTCCTGACATCAAGGCATTGCTTTTCAATTGTTGCTCCATATTTGGCTTCTCTATCTAAATTAATAGCCTGTATCCTTATTAAACGTCAAGTAGTGAATAACTGAAAAGCAATATTAAACGTTAGTAGTGAATAACTGAAAAGTAAAGACAGCTCGCAGATTCAAAGGATGAATTAAGAGTTTTGCTTGGACATACATTTTTTTATATTTAAAAAGAAAAAGAGGAGGAGAAGATGATACCATATAGACATAGCATCAACTGGCACCAAAGGGTTAGGCAGAAGACCTGTGATTATGATCAGTATCATCAAATACCAGAACTCCAAGCTGCAATTAGTAAAGTCCATAAACAATTGTTTTAGACGAAATTTTATTTATTCACTTGTGGGAGAGTTACCATACCATAACATGACAGCAGAGGCCAAAGATAGCTTGACAAATCCAAACAAGTCTTGAAATGCCAAGGATGAGAAACCAGTCCAAGCTCCATCAGATTTGGTGACAAAGATATAGAGAAGCTGTAGAATTACAATGAGCCACCACGAGATATTCAGAGTGACAGCTGCTCCAATTAATCCCCATTTAAGTTTCAGTATGAATAACCAGCTAAAAAGGACATGTAGCACAAGAACACCAGCAGATATCCATGCCATCACTAACACTTTCCTCTGAGCTTGTAAGAATTTCTGAATTGGAAAGTTCATTGCATAAGCAAACAACTGTGGTATCATCCACAAAGCAAATTTTCCTGCATGCACTAGGATAAGTTAATTGTTGGATCTATAAATTGCATCCTGCTGCCAGCTTTGTTGGATGGAACTGACCAGCAGCATTTGAGATGCGAGTGGTTTGACCAGCCAAAAGGAGAATTGGAGGAGAAAAGACATAAACGGGAACCAAAATACAAGCCGTGGTGAGCAAAATAACCCAAGATCTTTGCATGTATATTCCCAGCATCCTCAGATGTCCTGCACCAAATGCTTGCCCGCATAATGTCTCCAATGCACTTCCCATCCCCAGCTGCCAATTTTTTATTAGCACTCACAAAGAAAAGAAATAAATTGAACTCTGAAAATCTATAAGGTTTTATGCTATTAGTGTATTGTAATATGTTGTAGTAGATAATATGTCTTATTTTTCAGGTTATTGTTTTCTCTCTTTATAGATGGTTTGTATATATACAGAGGCAGACGCAGATTATGGGTTGAGAGATCACCGGCACCCGGAAACTTCAGCAAAAACTCCATGTATACTTGTAAATGTCTTCAACAAATAGTCAAATATTAACAAATACCTCCGTACCAATCTTTATGAGCAGTGATAAATTTATATTGAATGTCATGGTGCCCCGCGACCGCCGAATCCTGGGTCCAATATATAGTTACATTTTATAGTATAAAAAATTCTTTTACATAATCATTGTATAGATGTTTAAACACACAAAAATATTGGAACTAATTAAATAGTGTCTTTTCTACAAAAGCAAGAAATCTTAAAATTGCTTTACCCCAAGAGGGTGCAATGCAAAAACGTGTGCAATTTAAATAGTGTCTTTAATCTTAACTGGAACTTGCAGCAAGCAATATACGTGTGATATATTAGATAGTTTTCCCGTTAATGTCTTGATAAGAATTTAAGGTTTTAAAATACCTGATTGAGATATATGGGATAAAAATTATCCATTCTTATGCAAATCATTCGAAACTCATCCATTTTTTCAAATTGCTGTTTTGCACGTGGTAACTAGAGAGGAATTGTCAAGAAGACCTCCAAAAAACTTAAATTGGTCAATTAACCTCCTATTTTCTTTCTCAATTTCTTTTGGATTAAAAAATGGCTAAATGAGCGGGTTAAGGTGGTTGGGGCCTTTTTAATATTTCCAAAACTTGTGAGTCACCTATAAGATTTGAAAAACAAGCTTTCTTTCTAATTTTTCCGCCATTTTCTCTTTCATCTCTCTACTCTCTCTTCTCTCTCTCACTCAACCCCTCGACCACGATGGTTTCTGGCAGGAAGGGACAAGAATCAAGTTTCGATTTTGAGTGCAATCGTCTCTATAGACCCAACAAGCACTGTGTTGTTGCTCAGACCGTGTCAATTTTGGTAAATTCTAAATTCTCTTTTTTTTCGTTTCTTACATTTGTGATTTGGGATTTTGTAGAGAGATTCGTTCATGTGCATGTTCAAGATCGATTGGGTTGTGTATAACCATATCTTATATGACGTGGGTGGTTATATTTGCTTCTTGGACTAGCTCTGTGCTCTGTATTTTACAATTTAGTCATGTTGTTATGGATGTTGCATTATGCAACAACATGTAAACTGCATATGATAAGAACAAGGAGGCTGCCAGTAAAGAGAGAAAGGATTTGGACTTTTGTGAGACAGATGATGCTTGCCAAGACTTGTGCCTTACACTCCTAATGTTATATCCTCAAAAGAAGTATGCCAAAACCTGGGGATGTGGAGTGGTGCAAGGCTAAGGTGTTGTACTGTGTGTGGCAAATTGATAACAAGTATTTTGTGCTTGTTGTTTTTCACTTGGCAGAGGGTTTGATTTGAATTTACGATAGCAATGTCAGTTTGTATGATGATGGTAAACTAGAAGAACTTGCCCCTCGCTCTCATGATGCCTAGGATTTTGATGAAAACTGGCTAGTTTACAGACTTAGGCCAAGATGTGCTTACGAAGAAATGGTCCCGGGAGCGTATTATGGATGTGTCATCCATTCAGCAAAGGTAAATTAAATGTGTCATCCATTATATTTTACTCATTCTTCTGGTTTCTTTAATAACTAATTGTGTCTTTGATTATTGTAGTGAAAGTAGTGGAGCATATGCAATGAAGGTCATTGACTTCCTCCTAACTGATACGCCGCTGGTGCAGCTTAATGACAAGCGAATGAGTTGTTTAGGGAAAAATTTACAGTAGATATCTTCGGGGGAGGGATGAACCCTTCTTATAATTTATATTTGTGTTGTTCATGGGACAAATTCATTTAGGGTGAACTTGTAGTAATATGTGATATTTGCATCTACCTCTATGTAATGAAACTACCTTTTTGCCGATTAACTATTGATGTTGTAAGTTTTGTTTCTTTAGCGTTTCCTTTTTGTATTACAACATGTAGCTAGAGGGTGCGTAATAGACAATGTCTCTAGTAAAAAATTAGCTACTTGGTTGCGTAATAGACACTGAGTCTATCAATAAACTTACTACTTGGTTGCATAATAGATTCAAAGTCGCATCTAATAACTTCATCAAATATAACATTACATTAGTACAACATCACATGATCCAAAAGACTTCCAACAAAATAAACTTACAGTAATTAAACTATTCCTACTAACAACAAACCAATATTCCTTCTCACTTCATCATCCATGCTGCTACGAATCCGACAATGACGCACAATAGTATAACCCACTTGTTCCGCCTCATTTCATTCATCTTAACTATCCCTCCAACATAATCACTTACAAGAATATGCCCTCCCTCCAGTTCAATCCCTCCATCATCATCATCTTCCTCATGATCATCCATTGATATTATATTTTCAAGTTCAGCCACCTTCATCTGCAGAATAATTTCATGCTTAAGAGCGTCTTTTTCACACTTCAAACTACTGATAAGGTCAGCAATCCTTGGGTCTAGCATATCATCATTCCATTCCCAAAATTAACATCTTTTACCCTATCAAATGAAATAGAAAAATAATTTATCAGTAAAATTGAATCCCTAAAATTAAAAAGAGGCGAATCTGTGAAATTTATCTTACCTTAGGTTTGGAACATTTTGAGAATCGCCTACCAGCATTCACCGGAGTTGTAGCTGTGAATTGACTGGCAGCCATGCCGAAGTGACAATACTTTCTCGACCCAAAGGATGCACTCGACTCTTGACTCATTTCTCGACTCTTGACAATAAGTAAGATTTTGGTTAAAATCTGCAAAAATAGCATCCTTCAGATCCGACGAGGATGGGCCTTTGCCATTAACATACCCTTTCTTGTAATATGCACCCAAAGTCTTCGACGACGCGTTAGGATGACGACTTGATATGTGTTATAACTCGCATGTGTGCTCGCCATGGTACTTGGTAATAAAAAAAATCTATAAGAATTCTCGTACTTTAAAGCGCATAACTTCCACGGGCAACTTACATCTGGGCATGTCACCGAAGTTAGTTTACTGCTATTCTTCTTCATACGAAAAATGCATTTTCACAGAAGTAACCTCCAACTATTTCATTAGATCTAATTTGTTGTCGAAATATTTTCCAAGGAAAAGACCTGTACCATCAGGGTGGTTGTATTGTGTAGCTAACGAGTCCACCAAGCCTTCATCTCCAGCTGCCCAACTGACAATATCTGGGAGCTCTTCCGCTCCATTTGCATCTTCCGGACCGTACGAGTTCATTTCATTGTCACCAAAATAATGCAAGTCATGACTAAATCCATCGAAGCCATCTTTCATAATTCTTTCCTTCTCTACTTCTAAAATTTGTGGCTGTGTTGTTGTTGGTGGTGGTGTAGCTGCGGCGTTTGAACCTTGATGAGATCTTTCAACAGAAACTTCAGCCCCTTCTTCAAACTCATTTTCAGCCACAAATATCTTCAAACAAGGTCTCATACCATCAATTGTAACATCAAGGAGGTACGATTGCAAATCATTGTCATTCTTAATGAAGGAAGAGGAATCTTGTCCCTCTTCGGCATAGAGTTAAGCATATATGTAATATTCAAATGCCTTATAGACAAATGATGACATCAATAAATTTGTCAAATGTACAATTGCTGGGTATTCAAATAGGTACTGTAACCTTTGTATGCGAATTACAATTCCAACTATTTGGCCACTCAACCCATTCACCAGAATATAGACCGCATACTAATATATAATCTTTCATAAGTTTATTGTGAACCATTGGTCTATTGTACACTAGTGGTCGAGCACTATGCATATAAAATTTGCAGAAACTCAGATTAACAATGACGAAGAAGATGAGATGAAAACACTTACCAGATGAAAGAGTTACACAATATACCACCTAGAATGAATTATAAATCCAGTGTACTGCCAATTTCATCTCCAAATTCGACAGATCAGAAAACCCCCCAATTTTTTGATTTCTACTCCGTAAATGATAAATCAAAAGAATGAAGCTTTGAAAGGAATGGGTAAGAAGCGAGACGACCTCTGTGTGTTGAATGCAAGAAAAACAAGCTGCAATGGAGGAATCAGCCGTGGGAAATGGGGGTTGGGATGGCAGAAACGACGGGAAGGGATGGGATTTTTTTTTTAAATCTGAAAATATTAGAATTATATAGGTTGGGACCAAAGTGTAATAAGTAAAACTTTAGGGATAAAGACTGAACTTTTTCCCTTCACTTTATAATCTCACTTAAGCACTAGTTAAGCATGAAGGTCAATCTTACAATAATTAAAACTTGAAGGTCACTTAGCCCATTCAAGTTTGAAAGTGGGTCACTTTGCCAACTACCCTGGTAATTAATTCGAGTTGCAACTCTGTTTGTTAGCTTAAATTAATCACTGTATGACCTTTCTCAGCATCTTTAGCATTAAATTCTAATTCTTTTTACGGTTAAATAGATGGATAGAATATCTAGGAGTATTTAAGTTATAAGTCTCAAATTAATATGAGCATTGTGACAAGAAAATGCAAAATAAACGTTAAAATCTTAAAAACTTTAAGATCACAACCGTCCAGGATATAATAATTGAGAAATTGAAACACTTTAATGTCGAGTAAATCGAATATACATGACACACAGTGAAGCTAAAACCAAGGAGGCAGGGAAATTGACTTTGATGTTAAGAATTTAGACTTGGATATACGGTAAAAACATACCTACACCGCTTTCTACAATAAATAATATCAATTTTTCATGGTAAGTAATTTGATGAGGTAAGAATATATATTAATTAGTCATTATAAAGTGAAACACATGTCATGCATTTGATTAATTTAATTTTATCAGAACGGAACTAACAAAAAAGTAGAGTAGTTAAATTCATATTTTGATACACAGCTGCTATTCTTATTAGCTTCAGGCCAAAATAAAAGAAGATAGTAGAAAGTGATCGTATTTTGCACATTTAAAATGAATTAAGTAAAGTTATCACTCTAACTATTTAAACTTTTAAGAAAGATGATTCACATAATTTAATATTATATTAAAGCAATCAGACATTAAAGTTTGGGTGTAACTATTATGCAGCAATAGTATACTTATGTATTCCAGATGAGTTAATTGATCAATCAACCATGTCGCCATCTGAGACTAATTAAGATCGACTATATATGAATCATCTCTAACTACTCAGTTTTATTGAGCCATATCTCATTCCATGTATTTGAGATCAGGAAAAATCAATATTCACTACATACAAAGTTGGAAATGCAGGAGGAATTTAAGTTGAATAGATTGACCTTGTAAGTGAAAGTTCTTTTTACATTATTATTGTAGTTTTACCTACTTTAACACATTGCTTATCATAATTTGAAGATAGTCAAATCATGCTTTTTACAAAAAAAATATACTATCTGAAATAATATTTTAAGGCAATACTTGTGAAAATATAAAAACTTCTTATAAGTAAATTTAACTCTAGAAGAGTAGCTCTGAATTGATAATCTTTTGCCAAAAAATTATATTATTGAGTAAACATGTTTTGTATGTATAACTACACTACGTTGAGTCTTCTTGACTTCATATATTTTATTTTTTATATTTTGACTCCTTTTAAGGAAATCTTGATTCCGAGCTCCGGAGAAAATATATATGAAAGTGATAACTTAATTACCATGACACCAAAAGCAAGGCCGGTAATAACAGAGTTTTCAATAGAGACAGCAGCCAGTTCAAGCTCCCCAATTTGACCGGCAAAAGTCTGAGTGAGTGCACCAAGTGAATACTGACATACGGTAGTGAAAATGGCAGGACCAGCCAGCTCCCATAGCCTCTTCGACTCCCAACCAAATTCCTTAACAAATCCAACGTCGTCGTTATTGCCACGTCTACTCACCGCCTGCTTTTCTTCTCCGTCCAGCTGATCATTATCAAGAAGGGGCTCTGTGTTGCGACTCATGACTATAAACAATCACTTATATGCCTGCACGCGGAGATGTTCCAAGATTTAAATTTAAGGTTCAAGACTCCGAGTTTATTGAAAAATGTGGGTTCAAAACTTGTTTTTCACAAGTATAACTATGGTATGCGTTGAAAATCTGTCTTCTGTTTTTGAACGCACCCCTAACTCCATAAAATATTTGCCTCTGCCCGATGCTAAGCGCTAAGCCAGGAGAAGAAGATCAGTGGATTAGGCAAATTATTGAAGGGAGACTTAGTTTTGTTTTTCTTTCTGTGGACAGAATTACCGCGATTGGTCAAATTAGTACTTTTGTTAGGTTCAAACTTGCGTGACAGATATGATTTTGTCTACGCCTTTAGAGGCTGCGATTGTAGGGACTAGGGGTCTTTTCTAACTAGGAGGCCAAAGATACATACTATTAAGTCTAGTAAAAACTACTCCTTAAGTTTGTTTTTTTAGAACAAAACTGCTACATCATTAATATTATCCAATTTATAAATGTTGGGCCTAAACAAATATGCAAGTATACGCGGTCGATAAGTAATAAAGTGATGAAAAAGTATTATTTCCACGAGGATTTATGATCAACTATTGTCCAATCTAAACTATTTATAAATTTATTGCTCAAGTGATCGTGAAGACGACGATTGTGATTTTTATAACTAAATTACTACGAACTAATAAGTAAGCAAGAAAATAAGATCGCAAGTAGAGCAAACAAACACTTAGAAAGAATTCAATGAGATGGGGATATTGCAGGGTTATGGGATTAACGTCTCTCCTATTGTGTTCTTCCGGTTGATGTAATCACTTGACTTATCTAATCTATTGATTAACATGGTTTATTATGCTCGCGAAGTTCTTTCGACGCTTCGCTCGCTTATTCAAGAAAACCTAAGACTATTTGTCTATAGAATCAAATTTGACAAGAACGCATGTATATTTCCTGCAAAAATAACCAAGTAAGGCAACTAGAATATGTCTATCCTAATCACGAATCTATTCTCTGATGCCCAGATTCAAGAACTTACTCTACTCAATCTTATATGCAATTTATAGTTCCCACTTTCGAGTTCAACTATAAATTTGTAGATAGTACTCTATTATTAGCTACGCAATAGAATAATTAAGTGCAAGATTGAATAAACAAATAAATATGATAGAATCCTGCAACACAATCAACTGTCAAATTACAATAGTCAAACACGACCCATAACCCCAGAATAACGAGTTTCTTAATTACTCATGTTCATGACAATAATTAAAATATTATTTTTAAACTTAAAAGGTATGAATACTAGATGAAGGATGGAAGAATTGATGAATTATGTGCTCACGAGTGTTCCGTACTTGTGTTTTTCTCTCAAAATGTCGTATTCCCCTCCAAAATAGGTTTAGACTTGCTTTAATACGAGTTGGGGCATCTTGGGTCAAAATAACCTTGTTTCGGGCGAAGTAGGACAACTTCCCACCACCCAGCTCCCAGGATAGCGTGGGGCGCTATCCCCGGTGCTGGGAATTTCGGTGCTTCTGGATATTGCACAACAGGTAGTGCCCCACGCTAGCTTGGGCGCTACATTGTCCCAATTTTTCACTTTGTTCCCTTTTTGCTTCGAATCATACACCTTCATCCCACATTACTCCCGGATGACTCCTACACATAAAAATACCACGAATTAGCACATATTATTATAATACACATCCGAAATCTACGAACATGAGTAAAATGTGAGAAAATATGCATATAAATATACATACTTTAAGCCGAATATCAACACCCCACACTTAAACTCTTGCTCGCCCTCGAGCAATGGAACTATAACTACACCCCAACAACGTACACCTCAACTAGGGAAGAGCAATTCAATTTTTCAATCATACACTCTACCTTTGACTATGGTTGATACCGGAAATCAAGCATGAACATACGAATTTCACATTCTTCCTGTTTTACACATGCCCAAGTATACACATTCAATTCAACCAATTCAAACAACCTATCCATAACTACCCTACCTCAAGAGCTGACTCGTTACCACTAAGTACCCTCAACTCGCGCACTCACCCAACAAAAGAAATTAACAACATTACCAATCCGTCAAGAGATCAAATGCCCTCACCAACAAACAAGACAGTGAATATAGATATAGTCCACACGTTCAAGTATAACTTTGAACATTAAATGAGGACATCACACAATTTAACAAAATTCGCTCACTCTCACAAAGAAATTCATGTGCATCCCGTGGTCATACCATAAGCTTGCTCATAGTGTACATTTCTACTAATCTAAGCTAGCCAAATCTAGGATCAATTAGGACTTTATGGTACATAATGTAAACTAAGAGACGGGTATGATACATTTAGGAATAATGACTAACCCTCCTAAGCACTTTAATACACTACACTCAATAATCGAGCACGTAATCTTCTCAATCAATTCACTCGCCACAAACCATACACAATATAACTCTTCCTTCAATTAAGCACTTCTATGTTCCCACTAACACGAATTAGTAAGATTAGGAGGTGTTTTTTTTTCTTTTCTTCTTGACTATCACATTATTTATAATTTTTTCTTTGCAATTTTCTTTTTTCTCTCTTTTTCTTTCTTACACACACTCCATACATTAAGGTTCATCAGCTAGTGGTATTTTTCACAACTTTAGTACACCTTATGGGCCCTTCCATGGTTCCACTCGAAAGTTACTTCCCAAATCTCTCACCTTACTTATTTTAGCGACTAAGTGCCTTCGGAGGTAAAGATTCAACAAGCTCAAGTTACGAACAAAATCGGGATATGGCTTATAATGTGGGTGCCAAGGAAAAGGTCTATAGGCTCAAAGAGGCTAGCAACGGAAAAATTTTATTTGCAAGTGACAAGCACATCTATGATCAAGCAAAGAATTGCCTACGTCATCTCCTATACTAGCATAACTTAATGATTTCGCTTCGAATAACACACATGGCAAGTTCTAGACTACACATGATAGCACATAATAACACAAATCTCTACTCACACATTGCACATGACTCAATCAAGATGGTTCTGTTCAACTCTCAAGTCAAGCAAGCACATATAGTTGAAATTTTTTAAGCAATAATGCACTAGGTGACATACAAGTCAAACAATTGAGAAAAAGACATCACATAGTAGGCTATTTATTTCACTTAGTCATTATAATTCAAATCAAATATAACAGGAAGACAAAGCACATGCCATAGCCTAACGTGCCAGCACCAACCATGTCAATAGGTATTTAGAGCAACTCAGATTTCTTCCTATCCTACTCCTAAAAAGTTAAAACCAAAATACCCGGTTCAAGCTACACCCTTGGAAAAGAACTGGCGCCCAAAGAAAACCAAGGGATACTACCTAACTATTCTAAAAAAAAACTTTTTGGTATTTTTAATCGGACCTTAATCCCTCAAGAAAGTTATCCAAGAGATCCATCGCCGGGAAAAGTCCGAGTTTTTTCTGATTTGTTTTTATTTTAATTATGCTAGAATACTACTAACTAACTAGACTATGTCTACTACGAGTCCTAATAAAACAGTTTTATACAATTACACTTCAAAAAGTAGTTCCTCCACCCCACACTTATGTTGTGCATAGTCCCCGATGCATATAAGAATTCAAAACAAAAGTAAGGTGGAGAGAAGAACTCCCTGCTACTCGGACCCATGAGGGTCATACTCGGAGCCTTCATCCTCATAACGCCCACCAGCCGAAGCTCCGGGCTCATCATCATCTGCTCCTGGGGGCACCAAAGCCATTGGCCCCGTGACATTAGCACCAATATCATCCTCATCATCTAAGCCCTAGTTGGTGTTTTCATTCTCCGATGGGTGAATGGGACTGCCAGGTACAACCCCCAATATTTTCTTTGAAGAACTGGACAAATCATTATGTAGATGCATACACTCCTCATCCGTCATGCCCAACTTGCTCATTATCAAATTCAGGAAGCCATATAAATATCTGATGAAATTTTTATCCCGCTCATTCCGCGTAGCCTGGCTCATCTTGGAAGTAGATTCCAACAAAGAAGTAATGTCCATTAGTCCTTTCGGAGCCTCCACCACCTCATCATAACCGGGGTACTCAGGCACCTCATGAGAGAGCATGTACTACATCAACAGGTCACCAAAGAAGAACCTTTTTATCTTATGCCTAAATCATGCGGGGGACATCTCCCCTAACATAATCTCACCCACATTGACGGGTCTCCAGTCATCAGAAAAAAGATCAAACACACACTGGCTCGAGTGCACTCGCTGTTGTGATCCACTAGCATTAGTCTGGCCTGTACAAAATTTTGCCACACCTTGGTAGTTTTGTTGAAGTCAAATTGGATCATCTCATTATATGTATCACCCTTTGTCCTCGTTTATTTTGCATTAGAATCTATGCCATATAGAGTGTGATGAATAGTAGTGTAGCTTGGGCACTTTATAAACTTTTGCAGCCTCCTCGAGTTAGGGAAATCAACTCCTAAGAATTTGCATAAAGACACCCTATCCAATGGCACTTCCTTCTCTTTGACCCACGACATGAACTTATGCTCAATCTAATTCACATACAGCTAGCTCCCTTACCATGCTCAAATTTGCATGTCCCAAGCACTCAAGGAACTTGTCCATCTTCATACCTCTCAACCTAGCTAGCACATCGGGGAAATGCTTCTCCATAGTAGTCACATTGATCCCCATTTCAGAGACATACCGCCCATATGGCTCAAAGTTATGATACCACTGGATAGCATCCTCACGAACCAGATCTAATTGGGGCCATGGTCCCGATGGTGCCCTCCTTGACCCGCCAACAACATGCTTCCCTTTTGCTTGCCGAGCTGACCCTTTACCTCGCTTGCGCTTTTTAGGAGGGAGAGCAGTAGTAGAGGACTTTCCCACTCCTTTTTCCCGAGGGATAGGGAGGTTTTCCAATTAAAGTGACATTATTCGAAATAAGATTATTTATTTAATTAGAGTCGCCACTTGGAATAATTATTATGGTGTCCCAAGTCACCGGTTTATTTTTAGAATCCCAATTCGAGGAAATTGACTCTATTTATGGTCCGCGAACATAGAAGACCGGGTAAGAAATTCTGTTAACCTGGAAGAAGGTGTGGGGCACTCCCGAGTTTCGTGGTTTTAGCACGACCGCTTAACAATTAATACTTGGCCTAATTATTTAATTTATTACATATTCAAAATTTTTTATGTGTTACCGCTTCTATACCGCTTTTAATTATTTTTAAACAATTATGGAGTTTATTTAAATAAGTCGCGGCGTCGCGCACTTGTTATTTTTGTACACATTGCAAATCACGCCACGTAAAATATATCCATAATTTACAACATATTTAGTTTAATTATTTGAAGTTGGGATCAAGTCGCGTGAACGCGCACTTGAGTTTTGGAGTTATGTACCATGCCTATGCCAAGGGAACCGTACCCATAGTTACGATGATTTATTATTCGCGCCTAAAACAAGCTACGATGTTCGAAAGTTGTTTATTTTACCATGCTTTGAAATCAATGTGTAAGGCTATGAATTATGGAATTATTTTGGAAAATTCAGTATACGTGTGCCTAATGTCATGAATGATGGAAATTTGAACCTTTTAAAAGGAAAGGACAAAACTTGGTGACAAAGTACGATGAGAAAAATGTGAATTGCCTCTTTGTTCTGGTTCGCAACATTTGTTGCATTTTGCTAATTAAAAGAATTTGAATTAACTGATGATGGTTAGTAAAGTTATGGGCTGAACTCAGTTAAGTGCTCACACTAAATCCCCAACAATTTAAATGAGCAGAAATGGGCCTAGGCCCAATAACGTTACAAGTCACTCGTTGGGACTAATATTTAGTAATGAGGCCATAAATTGCAAAAGAGGCCTAAGCTGGGTCCAGAGGCGCGGATGTCTCAGGAGTTTTTGGAGACTCGAATTACTACTCAAACCTAATGATTTCTGTATATTCCAACGGGCCTTTCCACATGATTTTATGAGAGCATATGAAAACCAAAAGTGCAAACTTTCTCAAAATATCAATACATGACTATTCCAAACTTTAAAAAAGAAAAAGAAAATCATCTGGAACCATTCTCGACACTAGTACATGATCATTCAAATTACAGGCCAATATCAAATTGTTGTCATGATATAGAATCTTAATAGTGACTCACAACCCTTCATACTATGATCTCATTTTGAACTCAAAGCATTTAACCTCTCAAACTCGTATATCAAAAGCATCAGTAATGGCTAGATTCAGTCCAAATTCTTAAAAACTCACTAAATGCATGACTCATAATAAAATAATGGCATTTTGAACTATGAACTTGCTCTATTGAGATAGTTCTACCATCAGTAGCAATTAAACTAATTAATACATAGTCTGCAGCATTAAATTTCAACCCAAAATTGGAAATCAGAACTTCAACCTAACACGGAAGCAATTATAAGCAACAATCGAACCTATATGACTAATCATAGAGCATTGAGTGATTAATGTTACATCACGTATTTTTGTACGTTAAAGTTTCGTCGTAAGTTAATCGACGTAAGCTTGGGAATGAGATTATTTTGAGGTTATAAGTATTATGCTATTTCAAACAAGTGATAAGTAAATTCGTGAAGGTGAGAGGGTAAGCGAATCAAAGAAAATGAGTTCCGTTGAAGGTTGTCATTTTGAGATAAAATACGATCCAAGCTACAATACCCCGTATTTATGGACTTGTGCCATACAAGGTACCACATGACCATGATAGTAAGATGTATAAAATATGTTAAAATTGAGTAATATTTTAAGTAATTTGAGATAATTCTTAATTATGTGGGTAATTGGTTAATGGAAGATTAACTAGTTAATTAAAAATTAGTGGGTGATTAATTAAGGCTTTTGGATAAAGCCTTAACGTGGCAGCCCAATTTGTGACTCTAGGTGGCAAAAATTGGCGAGTTTAGTGGCTTAGTCTTCTTGAAAAGTGGGGCCCACCCCTATAATAAGACTTCTCAAAATCAAAGAATGATGCTTGTATCTAGATACCAAGTACGGATGGAGCTCACAACCTTAAAGAGATCTTCTAATCTTATTAAAGTATGATGCTAAGATTTGCTAAGTCAAAAACAAATGAAGATGCTTCTTTAATACTCCATGCTGCAAGACTTCTTTAATTCATGTTGCAAGGCTTCTTTAATACATAATCTCCAATTAACTAGCCTTCAACAAAAAAATTTATCTGAAGTTATACTGCGAGGCTTCTTAGAAAATAGCAACGAGATTTTGCGATTCTAAAGGAGTACGATGCAATCTTTCTCAAGAATATCATACGGATTTCCCCTACTTCAATCCGCTGTTACATGTTGTCGCAATTGACGTGTGTTAGAAGTATTGTCAAGAGAATCGGCTCAGGTATGTTAAGACTATCCCTTCTTTCCTTTTAGCATGATCTAAATGATACAAATAAAATGAGCAAAATACGCAACTTTCATAAATACTAGAGATGCCTATGTTCTTGATTCCCCATGTGTTCTATTGTTCTATCATCTGTTCATGGGTCTCAAAAAATACGTAAGTTGATAAAGTTTGTTTCATGATATTAATCAAAGGCATATTGATCTTATGACATTCTGAGAAATCTTATTAACATACTTCTTATGCATTTCATTCATGTATACATGTACATTGACTTATGACCAGATGGCGTTATATACGCGTATATTATATGTATATGGCAAAAAGGTGACGGCGTTATATACGCACCACCACCTGATCAGCTGGTATACGTTGATAATTTGCCCACAGTGGCCGAGATGATACGATGGGATGCCCTCAGAGGCTTGATGATGTTATGTATATATATACCTATGCATGATATAACATTTATACGCATATGCATGGCATTGTAAATATTAATGATTCACAGAGTTATTCAGACTTATATGTTGAGTCTTTTACTCCATGTTTCTCTCATGTCTATTACTTACTGATTTTCGTTTCTTACATACTCGGTACATTATTTGTACTGACGTCCCTTTTGCCTGGGGACGCTGCGTTTCATGCCCGCAGGTCCCGATAGACAGGTTGAGAGTCCTCTAAATAGGTTATCAGCTCAACGGAAGGTATTGGTGCGCTCTATTTGCTTCAGAGTTGCTTATTTGGTCAGTATGATTTGGACACGTATTGATTGGTATATCGGGCCCCTGTCCCGGCCTTATGACGTTTATGTACTCTTAGAGGCTTGTAGACATATGTCATGTATATGAAAGATTGTATGATCTGTCGGCCCATGTTCAGTGTACGAGTGATCATTTTGGCCTTATAGGCCCATATGTCATATGTATAAGTTTGTATTACATGTCGGGTCATCCTATGTCGAGTGTTCCCTCATGTTTCATTCTAGTTATCTCACAACAGACTTTCCGTTTCATTTACCTATGATAGTATGATACAAAAGTTACGTTACGTTGGTGCTCGGTTGAGTAAGGTACCGGGTGCCCGTCGCGGCCCATCGATTTGGGTTGTGACAATTAACTACTTGACTCATAGAATGATTTGGCTTTAAACACTTAGCTTAAACAAACAATCAACTCAGACGTTCAATTTCAAAATACTAGAATCCAGAACTTAACAGGGAGTAGATTGCAAACGTAAACCAGCACATACATGTAACAGATCCCAAGGATTTGAGCAAACTTGGAGAACAATAATTTCAGAGATTACCAGATTAGTCAGTTCGAGTAGTTCAACAATTAAAACACATGACAAATCCACGTAGCTCAATGGAATCAAAACATGCGACACATTAAATTTTGTATAAAACCCCAAAAGAGAGTGACATGAGTGTACAAACGTACCTAAACAGCAAACAAAGACCAAAACAAGAGTCTGAAAAGAAGATGATGAAATCTAGAGCCACAAAGTGATAGCAGAACCACCAGGAAAACAACAACAACTTTCATTTCAGTTGTAAGGCCCCGAAATTTTTTTTTAATGATTTAATATTTTAAAGTACGCTAACGATATTTGGGAATAACATGTTAGAGTATTAAAGGAGACCCATGGGATAAAACCACATTATTTCAAAATGAAAAGTATATGTTTAAGGTGTGTAGAAACATACTAAGGAGTTTTGTGAATGGAAAGAATTCATGTGGAACAAGTAGGATACATTAAGTGGAAAGGATGTCTCAATTCGCACAAGATCCTACTTCAAATGTATGATGCTACCAAACTATAATGACTTATGAGGTGATCTACCTATCAAATAAAATCCCTTTGAGTCTAGTTTCTAACTCTTCAGACCGTTCATCATTCGGACATTCCTACAAGAAGTTATGATCGAATAAACAAAGGCTGGCCTGTAGCTCGCGAGGCCAGGTGTAAGACCAGGCTTGGTGAGGCCAGGCCTATAGCACGCTAAGACCATGCCTGTAGCACGCTAAGACCAGGCTTTAGCCTGGCGAGGCCAGGCCTGTAGCATGCTAAGACCAGGCTTTAGCCTGGCGAGGCCAGGTCTGTAGCCTGGTCCGGAATTTCGGAGTATCCATTCTTCTATTGTTATAACCCGACCCAACTTCGATAAATAACCCTTGAAGCTCATTTTGGAGCAAAAATCTGATATTTTTAGAGAGAAGTGAGAGTGTTCTAGAGAGAGAAAGAAACTCAAGTGCTTTGTTCATCAAGATCTTGTCCAAGCCTTGAAATCCAACAAGAAATCCCTCAAGTTCTTCATCTAAGAGGTAAGGTTCCATACCCTAGTTTTCAATTTCGAATTTGGGTAAAAGATGGTTGATCTGGAGTATGATTCTTGGGTATGAGAGTATTATTTATACATTCATGTACCAATAAGTTTTATGGGGAGATTGTTGAGCTTAAATGGGTAAAGATTGGGTTGTGAAGTGAAAGAAACCTTGTGGAAGAATCTTGTAACCAATTTGCACATATATTGTTAGATAAAATGCTCAAATGAGCTGAGACCATGAATATCTTCCTAATAATAGTTCAATTTTGTTATGTCTCAAAATAGATTGGGATTGCTAGAATTTCCGGAACGTTTTGGTAATTTAAGGAAAGCTCAAAGCAAGGTATGTTGGCTAAACTTTCTCTCTTGGAATTGAATTCCATAATGTTTCCGTAAGATCAAGTATGATTGGCTCAAGATTCCTAACTCCTACATTCCGGGTTATTCCCTATAAATTTGATTATCCCGAATGAGCTTTATGTCGAAATATAGATGTTAAAAGTTCGGGTTGTGTTGATATTTATGATGATGATAATGAGAAGGAAGAAATAAAAGTGTGGAATAACAAATATGGCCACCGTGCCTTGAATAAAGAATCTTGTGAATGGCCAAAAGAGCCAAGGAAATATTATTGTTATTATTGGTTGAAAAATACTAGTGGAGATTTATACAATGTGGAAGATGATGAGGTAAATACATTTGTACCTACGTTATTTTTGTGAATTATTCCCCTTATTTGGGATGAGATTGATGTGATAAAATTATTCCTCTTAATTGGGATAAGATTGATTGATATGTTGATGTCTCGAATAAGATAGCCTAGCCGATCGGGTCGTGATCGGACACTATATCGCACACATGGTGGTGATTGTGCTGTAAATTGTAATTGAAATTGAGATTTTGGTTGATGTCTTCAAATAAGACAGCCTAGCCGATCAGGTCGTGATCGGACTCCGTGCTAAAATTACGGTGGTATTGGTATTGATAGTAATTGTGGTTGATTCTCTAATGAGATAGCCTAGCTGATCGGGTCGTGATCGGACTCCGTGTTAAAGACGGTTTTATTGATATTGAGAGTAATTATGGTTGATTTATCTAATGAGATAGCCTAGCCGATCGGGTTGTGATCGGACTCCGTACTGAGAATTCGGTGGTACTGGTATTGTGAATAATGGTATTGTGGACAATGGTATATCGATGCTAAAGAAATCTCCCAATGTGAGATATGGAAATTAATTTGAACACTGTCTTGATCCTAAATTGAGGTTTGATGTTGATTAAGGTTTTTCATTGATATTATGATAATCTTGTTTGTATTATTTGTCACTATATTGTGAGGGTGTTTAGTTATACATACTAGTGCTATTCGACAGTACTAACGTCCCTTTTGTCGGGGGCGCTGCATCTTTCAATGGATGCAGGTGGTTCCATAGCAGGAGATATTAATCAGTGATAGCAGTGCACCTTCTTCCCAGTTGACTTGGTAAGCCCCACTTCATCCCGGGGTCATGTATCTTTTATACCTTGTGTATTCCGTTTGAGGTATAGCCGGGGCCTTGTTGCCGGCATTTTCATATTACTCTTCTATTGTACTTAGAGGCTCCGTAGACAGGTTGTGGGTTGTGGTTGATGTTGGGAACTGAACTAGATATGTTGGTATTTGGAAATCATGTTTTTCATTAATTCTATAAACTCGTAATATTTTAGAAATTATGAAGGAAACTGCTAATGGGAATAAAAAAGGAAGTTGTTAATGACATCTTTTTAGTGTTTGAATAATGTAGTACATCTCCTATTATTTCATGAATTTCCGGCGTGCAAGAGGAATTGCTATACTAGCATTGACCGTCCATTTCTCATACAAGCCAATGTTATATGTAGCAATGCTAATTGCGAGCCGGATTTTGAAGGAGATGGCAATTTCGGAAGAGAACTGACCAGTGAAATGGGGCTTGGCAGATTTTTGGTGACCACCAATCGGTCTACGTATAGAATCAATCGACAGCCTACCAAAAAAAACCATTGATGGCTGTAAACTGAGCCGGAGAAGAGAAAAGGGCGATTGTGGATCTCTTGATTTCTCATGATCTGCCACTCACGGGTTTTCTGTGATTTTTTGGGGAAATCAAAGGTAGGTTGGGATTGAAGAATGTCTTGGGACTGTAGGGTGACCATTTAAGCAGGTTTGGAGCTAAACCGCCGCCGTAAGCGATTTCCGGTTCTGGTTCTGAGAGAGAATAAGAAAGATGAGAGGGGAGAAGGTCGCTATGGTTTTGGGTTAGGGGAACCGAGCTTGTTCAGACATTTTTATTTGGTTGGGGGATTAGTTCCCAACCGTTGGATATGGGATATGGACGAACGAGATTTCTTGGGTAAAAAACGGGGCCGTTTGGTTTAATGAAAAATTTCGGACTGGGTATGGGAATGGGATGAACTGGGTTTTGGACGGATTTGTGCATGTTGAAAGAGAACTGGGCGATAAAATTGGCCCAATTTGACCTAAGGAGTTGGCTGGCCTTTCCCTTCTCTTCTTTCCTTAATTTCACATTTAACCAAAGTAATTCTAATTGAAACTATTTTGCGAAAATGACTCAATTAGCAATTAAACTAGTTTACATTAAAATTGAACTATTTAATTACCAACATGCCAAAGAAATAAGCTAATGTAATTTAATTCTTTTGATTTCAATTATTAACTATGCAATTAATATGTGATTACATCAAAAACATGCAATTAAAATCTAAAACGCAACAAATGAAAGATAAAATAAATATTTTTTTAATGATTTTTAGGATTTTAAAATATTTCTAAATATGCATGAATGCAACTAAATGCAAACAAACAAATAAAGAAAAATTCCTAAAAATTCTAAAAAATCAAAAAGACACCAAGAAAGAATTATTTTTGTGGATTTTTAAGAGTAATTTAGGCAGGGCAAAAATTACGTGCTCACAGCTGCCCCTCTTTGCTCGAAAATATGAAGAGTTTTTGGGCAAAGATAAAGTGAGCAATTATGAGCAATTTTTTCCCTTTTGACATTTCATGGGAAGCATTTTTAAAAACGTTTGACCAAACCTTGCTTTCGAGGATGCCTACATATCCTTGGCTATAACGGAATTTGGTCAGTGTAGTTCTGGAAGGTTTGGTAGCTGGGACTACCGGAAAGCGGTGATTTCACTGCTGTTGCTGCTTGCTGAACTCCTTATTGCACCGAAATCAAAAATGAAAAGAAACTAAACAAGCCTATTAGCTATGAGTTACAAGATTCCTACCTATAAGTCTTCTAAAACTTGATCTTGAGCCTTAATTGGTTCTTCGTGCAGACTCTGATCTGAACCTTAATGCTTGCTAGCTGAAGGTGCTCGTTCATTCTTCTACAACGTCTTTTGATCAGAACAAGAATTGCAAATGCTCATGACTTCGATCATGTCGTGATAAGTTCACATCTTTCAAATACTTCTTCATTTTGGATTCACTTCTTTTTCTTTTTTTTTCTTTATTTTGGATTGAGACTTCTTCTTTTGGTTATCTCGAACTCCGTGCCTCGAGGTAAAACCTGCTCAGACACCAAAACAAGCAAGCGAACGAAATTTCCTGTCCCAGTTTTCACTAGGAAAATTTCGTGAGTTATTTGTGACAAATATCTATTCTACTTCATTATTGAAAGCAATAAAAAGGCCGGAATTGGTATACCCTGGAAACCATGATTTTTCGGGAATGGTGTACCCTGATTGTCTAAATGGTGTCTCAACTAAGGATTGATGTACCTTAAGTTGGAGAAACACAGCTAGGGATTGTTGTACCATATACTGGTAAGGAGACTAGGGAGTGGAGACCCTATATCTGAAATAACATCAACTAGGGAGTGAAGACCCTATGTAGGAAGATAAAACTAGGGAGTGGAGACCCTATGTCTAAAATAATGTCAACTAGGGAGTGGAGACCCTATGTTGGAAAAAAGAAGACTAGGGGGTGGAAATCCTATGTCTAAAATAACATCAACTAGGGAGTGGAGACCCTATGTTCAAAAAGGAGACTAGGGAGTGGAGACCCTATGTCTAGAATAATATAAACTATGGAGTGAAGACCCTATATTAGAAAAGAAAACTAGGGAGTGGAGACCTATGTCTAAAATAACGTCAACTAGGGAGTGGAGAACCTATGTTGGAAAAAAGGAGACTAGGGAGTGGAAACCCTATGTTGGAAAAAAAGAGATTAGGAAATGGAGACCCTATGTCTGAAATAACATCAACTAGAGAGTGGAGCCCTATGTTGGAAAAATAGACTAGGGAGTGGAGACCCTATGTATAGAATAACATCAACTAGGGAGTGGAGACCCTATGTTAGAAAAGTAGACTAGGGAGTGGAGATCCTATATCTAAAATAAAATCAACTAGGGAGTGGAGACCCTATGTTGGGAAAAAAGGAGACTAGGGAGTGGAGACCCTATGTCTGAAATAACATCAACCAGGGAGTGGAGACCCTATATTGGAAAAGGAGACTCGGGAGTGGAGACCCTATGTCTAAAATAAAAATCAACTAGGGAGTGGAGACCCTGTGTTGGAAAAGGAGACTAGGGAGTGGAGACCCTATGTCTGAAATAACATCAACTAGGGAGTGGAGACCCTATGTCTGAAATAACATCAACTAGGGAGTGGAGACCCTATGTTAGAAAAGGAGACTAGGGAGTGGATACCATATGTCTAAAATAAAAATCAACTAGGGAGTGGAGACCCTATGTATAAAATAACATCAACTAGGGAGTGGAGACCCTATGTTGAAAAAGAAGTGTTACACCCTATATTTTCGTACGTAAAACTGCGTCGTAAGCAAACTAATGTAGGACAAAAAATGAGATCATATTTTAAAATATATAATGTAAGTTAATCATGTTACTTCGGAGGTTACAAATATTGAAGATCATGAACAACAAGTACAAAGAGGGTTGGAAGGTTCAGAAGCTAAAGGAATTGAAGAAAATAATGTTTCGTCGAAAGTCGACAAGTTGAGAATGTTATAGCATGTACTTTTGGGGTGAGAGCAGGGTGTTTAACATGATAATGAGGTTATGTTAGTCGTATGATATTCGTGGGTTATGTTTTGAAGTCAAGCGAATGGTGGAACAAAAGTCGATAAAAGTCATCATAAGTTACGATCATAAGTTTTACTGAAACTTTGGGTCAAATGTAACTGCCATTTTCTCCCAATATACTTAGAGTTATGGGGTATTCCACCCATCAAATTAAATATCTATGAGTCTATTTTCTAATGCATTAAACCATTTGTCGTATAGGAGTAGAGAGATGTGGGAATTGTTACGAGACTACGCAGACTGTCACCTACTTGCTTAAACGAGAATCCAAAAATGGGCTAGTTCAGGTCGTCCGAAAATGGTCCAGTTCGGGTCATCCAAAGAGGCCTTTTTAAATGCCTATACCCTTCATATATTAGACTTATAATAGGGTAAAATAACCAGATATAATCTCTACAAAAATCCTCCCAAATATTGCCCACAAACCCCAACTGATTTTCTCTCCCTTTCAAGTTCTAATTGGAGGTAAAGCCTAGAGTTTGAAGAACCAAGCTAGGAGCTGAGTTATACAACAAATAAGGTTAGTTTACTGCTCTCTTTCATCCATTTGTTTCTTCTGTAGATACATAGTAAGTCGTTCTATATTTGTAAGAACTCATGGGACGGTGATCGGAAGCCGTGAGTTCGAGTTATTCACTTGTAGCAGACTATTTTGTTGACTGTTTTGTGGTGCTGTTGGGCTGCGTGTATTACTATTATTTTGTGGAGTTTTGGAGGAGGAAGGGTGTGTAAAAACACCACATAAATTCAGGGTGTTGGTCTGGTCGTCCGTCGTAATATGTTCGGGCTGTTTGACACTACTACGGTGGTCATTTTGTGTATGAAGAGATTGGGGTGTGTTGGGCTATTTTGTAGTATTTTTTGGTGTATATAAGGTTGAAAAATAATGTATACAGGTTTTTATTGTTGTGTTCTTGTGTTGTTAGTGTTATCTTGAATTTGGAGGAAGTAAGGATTATAGGGGAGATGCTGCCCGTTTTAATATAAAATAAGCTTGTCGTTCGTTGTGCGATAGTTGTACCTTTCGTAACTTAATGATAGTATTATTATCATTGTTGTAGATTACGGTGTGAAGAGGAGAGTTCAACTTGGTGATTGGAAAAATTGTGATAAGGTATGTTAAGGCTAAACCTTTCTTCATTTTGGCATGATCCCGTAACTACATGTGTTTGATAACGAAGCATAAAGAGAAGTTCATACTCCCGAATTTATATACATTATCCTAGTCTCATAAGTTACAGTATTCTCCCTTATCGGGACTTTATATTCAATTGAATATTATCTTTTTCCAGTCAAGAGAGCAGAGGGTCTATATACATACAGTATTAGAGTATTTTCACCACCAACGAGCTATAATCGGTGGGCAGGCCCCTATTGGACAACCTCTGATCAGATGGTAAATTATATATCGAGCCTACTGTGGCCGAGTGCCTATGAGTGATCCTAGGATGGCCGAGATATAGAGCCTATTATGGCCGAGCGCCTGTGAGCGAGCCTACTACGGCCAAGCAGTTACACGTACCGAACATTTATTTTACTTACTATATTGAAGGAGTTGAGTCAGTATCAACAGGTAAGTATATCTCCAGATCATATTTGACTCCCAATTACTTTCAGTTATTATATTATCAGTTCAGTTTCAGCTTTCAGTTATATTATTGCCTTACATACTCGGTACATTATTTCGTACTGACGTCCCTTTACTGGGGACGCTGCATTTCATGCGTGCAGGTTCAAATAGACAGACAAGTATACATCCTCAGTAGATGTTCCCGAGTTCAACCTGATCAGTAAGCTCTACGTCCTTTGGAGTTGCCAGGTCTAGGGTTTTGTGTACATCTTCTATATGTATATATATATATATATATATATATGTTATGGGTAGGTCGGGGCTCTGTTTCGATCATAATACATCCATCATTAGAGGCTTGTAGACATATCCTGTCAGTTAGTGCAGTATGTTGGGCTTGTAGGCCTGATATGTATATTTTGGTGGTTTGTGAGCTGTAGTAGTTATGGAGGCCTTGTCGGCCCAGCTTTATATTGATGTTTAGTCAGCGCTAGTTTCCATTCAGTTTTATATTTTGCTTCGAAAATTGTCTTGCAATGTGACCCCATGGCCAAATTATGACATTATATGTTCAGAGTCCCTTAGTTGCAATTTGGTATGCTGGGTTAGGTGAGGCACCGGGTGCCGGTCTCGCCCCCAGGTTCGGGGCGTGACAAGAAGACTAGGGAGTGGAGACTCTATGTCTAAAATAACATCAATTAGGGAGTGGAGACCCTATATTGGAAAATAAGACTAGGGAGTGGAGACCCTATGTCTAAAATAGCATCAACTAGGGAGTGGAGACCCTATATTGGAAAACGAGACCAGGGAGTGGAGACCCTATGTCTGAAATAAAATCAACTAGGGAGTGAAGACCCTATGTTGAGAAAGAGACTAGGGAGTGGAGACCCTATGTCTAGCATAAAATCAACTAGGGAGTGGAGACCCTATATTGGAAAACATAGTTAGGGATTGGTGTACCCTATACTACCATGATTTTGAACTTTCTTTCTTTTCTTTCTTCTTTTATTAAGAGAATGAGTAAAATGCTGGAGAGAATTTTGGAGAAGACTTCCCTTTTTGTAGTTGTTGTTGTGTAGAGCTATTTCTAGCCCTCGCGTAGTTTCTTTTGGTTACACCTGCTTCTTGAAAGGTTGGTTGTGATTACCACTATTTCTTGTTTTTCAAACAAAGAACAATTGTTAGTTTGGAAACAATGGTTGGTTTTGTGGCCTTGAGTGTTTCAGTTCCTTGATCTTGGCCGAATTCCTTGATGATAATTTCAACTGCAACTGGTTGCTTCCTAAATGCTGATTGCACTTATGGCCCCGGAGAACCCTTGGCTTTTCCAAACTTTTCCATAATGGTCGGTTACGTGGGACTTAACCTTTTTCAATTTTATTTTGTCTTTGTAGGCCTTTGACTTCTTTCTTCCAATTTTAATTTCGGAGCATTGGGGAACCTTTGGCTCTTCAAACTTTGACAAGACGGTTAGCCACTTGGGACTTAACCATTTAACATCTTTTTTCCCTTGTAGGCACTTCAATTTGATTTCCTTCTTTCAAGAGTTTTTGATTTCAAAACATCAGCCACCATGGCCAGTCAGGGTTGACTTGATGCCCTGCCAAGGCTGGGTGCCTTTTTTACATATTACCTTGTATCAAAACGAGATCCCTATAGATCAGTCTTGCTATCCCTTCTTTGCCTTAGTTTTGGAGCAGAGTTAGACCGAAAGGGATTTACAGAAAAACAAATAATGGAATGGACAATGAATTTAGACAGGAGGTATCCCTTTCAGGGAAAGGAAAGAAGGACCTATCCGGAGTACATGCGGACTTCAATGAACATGACATGCCTTTTGGACTGGATGCCTGATCTTTGTAAACCGTCTGACTCTCAGAAGTTCATCACAACTTTTGCCTTGAAACTGAGAAACCTTGCCCAGGATTGTGTCGATGCCAATGGCTGCGAGGATCCGCTTTCCAATCAGCGGCGCCCATTGTGGGTTTTCACCAGCTGACCTCTCTCATTTCTCTTCTCACCATTCGCCTTATAGTGCTCTTTGCGAGTTTTCACCAACAAGACTCTCTCATTTTGGTTTATTTACTCACCATCGCCTTACGGTGCCCGTGAGGGTTTTCACCAACAAGACTCTCATTTTATTTCTCTCATTTTGGTTGCATCAGGCCCAAGTAACTGTATCCTCCGATTCTTGAACATTCTCGCTGATTGATCGGAAGGACTTAAAAAGGATTTAGGTAAAAAGATTTTGGATTGGATTACAACTTTGGAATCATTTAGGTGAAACCATCGCCAAACCATTTTAACATCTACCCCAGTTTCAAATTTTAGGAGAATGTGGATTTTTGTTTTGGTGTGACTGAACCCCAGAGAAAAGTTGCCTACGTATCCTTTCAGAATCAAGTCGAACGAAGTTCAATGAACTTTGTTTTTGATTTTCTTTTATTTTGTTTTTTTTCTTTTCATTTTTTCATTCATTTCTTTTTCAATAATAAATTCGAGGTTCTAACGAGGGCAATCAAAGTAAGGTAACCGGCTCAAAGGGTTTGTAAAGGGTTGATAGTGTTTGGGTAGCGAGAAAGAAAGCCTTTGTCATCCTAATCGGAGCATACTAAAGCTTGAAAAAGGGATCAAACATAATACCTTTTGACCACATCTGCATTGAAAGCTATCTCAGAGTCATTTCCTTCGATGTCTGCCAAATACAACGCTCCCTTCGGCAACACTCTTCTTATAATGTATGGACCTTTCCAATTTGGAGAAAATTTTCCTTTGGCTTCTTCATGATGTGGGAGAATACGTCTTAGAACGAGTTGCCCCACTTTAAATTTTCTGGGCCGCACTTTCTTGTTATAGGCACGAGCCATTCTTTGTTGGTACAACTGCCTGTGGTAAACTGCGGCCATCTGCTTTTCATCAATCATAGTCAATTGTTCTAACCGGGTATTGACACATTCATCATCCTCAATCTCGGCTTCAACAATGATACGAAGAGAGGGAGTCTCAACTTCTGCAGGTATTACGGCTTCAGTGCCATAAACCAATAAGTAGGGTGGCCCTAACTGATGTGCGCACGGTTGTGCGATATCCCAATAGTGCAAAGGGAAACTTTTCATGCCACTCTCTAAAACCCTGGACCATTTTCCTGAGGATCTTCTTGATATTCTTGTTTTCCGCTTCAACATCGCTATTAGCTTTGGGCCGATAAGGGGTAGAATTACGATGCGTAATTTTAAATTGTTCGCATACCTCCCTCATCAAGTGGCTATTCAGATTTGCAGCATTGTCTGTAATGATAGTTTTAGGAATACCAAAATGACAAATAATGTTGGAATGCACGAAGTCCACCACTGCTTTCTTGGTGACGGCTTTGAAAGTGACTACTTCGACCCACTTTGTGAAATAATCAATGGCAACCAAAATGAATTTGTGCCCATTTGAAGATTTCGGTTCGATTGGCCCAATAACATCCATGCCCTAAGAAACGAACGACCAAGGCGCTGACATAGGATGTAGCTCTGAAGGCGGTGCATGAATCAGGTCACCGTGTATCTGGCACTGATGGCATTTCCGGACGAAACTGAAACAATCTTTTTTCATGGTCATCCAGTAATAACCTGGCTGGAGGTTTTATTTGCAAGGACATACCCGTTCATGTCCACATACTCCCGTATGCACTTCGTTCAAGATTTTTTCAGCTTCCCAGGAATCTACACACCTCAAAAGATTCAGATTTGGAGTTCTTTTGTATAGGACCTCTCCACTAAAAAAGAAACAGCTTGCAAGCCTTCTGATAGTTCTCTTTTGATCTCCACTAGCCTGCTCGAGATATACTTTTGTTTTCAAGAACCTTTTGATATCATGATACCATGGCTGAACATCTGATCCATTGCAATTGCGTTACAATAACCATGCCTTTCTCGAATCTAGATTTCTAGCGGGTCAATATGAACATTACTCGGGTACGGCAATATTGAGGCCAAAGTAGCTAGTGCATCAGCTAGCTCATTGTGGGATCGAGGAATATACTTGAACTTGACGGACTTGAACCGTTTGATGAGATCTTCCACATGTTGCCTGTACAGGATGAGTTTGATGTCTCAAGTTTCCCACTCACCTTGGGCTTGCCGAATGATTAAATCAACATACCTCATGATTAATAATTCCTCTACATCCAGATCAACTGCCATATGCATGCCCATGATGAAGGCTTCATACTCGACGGTGTTATTTGTACAGAAGAACCGAAGCCGGGCTGTGCCCGGATAGTGCTGCCTTATGGGCAAAATTAGAATTGCTCTGATCCCGACTCTTTTTGCGTTTACAGCTGCATCAAAGAACATTTTCCAGGCATTGGTGTTCTTTGGAATTACTTCTACCGAGTTTACTTCCTCGTCCGGAAAGTAAGTGCTTAGGAGTTTGTATTCATCATCGACCGGGTTCGCGGCCAGGTGATCTGCTAAGGCTTGAGCTTTCATCGTCGTGCGAGTGACATAGACAGTGTCAAACTCGGTGAGCAGAATGTGCCATTTCGCTAACCTTCAGTGGGTATCTGCTTCTGGAATATATACTTTAAAGGATCCATCCTAGTTATGAGATATGTTGTGTAAGCCAGCAAGTACTTTCTGAGCTTTTGGGCGACCCAAGTTAGGGCGCAACAAGTTCTTTCCAATAAGGTGTACTTGGCTTCATAACTAGTGAACTTCGTACTCAGATAGTATATGGCATGTTCTCTCTTTCCGGTCACATCGTGTTGCCCCAAGACACAACCAAAAGAATTCTCCAGAACTGTCAAATATAAGAACAAAGGTCTTCCCGGCTCGGGTGGAACCAACACTGGCGGATTTGATAGGTATTCTTTGATTTTATCAAAAGCTTCTTGGCATTCCTCTGTCCATTTGATCACCACATCTTTCTTCAATAACTTGAATATGGGCTCACAAGTGGTAGTAAGCTGAGTGATGAATCTGCTGATGTAATTCAGCCTTCCTAGAAGACTCATAACCTCTTTCTTGCTTTTCGGAGGTGGTAAATCTCGAATTGACTTTATCTTTGTTGGATCTAATTTGATACCCCTCCGACTGACAATAAACCCCAGGAGCTTCCCAGATGGAACTCCGAATTCACATTTAGCTGGGTTCAACTTCAAGTCATACCTGCGCAGATGCTCAAAGAACTTCCTCAGATCTTGCACATGGTCTTCTTGCATTCTGGATTTAATGATCACATCATCCATATATACCTCAATCTCCTGATGCATCATGTTATGGAAGATGGCAGTCATATCTCTCATGTAGGTTGCCCCAGCGTTTTCCAAACCAAATGGCATGACCCTGTAACAGTAAGTACCCCAAGATTTGGTAAAAATGGTCTTTTCTGCATCTTCTTCATCCATCAGAACCTGGTGATACCCAGCATAACAATCCATGAAAGACTGTATCACATGTTTGGCACAGTTATCAACAAGAATGTAGATATTTGGCAATGGAAAGTTATCATCGCCTTGTTCAAATCCTGATAATCAACACACACTCAGTTTTTTCCATCTTTCTTCGGCATTTGAACCACATTAGCTAGCCACGTGGTGTATCGGACCACTCGAATCACACCAGCTTTCAGTTGTTTGGTGACTTCTTCCTTGATCTTATCACTAATGTCGGTTTTGAACTTTCTTTGTTTCTAGTGGACGGGTGGATAACCGGGATAGGTAGGCAATTTATGTACCACCAAATCAACGTTCAGTCTTGGCATATCGTCATAAGACCATGCAAACACGTCTTTGAATTCAAACAAAAGTTGGATCAAGGCATCTCTATTTCTTTCATCAGCGTGAATGCTTATCATGGTTTCTCGGATCTCTTCTGAACTGCCCAAATTAACTGGCTCGGTTTCCTTTAAGCTTGGCTTAGGCTTATTCTCAAATTGTTTCAATTCTTGATTTATTTCCCTAAAATCTTCATCTTCATCATATTTTGGTTCTTGATTCATTATTTCAAAGTTAGACAGCATTTTAGGATCTGGGCATGAAGTCCGCAAGCATGTCATGTTATTTAAGTCCGCATAATTAGAACTAAAAAGAAAAAGATAAGAAAAATAGCAAAATCAGAACAAAAGAAAAGAGACATCTATGGACAATGAAATATTGATTCCATTTCATTGAATTGAAGATATGAGGGTTTACATTAGAATTAAAAGACAATAAAGTAAAACATTCGAGTTACACCCTGAAATAACTCGTAATGCAGAAAAGATGGCAAGACTGAACTACTGGGACTCCCTCCGGACAGGGAATGAGGTAACCTTCCAGTTCTGGAGCTTGAAATTCGGTCCTATATATTGCCCTCGGCATTGCTCGTGCCTTCCCCTGGCTGGACCATGTGGGGCTCATACAACATTTGTTTCAAGGGTTTACAAATATCATCGATTTCTTCGGTCGTGAAGGCCTCTTCTTCTTCTTCCACATACTTTGGTTTGACAAATGATTGGGCGAGATATGCAACGGGCTTGGGCAGGACCCAACCTTTTTCTTTGCGTTCATTAGCCCATGTTCTATCGGCTTCTGTAGCTTGGAAACCCACATCGTAACACTTTTCATTGGCAGTTGGGGTAATAGGCTCAGCGATGCCTTACAGAGATACCCCGAGCCTCTTTCCGGGCTTATACCCATTTCTAATCATTTGGGTGGCGATCATGACCGAAGCATTAGATAGGCAAGGTTGAGGTAACAAAGCCTCTTCTTCAAGTTGGTTAGCGACCACAATTTTGAAAGCTTGGTACACAATATGCTCACTGCCTTCTCTAGCTTCAAGACACAGGACCGAAGGGTCCCGGTAGATGGATTGCACGTCTTCTCTATGGACAATAATCTCTTGATTATCATATTCAAACTTGACCATTTGGTGAAGAGTGGAGGGAACAACTCCGGCAACATGAATCCATGGCCTACCTAGGAGAAAATTGTATGAGGTTTCCATGTCCAAAACTTGGAAGGTTACCTCAAAATCTACAGGCCCAATAGTCAGAATCAGATCAATTTCTCCTATTGTGTCTCTCTTGACCCCATCAAAAGCTCATACGCAGACGTTGTTTGCCCGGATTCTTTTTGTTCCAATATCCATTCTCTGGAGTATTGAGAGAAGGCAAATATCCACCCCGGACCCACCATCTAACATCACTCTTTTCACATAATAGCCCTCGCATTTGACAGTCAGGTGGAGGGCTTTATTATGGGCATCTCCCTTTAGGGGCAAATCATCGCGGGTGAAGGAAATCTTGTTGACCTCAAAACATCTTTCGGCCATTCTTTCCAATTGTTCGACAGAAGTATCAACTGGGACATATGTTTCGTTCAATGTTTTAAGGAGCACTTTATGGTGTTCGTCCGAACTCAGCAGCAGAGACAAGAGTGAGACCTGGAAAGGAGTCTTCCGAAGTTGGTCAACTATTGAGTATTCTGAAGTTTTCATCTTTCTGAAGAACTCTTCTGCTTCCTCATTACTTACAGGCTTCTTGGATGGCATTCGCTTATCCGTTCAGGTTTGACTTCTTTAGGTCTTCTGGGTATGATACTTCGCAGTCTGATTCATCTCGTTCACTTCTCCCATAACTTCTTTTCCTTTGTATGTAACCAGGGTTCTGTTGTAGTTCCAGGGGACTGCGGTGGGATATTTCATAGGACTCTATGGTGCGAGTCTGATAACCACGGGCTCAGTCATCCTTGGTGAAATTTCTGGCCCCCTCGCCACATAGGTCCCCTTTGGTACATATAATCTTGGCACATTCAATGTTACTTTCATCGAATTTCTTGGGAGCGTTGAGGATAAGCTGTACTTTTCTCGGGGCCTTAGGAACATAGAGAACCACGTTCTTGGCAGGTGATGGTCCCGTTTTTGTTTCAATATCTTGAGAAATCGGAGCAACTTTCTTTTCAATTTTGGCTGGCTTCAATGCCACTTTAGGTCTTGCCTCTGAATTCGCGATGACAACAATGGCCTTCAATGCCGGGTCAACCTCTTTGTCATCACAAATCATACCAATGTCCGACCTTTTATTGTGAGCCGGTAATGGATTGTTGGTCATATTAAGGATCTCCTTGTCCCTCAGCACAATTCTTTTTTCGTCGATCATATTTTCGACTGCCCTTTTGAGGGTCCAGTAGTCTTCTATATCATGGCCTTCTACTCCTGAATGGTATGCACACATGGTACCAGCCCTGTATGATAGGGACTGTGGATTTTGCCGATTGGGAGGCACAAGTTGTAATAGACCCAGTTGGATTAATTTCTGAAGCAGACTGGAGTAAGATTCACCAATAGGGGTGAAATTGTTTCTCCTGGGAGGTTCACGAGGGCATGTATTATGGTGGTGTATATTTATTGGTGGGCGAGGATTATATGGAGCTTGGTAGGGATGGGCCTTTCTGGGAGGTGGAGCTCGAGTTTGGTTATAGTGTTGCTGGGGCGGTGTCACGACATAAACTGCATCTTGATATGGGTAATAGTATTGTGGGGTTCTTGGTGGAATTTAAGAATGGTCAAGCAATCAGCGAGACCCCCTCGAAGCCATTATGGCTCCCTCCTCCTCATTTTGCGATTAGCCAAACCCCCTGATCCATTCTGTATGGCTTGTGATGTAGCTTTTAAGGCGTCTTGACTCAAAATCCGTCCCATTTTCAGACCGTTCTCTACCATCTCCCCAATCTTGATAGCCTCAGAAAATGGCTTGTCCATAACTGACATCATATTCTGAAAGTAATCAGCCTTTTGGGCTTGTAGGAAGACTGTAACCATTTTTGCTTCGTCCATCGGAGGTTTTACTCCGGCGGCTTGCTCACGCCATCTGATAGCATACTTGCAAAAACTTTCTGTGGATTTCTTCTTCAAATTGGACAAGGAGTTTCTGTCAGGAGCGATGTCCACATTATACTGGAATTGTCGAACAAAATCCCGAGCCAAATCATCCCATATGTGCAGTGGGTGATTTCTTGATCTATGTACCACTCGAAGGCGATTCCTATTAAGCTTTCTCCGAAGTAGGCCATTAGAAGCTCTTCTTTCCCACCAGCCCCTCTCAGCTGATTGCAGTATCCCTTTAAATGGGCGATTGGGTCCCCGTGTCCGTCATATTTTTTGAACTTTGGCATTTTGGAACCAGCAGGTAAATGAACATTGGGAAACAAGCACAAATCCGAATAGCAAACACTTTTTTGGCCGCTCAAGACTTGCATGTTTTTCAAGCTATGTTTAAAGCTTCTCATCTTCCGAGCCATTTCTTCCTACTCGGGATTTCTAACTATTCTTTCTTGCTCAATCGGAGACTCATACTGTGGCTGTTGGGTGTATGAGTCCGGAGTGACATGAGTCATGTCAGGCTAAAATTGCGGACCCTGGAAGGTGAATGTTGTGGGTTCAAAGCATAGCCTGGGCACGTTTGGTTGTGCCATGGTGAAGACCGGTGGTGCGGAGAACAGCGTTGAAGGTACCCATTAAAACAGTGCCTGAGGGCGTACCGGTAAAGTTATATGATATTGTAGGGTACCCAAATAGGATACATGGGTTAGTCATAGGGATGTTGGTGGTTCCTCCCGTCCTTGGGATCAGCTCGGGAAATCCAGGGATTGCACTTGGTGGTTCTCTACCGTTGGACCAGGCACCCCACATTTCCAACATGCAGAGACGCAGCCTCTAATTTTCTTCGACAATGGCTGATTTCGGTTGTGACATAACCGGTGTAGGGTTATCCTCAGGATCGATGATGCAGAGATTTCTTTCTGAAGCCATTGGAAACTTTCCTTTGGATCTTGTAATATAAGGCTGAGAAGTCAGATTATCGATAAAACCAACCGCCTGAACAGAACTACTTATTGCACACACAACAACCTTGTCAGTTTTGAGATATTTAACAGATAGGGAATCGCACATTAGGGATGCAATGCACCTGAACAGTTAAACACTTCTAAAATGTTTTTGCAATGGCTGCGTATTTCATCCCGGCTGCCACTATCTCTTTTCCACCCTCTCCTTTCATTTTTGTTTTTTCATATTTTGGTTTCTTTTTCTTTCTCTCTTTGTTGTTTTTCGCTCTTTGTTTTTCTCTATTTTTTTTGTCGCCCCTTTCTTCCTTTTCTTTTACTTATTGTCTCTCGATTTTCTCTTTTTGTTGATTTTTACTCAGATTAATTATGGCTATGATCGCATCCGATGGGGATTGCCTACGTATCATGACGCCGCATGAATCTGACCATTGCATAGTTCAGGGAACATGCAAAATGAAAGTAAAGAAAATTTTTGTGGTTTTTCAATATTTCATTAATAAAATATTTTTGGTTTTTTTTCATTACAAAGAGTTGAAGATATTGATAACTGACTAAAAAAAAGGAAAACATATAGATTTGAAACAAAATAGCAACAGACTCGAAATGGACGAAAGGACAAACAGACTCGATGGGAGAAAAAAGTAAAATACAGACTCAAGGACTAAACAATAAAGAACACAGATGGGCCTCAAATGTTATTCTAGGGGCCCGCAGGACATCAGCCAGTCTCGACGCGGGCCTACGTGCAATCGCTTCCTGAAGGAACTCCAGATCGACCATGACCTGGCGTGCGAAAGACAACACTGGAGCAAAGAACATAGCTCTAGTCATACCCTCACATTCATTGCATTTTATTGCAGTGTAATCGGCTATTTCTTTGATTCTAAGTTTAATAGCACCTTCTCCTGGAGCAATCATCAATCTGTTGTTCCTGAACTTCCACTATATATATGGCCTCGTTGTTTTGGTCTTGCAACTGTAGCACACTCTCTTCCAATTGGTTAATCAGTGCATAAAAATGTTCTCTTTATGTCTTGAAGTCCTTTTACCTACTGACCCATTTTGATTTCGAGGGCGGCTAGCTCTTTCCTTAAAATCGCGACTTCTCTGTCATATCTTTGCCTTAACTAGCGGGCTGACCTTGTCTATTGTCACGACCCAAAATTCCCACTGTCGGGACCGTGATGGCGCCTAACATTTCACTTGCTAGGCAAGCCAACGTTAGAGAATCATTAAACCAATCCTTATTCCATTCATTAAACAACAGCAAATTAACTAAGATGAAATATAGTGAGTGCGGAATAATATAAAAACGGTATTAATTACTACCACCCGGATCTGGAGTCACAATTCACGAGCATTCTAGAATCCACTACAAGTAATAGTCTAAAAGAAATACAATTGTTTAAATGAAAGAAACAGTAAAACAGAAAAGATAGACGGGGACTTCAAGGTCTGTGAACGTCGATTGATCTACCTTGAGTCTCCGGATAGCGGTCCAACAGCAAAGATCTCGATCACCCCGAGCCGGTACCAAAATCTGCACAGGAAGTGCAGAGTGCAGTATCAGTACAACCGACCCCATGTACTGGTAAGTGTCGAGCCTAACCTCAACGAAGTAGTGACGAGGCTAAGACAAGACACCTACAAATCAACCTGTACAATTTAACAATGTATATACAAGTAACAGTAATGAAAGCTAGACAGGTAATAACGGGAGGAGGAAATATGCTGAGGGGAATACGAGATAAAGAACTACAATAAAATGATAACTGGAACTGTCAATATACTATGAATCAATAGGGATAGTGGATACAGTAAAGGAAAAATGCACGACATCACCCTTCGTGCATTAACTCTCATATCATGGCACGACATCACCCTTCGTGCATTAACTCTCATATCATGGCACGACATCACCCTTCGTGCATTAACACTCACAATATGGCACGACATCACCCTTCGTGCATTAACACTCACAATATGGCACGACATCACCCTTCGTGAATTAACACTCACACTATGTCACGACATCACCCTTCGTGGATTAACACTCTCCCTTACCATAATGCAATGAACAATTAACAACAGGGAGATAGAATAACATGTACAAGCCTTACTTTAACATTTGGTTCCACAATATCAATCTCAATTTTGAAGTAAATACTCAATTATCACCAGAAGATCCATAAACATGATAAGAACGATCAATTTAACAACACTAGTCGAAACACGTAGCAATTATGCATAGGAAAAAGACAATATGAGAAAAATAGGAGAAAACAGGGGAAAAACAGGTAGATCAGCAGTGCATAAATACTCGTCACCTCACATATATGCCGCTCACATGAATTTCATATAGCAAATAATCTGAGGTTCCTAATTCCCTCAAGTCAGGGTTAACCACGACATTACTTCGCCCTGAAGGCTACTCAATACTCAATCACAACTTTTCCTTTAGAATCCACCTCCAAACCACTCATATCTATTCAAAAATGACTCAATAATATCAAATATTGCTAAAGGATCAATTACATTGCACAAATTTAGATTACCCAAATTTTCCTCCAAAAAGTCAAAAATTAACCCCGGGCCCGCTTGATCAAAACTCGAGGTTCGGACCAAAATCCATTTACCCATTCACCCCCGAGCCCGGATATATAATTGGTTTTAGAATCTGACCTCAAATTGAGGTCTAAATCCCCAAATTTTCGAAATTCTACCCAAAACCCCTAATTCTACCATGAAACTCTAGATTTTAGGTTGATAATTCATGAAATGTAATGGGTAATTGAACGAAAATGGTTTAGAATCACTTACCAACACTTTGGGGAAGAAAACGACTCTTGAAAATTGCCTCTATCCCGTTTGGTTCTTGAAAATGTGAAATAATGGCTAAATCCCGTTTTTGATTATGTTTTAAGTGTTGGGAGATAGTGTTCATCGCGATCGCCTGAACACTGCCGCGTTCGCGAAGAGCCGCCTCCTAAGGTCTTACGCGATCACGGAAGGCTCTACGCGTTCGCAAAGGTTTAGCCTGCCTGCCTTACCTTCGTGTTCGCGAGACAGGGCTCGCGTTCGCATAGAGTTTCCCAGGTCCCTTGCCCAGCCTAGCTAAAGCTACGCGTTCACGTTCGACTAGTCGCGTTCGCGTAGAGCAACTCCCCCCAATGATCCGCATTCGCGACCATGATCTCGCGTTCACATAGAGTAAAATCCTCCCTAACCCAGTTTTCCCTTCGCGATCGCGAGAGTGACTATGCGACCGCGAAGCATAACATATCAGACACCAAATACAACATAGACACACTAGATTTTCTAAGACTAAAACATCCCGTAGCCTATCCAAAACTCACCCGAGCCCTCAGGGCTCTAAACCAAACATGCACACACGTCTAAAAATATCATACGAACTTGCTCGTACAATCATATGGCCAAAATAACACCTAGAACTACGAATTTAACACCAAATCGAATGAAATTTTCAAGAAAGCTTTAAAATTCCTATTTTCACAAGCGGACGTCCGAATCACGTCAAACGAACTCTGTTTCTCACCAAATTTCACAGATGAGTCATAAATATTATATTGGACCTATACCGGGCTCCAGAACCAAAATACGGACCCCGTATCAACAAGGCCAAACATCAATCGATTCTTAAAAACCATTAAATTTCAGACTTTTAATTTTTATCAAAAATTCATAACTCGAGCTAGGGACCTTCGAATTCGATTCCGAGCATACACCCAGGTCCAATATTTAGATACGGACCTACCGGGACCGTCAAGACATGGATCCGGACCCGTTTACCAAAAATGTTGACCGAAGTCAACTAAAATCAACTTTTAAGACAAAAATTCTTATTTTCAACATAAAAGCTTTCCGGAAACATGCCCGAGCTGCGCATGCAAATTGAGGAGGGTAAAAATGAGATTTTAAGGCTTAAGAGCACAGAATCGAGTTCTAAAACATAAGATGATCTTTTGGGTCATCACATTCTCCACCTCTTAAATAACCGTTCATCCTCGAACTGACATAGAAAGTACCTGAGCTGATGAAAAGGTGGGGATATCTACTCCGCATATCAGACTCGGACTCCCAAGTAGATGCCTCAATAGTCTGACCTCTCCACTGCACTCGAACTGAAGGGTAACTATTTGATCTCAACTGGCGAACTTGCCGGGATAGAATAGCCACCGGCTCCTCGTAAGTCAAATCCTTGTCCAACTGGACAGAGCTGAAATCTAACACATGGGACAGACCGCCGTGATACTTTTGAACCATGGACACATGGAACACCGGATGAACTGATGATAACCCCGGTGGCAACGCAAGCCTGTAAGCCGCCTTTCCCACTCTCTCCAAAATCTCAAAAGGTCCGATATACCTAGGGCTCAACTTGCCCTTCTTTCCGAACATCATTACACCCTTCATGGGTGATACCCGAAGCAACACTCTCTCCCCGACCATGAATGCAACATCACAAACTCTGTGATCGGCATAACTCTTCTGCCTGGACTGAGCTGTGCGAAGTCAATCCTGAATAATCTTGACCTTATCCAAGGCATCCTGTACTAAGTCTATGCCCAATAACTGAGCCTCCCTCGGCTCGAACCACCCAACTGGCGACCACACTGCCTACCAGATAATGCCTCCATCTGAATGCTCGACTGGTAGCTGTTGTTGTAGGCGAACTCTGCAAGGGGCAAGAGCTGATCCCAAGAAACTCCAAAGTCTATAACACATGCGCGAAGCATGTCTTCCAATATATGAATAGTGCACTCTAACTGTCCATCTATCTGTGGATGAAGCGCTGTGCTTAACTTAACCCGCGTGCCCAACTCACGCTGTACTGCCCTCCAGAAGTGTGAGGTGAACTGCGTACCTCAATCAGAAATGATATACACGGGCATACCGTGAAGATGGACGACCTCGCGGATGTAAATCTCTGCCAGCCGCTCCTAGGAATAGTTAACTACCACAGGAATGAAATGCGCTGACTTAGTCAACCTGTCCACAACGACCCAAACTGCATCGAACTTCCTCTGAGTCCGTAGGAGTCCAACAACAAAATCCATAGTGATACGCTCCCATTTCCACTCAGGGATCTCTAACCTCTGAAGTAAACCACCAGGTCTCTGATGTTCACACTTTACCTGGTGGTAATTTAGACACCGAGCTACATATGCAACTATATCTTTCTTCATTCTCCTACACCAATAATGTTACCGCAAATATTGATACATCTTGGCGGCGCCCGGATGAATAGAATACTGGGAACTGTGGGCCTCCTATAGAATCAACTAATGAAGTCCATCCACATAAAGTACACAAACATGACCCTGCATCCTTAAAACTCCATCATCTCCAACAATAACCTGCTTGGCACCACCGTGCTGCACTGTGTCCCTAAGGACAAGCAAAGAAGATTGAGCAACGGTACAAGCTAGAACACGGCTGGGCTTTGAAAAATATAACCTCACGAACTGATTGGCCAAGGCCTGAACATCCAATGCAAGCGGTCTGTCACCAACTGGAATATATGCAAGGCTAACCATACTAGTTGACTTTCTACTCAAAGCATCAGCCACCACATTGGCCTTCCCGGGATGATACAATATGGTGATATCATAGTCTTTCAATAGATCCAACCACCTCCTCTGCCTCAAATTGAGCTCCTTCTGCTTGAACAAATACTGCAAGCTCCGATGATCCGTGAATACCTCACATGGCACGCCGTAAATATAATGCCTCCGAATCTTCAGCGCGTGAACAATAGCTGCCAGCTCTAGATCATGAACATGGTAATTTTTCTCGTGAACCTTCAGATGCCGCGAAGCATATGCAATAACCTTGCCACCCTGCATCAATACCGCACCCAGACTAATCCGAGATGCGTTACAATAAACTATATAAGATCCTGAACCTGCGGGTAACACCAATACCGGTGCCGTAGTCAAAGCTGTCTTGAACTTCTGCAAGCTCGCTTCACACTCGTCTGACCACCTGAACGGGGCACCCTTCTGGGTCAATCTGGTCAACGGGGCTACTATAGATGAAAACTCCTCCATAAATCGATGGTAATAGCCCACCGAACCTAGGAAACTACGGATCTCTATAGCTGATATGGGTCTAGGGCAGTTCTGAACTGCCTCAATCTTCTTAGGATCCACCTAAATACCCTCTGCTGATACAACGTGACCCAAGAAAGCAACTGAACTCAACCAAAACTCACATTTTGAGGACTTAGCATATAACTGGCTGTCTCTCAAAGTCTGAAGAACGACCCGAAGGTGCTGCTCATGCTCCTCTTGGCTGTGGGAGTAGATCAAGATATCATCAATAAACACAATAACAAAGGAACCCAAGTAGGGCTTGAACACCCGGTTCATCAAATCCATGAATGCTGCTGGGGCATTTGTTAGCCCAAATGACATCACTAGAAACTCATAATGTCCATACCGAGTTCGAAAAGTTGTCTTAGGGACATCGGATGCCCTAATCCTCAACTGTTGGTAGCCAGATCTCAAATCAATCTTCGAAAACACCTAGGCGCCCTGAAGCTGATCAAATAAATCATCAATCCTCAGCAATGGATACTTGTTCTTGATGGTGACTTTGTTCAACTGCCGATAATCTATGCACATCCTCATCGATCCATCTTTCTTCTTCACAAACAACACAGGTGCACCCCAGGGCGAGACACTAGGTCTAATGAAGCCCTTATCTAGCAAATCTTGCAACAGTTCCTTCAATTCTTTCAATTATGGCAGGGCCATGCGGTGTGGCGGAATGGAAATGGGCTGAGTGCCCGAAGTCAAATCAATGCAGAAATCAATATCCCTGTCGGGTGGCATCCCTGGCAGGTCTACAAGAAACACCTCTGGAAACTCATGAACAATCGGCACTGAATCCATGGAAGGAACCTCCGCACTAGAATCGCAGACATAATCTAAATAAGCTAGACACCCCTTCTCGACCATATGTCAAGCCTTCACATAGAGATAACCCTGCTGGTAGAATGGCCAAGAGTCCCTCTCCACTCTAATCGAGGCAACCCCTGCAAGGCTAAGGTCACCGTCTTGGCATGACAATCTAATATAGCATGATAAGGTGACATCCAATCCATACCCAGTATGACATCAAACTCAACCATATCGAGAAGTAAAAGATCTACACGAGTCTCAAGACTCCCAATAGTGACCACACATGAATGATAAACATGATCTACAAGAATAGAATCCCCTACTAGCGTGGACACATACACATGAGCACTCAAAGAATCACGGGGCACAACCAATTATGAAGCAAAATAGGATGACACATAAGAGTAAGTAGATCTCAGATCAAATAGAACTGAAGCATCTTTACTGAAAACTGAAATAGTACCTGTGATAACAATGTCAGATGACTCAGCCTCAGGCCTGGCTGGAAAAGCATAACACAGGGGATGGGCCCCACCACTCTGAACTACGTCCCTGGGACGACCTCTAACTGGCTGGTCTCCACCTCTAACGGCCTAACTTCCACCTCTAACAGTCTGGCCTCTACTTCTGGCTGCCTGATCCCTGCCTCTGGCTGGCTGAGCAGGTGGTGCAGCAAAGGGTGCCGAAACCATGGCACGAGAACTCTGATATTGTGAGCTGCCCGTTGCCTGAGGGCATAATCTAGCAATGTGCCTCAGATCACCACAAGTATAACATAACCTTGACTGCTGTGACTACGGACCCTGAAACTGACCCTATCAACCTGAATAACCACATTGATAACTCTGGAGTGGAGGTGCACTAATAGGAGCTGGTGGTGCACTGTAGGCTAGCTGGTCGAAATAAGGCATTTGAGGACCACGACCACCTGAGGCACCGTGGGATGCCTGGAGTGCTGAATGATACGGCCTGGGAGGATGGCCTCTACCAAAAGTACCCCTACCTCTAGATGAGGCACCGCTGAACTCACCGAAATAATGAGGTCTCTTGTCAGACCCCTGACTTCCCTGAGCAAGAACCATATCGACTCGTCTGGCGACATTAGCAGCCGCCTGAAAAGAAATCTCACTCTCACTCTCCTTAGCCATCTGTAATATGATAGGCTGAGCAAGTCCATCAATAAACCTCCTCACCCTCTCTCTCTCGGTGGGAATTAGAAGAATAACATGACGGGCCAAATTCACAAAATGGGTCTCATACTGAGTAACAGTCACACTGCCCTGCTGGAGACACTCAAAATGATGGCGACACTCATCTCTCAATGTGATAAGCAAAAACTTCTCTAGGAAGAGCTGAGAGAACTGGTCCCAAGTAAGAGCAGGCGACCCAGCTGGTCTGGTCTGCAAATAATCTCTCCACCATTTCTTGGCAGAACCAGTCATCTAAAATGCAGCAAAATCGACCCCATTGGTCTACACTATACCCATGTTCCGTAGAACCTCGCGACAACTATCAAGATACTCCTGGGGATCCTCTGAAGTAGCACCACTGAAGTGAATTAGGAAGAGCTTGGTAAACCTGTCCAACATCCATAAAGCCTCAGAAGACATAGATGACCCATCACCGGTCTGTGGTGCGACAACCGGCTGAACTACTCCGACTGGATGAGCTGCTGGAGACTGATACTGGGGAGCTATCTGCTTTGGAGCGGGAGTAGTGGGAGTCTGGGCTCCTTCTCCAGCATGAGAGATGGCTGGTGCCATGGGAAATGCGCCAGTCTGGGCCATACTCTCCATAAGGCCCACCAAACAGACCAAAGTGTCCTGAAGTACTGGGGTGGCAATGAACCCCTCCGGAACCTGAGCTGGTCCGACAGGAACAATCTGGGCAGGAACCTCCTCGTCGAGCTCTATCTGAGGCTCCATTGCTGGGGCTGCTGCTCGGGCTCTGGGCTGAGCCCTACCCCTACCTCGGACTCTGGCACGGCCTCGACCTCGACCTCTGCCCCGCATAGGAGCTTCCACTGGAGGCTCTGGCTGCTGCTCAGCTGAGGAAGCGGTACGTGTTCTCGCCATCTGCAAGAGAATAAGAGTAGAAGAGTTCAATCAGTATTGAGAAAACAAAATCGCACGACAGAGAATAATAGAAGTGAAAGTTGTTCCTAAACTTCATAGCATAAGCACAGACGTCTCCGTACCGATCCTCCAGACTCTACTAAGCTTGCTCGTGAATTATGAGACCTAGGCAACCTAGTGCTCTGATACCAACTTGTCACGACCCGAAATTCCCACCGTCGGGACCGTGATGGCGCCTAACATTTCACTTGCTAGACAAGCCAACATTAGAGAATCATTAAACCAATCCTTATTCCATTCATTAAACAATAATAAATTAACTAAGATGAAATATAGTGAGTGAGGAATAATATAAAAACTGTATTAATTACTACCACCCAGATCTGGAGTCACAATTCACGAGCATTCTAGAATCCACTACAAGTAATTGTCTGAAAGAAACATAATTGTTTGTATGAAAGAAACAATAAAACAGAAAAGATAGACGGGGAATTCAAGGTCTGTGAACGCCGACAGATCTACCTTGAGTCTCTGGATAGCGGCCAACAGCAAAGATCTCGATTACCCCGAGCCGGTACCAAAATCTGCACAGGAAGTACAGAGTGCAGTATCAGTACAACCGACCCCATGTACTGGTAAGTGTCGAGCCTAACCTCGACGAAGTAGTGACGAGGCTAAGATAGGACACCTACAAATCAACCTGTACAATTTAACAATGTATATACAAGTAACAGTAATGAAAGCTAGACAGGTAATAATGGGAGGGGGAAACATGCTTAGGGGAATACGAGATAAAGAACTACAACAGAATGATAACTGGAACAGTCAATATCCTATGAATCAACAGGGAAAGTGGATACAATAAAGGAAAAATGTACGGCATCACCCTTCGTGCTTTTACTCTCAACCTTACCATAAAATCAATAGAAACAGCACGGCATCACCCTTCGTGCATTAACTCTCATATCATGGCACAATATCACCCTTCGTGCATTAACACTCACAATATGGCACGACATCACCCTTCGTGTATTAACACTCATAATATGGCACGGCATCACCCTTCGTCCATTAACACTAACAATCTGGCACGACATCACCCTTCGTGCATTAACACTCTCCCTTACCATAATGCAATGAACAATTAACAATAGGGAGATAGAATAACATGTACAAGCCTTACTTTAATATTTGGTTCCACAATATGAATCTCAACTTTGAAGTAAATACTCAATTATCACCAGAAGATCCATAAACATGATAAGAACGATCAATTTAACAACACTAGTCCAAACCACTCGTATCTATTCAAAAATGACTCAATAATATCAAATATTACTAAAGGAATCAATTACCTTGCATAAATTTAGATTTCCCAAAATTTCCTCCAAAACTTTAAAAATCGACCTCGGACCCGCTTGGTCAAAACCCGAGGTTCGGACTAAAATCCATTTACCCCCGAGCCCGGATATATAATTGATTTTGGAATCTGACCTCAAATTGGGGTCTAAATTCCCAAATTTCTGAAATCCCTAGTTTCTACCTAAAACCCCTAATTCTACCATGAAACTCTAGATTTTAGGTTAATAATTCATGAAATGTAATGGGTAATTGAAAGAAAATGGTTTAGAATCACTTATCAACACTTTGGGGAAGAAAATGACTCTTGAAAATCGCCACTAGCCCGTTTGGTTCTTGAAAATGTGAAATAATGGCTAAATCCCGTTTTTGATTCTGTTTTAAGTGCTGGGCGACAGTGTTCATCGCAATCGCCTGACTGTTGCATTCGCGAAGAGCATCCTCCTAAGGACTTACACGATCGTGGAAGGCTCTACGCGTTCGCGAAGGTTTAGCCCACCTTACCTCCGCATTCGCGAGACAGGGCCCCTCGTTCGCATAGAGTTTCCCAGGTCCCCTGCGCATCCTAGCTAATGCTACGCGTTCGCGTTTGACCGGTCACGTTCACATAGAGCAACTCCCCCCAATGCTCCGCGTTCGCGACCATGGTCTCGCATTCGCGTAGAGTATAATCCTCCCCAGCTCAGTTTCCCCTTCGCGATCGTGAGAGTGACTATGTGATCGTGAAGCACAACATATCAGACACCAGATACAACATAGAAACACCAGATTTTCTAAGTCTAAAACATCCCGTAGCCTATCCAAACTCACCCGAGCCCTCGGGGCTCTAAACCAAACATGCACACAAGTCTAAAAATATCATAATAACTTGCTGGCATGATCAAATCGCTAAAATAACACCTAGAACTACGAATTTAGCACCAAATCGAATGAAATTTTCAAGAAATCTTTAAAATTCCTATTTTCACAACCGGACGTCCGAATCACGTCAAACCAACTCCGTTTCTCACCAAATTTCACAGATAAGTCATAAATATTATATTGGACCTATACCGGGCTTTGAAACCAAAATACGGACCCGGTATCAACAAGTCCAAACATCAACCAATTCTTAAAAACCATTAAATTTCAGACTTTTAATTTTCATCAAAAATTCATAACTCGAGCTAGGGACCTCCGAATTCGATTCCGGGCATACGCCCAGGTTCCATATTTTGATAAGGACCCACAAGGACCATCAAGATATGGATCCGGGCTCGTTTATCACAAATATTGACCGAAGTTAACTAAAATCAACCTTTAAGGCAAAAATTCTTATTTTCATCAATTTTCAACATAAACGATTTCCGAAAATATGCTCGGGCTGCGCACGCAAATAGAGAAGGGTAAAAATGAGATTTTTAAGGCTTAAGAGTGCAAAATCGAGTTCTAAAATATAAGATGACCTTTTGGGTCATTACATCTGTTCTTCTGCATCTTTCGCCAACTGGGCCATTCCTGCCCGAGTTTTTGCTAAATCCTTCTCAGCCTTTGTTAGGTCGGCCGCATAGTCATGCACTTTTTGCCTCAAATTGCCCATGAATTTTTTGTCTCTTTCACTTCTCAAGGGTGTCTCAGCAGCTATCCTCATCTCCTGGAGTTGAGCTCATAGGGCTTCGTTTTCCCGGGCTAACCTTTTCTTTTCTCCCTCATCTTCAGCAGCTTGCAAACCACTTTCAAATTTCATGGTTCTGACCTGATTCTCTAATTTACTTATGGTGGCCCTGTATTCTTTCTCTTTGGCTAACCAGATCTACTGTTCTTGTGCCCCGTCAGTGAATTATGGACATGGGGCCTTTTGGAGGGTTGTTCTGGCTCTTGATCGAAATGGGCTTTCTTGCCATACCATCCTACGTAGTTAGACTCTACCTCACCAGATGATAAATACAGCACTTGCATTTGTGGCTCCAGAAACCTACATTGATGCCAAACCTGGCGAACCTTTTCTTCCGGGAATGTAGCCCTTGGGCGTAGCTCAATAACTTGCGCACTCAGATCTTCGTCCTGAGGGAATGTTTGATATCTTCCCAACTGGCGTAGAACCTGAGGTAGAGCGTATGGCTGAATACTCCGAAAACCCATCAATAAATGAAAGCACACGTCTGCAGACATGTAGATAACTTCGTTGACCGGAAGCAAACTGAAAGTCCACTTCAATTTGTCGTTTACCCTATTTCTGTACTCTTAGATGCAACTTAGTCCGGTTAATTCGTAGTTCATGTACCTTGGGTGATGATAGAGATGTTCCACCAGCCACATTTGCAAAAGCAGATTACAACCCTCAAAGAATTTTGCACCAGCTCGACATGCAGTTAGAGATCGATAGATCTCCGTGAGAATCATCGACAGAAAAGTACCATTGGCCTTCTTGACCAGAAAGTTAGCCACCCCTGTAAGTCCCAATTCTATGTGTCCGTCATTCCTTGGGCATATCAGAGTGCCCAAGAATGCGACTACGAAGGCTAAACCTCTACGTGCTTCCCACTTATTTTTCTTTCCTTGGTGACTCAAACCAGTGTCTGGATCCTCAAATCCATGGGGGTCTCCATACCGGCTACACAAAAAGTGGAATGTACAGAAACCCTCGGCCAAATTTTCACTCTTAACTTGTCGATTAATGCTCAGAAGGTCCAAATATTTGTGTGGGGTCACAATTCTGGGTGCTACTGGATATTGATGCCTAAGACTCTCGTGAAAATTGGCATAACCTGCTATCTCCTCCAGTGTAGGGGTCAATTCAAAGTCTGAGAAGTGAAAAACATTGTGTGCCGGGTCCCAGAATGGTATCAGTGCCTCGATCAGATCAACCCTGGGATTAATCTTCAAAAGACCGGTGAGCCCACCTAATGCCTTAGTCACATAACGCTTACTGACCTCTCCCAGGTCATTCCACCACATGTGGAGTTTTAGTGGAATCTCATCTACGACCCGAAAAGGTTTATTCTCAACGGTGCTCATTTTGCACGCAAATTGAGGACAAATGATCAAAACTAACACACTTTCCAAAAACACAAAGTGGCTAATTTTGAAAATTCAGTTCAATAAACTTAGTATCAAAACAAGGGTTGTTTTTGCAAATACGACCCTTCAGCGCTTGAAATAAGTTTTTTGGGCTGTTTCTGCTGATTATAGGGGAAAGATTGACTTGGGTTTACATTGTAGCTATTCTTGCAAAAATAGCCTTCCAGCATCCAAGGAGAACGTTTTAAGGTTATTTTGACAAGAACGGACCAGGGTGATGACCATGTTTCAAAAAAGGTTCTTATTTTGGTCAATTTTTCAAAAATGAGGCCGGACTTGATAGTGGTTGCCTACGTATCTCACATCCGGTGAGAATCAGACCCGCGTAGTTAGATAAGTGTTGACACAATAGAAAAATATGACTTTTGAAAAATATTAGCTCATTTTGAAATGACTTCTTTCTCTTTTTTTTCGGCAGAGTTTCGGGATTTTCAAATACCCGAATTTTTCAAAAATTGGGTAAAGTTTCTCTCTCCTGCCTCACTCTTGTTTTTTCTTGGTTTCCTTTCCCTATTCTAGAAGCCGGTCAATATGAAAGCGAAACAAACATATGCACAAGTAGCACGTAAAATGCATCAGGATGGTCTTTTGTATTTGGTACGCCTATCCTAGACGGACCCAACCCCTGTGTTGAATCCCCAAAGTCAAATGCACGTGATGTAAACAAACGTTCCTATTAGGGATCCGACATGAGGCTATGTTATTCTAATTTTAAATCCTGGGTGTATTGTTCTAGACCTGGCTTACCCGAGCGGACAGTCCGAGCCGGGAGGGGGGGTAGCATACCGGGAATATAGAAGCTTCACTGGCTTTGCAACTTGTCCGATGCTCGTTCTAAAATTAGGGGTATGACTCTAACAGATAAGAAGCCACGCGAAGCGCATGATTCCCATAAGATTTAGAAGACTCAGAGAGAAGAAGGGTGTCGTAATAGTTTTATATACAATTCAAACAATATCAAAGCGGTAAAAAGCATCATTTAGCACATTAGGCTCAAACACGTAAATAACAACAACCCAGTATAATCCCACTAGTAGAGTCTGGGGAGGGTAGTGTGTACGCAGACCTTACCCCTACCATGAGGTCGAGATGCTGTTTCCAATAGACCCTCGGCATCCTTCCCTCCAAGAACTCTCCACCTTTCTCTTGGGGTGACTCGAACTCACAACCTCTTGGTTGGAAGTGGAGGTTGCTTACCATCAGAGCAACCCCTCTTGTCAGCTCAAACACGTAAAAAATCAGATAATAAACAAAAGCCAAGTATAACAGTTATTCTAAGTTCGAATTCTGAACCCTGAACCAGAGATTCTTGGGTTCGTTCCCCAGCAGAGTCACCAGAGCTGTTACACTTCCTTTTTCCCGAGGGATAGGGAGTTGTAACGACCCGATTGTTCGTTTTGAGTATTTACACTCCTTTTAATTATTTGAAGTCTTGAATAACTTCTTACGAGATATTATGACTTGTGTGAATTGTCGGTTTTGGTTTTAAGGTATTTCAAAGTTAGCTTGGAAGGATTAATTTTCATGTTGGAAGCTTAAGTTGAAATAGTTGACCGGATATTGACTTATGAGTAAACGACCTTGGAATTTAATTTTGATGATTCCAATAGCTCCGTATGGTGATTCCTGACTTAGGAGCATGTCCGAAAAATTATTTGGAGGTCCGTAGTGAAATTAGGCTTGAAATGCAAAAAATTTAATTTTGGGAAGTTTGACCGGGGGTTGACTTTTTGATATCGAGGTCTAAATCTGATTCTGGAAATTTGAATAGCTTCGTTATGTCATTTATGACTTATGTGCAAAATTTGAAGTCTTTCCGGATTGATTTGATATATTTCGGCACAAGATATAGAATTTGAAAGTTCAAAGTTCATAGATTTTGATTTGAGGTGTGATTCGTCATTTTGATGTTGTTTGATATGATTTGAGTCCTCGAGTAGGTCCGTGTTATGCTATGGAACTTGTTGGTATGTTCGGATGGGGTCCCGAGGGCCTCGGGTGAGTTTCGGATGCTTAACGGATCGAATTCGGATTTGGAGGAAGAGCTGAAGGAGCAGGGCTGGTGGTGTGATCGCACCTGCGCGAAAAAGGGCCGCAGGTGCAAGCTCGCATATGCAAGGAATTAGTCGCGAAAGTGGAAAATGCATGGGTTGGCCAGGCACCGCGGGTGCGAAATTTTTTGCCGTGGGTGCGAAGACCGCAGGCGAAAAGAAATCATCGCGGGTGCGAAGACTGCAGGTGAGAAGAAATCATCACGGGTGCGAAGACCGCAGGCGCAAAGAAATCATCGCGGGTGCGAAGACCGCATGAGCGAAGAAATCAGCGCGGGTGCGAAGACTGCAGGCGCGATGAAATCACCGCGGGTGCGAAGACCGCAGGTGCAAAGAAATCACCGTGGATGCGAAAATCCTGAACAGAATGTTAAAAACAGAGGGGGTTCTGAGTTTTGCCATTTTTGGACCTTCAAGCACGGTTTTTGGGGCGATTTTGAGAGAGAATTCAAGGGAAACTTGAGGTAAGTCACTTGTGATAATTTCTACTCCATAATATTGAATTGTCATCGAATAATCCGACTAGATTACATATTTTTGAGGTATAAATCGGGGGTTTGAACTCAGTCATATTCATTTCATTGCATATCATATATCAGTCTCTGTTGTTATTTATTGATACATCATATCATCATTTTGGACTATTTTCATGACATTGTGAGCCCCAGAGACTGGAGAGATTGATGACTAAGTGAGGCCGAGGGCTTGATTGTGAGGATTCGTGTGGATCGGGGCTGCCCGCCTGCAGCATGCTTTATATACTTTATTATTATAGCACATGAGTTGTCCATGCACACGTGAGTTGTCCGTGCAGATTATAGCGCTTGGGCTGAAGGAGCCCCTCCGGAGTCTGTACACACCCCCCAGTGAGCGCAGGTACCTACTGAGTGCGAGTGCCGAGTGCTGAGTGACTGGGAGGCATGAGAGATGGCGAGGTATGCCCGAGGGGCTGTTTACGAGTGATTATGAGGTCTGCCCGAGGGGCTATTTATGATCTTATCACTGAGTTGTATCGCATTGGCATGCACACATGACATACAAGCATAGAGATGTATTTTTCTCATGCTGTACAACATCACATCATTCATGATTTCTCACATATTTTGACAGATGGTCATAGTGATGCATTTGTTTTTACACGGGTTATCTGGAAGGAAAATGAAAAATCTCATTTATTATTGAAAAGATTTTGGGAGAAATTATTGTTTTCAAACGTATTCATATTTTGACAACTTCGGCCAACGATTTGGGTTTTCACTGATGTACTTGAAAGAAAGAACTATTATTTTTGAAATCATGATTTGGCTGAGCATTTTATCTATGAGTTACTTCTCGCATTATTTGCTTTATGTTGTTATGGACTGTTGTGAACTAGTGGTTTTGTACCCGACCTTGGTAGAAGCTCGTCACTACTTTCAACCTAAGGTTAGGTTTGTCACTTACTCAGTACATGGGGTCGGTTGTACTGATACTACACTTCTGCACATTGCGTGCAGATGTTGGTTGTTGTTGTTGCTGTGCTCGATGGTTGCAGGATTTGAAGATGTACATGTGTTCCTGTTGTAGCTGCCTCTTGTTTATGGTAGCCTTAGATATATAAAAGCTTTGTTTATGTATTATTCAAACAGACTATGTATTTATTTCATTTCCGCTTTGTATACTCTATTCTTAAAAGCTCATGATTTGTACTACCAGTTCTTGGGACATGTATAAGATTAAGATCTTTATTCACTTAAATTGCTTTAATAATTTTTATTGGAATTGGATAATTGAAAGCTGGCTTACCAAGCGGGTTGGGTTAGGTGCCATCACGACTAGTCGTGACAGGAGTTTTTCCAATTAAAGTGACATTATTCGAAATGAGATTATTTATTTAATTAGAGTCGCCACTTGGAATAATTATTATGGTGTCCCAAGTCACCAGTTTATTTTTAGAATCCCAAATCGAGGAAATTGACTCTATTTATGGTCTGCGAACACAGAAGACCGGGTAAGGAATTCTGTTAACCCGGGAGAAGGTGTGAGGCACTCTCGAGTTATGTGGTTTTAGCATAATCGCTTAATAATTAAACAAGCCGCGGTGTCGCGCACTTGTTATTTTTGTACACATTGCAAATCACGCCACGTGAAACGTACCCGTGATTTATAATATATTTATTTAATTATTTGAAGTTGGGGTCAAGTCGCGTGAACGCGCACTTGAGTTTTGGAGTTATGTATCACGCCTATGCCAAGGGAACTGTACCCATAGTCAAGATGATTTATTATTCGTGCCTAAAGCAAGCTACGATGTTCGAGAGTTATTTATTTTACCACGCTTTGAAATCAATGTGTAAGGCTATTAATTATGGAATTGTTTTGGGAAAATAAGTATACGTGTGCCTAATCTCATGAATGATGGAAATTTGAACCTTTTAAAAGGAAAGGACAAAACTTGGTGACAAAGTATGATGAGGAAAATGTGAATTGCCTCTTTGTTCTGGTTCGCAACATTTGTTGCATTTTGCTAATTAAAAGAATTTGGATTAACTGATGATGGTTAGTAAAGTTATGGGCTGAACTCAGTTAAGTGCTCATACTAAAGGGTGAATGACACAGTTACCCACAAAAATAAAACTATTTACCCTTACTTACCCATTTATTTTTTTACCCATCAAACTAATTACATTTCCTACCCATAGTAGTTTTTGTGGGGAATTTTCTCTTTTTTCTCCAATTCTTTTTTATTTCTATGCTTCTTTTATTTTTTCATTTTTTTCTTTCTTTTTTCCTTTTTCTCTTTTTCTATTCATTTATTTTTGCCCAAATCGTATTATTGTTATTTTTACCATAACTTATTTCACACTCAATTTTGAATCCTTCTTTATTTATTTTCTTTATTTCTTGCCCAAAGCGTAGTATGAGTACACCACAACGGTACCCAATAAGTGCCAAGCTTAACCTCGGTAGAGTAGTGACGAGGTTAGATCATGACCTACTGAAAATAAAAGAAAAAAAAATAAGACAGAGGATATAATAATATAATGAAATAACTAAGAAGTGAACAACACAGCAAATAGAGGTAAACAACATGGAGCACTCCCGAGATACCATCTCGTAGTCCCAAAAGTAAATGCTCAACAGGGGATCTCCCGAGATAGCGTCTCGTATTCCCAAAAGTAAATATGCAAGGGGATCTCCCTAGGTACCGCCTCATAGTCCCAAAGTAAATATGCAGTACATGGGGATCTCCCGAGGAACCGCCTCGTAGTCTCAAAATAAATATGCAGTATATGGGGATCTCCCGAGGAACCGCCCCGTAGTCCCAAATAATATGCAACAGGTAATCGGAGGAACAACAAATTTTTAGCAAGAAATCTTACATTTAAAGATTTAAATCAAATCGAGGAAAGCAGGAAATTCAGCTAAGCATGTTGCACATATTGCAAGTAAGAGTTAAGGCACGTAGACATGTGATACTAGGCTAATCATGATCACTACATATACTAAGGCAACTCAGTTAAAGAATTTAAAAGAAGATTACTCAGCAAGAACCGATATTTCCAAATTTAGCCCGTGTACGCACTCGTCACCTCACGTACATGACGCTCACATATCACAAATGTTACAACAATATCAAATCCTAGGGGAATTTCTGCCACACAGGGTTAGACAAGCCACTTACCTCGAATCACGTTCAATCATTCAAGTAGAATGCCTTTCCCTCGATTTTTCGACTCCGATCGGCTCGAATTTAGTCATAATTAATTCGATTCAGTCAATACAAATTATAGGAATAATTTCCATATGAAAATACAATTTCTTTTAACAAAATCCGAAATTTATCTCAAAATTCGCCCGTGGGGCCCACGTATCGGAACCCAGCAAAAGTTACAAAATCCGAAAACCCACTCAACCACGAGTCTAACCATACCAATTTTACCAAAATCTGACCTCAACTTGCCTCCAAATCTTCAAATCTTATTTTCAAATCCCTAAGTTCAAATTCCCGATTTACACCTCAAAAATACGCAATCTAGTCGGATTATTCGATTATAATTCAATATTATGGAGTAGAAATGATCACAAGCGACTTACCTCGAGAATTACCATGAAAACCTCGCTCAAAATCGCCCAGCCCGAGCTTGAAATGCCCAAAAATGGCAAAAACTCGGAACCTCTCTATTTTTGTACTGTAGGGGTTTCCGCTTTTACGAGATTTTAGCCGCATATGCGATCTCGCAGATGCGAGACTTCCTTCGCTTCTGTGGCTTCATCGCTTCTGCGGACAAGAAGTCCGCTTCTGTGAGAAACTGTCCGCTTCTGCGAAGCCGCCTGGCCCCCCTCATATCCGCTTCTGCGATCGAACCTTCGCAGGTGCGATATCGCTTCTGTGGACCACCCGTTCTCACCTGCGACCACTGCCTCACCATCCCCTCGTCCGCTTCTGCGAGATCGCACCTACGAGCCAATTTTCGCAGGTGCGATTGCATCAGATGGCAGAAACTTTGAGATATTTCTTCTAAGTCCGAATTCGATCCGTTAACCATCCGAAACTCACCTGAGGCCCCCGGGACCTCAACCAAATATACCAACAAGTCCTAAAACTTCACACGAACTTAGTCGAGCCTTTAAGTCACATCAAACAACAATAAAAATATGAATTACACATCGATTCAAGTCCAATGAACTTTAAAGTTTCAAACTTCTACATCTGACGCCGAAACCTATCAAATCAAGTCCGATTGACCTCAAATTTTGCACACAAGTCATAATTGACATTACGTACCTACTCCAACTTTTAAAATCAAAATCCGACCTCGATATTAAAAAGTCCACTCCCGGTCAAACTTCTCAAAAATCATATTTTTTCCAACTTTCGCCAATTAGCGCTAAAATGACTTACGGACCTCCAATTCAACATCCGAATGTGCTCCTAAGACTAAAATCACCCTATGGAGTTATAGAAACTGTTAAAACTTCATTCCGGAGTCGTCCTTACACAGTTCAAACTATGATCAATTCCTATGACTTAAACCTTCATTTTAGGGACTATGTGTCCCATTTCACTTCAAAACCAAAATAAATCCTCCCGGCAAGTCACAAAACCCAAAAATAAATTAGAAGGGACAGTAAATAGGGGTTCAGGGCTAATTTTCTCAAAATGACCGATCGGATCGTTATACATTAGCAGTAACACAACCAGTTATGGAGCAAGAAAATATTATCTATGACCACCAAATCTCTATATATACTAGTTAGAATAGAAATGATAATAAAATATTAGAAATTGCAATAAAAGTATAAGTAGAAAAAAAGACTTGTAGTACCATATGATGCCAATATGGTATACATGTATACCAACAGAGTATATAATTGCTCTAGAATATTGCTACAACTATATGCGACTATACTACTGTACCAAAACATTAAAGGATGCAATAAAAGTATGAGAAAATTACATGCTCACATTGCAAGCTAAATATTCGCAAAGCAGCTTGCTTATATCGTATACTAATAGGGTATATAGTTGTATGAGTCCGTTCCAATAATTTCCTATAACTATAAAAACTATTACATAATACACATAATCTATGTCCATCGGCACAAAAAAATTCTAGCACTGTAAATCATGTTCATATAAATAATTTCAGAATAGAATTCACTTAAAAATGCAGCTAAAACAACCAAAACAATGTTCAAACTACCATATGATACCAATATGGCATATAACCATACCAACATGGTATACAATTTTACTTGTTAATTCCCGGCAACTATATGACTATACTACTATTACATAACACGCATACATATTAATATAATAAAGTATTTCATGATATTGTACTATATTACTATTATTAAAAGAAAATCAAATAGTGTACCAATTAAATGCAGCTAATACAACCAAAAAATGATTCAACTAGCATATGATACCAATATAGTATATAGCTATACTAATAGGATATATAGTTGTATGGGGTCGTTCCAATAACTGCATATAACTATAAAAACTATTACATAATACACAAAATCTATGTCCATAGGTACAAGAAAATCCAACAAAACAAAACATGATCATATAAATCATTTCAGAATAGAATTCACTTAAAAATGCAGCTAAAACAATCAAAAAATATTCCAACAACCATATGATACCAATATGACATATAATAATACCAATAGGGTATACAGTTCTACTAATTAATTTTAGGTAACTATATATGACTATACTACTATTACATAATACACATGCATAAAGAGAAAAATCAAAAAATAGTGTACAACATATTAATATAATAATGTATTTCAAGATATTATATTATAATACTATTATAAAAAACAAACGCATAAAGAAAAAATCAAAATGATTACATAATACACATGCATAAAGGAAAATTTAAAAAATTCAAGATATTGTACTATTCTACTATTACTAAAGAAAAATCAAATAGTGTACCAATTAAATATAACTAATACAAACAAAAAATGTTTCAACTAACATATGATACCAGTATGGTATATAGCTATACCAACAAGGTATACAATTGTACGCAAAGAGTTTAAAAAAGATTTTTTAATTTAATTATTAAACTGAAATAATATCAGTAAATTATATATTGTTAAATTATATATTATAGACTAAAATACTATACAATATATCAAAATAATATCTTGTGTTGTTCATTCAACATTATACTATTATATTATACTATATACTATAACATTAGATTGTTATAATTAATTATATACCAAAATGGTATATAATATACCATTTTGTTATACAGTATAAATTCATCTTTTTCGCTAGTTCAACCTAAAATTCTAAAATCTACTCCAAAATCTCCACCAAATTGATTCAAAATATAACCACAACCCCCAATTAATATTCAAGCACACTCCAATCACAATTGGATCGAAATAACTCCAAATTCAACAAACCCAATTAATGAGTTTCAAGCTTCAAGATCCTTCAATGATGGATTTAATTTTCTCACAATAAAATCTTCGAAAATTAACATTAACATCATAATCTACACATCAAAGAATAATACCCAATAAATTCCAACAACAAATACTTCAAACACACATGAAAATTCAAATCTTAGTTAGATAGTACATATTATTTTTTGTTTTACTTTTAGGAGATAACATGAATTATGGAGCACAAATAAAAAAATGGGTGATGATAGCAAGAAAAAGGTATAATACAAACAACATACAAATGAGTAGCGGCAACAAGAATTGATGAGGAGATAAAAAAGGAAAGCTAATTATGTATTAGGCTGGACGGGTAATTAGTTGTAATAGAATAGGTATTTGATGTAATTACCTTTAAAATGAGTAATTACTTTTGATTAGGTAGGTATATAGGGTAGTTTTCCCCACACTAAATCCCCAACGATTTAAATGAGCAGAAATGGGCCTACAGTGAGGCCCAATTATGTTACAAGTCACTGGTTGGGACAAAAATTCAGAAATGCGACCATAAATTTTGAAACGGGCCTAAGCTGGGCCTTGAGGCGCCGATGTCTCAGGATATTTTGGAGACTCGGATTACTACTCAAACCTAATGATTTATGTATATTCCAACGGGCTTTCCACATGATTTTATGAGAGCATATGAAAAACAAAAGTGCAAACTTTCTCAAAACATCAATACATGACTGTTCCAAACTTTAAAAAAGAAAAAGAAAATCATCTGGGAACCATTCTCAACACTAGTACATGATCGTTCAACTTATAGGCCAATATCAAATTGTTGTCATGATACAGAATCTAAATAGTGACTCACAACCCTTCATACTATGATCTCATTTTGAACTCAAAGCATTTAACCTCTCAAACTTGTATATCAAAAGCATTATTAATGGAAAAATGTGTTAAAAAGATATCTCAAGTGTTGTGTAAGTATTTGGGACACCATTTTTTTTATTAACAAATGGCTAACTAATTAAGAAGGATTAGGGGTGGTTCGGGTCAAATTAGAAATAAAAAAACTTTGGGGTAAAATTTAAAATACTAAAAAATAAAAAATAAAACATCTTACACTTAGACACATTTTCAACTTTTCACTCTTTCTTCTCTTTTCAAGCCCACGATTTTTCCTCAAACATTTCAAAACTTTTCTCTCAAATTCAATCTCCAAACTCAAGAGTTCTATAGGGCTTCAAAAATCGGCTCCATTCCGTTCAAATTTGCTTTGAAGTCGAGATTCCATCATCAAGGTAAGTTTTTTTTCTTTTTTCTTTCATATTGATAAACACTAAACTTGTTATTTCAACCCTAAATTGATTTTTTTTAATTTGGGTGTTTTTGTAACTTCTTGTTGTTGTGTAGTTTTTGTGCCTAAATTCTAGAGTTGTTGTGTAGTTAATATTTTTGACCGAAAATTTGATATTTTTATGTTGTTTAATTGTAGCCATTGATGTGGTTGTGCCATATGCCCATAAAATTAGTTGTGGTGATATTGGAATGGCTATATTGCTCTATTTTGGATTTGTGGAATACTTTTTTGCCCAGATATTTTATAATTACCCGACCTGTCGTTTCGAGAGTTATAGCCCCGTTTTTCTTATTTTTGCTTCTTTTTGTGTCCTTCAGCTATATTGTGTTATATCGGGTTAGTTGGTTCATGTCCGGAGTAGTTTCAGAGTAAATTGAGACACTTAGTCTCTTATTTAGAAGCTTAAGTTAGAAAAGTCAACCGGATATTGACTTATGTGTAAACGATCTCGAAATTTAATTCTGATAGTTCCACTAGCTCTGTTAGGTAATTTTGAACTTAGGAGTGCATCCGGAATATGATTTGGAGGTCCGTAGTGGAATTAGGCTTGAATTGGCAAATATTGGTTATTTGGAAATTTTGGTCGGTAGTGAAAAATTTGATATCGGGGTTGGAATGGATTTCCAGAAATTTGAGTAGGTTTGTGGTGTCATTTGTGACGTGTGTGTAAAATATGAGGTTATTCGGACGTGGTTTGGTAGGTTTCAGCTTCGTTTGTGGAATTCAAAAGTTTAGAAGTTCTTAGGCTTCAATCCGAGTGTAATTTGGTGTTTTGATATTATTTTGAGTGATTTGATGATTTGTCTAAGTTCGTAGAATGTTATGGGATGTGTCGGTATGTTTGGTCGAGGTTCCGAGGGCCTCAGGGTGGTTCCGGGTGGTTAACGAAATTGTTTGAAGTTGGAAAATGCAGCTGAAGCTGCTGCTACTGGTATTTCCGCACCTGCGGAGGGGGAGTCGCAGGTGTGAGGGCGCAGAAGCACTTGGGGAATTCGCAGATGTGGGTAAGGATAAGGTGGGCTAGAACCGCATGTGTAAGAAGGTTATCGCATCTGCGAGCCTGCAGGCCCAGATGCGGAAGGGAGTAAAATGACTAGTTTCACAGATGCAGAGAGTTATGCGTAGGTGCGCAAGAGCAGGCGCGAAAGGTTGGCTGCAGATGCGGAACCTGGGACCTTAAGTGAGTTCTGCACCTGCGATGGGAATTCCACAGGTGCGGCATCGCAGAAGCGGAAAAGGGGCCGCAGGTGCGATATTGCTGGGCAGAAAAGCTCCACCTCGAGGTTTTGTCTTTCATTTTCAATTTTGGACTTGAGAAACTCGGGAGAGAGGCGATTGTTCGAAGGTTTTCAAAGAGCAACGTTGGGATAAGTGATTCTAACCCATAATGGTATAAATTTCATGAATCTATGGCTTTGTTCATCATTAATTAATAGGATTTTTGAAGTGAAATAAGGGGTTAGGGCTTGGGATTTTGGAGAGTGTAATTTGAGGATTTGAAGGACCAAATGATGTCGGATTTTGATGAATTTTATATGGTTAGACTCGTGAGTGAATCAGATTTCGTGTTTTATGATTTTTGTTGGATTTCGAGACGTGGGCCCGGGGGCCGTGTTTGAGTCGATTTCGGATTTTGACTCTAATTTGATAGTTTTTTGTGGAATTGACCCCTTTAGCCTATATTAATCGTATTGTATTGCTTGTGGCTAGATTCGGGACGTTTGGAGGCCGATTTGAGATGCAAGGCATCGCGAAGTAGGATTTTGCTTGGTTGGAGGTAAGTAACGCTTTCAAACTCAGTTATGAGAGTTCGAAACCCCAAGTTATGTGTTATGTGATTGGTATTGAGGTGACGCGCATGTCGAGTGACGGACGTGCGGGCATGCACCGTGAGAATTGGGACCTGGGTGATTCCATGGCACCGTTTAGTGACTCTATCCTGTTGATATCCATGTTTTTCATCATGTGATAAAGTAGTTGAGCTGTAAATCATGCTAGATATCATGTTTAGGCTTTGTGCCGGTATTGTTTAGACCCTTGGCGGTCGTTTCTTGCTGTCATCTCACTAGTTTTCATGTACTATTTTATACTCAGTCATGATCATGCTTTTTTTATATCATATCTCGGTCTCAGTTATTTATTGATTTATCATATCATTATTGCGTGTTGTTTTCATGACATTGTGAGCCCGTGGTGAGACTGGAGAGGTTGATGATTGAGTGAGGCCGAGTGTCTGGTTATGAGTGATAGTTATGGGATCGGGCTGCACGCCGCAGTGGTTATATTGATGATTATGATAGCGCTTGGGCTGTAGGAGCCCCTCTGGAGTCTGTAACACACCCCTAGTGAGCGCAGATGATATTATTGAGGGATGGATTTCCCTCGACATGGATTTGTCCAAAGTACTTGATACCTGGAGATGGATTTCTCCACAGGGTTGGATTGCCCTTTTTCCTCGGTACTGGTGACTTATAGTCAGTGTTGCATATGTTCCGGGATGGATTTCCCTGGGCCGGATGGCCATATATAGTACCGAGTGGTTGAATACTTGAGAGTGGAGCACATAGAGCATTTCATATAGTCTGTGCATTGGCATGTAGAGATAGCCGAGTTATATACCTTACACTATTTAGATATGTACTTCCTTTACTGTTGAGCTGTATATTTGACTTGAAAGCATGCCTACGTTTCTGCACATTTATTTCTGTTATACCTGTTAAGGTTGAGTTCATCACTATCTTTCAGTCCAAAGTTTGGACTTGTTACTTGCTGAGTTGGTGTACTCACGTTACTCCCTACACCTCATATGCAGATCCAGGAGTTACCGGTCATAGCGGCAGTTGCTGATTGAGGATCCTAGACTTTTGGAGGCAATCAAGGTAGCTGCACTGCATTAGTGGGCCTTGACTCTCCTTCTTTATCTTTGATGTACTTTCAGTTTATATCTCTAGATACTGTAGTAGACTGTATTTCTGATCTGGACGCCCATGTACGCAGTGGTACCCTTGTTTTGGGCTGGATTGTATCACTTTGGGATTTTCATATGTTTTAAACAGTTTTTCTTTAATATTAAATACTTTTGTTAACGTTTTCAAACTTATTGTTATTGGTGTTGGGTTGTTAAGTTGAGGCTGGCCTAGTTCCACGATAGGCGCCATCACGACGGTTAATTTTGGATCGTGACAAGTTGGTATCAGAGCCTAGGTTACATAGGTCTTACGAGTCATGAGTGGGTTTAGTAGAGTCTTGCAGATCGGTACGGAAATGTCTGTACTTATCTTTGAGAGGCTGTAGAACCTTTAGGAAAATTCCACATTCTTGAATTCTTGTCGTGCGAATCTGTTGATTCTGGTAACTAAACAGGTGTTGTTTCATTCTCTCACAGATGGTGAGGACTTGTACTACCGGGCAGTATGGACATCCACCAGTACCACCAGCTAGGGCTGCGAGAGGCCAAGGTCGCGGTAGAGGCCGCTGTAGGGGCAGAGGTGCCGCCCACACAGCAGCTGGGGCAGTACCTCCGGATCCCCCAGTTGCCTTAGATCAGTACCAGGTTCCAGTTGTTGATGCACCAGCTCAGGCACCGCCTGTGCCTATTGTGATTCCTGGCCTTCAGGAGGCCTTAGCTCAGATTCTGACCGCGTGTACCAGTCTTGCTCAGGCAGTCTCTGTTCCGACCGCCGCAGCCACTTCTCAGGCCGGGGGAGGTGCTTAGACTCTTGCTGCCCGCACACCAGAGCAGGTGGTATAGGGATTTCAGACACCGGAGGCACCACCAGCCCAGCCGGTTATAGCTGCTCAGGATTATGTGGTTCCTGCTATGCCTGAGGATGATCAACATAGATTGAAGAGGTTTGGAAGTTCAGTGGCACACAGAGAGAGAGGATGCCCAGGACTTCTTGGACAAGTGTCAGAGGATACTCCGTACAGCTAGTATTCTGGAGACTTGTGGGGTCTCATTCACTACCTTTCAGTTTTCTGGGGCTGTACTCAGATGGTGGGAGACTTACGAGAAGCGTAGGCCTGTTGGCGCAACACCCCTTACTTGGTAGCAGTTCTCCGTGATCTTTTTGGAGAAGTTCGTGCCTCAGTCTCGCAGAGAGGAGCTGCGCAGGCAGTTTGAGTAGCTTCATCAGGGTGATATGTCTGTGACGCAGTATGAGATGCGATTTTCGGAGTTGGCCCATCATGCTATCTGGTTGGTTCCCACAGATAGGGAGAGGATCATAAGGTTTGTAGATGGTCTCACTTATCAGCTGCGATTGCTTATGACCATAGAGAGAGTGTTTGGTGCTACTTTTGATGAGGTTGTCGACATCGCTCATCATATTGAGATGGTTCGCAGTCAGGAAAAGGTTGAGAGGGAGGCCAAGAGGCCTCGTGGATATGGAGGATTCAGTGGTGCTCCTTTTGGGAGCCAGTTACAGCACGGTAGAAGTCGTCCTTTCTAGCATACTGAGACGGCTCGCCCAGTGCACTGGGGTGCATCATCCGGCCTTGAGCCCCATGGTTATCAACATGGCCAAACATCATTCAGTGCGCTACCAGCTCAGAGTTCGTCGCATGCACCATCAGCTCAGGGTTCATCTGTGTCAGGACCTTCTAGCGGTTATTCCAGTGCTCGGGGTTCCCTTCAGTCCCCAGTGGCTGGTAGAGGTTGCTTTGAGTGTGGGGATTTAGGGCATATCAAGAGGTTTCCCCGCCTGACAGGAGGTCCATCTCAGCAGAGGAGTCAGCCTTCGACTTCAACACCAGTTCCTCCACCACCCGCCCAGCCAGCTAGGGGTGGAGCTCAGTCAGTTAGGGGTCGCCCGAAAGGGGGAGGCAGATGAGGGGGTGGCTAGGCCCGTTTCTATGCCCTCCCTGCCAGACCAGATGCTATTGCTTTAGATGCTGTGATTACAGGTATTATCTCAGTTTGTCACAGAGATGCCTCTGTATTATTTGACCCTGGTTCCACATATTCATATGTTTCCTCGTATTTTGCTCATTTTTTGGATATGCCCGGTGAGTCTTTAGTCTCATTTATTCATGTATCTACTCCCGTGGGCAATACTATTATTGTGGACCGCGTATATCGATCATGTATGGTGACTATTGGGGGTCTGGAGACCCAAGTGGACCTTTTACTGCTCAGTATGGTTGACTTTGATATGATATTGGGTATGGATTGGTTATCTCCATATCATGCTGTTCTAGATTGTCACGCTAAGACCGTGACATTGGCGATGCCAGGATTTACGAGGGTTGAGTGGAGCGGTTCTATAGACTATGTACCTAGTAGGGTGATTTCATATTTGAAGGCTCATCATATGGTTGAGAAGGGTTGCCTATCCTATTTGGTTTTTGTGAGGGATATTAGTGCAGAGAATCCTGCCATTGATTCTGTTCCGGTGGTACGTGATTTTCCGGATGTGTTTCCTTCAGACCTGCCGGGCATGCCGCCTGACAAGGATATTGACTTTGGTATTGATTTGGTGCCGGACACTCAGCCCATTTCTATTCCACCGTATCGTATGGCACCGGCAGAGTTGAAGGAGTTGAAAGGATAGCTTCAGGAACTCCTTGATAAGGGGTTTATTCGGCCTAGTATGTTACCTTGGGGGTGCACCGGTTCTATTTGTAAAGAAGAAAGATGGTTCCATGAGGATGTGCATTGATTACACGCAGTTGAACAAGGTCACAGTCAAGAACAAGTAGCCTTTGCCTCGTATTGATGATTTATTTGGCCAGCTTCAGGGAGCAAGGGTGTTCTCCAAGATTGATTTGAGGTCCGGGTATCACCAGCTAAAGATTCGGGATTCGGATATTCTGAAGACAGCTTTTAGGACCCGATATGGCCATTATGAGTTCTTGGTGATGTCTTTTGGGCTAACCAATGCCCCAACAACGTTCATGCATTTGATGAAAAGTGTATTCCAGCCTTATTTGGACTCATTAATTATTGTATTCATTGATGACATCCTGGTGTACTCTCGTAGCCAGGAGGAGCATGCCCAACATCTGAGGATTGTATTACAGAGATTGAGGGAGGAGAAGCTTTATGCAAAGTTCTCCAAGTGTGAGTTCTGGCTCGGTTCAGTAGCAATTTTAGGGTACGTGGCGTCCAGTGAGGGTATTCAGGTTGATCCAAAGAAGATAAAGGCAGTTCAGAGGTTGCCCAGACCGTCCTCAGCTATAGAGATTCGGAGCGTTCTTGGTTTGGCTGGTTATTACCGTCGGTTCGTTCAGGGTTTTTGGTCTATTGCATCACCCTTGACCAAATTGACCCAAAAGGGTGTTCCATTCAGGTGGTCGGATGAGTGTGAGGAGAGCTTTCAGAAGCTCAAGACTGCTTTGACCACATCTCCATTATTAGTTCTGCCATCAGCTTTAGGTTCTTACACTGTGTATTGTGATGCCTCGAGGGTAGGTATTGGATATGTTCTGATGTAGGAGGGTAGGGTGATTGCCTATGCCTCGCGCCAGTTGAAGACCCATGAGAAGAACTATCCTGTCCATGATCTTGAGTTAGCAGCCATTGTTCACGCCTTGAAGATTTGGCGTCATTATTTGTATGGGGTTCATTGTGAGATCTATACTGACCACCGGAGTTTGCAGTATCTGTTTAAGTAGAAGGATCTTAATTTGCATCAGCAGAGATGGTTAGAGCTTCTCAAGCACTATGATATCACTATTTTGTACCATCCGGGGAAGGCCAATGTGGTGGCCGATGCCCTGAGTTGCCGGGCGGAGAGTTTGGGGAGCTTAGCATATATGCCAGCAGTAGAGAGACCCTTGGCATTGGATGTTCAGGCCTTAGCGGGCCAATTTATCAGATTGTACATTTTGGAGCCGAGTCGGATATTGACTTGTGTGGTCTCCAGATCTTCTCTTTATGACCGTGTCAGGGAGCGTCAGTATGATGACCCCTACCTGCTCGTTCTTCAGGATAGGGTTCAGCAAGGTGATGCTAGAGATGTGACTATTGGTGATGATGTCGTGTTGAGGATGTTGGGCCGGATATGTGTGCCCAATGTGGATGGGCTTTGAATTTGATTTTTGAGGAGGCCCACAACTCGCAGTATTCCATCCACCCGGGTGCCGCGAAAATATACCAGAATTTGAGACAGCACTATTGGTGGAGGCGGATGAATAAGGATATAGTTGGGTTTGTGGCTTGGTGTCTCAATTGTTAGCATGTTAAGTATGAACATCAGAGACCGGGTGGCTTGCTTCAGAGGTTAGAGATCCCAGAGTGTAAGTGGGAGCGGATCACCATGGACTTTGTAGTTGGGCTCCCATGAATTTCGAGAAAGTTCGATGCTATTTGGATTATTATGGATCGGCTGATCAAGTCCGCGCACTTCATTCCAGTTGGCACTACTTACTCTTCAGAGCGGTTGGCTGAGATTTACATCTGAGAAATTGTTCGCCTGCATGGTGTCCCAGTTTCCATCATTTCAGATACGGGCACTCAGTTTACATCGCAGTTTTGGAGGGCCGTGCAGCGAGAGTTGGGTACTCAGGTTGAGTTGAGCATAACTTTTCACCCTCAGATGGACGTGCAGTCCGAGCGCACTATTCAGATATTGGACGACATGTTACGCGCTTGTGTCACTGACTTTGGGGGTTCATGGGATCAATTTCTGCCGCTCGCGGAGTTTGCATATAACAACAGTTATCAGTCGAGCATTCAGATGGCTCCGTAGGAGGCTTTACATGGGAGGAGGTGTAGATCTCCAGTAGGATGGTTTGAGTCAGGTGAGGCTAGGCTCTTGGGTACAGACTTGGTCCAGGATGCATTAGATAAGGTAAAATTGATTCAGGAGCAGCTTCGCATAGCGCAGTCTAGGCAGAAGAGCTACGCGGACAAGAAGGTCTGTGAAGTGTATTTTATGGTTGGGAGAAGGTTTTGCTAAAGGTTTCACCCATGAAAGGTGTTATGAGATTTGAGAAGAAGGGCAAATTGAGCCCTCGATTTATTGGGCCATTTGAGGTGCTTCAGAGGATTGGGGAGGTGGCTTATAAGCTTACCTTGCCATCCAGCTTGTCGAGTGTGCATCCAGTGTTTCATGTTTCCATGCTCCGAAAGTATGTTGGCGATCCGTCCCATGTTTTGGACTTCAGCACGGTGCAGTTGGAGGGTAATATGACTTATGATGTGGAGCCGGTGGCCATTTTGGATCGGCAAGTTCAGAAGTTGAGGTCAAAGGACATAACTTCGGTGAAGGTGCAATGGAGAGGTCAGCCTATGGAGGAGGCCACCTGGGAGATCGAGCGGAAAATGCAGAATAGATATCCACACCTATTTGAGACTCCAGGTATGTTTCTAGACCCGTTCGAGGACGAACGTTTATTTAAGAGGGGGAGGATGTAACGACCCGACCGGTCATTTCGAGAGTTATAGCCCCGTTTCCCCCATTTCTACTTCTTTTTGTGTCCTTCAGCTATATTGTGTTATATCGAGTTAGTTGGTTCGGGTCCGGAGTGGTTTCTGAGTGAATTGAGACACTTAGTCTCTTATTTAGAAGCTTAAGTTAGAAAAGTCAACTGGATGTTGACTTATATGTAAACGATCTCGGAATTTAATTCTGATAGTTCCATTAGCTCCGTTAGGTGATTTTGGACTTAGGAGTGCTTTCGGAGTGTGATTTAGAGGTCCGTAGTGGAATTAGGCTTGAATTGGAAAAAAAATGGTTATTTGACGATTTTGGTCAGTAGTGAAAAATTTGATATCGAGGTCGGAATGGATTTTCGGAAATTTGAGTAGGTTTGTGGTGTCATTTGTGACGTGTGTGTAATATTTGAGGTTATTCGGACGTGGTTTGGTAAGTTTCGGCGTCGTTTGTGGAATTCGGAAGTTTAGAAGTTCTTAGGCTTGAATCCGAGTGTAATTTGGTGTTTTTATGTTGTTTTGAGTGATTTAATTATTTGTCTAAGTTCGTAGGATGTTATGGGATGTGTCAGTATGTTTGGTCGAGGTCCCGAGGGCCTCGGGGTGGTTCTGGGTGGTTAACGGAATTGTTTGAAGTTGGAAAATACAGCTGAAGCTGCTGCTACTGGTATTTCTGCACCTGCGGAGGGGGAGTCGCAAGTGGGAGGGTACATAAGTGCTTGGGGAAGTCGCAGATGCGGGCAAGGCTAATGTGAGTTGGAACTGCAGGTGTGAGAAGGCTATCGCATCTGCGAGCCCGCAGGTGCGAGACCTCGGGGGCAGATGCAGATGGGAGGAAAATGACTGGCTTCGCAGTTGCACACAGTTATGCGCAGGTGCGCAAGCGCAGGCGCGAAAGGTTGGCCGCAGATGCGGAACCTGGGACCTCAAGTGAGTTCCGCACCTCCGATGGGAATTTCACAGGTGCGGCGTCGCAGAAGCAGAAAAAAGGGCCACATGTGCGATATTGCTGGGCAGAAAAGCTCCAGCTCAAGGTTTTGTCTTTCATTTTCAATTTTGGACTTGAGAAACTCGGGAGAGAGGCGATGTTTCGAAGGTTTTCAAGGAGCAACATTGGGGTAAGTGATTCTAACCCATAATGGTATAGATTTCGTGAATCTATGGCTTTGTTCATCATTAATTAGTAGGAGTTTTGAAGTGAAATAAGGGCTTTGGGCTTCGGATTTTGGAGAGTTTTGATGAATGACGTATGGTTAGACTCATGAGTGAATGGGCTTGCGGGTTTTGTGTTTTTTTTTGGATTTCGAGACGTGGGCCCGGGGGCCAGGTTTGAGTCGATATCGGATTTTGACTCTAATTTGATAGTTCTCTTGTGGAATTGACACCTTTAGCCTATATTAATCGTATTGTATTGCTTGTGTCTAGATTCAGGATGTTTGGAGGCCGATTTGAGAGGCAAAGGCATCGCGAAGTAGGATTTTTCTTGGTTAGAGGTAAGTAACGCTTTCAAACTTGGTTCTGAGGGTTCGAAACCCCAAGTTATGTGTTATGTGATTGGTATTGAGGTGATGCGCATGTCAAGTGACGGGCGTGCGGGCGTGCACCGTGAGAATTGGTACCTGGGTGATTCCATGGAACCGTTTAGTGACTCTATCCTGTTGATATCCATGTTTTTCATTATGTGATAAAGTAGTTGAGCTGTAAATCATGCTAGATATCATGTTTAGGCTTTGTGCCGGTATTGTTTAGACCCTTAGTGGTCGTTTCTTGCTGTCATCTCACTAGTTTTCATTTACTATTTCATACTCAATCATGATCATTCATTTTTATATCATATCTCGGTCTCAGTTATTTATTGATTCATCATATCATTATTCCGTATTGTTTTCATGACATTGTGAGCCCGTGGTGAGACTGGAGAGATTGATGACTGAGTGAGGCCGAGTGCCTAGTTATGAGTGACAGTTATGGGATCGGGCTACACGCCTCAGTGGTTATATTGATGATTATGATAGCGCTTGGGCTGTAGGAGCCCCTCTGGAGTCTGTAACACACCCCTAGTGAGCGCAGATGATATTATTGAGGGATGGATTTCCCTCGACATGGATTTGTCCAAAGTACTTGATACCTGGAGATGGATTTCTCCACAGGGTTGGATTGCCCTTTTTCCTCGGTACTGGTGACTTATAGTTAGTGTTGCATATGTTATGGGATGGATTTTCCTGGGCCGGATGGCCATATACAGTACCGAGTGGTTGAATACTTGAGAGTGGAGCACATGGTGCATTTCATACAGTTTGTGCATTGGCATGTAGAGATAGCCGAGTTATATACCTTACACTGTTCAGATATGTAATTCCTTTATTGTCGAGCTGTATATTTGACTTGAAAGCATGCCTACGTTTCTGCATATTTATTTCTGTTATATTTGTTGAGGTTGAGTTCGTCACTACCTTTCAGTACAAAGTTTGGACTTGTTACTTGCTGAGTTGGTGTACTCACGTTACTCCCTGCACCTCGTGTGTAGATCCAGGAGTTACCGGTCATAGCGGCAGTTGTTGATTGAGGATCCTAGACTTTTGGAGGCCATCAAGGTAGCTGCACTGCGTTCGTGGGCCTTGACTCTCCTTCTTTATCTTTGACGTACTTTCAGTTTATATCTCTAGATACTGTAGTAGACTGTATTTCTGATCTGGACGCCCATGTACGCAGTGGCACCCTTATTTTGGGCTGGATTGTATCACTTTGGGATTTTCATATGTTTGAAACAGTTTTTCTTTAATATTAAATACTTCCGTTAATGTTTTCAAACTTATTGTTATTGGTGTTGGGTTGTTGAGTTGAGGTTGGCCTAGTTCCACGATAGGCGCTGTCACGACGGTTAATTTTGGATCGTGACATGTTTCAAACATGTCAGTTGAGTGTTTGAAACATCTTAAGATATTGTTAAATATCCGTGTTGTTATTGTTATTGTTATTGTTGTATGTTGTGGAGTTATTGCAATATTTATCGGGGTTTGGTTAATGATATTTTGAGCTGAGTGTTTGAAACATCTCATTAAGATGTTTGAAGTTACATATAAGATGTTCGAAACATCTGTAAGGATGTTTAACAATCCATGAGTTGTTTCACCAAAAGACACCTGATTATCACAATGAGATGGTTGATTATTTTAGCGATTAAAAAAATCATTGATAGAGACGTTTAGATAAAGAGGTTAGGAGAACTATAATATGAATATTGCTAGCTTGCTTTCAAACTCCATCTAACTAGCTAGAAACTTAAATTACTATATGTTGCTTAGCATTTGTAGATGGCAGAAAATTGATTTTACCTCTTAAGATCAATCTTGTATGACCATTCAATGCAGCACCTTTAGAGATGTTTGAAATATCTCAGTAAGATGTTTCAAACATCTTAAAACATCTTAATGAGATGTTTGAAACATCTTGTTAAGATGTTTGAAACATCTTACTAAGATATTTCAAACGTCTCACTGAGATGTTTCACCAAAGAATACTTAAATATTTATATTTTTATTTTTTTTATGTGTTACGAACAAATTATTTCTTTATTTTATTGATGGTCGTTACTTGTTTGTGTGTGCAGATTAAATGGCAAAGGGACGTGTGTCAAAGATAGGTGGAAGAGGAAGAGATAAATCTCCTTCTAAAAGATCTAGCAAAAGAATTAAGACATCTCAGGAGGATAAGCTACAAAAATTAATTGTAGCTGAAGTGGAAGCCAAACCTCTTCAGGTAGTAGAAGGAGGGAATGCTGGAGAAGAAGAAAAAGAGAACGAAAATAAAGAGAAAATTGAGAAAGAAAATAAAGAGAAAATAAAGAATGTACTAGGAGGGAATGCTAGAGAAGTGGAAACAGAGAAAGAAAAAGAAGAGGAAACAGAAAAGGAAGAAGAAGAGGAAATAAGAAAAGTAAGAGAAGAAAAGATAAATGTTGATGAAGAAGAATCAAAAGAGGAGACAACAATTGATGAAAGAGAAGAAGAGACAACAATTGATAAAAGAGAAGAGGAGACATATATTGATGATGAAGCATCAGTAGGAAATACTGAAGAAGAAGCTTCAAGAGAACAAGAAGATGGAGAAGAAGAAGAAGAAAAAGAGGCAGCGGCAGAAAGAAGAAAAAAGAGAAAGAATGATAATGCACCTTCTCAATCTTAGAGGTAAGCTTAATATGTTTGAAACATCTCTCTAGATGTTTGAAACATCTAAGTTTGAAACTTCTCTCTGGATGTTTAAAGTTTATGTCTGGATGTTTGAAATATTTCCTAGGATGTTTCACTAAACATGACTGTAAAGAGATCTTTTTAATTATTAAATTAATTATTCTTCTGCCTTTGATTAATCAACACATTTATATGTACAAGATGAGATGCCTGAGGATGAGTCTGACAGTTGCGAGGTTTAAATCTTAAAACTTCGATCGGAACTTCTACCCTTAAAGTACAAGACATTTTTAGATGATAATGAGACCTTCAACAAGAAGATCACGATGAGATCCTCATAGGATTAGCAGGTATGGGTGAGTTTCGAAAGTTGTTGCAGGATGAAGGCCTCGAAAACAAGTTTAGGAGTAGTTCTTTCGGGCAATTTTTATGTTTTCCTGAGAGGTCACTATTTCAAGCATCTATAGTGCATGGCCTTCTACTCCTTAGAGTATTGTGTGAGAAGACCCAGGAGTTATGGTTTAATTATAAAAGATTACCCGTTTGCTTCGGCCTTCGTGAGTTTGCCATAATGACTGGACTCAACTGTGGACATTCTTACACAAATTCGAAGCTTCAAAAGTACCTTATTGATAGTGAAAAGTTGTGAAAACTTATTGCCAAAGGAAAAAGGTCTGTGACTGGTAAAATAGTACTTGAGTTGATCAAATCTAAATCCAAAAAGATAGAAAAATACAAGTATGCATTATGCTTGATTTGGTTTGTCCACTGTATTTTATTGGCAAAGGATTCAAACTGTGGTGTGTCTGAAACTACAGTTAGATTGGCCTTCACAGAAGAGGCTTTCTACAATTATCCATGGGGCTGGAATATTTTTCGATTGACTATTGATTATCTTATGAAAGATATGAAAGAGTGTCAACAATCTAAGGGTGACTCGTATAACCTCTACGGATTTTCTTGGGCTTTCACGGTAACTAAATAAATCTGATTAATTACTTCTATTTTAGTGTTATTTATATAATTTTCTATTTACTTTTTTATCACACAATGTAGGCTTGGGCATTTGAAGCCATACCTCAATTGCGGCCAAAAGACTATCCAAAATAGAGTACAGTGCCGAGGATGAAGATGTGGCTATTTGAAAAAGTAGAAAAAGACAGGCCTGATCCATTTCAAATCAAAGATCGTCCAGTAAGACTCATTCTGATAGATGTTTAATGTTTGAAACATCTCCACAGGATGTTTGAAACATCTCCACAGGATGATTGAAACATGTTTCAAAAATCATCCACAAGACATTTGAAACATCCACATAATTACTTAAACATCTTTCAAACAACATGTGGATGTTTTTTAAATATTCTGCAGAATGTATTTTAAATATCAAGCATGCCTCTAATATTTTTTGCGTATAATTTTTTTTGTTATATACCCAGGTGGTACACCCTTTTTCTTTACCCTACAAATGCTGAAAAGATGGAGCGTTACATCCAAAATCTTGTTATCTTATCTGACAAAGAGGACATAATGATAGATAACCTAAGTAAAGAGTTGAATGGAGTGACAGTCTTAAGACATTTGGGTGGTGCCCTTAAGATAGAGAAGGGTAGTTTGCAAACCCCACAAGTTGGAGATAGTCATGTGGTTGGAGGATAAGATGATAGAACAGAAAAATCTATTGGTGGAGATGGTAAAATGGGAGAAGAAGCTATTGATGACGATGATGGTGATGGTGGAATGCACTTTAATGATGATAATGGAAGGGGAGAGGGTTTTAATTATGATGATGGCAAAGGAGCTGCTTCTATGGAAAAACGGGTGATGAAATAAAAGATCATGTTGTTACAGATACATATAGTATCCATTGTCCTTGCATAAGCCCTGATTATCAGGAAAAGGAAAAGGAGCAAATAAAGTGGAGGGATGACATGCAATGTCAGTTGAACCTTATGCATGATCAGTTGAACTCTATGCACTACAATGGATGACTTGGTTCAAAAGCTATCAAAGAGACCTGTGGTTCTTTCCCGAGCTATTCGGGATCCTTACACAGAAGAAAAAAAGCGGATCAAAAATAGGAAGAGAACTAGAAAGGAAGAAACCTCCATAGCAGTCAGTGAGGAGAGGCTGGAAGTTGATATTTATAAACCGATTGACTGGGAGAGGAGAAATGCCCTCGTGACATTTATCAAAAATAGGGGGCCTCAAATACAATTCACAAGGGGGATGTTCAATTATAAAGACTTTAAGAACATTCAAGATTCTCAATTTTGGTTGGAGGATAAGGTACATATTCATAACCCTTTCATCTTGATTTGATTTTTACTTCCCAGCTTGAAACATCCTCTAGGATTAATTGTGTATGGTTTGCTGAATTGTTTGATCCACAATAAGATTAGTCTAAGCAAGTTCAATGTTCAAAAATTTCTGTATCTCTATTAGAAAGTTTTAGGCAAAAGTGTTTTCTGTCTGTAGTAATATGAAATAAGAACTAGATAATCCTTGAATTAAACTAGTGTTTCATTATTTCACTTGCTCCAGTGTAATATGTTACGTAAGATGTTTGAAACATCCTGTAAGATGTTTGAAATATCCTAATGGATCTGTGACTGATATTTATGGATGTTTGATGTTTAATACTAGTATGTGGATTAGTAATTTAGTTATTTTGATTCTGCAGCACATGGAGGATTTCTTGGCTCATATGCGTATTCGACACAGAAGATACCCCAAGCACTATGATCAAGCAAATATCATCCTGGATTGTAATTTTCTTTACATCTTAAAGGAACACTATAAAACTCTGTGTGATGGGGTTGACAAGGTGAATACTGCTTCATCTCTTTCCATAATCTTGAATGAACCAATTTCATAATGATGATCTAAAGTATGCTCGAGGAGAGATGCCTTTCTGTGATGGCCGACCTTGGAATGGTACAAAAAGGATCTTTTGTGTATACAACATTGAGAGGAACCATTATGTCATAGTTGTATTTCTTATCGAAGAGTCAAAGTTGCTTATTTACGACTGCAATACCTCTTTGTTCACTGATGAAAAGTTGGGTGAATATTTGTATCCCATTGGCACAATGTTCCCAAGATACCGACGATCATGTGGCCTTTTCATGCACTTGCCTAAAGAATCTTTGAACAATGATTGGATACCTAAAAGGGTCTTTGATCATCACCAACACTCCAATGGACAAGATGAATGGCAACATTGTTTGCGAGTTTAGAGAGAAAATGGTTGTGGATATCTTTCACAAGAACATGGAACCATGATATGATTTGTAATTGATGCATATTTTTATATTATTTCTGGATGGTATAAATGGATGATTAATAATCAACCTATTGACCTTATGAAAAAGTAAATATCAACCTATTGAATACTTCAAATGATTGATCATCAACCTATTGATCTTGTAGATTTAATGATAATCAATATCAAACATCCCGATAGATGTTTCAAACATCTGCGTTAGATGTTTCAAACATCCCGATAGATGTTTCAAATATCCCGATAGATGTTACAAACATCTGCGTTAGATGTTTCAAACATCCCGATAGATGTTTCAAACATCTGCATTAGATGTTTCAAATATACTAATGATGTTTCAAACATCTGCGTTAGATGTTTCACACATCTACGTTAGATGTTTCAAACATCCTAAAGGTGTTTCAAACATCCTTAGGATGTTTGAAGAAATTTAAATGGTAGTTGAAGGTGGAAAAAAATATAATGACCTACTAGCATCAACATCAACATCAAACTACCATTAAACATTAACCTATTTAATACTTCAAATGATTGATCGTCAACCTATTGATCTTGTAGATTTAATGACAATCAATATCAAACATCATGATAGATGTTTCAAACATTTGCGTTAGATGTTTCAAACATCCTAAAGGTGTTTCAAACATCCTTAGGATGTTGAAGAAATTTAGATGGTAGTTGAAGGTGAAAAAAAATAATGACATACTAGCATCAACATCAATATAAAACCACCATTAAATATCAACTTACTTGATACTTCGAATAATTGATCGTCAACCTAATGATTATGTGAATAATTAAATACTCAAAGGATTGATCGTCAGTCTATTGATCTTCTGGATAATTATACGTCAACCTATTGAATACTTCACATAATTTATCTTCAACCTATTGACCTTATGAATAATTAAACATGGAATAATTGAATACTTCAAATAATTGATCGTCAACATATTGACCTTACGAAATTATTCATCAACCTATTTAATACTTTGAATAATTGCTCGCAACTTATTGTTCTCGTGGATAGTTAAACATAGAATAATTGAATAGGTGAAATAATTGATCGTGAACCTATTGACCTTGCGAACATCAACATATTTAATACTTCAAATAATTGATCGTCCACTTATTGATCTTGAGGATAATTATACATCGACCTATTAAATTGATATAGTAAATAGAACTAATAATTAATAATCAACTTATTGACCTTATGAAAAAGTAAGTATCAATCTATTGAATACTTCAAATGATTGATCGTCAACCTATTGATGTTGTTGATTTAATGACAATCAATATCAAACATCCCGATAGATGTTTCAAACATTTGCGTTAGATGTTTGAAACATCGGTTTGCGTTAGATGTTTCAAACATCTACGTTAGATGTTTCAAACATCCTAAAGGTGTTTCAAACATCCTTAGGATGTTTGAAGAAATTTAGATGGTAGTTGAAGGTGGAAAAAAACATAATGACCTACTAGCATCAACATCAACATCAAACTACCATTAAACATCAACCTACTTCATACTTCAAATAATTGATCGTCAACCTAATGATTATGTGAATAATTAAATACTCAAAGGATTGATCGTTAGTGTATTGATCTTGTGGATAATTGTACGTCAACCTATTGAATACTTCAAATAATTTATTGTCATACTATTGACCTTATGAATAATTAAGCATAGAATAATTGAATACTTCAAATAATTGATCGTCAACATATTGACCTTACAAAATTGTTCATCAACCTATTTAATACTTTGAATAACTGCTCGCAACTTATTGTTCTCGTGGATAGTTAAACATAGAATAATTGAATAGGTCAAATAATTGATCGTGAGCCTATTGACCTTGCGAACATCAACATATTTAATACTTTGAATAATTGATCGTCCACTTATTGATCTTGTGGATAATTATACATCGACCTATTAAATTGATATAGTAAATAGGTATAATAATTAATAATCAACCTATTAACCTTATGTAAAAGTAAATATCAACCTATTGAATACTTCAAATGATTGATCGTCAACCTATTGATCATGTAGATTTAATGGCAATCAATATCAAACATCCTGATAGATGTTTCAAACATCTGCGTTAGTGTAACGACCCGACCGATCATTTTGAGTATTATAACCCCCGTTTCCTAATTTACTGCTCAATTTATGCCTTACAATTGATTTATGACTTATCGGGTTAGTTGGTTCAAGTCCGGAAGGATTTCAGAGTGAAATAAGACACTTAGTCTCATAATTAAAAACTTAAGTTGGAAAAGATGACCGGACATTGACTTACATGTAAACGACCTCGGAATTTAATTCTGATAATTCTAATAGCTCCGTATGATGATTTTAGACTTAGGAGCGTGTACCGAAAATTATTTGGAGGTCCGTAGTGGAATTAGGCTTGAAAAGCCGAAAGTTGAATTTTTGGAAAATTTGACCGAGGGGTTGACTTTTTGATATCGAGGTCGGAATCCGATTCGGGAAAGTGGAATAGCTTCGTTATGTCATTTATGACTTGTGTGCAAAATTTGAAGTCATTCCGGATTGATTTTATGTATTTCAGCACAAGATATAAAATTTGAAAGTTCAAAGTTTATTAGGCTTGAATTGAGGTACGATTCGTGGTTTTAGTGTTGTTTGATGTGATTCGAGGCTTCGACTTAGTTCGTATGATATTTTAGGACATGTTGGTATATTTGGTTGAGGTCCCGAGGGGCTCGAGTGAGTTTCGGGGTGGTTTCGGACCATTTCTAGGCCATTTTTAATTGCTGGTTTCTGCCTACAGAGGTGTGCATCGCGATCGCGAACATTTGGTCGCGTTCGCGTAGAGCAAACAACAGTTTAGGGCCTTGTGAATCGCGATCGCGGAAGATCTTTCGTGATCGCGTAGAACAAATCTCTGCTGCACTGACCCGATTTTGGAAGCTTATATCTCGCTATCTATAAGGAATTTGGAGATGATCCAAAGATAAGAGTTGTAGCCCTTGATGTCTAGTTTTCCAAAAGGTAAACCATTTGTTATTTGAAATTGTGTACAAAACGTTATGGTGGATACACTATAGGCTGTCTGGGAAGAGTTTGGAAATCTCTGTTGCACAGGGCTGACTTTGGAAGCTTATATCTAGAAATATATAAGGAATTGAGAGATGAGAAACAAATAAATGTTGTAGTTCTTGGTGTCTAGTTTTCCCAAAGTTAAACTATTTGCAATTTGGAGGTTTGTACGAAAGGTTATGACCATTATACTAAAGGATGTCTGGAGGAGTCGGGCGAGTTTGTTCTTCGCGATCGCGATCGGTTTTTCGCGATCGCGAAGAGCAATTTTGGGGATGAAAAATTTTGTGCTTCGCCATCGCGAAGCATTTTCCGCGATCGCGAAGAGTAAATGCCTGGACAAAAGATATATTTTGAGGTTTCGGCCATTTTAACACATTTGGAGCTATGGAGCTCGGATTGAATCGATTGTTGAGGCAATTTTCACCATATGGATTGGGGTAAGTGTTCTATATCTGAAAGTGATTATACTTCATGATTATATGGTTATATTCAACATTTATTTTGGATTTAAATGGAAGAAAATCAAGATTTTTGCAAAATCTTCCAAAAACAAAAATTTAAGATTTGGAGGTCGAGTTGTTATCAGAATTTGATAAAATTGGTATGGTTGAACTCGTATCAGAATGGGTGTTCGAATTTTGTAACTTTTGTCGGGTTCCAAGACGTGGGCCCCTCAGGCGATTTTTGAGCTAAATTTCAGATTTTTATGGAAAATTAATATTTTCTTATGGAATTAATTTCAATAAATTTTATTGACTGAATCGAATAAATTGTGGCTAGATTCGAGGTGTTTGGAGGCCAATTCACAAGGAAAAGGCATAGCAGAGTAAAGAATTACACTGTTTAAGGTTAGTAACGCTTCTAAACTTGGTTTTGAGAGTATGAATCCCAGAATTGGTGTTATATAAATTGTTTGGAAATGATGCACACGATAGTTAACGAGCGTGTGGACATGCAGCATTGAAATTGTGACTTGAATAAATTCTGTGTAGTTAAAAAAATTTAAAGAATCATGTTATTATCTGAACATTCCCCACGTGTTTGAGAAATTAAGATGAGGCTCTTATTAAAGATCATGTTTAGGCTACGTGCCGATATTTTGGGACCCATGGGGTCGTGTTGCTGTTGAATTAATTGTTTTAAAAATGTACATTTCACACTCAGTCATATTTATCCATTGTGAGGATATTTAAGGGATCGAGCTGCGCGCCGCAGCAGGTCATATTGGCTTTATATATGTTATTATTAAATAGATCGGGGCTGCCCGCCTGCAGCAGGCCAGAATGGCTTTATACATTATTATTGTTCTAGATTGGGGTTGTCCGCCTGCAGCAGACCTTATTGGCTTTACTATTTTATGGATCGGGGCTGCCCACCTACAACAGACCTTATAGGCTTTATTATTATACGGATCGGAACTACCCGCCTGCAGTAGGCCATAAAGGCTTTATATCACGCTTGGGCTTAAGGAGCCCCTACAGAGTCTGTACACCCCCAGTGAGCGTAGATGATTATATATATTCGGGATGGACTTCCCAGGGCATGGACTTGCCTTACTTACGATGATTATATAAATATTCGGGATGGATTTCCTAGGGCATGGGCTTGCCTTACCTATTTGTATTGTAATGAGTTTACCTGGACATGGATCTTGTCCGTATCAGCTATATTTGGGCATAAAATTATCCCAAGGCTGGATTCGCCTTATACTGTACTGGGTGACTGACTGTCAGTCGATGTGAATTTATATGTTGGTTAGAACACCCCTGGGCTGGATTGGCCATAAACAGTAACGAGTGACCGGATAATGACCAGTATTTACATGAGGACTTTCTACTGAGATGTCACATTCCTCATATCATGCAGTATTGATCTATTTCACTTGTACTGAGTTTAACTGTTGAACTTGAAGGCATGCCTACATTTTTGTACCATTATTTATACTGGACTGTACCTGAGGAGCTCGTCACTACTTTCAGCCAAGATGTTAGTCTTGTTACTTATTGAGTTAGTTGCACTCATACTACACTCTGCACCTCGTGTCCAGATCCAGTACTCCCGGATAAGGCGACTGCTAGATTTTGAAGTTAATTTTGTTGGAATCTATCAAGGTAGTTGCTTGACGTCTGCAGACTCGATTCCTTTCTTGTTTAATTATTGTACTGTTCAATATTTTCAAACACTAATTTTTATCCATCAGACTTTGTATTCATATTAGATGCTCATGTACTCAGTGACACCGGGTTTTGGGAGCGTTATATTTGTATTTGTGAGATTTCTTCTGCTGAATTTAATTATTATGTTTTCAAATTTTAAAAGATATGGTGATTTATTGAGATTGTTGGCTTGCCTAGTATTGAGATAGGCGCCATCACGACATGTGAGATTTTAGGTCGTGACAAGTTGGTATTAGAGCTTTAGGTTACATAGGTCTCACGAGTCATGAGCAAGTTTAGTAGGGTCTTGCGGATCGGTACGGAGACATCTGTACTTATCTTCGAGAGGCTGCCGAACCCTTAGGAAAAATTTCACTTTCTTATATTCTATCATGCGGAATTGATTCAGCTTGAAACATAACTCTTTGAATTCCTTCCACGCATTCGTGTGTGCATGTGAGCGCTCAGTATCAGCTATGCATCGCTGGCTTGTGATTCCATGAACGCCGTTCGAGATGTGTATTCTATGTTTTGGTAATGGGCCAGTCTGGAGGACTTGAGGCTATGTTTAGACCACATCTTAAGCTCGGTAGCTTCAACTGTAACCTGTACATTTGGGCTCATATGTCCGGTAATGTCCCTACGAGTGGAATTTATGGCTCGATGAGTGGTAGAATGGCTTTGTGATGAGTATGATGTAACTGCGGGATGTGTTAAGATAATTTGAATGTGACGAGAAGTGTTTCCTTGAAATGTAAAGGAAGGCCATTGGGTGCTTTATTTTCGTTTTGATGTGACGTACAATCTCGAGTGTGTATGTTTTGAAAGATCTTTCACGTTGTTAATTTTAGGGAAAATCAAATTCTTGTGTCTGGTTAATGAGTTTTGACTCAGAAAGATTAAGTGATTTCATAGTAATTATGGTTGTGAAAGGGTATAACAAGATGCCAATTTGAGACTAAGCATGTGGGTTATCTCCTGCGGAGTAATCTATGTAAGTGTGCTCCTTATGATGTGAATAGAGAGTTTTTCTGCTAGCGGGGCGTATGTGTTGAGACTTGAATTCTGAATCTGGTTGAGAAAGTTGACTTGAGTATTAAGAGAATAAATGAGAGATTAGCGGATGATTGGGGTATTTTATGGTTGGTGTGTCTTGAGCTTGAGAAGAATTTTTGTTGAACTGGCTGCGACATTAAGGCAATAATAAATCATGGGTATTGTGAGTTATCAAATATTTTAATCTATAGCTTTGAGCCAAGTGGGAGAGCCTGTTACTGACAATTCAATTCATGGTTATGTGTCAAATTTCTTTTTTGTTTGGTCTAAAGTATACTTGGAAATTGGAGATGACTTGCAGAGGTGGAGTTCGAGAATGACTCGAGTAAGGAAATTTTTGGATACGGGTTATATTGCGCTTTATGAGTATATGAAAATTGTGGGATGAGTGAGTTGTTATTTGCAAATAATTTAGTGTGCACGAAGTATGAATTTGATAGGTGGTATAAAAGTAGAGTTACTTCTTTGAGTGTTGTTGTGCTGATGAGGCACGTGCCTTTTGGCCAATTTTGGAGGTGTAATGTGGATTTGAACAAAAGGGGTTACTCTCAAGAAAGTTCTAATAGATTCGAGTTTAATATGTAACAATTGAGAATTTTTGGCGGATTTATTTATGGCTAAAATCTGGGATTTAAGTTGGATGGTGTCGAGACTTGTGGTATTTTTGTATATCATTATGGATTTTATATTTTGGTATCAGGAAGGTGAATGAAAAGGCCTTAGATTCAAATAAGGTATTTTCAGAGTGGGTGTTTCGGTTGTGGTATTTATAGGGGTAATTATGATGTGGTGAGACTCTACAGATGTTTTGGTGGCAATATTCTTGGATTTTGGTGACCTACGTGGTTTGGTCGAGTTAGAGGAATTTAGTTCTAATAGCTTGGTTATGTGTAGATGGATTTCAAAGTGTTCTTGATGGTTTCTACCACGGTTTGACCCGAATATTTTCTACTAGTGTGGGAAATGTGTTTTGTATTGTGATTTCCTCCTGGAAGGAAGCAAGAGTAAACGACCCAACCAGTTGTTTTGAGTATTATAACCCCGTTCCCCAATTTACTGCTAAATTTATGCCTTACGATTGATTTATGACTTATCGGGTTAGTTGGTTCGGGTCCGTAAGGATTTCAGAGTGAAATAAGACACTTAGTCTCATAATTGAAAACTTAAGTTGGAAAAGTTGACCGGATATTGACTTATGTGTAAACGACCTCGGAATTATCCTAGGGCTGGATTAGCCTTATACCGTACTAGGTGACTGACTGTCAGTCGATATGTATTTATATACGGGTTGGAACCCCCCTAGGCTGGATTGGCCATAAACAGTACCGACCGGATAATTTATACCAGTATTTACATGAGGTCTTTCTAGTGAGATGTCACATTCCTCATATCATGCAGTATTGATCTATTTCGCTTGTACTGAGTTTAACTGTTGAACTTGAAGGCATGCCTACATTTTTGTACCATTATTTATACTGGACTGTACCTGCGGAGCTCGTCACTACTTTCAGCCAAGATGTTAGTCTTGTTACTTATTGAGTTAGTTGCACTCATACTACACTCTGCACTTCGTGTCCAGATCCAGTACTCCCGGATAAGGCAACTGCTAGATTTCGAAGTTAATTTTGTTGGAAACTATCAAGGTAGTTGCTTGACGTCTGCAGACTCGGTTCCTTTCTTGTTTAATTATTGTACTGTTCAATATTTTCAAACACTAATTTTTATCCATCAGACTTTGTATTCATATTAGATGCTCATGTACTCAGTGACACCGGGTTTTGGGAGCGTTATATTTGTATTTGTGAGATTTCTTCCGCTGAATTTAATTATTATGTTTTCAAATTTTAAAAGATATGGTGGTTTATTGAGATTGTTGGCTTGCCTAGTATTAAGATAGGCGCCATCACGACATGTGAGATTTTGGGTCGTGACAAGTTGGTATTAGAGCTTTAGGTTACATAGGTCTCACGAGTCATGAGCAAGTTTAGTAGGGTCTTGCGGATCGGTACAGAGACATCTGTACTTATCTTCGAGAGGCAGCCGAACCCTTAGGAAAAATTTCACTTTCTTGTATTCTATCGTGCGAAATTAATTCAGCTTGAAACATAACTCTTTGAATTCCTTCCACGCATTTGTGTGCGCATATGAGCTCTTAGTATCAGCTGTGCATCGTTGGCTTGTGATTCCATGAACGAGGTTCGAGATGTGTATTCTGTGTTTTGGTAATGGGCCAGTCTGGAGGACTTGAGGCTAGGTTTAGACCGCAGCTTAGGCTCGATAGCTTCAGTTGTAACCTGTAAATTTGGGCTCATATGTCTGATAATGTCCCTACGAGTGGAATTTGTGGCTCGATGAGCGGTAGAATGGCTTTGTGATGAGTATGATGTAACTACGGGATGTGTTACGATGATTTGAATGTGACGAGAAATGTTTCCTTGAAGTGTAAAGGAAGGCCATTGTGTGCTTTATTTTCGTTTTGATGTGACGTACAATCTCGAGTGTGAATGTTTTGATAGATCTTTCACGTTGTTAAATTTTAGGAAAAATCAAATTCTCGTGTCTGGTTAATGAGTTTGGACTCAGAAAGATTAAGTGACTTCATAGTAATTGTGGTTGCGAAAGGGTATAACAAGATGCCAATTTGAGAGGCTTATCTCCTGCGGAATAATCTATGTAGGTATGCTCCTTATGATGTGAATAGAGAGTTTCTTTTCTCCCAACGGGGATTATGTGTTGAGACTTGAGTTTGAATCTGGTTGAGAAAGTTGACTTGAGTGTTAATAGAATAAATGCGAGATTAGCGGATGATTGGTGTATTTTATGGTTGGTGTGTCTTGAGCTTGAGAAGAATTTTCGTTGAACTGACTGCGGTATTAAGGCAGCAATAAAGCATGTGTATTGTGAGTTATCAAATATTTTAATCTATAGCTTTGAGTAAATGCCTGGACAGAAGATATATTTTAATCTATAATAGTAAATACCTAGATAGAAGATATATTTTGAGGTTTCCGCCATTTTAACACATTTGGAGCTATGGAGCTCGGATTGAAGCGATTTTCACCATATGGACTGGGGTAAGTGTTCTATATATGAAAGTGATTATACTTCATGATTATATGGTTATATTCATCATTTATTTCGGATTTAAATGGAAGAAAATCAAGATTTTTTCAAAATATTCCAAAAATGAAAATTTAAGATTTGGAGGTCGAGTTGTTATCGGAATTTGATAAAATTGGTATGGTTGAACTCGTATCAGAATGGGTATTCAGATTTTGTAAATTTTGTGGGGTTTCGAGACATGGGCCCCACGGGCAATTTTTGAGCTAAATTTTAGATTTTTATGAAAAATTAATATTTTCTTATGAAATTAATTCCAATAAATTTTATTGACTGAATCAAATTAATTGTGGCTAGATTCGAGGTGTTTGGAGGCCAATTCACAAGGCAAAGGCATAGCGGAGTAAAGAATTACACGGTTTGAGGTAAGTAACGCTTCTAAACTTGGTTCTGAGGGTATGAATCGCCGAATTGGTGTTATATAAATTGTTTGAAAGTGACGCACACAATAGTTGACGAGCGTGTGGACATGTATCATTGAAATTGTGACTTGAATGAATTCTGTGGATTTAAAAAAATTAAAGAATCATGTTATTATCTAAACATTTCCCCACGTGTTAGAGAAATTGAGATGAGGCTCTTATTAAAGATCATGTTTAGGCTACGTGCCGATATTTTGGGACCCATGGGGTCATGTTGCTGTTGAATTAATTGTTTTAAAAATGTACATTTCACACTCAGTCATATACGTCCATTGTGAGGATATTTATGGAATCGAGCTTCGCGCCGCAGCAGGCCATATTGGCTTTATATATGTTATTATTAAATGGATCGGGACTGCCCACCTGTAGCAGGCCAGAATGGCTTTATACATTATTATTGTTCTAGATCGGGGTTGCTCGCCTGCAGCAGGCCTTATTGGCTTTACTATTTTATGGATCGGGGTTGCCCGCCTGTAGCAGGCCTTATAGGTATTATTATTATATGGATCGGGACTGCCCGCCTGCAGTAGGCCATAAAGGCTTTATATCACGCTTGGGCTGAAGGAGCCCCTCCGGAGTTTGTACACCCTCTGTGAGCGTAAATGATTATATATATTCGGGATGGACTTCCCAGGGCATGGACTTGCCTTCTTACGATGATTATATATATATATATATATATATATATATATATATATATATATATATATATATATATATATTCGGGATGAATTTCCCAGGGCATGGGCTTGCCTTACCTATTTGTATTGTAATGAGTTTACCTAGACATGGATCTTGTCCATATCAGTTATATTTGGGGATAAAATTATCCCAAGGCTGGATTGGCCTTATACTGTACTGGGTGACTAACTGTCAGTCGATGTGTATTTATATACTGGTTGGAACACCCCTGGGCTGGATTGGCCATAAACAGTACCGAATGACCGGATAATGACCAGTATTTACATGAGGTTTTTCTACTGAGATGTCACATTCCTCATATCATGCAGTATTGATCTATTTCACTTGTAGTGAGTTTAACTGTTGAACTTGAAAGCATGCCTACATTTTTGTACCATTATTTATACTGGACTGTAGCTGCGGAGCTCGTCACTACTTTCAGCCCAGAGGTTAGTCTTGTTACTTACTGAGTTAGTTGCACTCATACTGCACTCTACACCTCGTTTCCAGATCCAGGTACTCCCGGATACGGCGACTGCTAGATTTCGAAGTTAATTTTGTTGGAAACTACCAAGGTAGTTGATTGACGTCCGCAGACTCGGTTCCTTTCCTGTTTAATTATTGTACTGTTCTATATTTTTAAACACTGATTTTTATCCATTAGACTTTGTATTCATATTAGATGCTCATGTACTCAGTGACACCGAGTTTTGGGAGCGTTATATTTGTATTTGTGAGATTTCTTCCGCTGAATTTAATTATTATGTTTTCAAATTTTAAAAGATATGGTGGTTTATTGAGATTGTTGGCTTGCCTAGTATTGAGATAGGCGCCATCACGACATGTGAGATTTTGGGTCGTGACAGTTAGATGTTTCAAACATCCTAATGATGTTTTAAACATCTGCGTTAGATGTTTCAAACATCCTAAAGGTGTTTCATCCTTAGGATGTTTGAAGAAATTTAGATGGTAGTTGAAGGTGGAAAAAAAATACAATGACATACTACCATTAACATCAACATCAAACTACCATTAAATATCAACCTACTTGATACTTCAAATAATTGATCGTCAACCTAATGATTATGTGAATAATTAAATACTCAAAGGATTGATCGTCAGTCTATTGATCTTGTGGATAATTATACGTCAACCTATTGAATACTTTAAATAATTTATCGTCAACCTATTGACCTTATGAATAATTAAACATATAATAATTGAATACTTCAAATAATTGATCGTCAACTTATTGATCTTGTGGATAATTATACATCAACCTATTAAATTGATATAGTAAATAGGTCTAATAATTAATAATCAACCTATTGACCTTATGAAAACATAAATATCAATCTATTGAATCTTCAAATGATTGATCGTCAACCTATTGATCTTGTAGATTTAATGACAATCAATACCAAACATCCTGATAGATGTTTCAAACATCTGCGTTAGATGTTTCAAACATCCTAAAGGTGTTTCAAACATCCTTAGGATGTTGAAGAAATTTAGATTGTAGTTGAAGGTGGAAAAAAAATAATGACATACTAGCATCAACATCAACATCAAACTACCATTAAATATCAACCTACTTGGTACTTCAAATAATTGATCGTCAACCTAATAATTATGTGAATAATTAAATACTCAAAGGATTGATCGTCAGTCTATTGATCTTCTGGATAATTATACGTCAACCTATTGAATACTTCAAACAATTTATCTTCAACCTATTGACCTTATGAATAATTAAACATGGAATAATTGAATAATTCAAATAATTTATCGTCAACATATTAACCTTACGAAATTATTCATCAACCTATTTAATACTTTGAATATTGCTCGCAACTTATTGTTGTCGTGGATAGTTAAACATAGAATAATTGAATAGGTCAAATAATTGATCGTGAACCTATTGACCTTGCGAACATCAACATATTTAATACTTCGAATAATTGATCGTCCACTTATTGATATTGTGGATAATTATACATTGACCTATTAAATTTATATAGTAAATAGGACTAATAATTAATAATCAACTTATTGACCTTATGAAAAAGTAAATATCAACCTATTGAATACTTCAAATGATTGATCGTTAACCTATTGATCTTGTAGATTTAATGACAAACAATATCAAACATCCTGATAGATGTTTCAAACATCTGCGTTAGAGTTTTCAAACATCCTACTGATGTTTCAAACATCTGCGTTAGATGCTTCAAACATCCTAAAGGTGTTTCAAACATCCTTAGGATGTTTGAAGAAATTTAGATGATAGTTGAAGGTGGAAAAAAAATACAATGACATACTATGCTTATGTGCCTATCAGAAATTATACACAACTCAACATTGTCGGGGTGTATGCTGGACAATAGTTCAAAAAAATATTCATATGCGGCATCACACTCCTTATCTACTACACAAAATGCCATAGGAAAAATATGTTTCTTTGAATCTTGTGCCACGACAGACAACAACACTCTACGATACTTTCCCGTAAAAAATGTCCCATCAACGGCTATGACTTTCCTCATAAACAAAAACTCCTGAATCGAAGCTTCATAAGCTACAAAAAAGAACTGAAGCTTCCCACAGTTATCAAGCTTAAGTACCGTCTTGCTTCCTTCTTTTGCCTTCCTAAGTTCATATTGGTACGCATCTAAAATTGCATACCCGTGCTCTGGAGTCTCCCTTACCATAGCCTTTGCAATATGACCTCCCTTTATACACTTCCAATAACTAACATTACAACCCAAATCTAAACGAACCGTTTCCATAATTTCTTTGTTAGATGGACCTTTTTCCCTCTTCAAACTTATAATGGAAGTATTCACCAATGACATCCGTCGAGGTGTGTGGATGCTTTTCCGTAAGATGTTGTGACCCATATGTGTGCTCATTCTTGTATTTGGTAATATAAAACCTGTCAGTACATATATTTGATGGCTCGCAACCACCACTTGCAATTGTTGTCTACACATTTGACACAATGCACAAATTTAGTACTCTTCACTTATTTGAAACGGAAAGGAGCCTTCAAGGAAGCAAGCTTCAATGACACAACTAGCTCGCGCTTGTTTTTGAAACTTAAACCTTTATAAAACTTTGTGCCATCTTCATAATTGTGGCTATTTTGTGTTGGTTGTTCTACCTCTTGTGAGTTGCCTTCAACTCCAGGAAAGTTTGCATATTCTTCTTCTTCGGTTTCTGGAATATCCATATTCAAAGGATCCATTTTTGGAATATCGATATTCAAAAGATCTTCTTCAATAACATCCAATCGATGGCTATCATGTTGTTCCATTGGAGATGAATTTGTAAGTTCTATCGATCTTTCAACCACAGATACCCTTAGAATAGGCCTATTTTCATCTTCCAAATAATAGCTCAAACTATCATAATTTTTTATTTTAAAGGGAGCTACTTTCTTGTGCTTTTCACCAATGCTATGCATGTAAGTTATGGAGATATCACTCGGATAACAAGTTAATTCACAACCGGCAATAATCTTGTCAACAAACTCATCATATGTAATATCTCTACTCACCTTTATTAGAACCGTCTCTTTACTCTTCAAACGCCAGGTAAAACGGGTAGAGCACTCCACCTATTCACCATGACAATCAACTCCCAATACAATATAATCAACCATTTTGTAATTGAATATCTGAAAATATCACAAATATATAAATAATTGGTATAAAGAATCAACGTTTTTGCAAACATCCTAATGATGTTTCAAACTTTCTAAGAATATGTTTAAAATATCTTGAGAATATACTCAGGATGTTTTAAACATAGGATGTTTAAAACATCCTGAATGGACTTTCAGGATGTTTGAAACAACTGCCTACAATTATATCAGGATGTTTTAAACATCTCACCGGATGTTTGAAACATCTCATCGGATGTTTGAAGAATCATAGAACCTTATATCTGCAGACAAAAACAAGAAGATTAAACACCAATCCTTACTTACCAACAGTGACGAATAGACTGAATATCTCCTTTGAAATAATGCACAAGTCAATTTAGCAAATCACGATGAAGTGTTTCTCAATGGTACATGGTCAATCTCCAATTGTTCTCGTTTTTTTTTTCACCAATCTTTCTCAACAAAGAACAAGAACCTCAAAGATGAAGATCTGTGAAACAATAATGTCGGGATAAAGAAAGAAGAAGAATAGATTGAACACATCAAAAAAAAGAAGAATAAGAAGAAGAAGAAGAAGAAGAATAAGAAGAAGGGGAAAATGTAGGTTTTAGTGAATTGGGAATGAGGAATAGGGACTGGAAGCGGGAATGGGACTTGGGGAGGGTTTCCATTTGTTAGAGTGTGGGGCCCATTTGGGGCAGTTGTGATAGTTGTAAAAGTTTGGGTTTTTTTTAAACCTAGTTATAAATATTAAACACTAACCATGAAAGTGTCCTTTTTACACCAATCTTAACACTTTTGTCTTATAAATTGCTTTAAGTGTTCAAAAGTCCTTTAAACATGCACAAGAACTGTGCTAAGGTCTCCTGAAGTTCGGGGGTAACAACAGGCGCCTCCAGTATCTCTCCCCCAACCGGAGCTACTGGCGGCTCCTCAACTGCTGCTCGAGTAGATGCTCTAGCTGCGGAGAGTGCTCCTCTTCGGCCTCTGCCCCTAGCGACACCTGCTCCAGGGGTAGCGTCATCAGTAACTGCAGCTCGTGTCCTTACCATATGTGAGAGAATTGAATGATAAAAGATTCAACTTTGAGATCAATAAACTCGCACGATAGGAATGAAGGAAGTGAAACTACCCTAATAGTTCCGTAGCCTCTCGAAGAAAAGTACAGACGTCTCTGTACCGATCCGCAAGACTCTACTAAACTCGCTTATGACTCGTAGCACCTATGAAACTAGAGCTCTGATACCAACTGTCACGACCCAATTTTTCCCTCTGTTGGGTATCGTTGTGGCACCTAGTCTTAGGGACTAGGTAAGCCTAACATTTACTGAATAACAACAATAATTAAATAACATCTAACAATTTTTGAAATAGAAATCTCTATAAAATTTATAATTCCCAAAACCGGTAGTATAAGTCATAAGCTCTACAGAGTTTGCTACAATTTTCTAAATACAACTGTTTGAAGTAAAGTAAATAGTGTGCATACAAATCAGAAGGTGACTCCGAAGCCTGCGAACGCAAAAACAGGTTTACCTTGAGTCTCCACAGCAACAGTCCGCACAGCTAGCTAATGATCAACTGACTTCGAAATACCTGGATCTGCACAAAAATATGCAGAAGTGTAGTATGAGTACACCACAGCGGTACCCAACAAGTATCAAGATTAACCTCAGTGGAGTAGTGACGAGGATTAGTCAAGATACCTACTGGACTAAATAACCTGAACAAGTATAAGTATATGAACAACAGAGTATAATTCTACATAAAGACTACGCGAAATGGCAAATAATACGGAAATTTCAGTAAGGATGGAGAACAACAACTATCAGCGGAACACCATAATAATGACATAGAAGAATGAACGGAAACACAACCTAAATCCGATAATCATAGATAAATAAAGGACAAGTAAAAAATCAACAAAACGACCACTTTCACACCAGGTTTTAGTCAATAGACTCCACTAGGTACCGTACCTCAGACTACTCACCACTCACAGGTCCCAATACCTGAACCCTAACACTTGGCATCCTGTGCCCTCATTACACTTTATAACCACACTGACGACTCACGTGCCAAATAGAGCCATTCTCACATTGAAGGTAAGTAAACAAGGGTGTGCATCTATACTCAACAATATCAAGAAAACCTCTTAACCAATAAGAGTACTTAACTACATGTATGCTTGTGCAAGTGTCCTAACATAGTTCATGCCAGCTAGTAAGTATAGGAAAAGAAATGGACAACACGTAGGATGTTTTCTCACAATTTTTCACAAGATAAAGCTCACACAGGTAAGTGTACCACTACACAAATATCAACAACAAGAATTCCCCCAGACCATCACAAGTCATCACAAATCAATCCCTGACACAACCCACCCTGTCTCGCCACGTGTTCAATAATATAGTAAGTACCCGCCTTGTCTCGCCACACGTGCATAATAATGTTCCCAACTCGTCTCTCCACATGCGCAACCCACATATATATATCCCGCCTTGTCACGTCGCATGTGCAAATATCAATAGTAACAATAGCATGGCAGAAACCTCGTGCAACACTATAACAACAACCGTACGGCAGAAACCTCGTGCATCACAATAACAACAACCACATGGCAGAAACCTCGTGCATTACCACAACAAGTACAACAACAACAATGACAATAATACAAGGGTACGACAATAAGTCAACTCAGAAATTCCAGAACTCAAAGAAACGGAGGAACTAATTCAAAAGGAGTAGCCATAATAGAGAATGCTAGTCATAATAAGAACAACTCAACAAGAAAGGAAATACTATGTAAGAACGGTCCACAATATACAATTCGACAACGAGGGAGCTAACACAAGTCGAATAATTCCAAATAAGGACAAGTCAACTAAATTATAGGATATCTAACTTCTTTTAAGATTGGGCAACTAGGAAAGAGATATAACAAATTCAATAAGGATAAGCAAGAGAAAGATATTCATAGCCTCAATTAAGGGTGAACAATTACAGAAGAGATAACATGGCAATAGAAGAGATAACAATTTCAGTTAAGGCACGGATGAATCAAATAAGCAAGAGAGTGGATCACGAAGCAATTAATTCTAATTAAAGCAGGTAGAGGTGAAACTAGTAATTAAGAGATGTATTCATAACATAACAACTGCATAATCAGTGAATACAAGGGACTAATAACCCTAAAAGGCCAATTTTTCACAAATAAATCCGAGCACGTGCTCGTCACCTCACGTACACGGACTACAATTAGCATAGAAGACTCAAATCCTAAGGGGTAGTTCCCCCACACAAGGATAGGCAAGATACTTACCTCAAAGTAGACTGACCGATATTCTAAAATGAACTTCTCGGGTGAAATAACCTCCAGACGGATCAAATCTAGCCAAAATAACTTCAAAGCACAAATAAAACTCATAAGAAACTATTCCGGATCATAAAGTCTCAATCTTTATCAACATCCAAAAATCAACCCAAAAGTCGACCCCTGGGCCCGCACCTCAGAACCCGACAAATTTTACAAAATTCAAACACCCATTCCGATACGAGCACAACCGTACTAATATTATCAAATTCCGATATCATTTGGTCCTTCAAATCATCATTTTTCATTTTTGAAAGTTTTTACAATTTTCCCCAAATTTCCTTTAGATTCTCATGAATGTGAAGTTAAATCTAAGGTATAATCACAAAATATAATTGAAAATTGATTAGAGGTGCTTACCCAATGATTGTAGATGGATTTCCTCTCTCAAAATTGCCCACTCTCGGACCTAGGGTTCGAAATATGACAAAATGAAGATAAAATTCGGAATGCCCAGCATTTAGCAGGCTGCAGATGTCGCATTTGCAACAGGGGGTTCGAAAATGCGACCTCCGCAAATGCGACCCCTGACAGACCAGACGAAGATCGCATTTGCGATCAAACATTCGCAAATGCAAAACAACAGTTGCCGCAAAAGCGAACACTGTCTTCGCAAAAGCGGACAGACACATATCGCAAATGCGAGGGAATTCTTCGCAAAAGCGAACTCTTCCCCAGAAGTCCAGGTTCGCAAATGTGAGGTTGCTTCGCAAATGCGATAGTCGCATTTGAGACCAAAACATCGCAAATGCGATGAAACGAGAACAACACTCAAAATTCCTAACAAAACACTCCGAAGCTAATCCGAAACTCACCCGAGCCCCTGAGACTCCAAACCAAACACCCACAAAAGTCTAAAAACATAACACGATCTCACTCGCGCGATCAAAACATCGAAATAACCTCTAGAACTACGAATCGGATGCCAAAACACATGAAAATCACAATGAACTTCAAGAACTTCTAGAATCGCAACCAATCGTCCGAACCATATCAAATTAACCTGGAATGACGTCAAATTTTGCAGGCAAGTTCCAAATAACATAACAGAGCTGTTCTAACTCTCGGAATCGCATTCTGGCCCCGATATCACCAAAGTCAACTCTTGGTCAAACATCTCAACCTTCAAAATTTCACCATTTTCAACTTTCGCCGAAATGCTCCAAATTACCCTACGGACCTCCAAATCCAAATCCGGATGCACTCCTAAGTCCAAAATCACCCTACGAATCTGTAAAAATCATCCAAAACCTATTCTGGAGCCGTTTACATGAATGTCAAATTCTGGTCAACTCTTACCACTTAAGCTTCCAAAACTTGAATCCTTCTTCCGATTTGACTCTGAATCATCCGGTAACTGAATTCGACCACGCACGTAAGTCAATACTCATAATACAAAGCTGCTCAGGACCTTATGCCGCCGAATGGGACTTAAACTCTCAAATCGACCGGCCGGGTCGTTACACTCGTACCAAATCAAGGAATGCTACACTTAATACAAAGCAACATGACAAGCCAAATATATAACAATTAAAGTGTACAATTAAGACAAGTAAGGCAAGTAGCAATTAATCATGGAATCGTGGAAGAAACGAGCATTTCAATACAAGAGTAAATAGATGACAAGTAACAAGTTACATCATAGAAAATGATTAAGACATGTAACAGTTAAGACATGGAATGAGATAATTAATGAAATACGGGAAAGCATGAAAATAACTATTTTGAGGGCGTATATACACTCGTCACCTCGCATATACGCCACTAAACATGTAATTCACATAACACACAGCTCAAGGGTTCCTAATTCCCTCAAATCAAGGTTAGACCCAACACGTCACTCATCAAGCTAATCAAAGCTCAACCGAGGCCTTTCCTCTAAAATTCGCCTCCGAACCAACCGAATCTAACCAAAATTGACTTAATATCAACAAACAATGCTAGGGAAATCAATTATAATATATAAAGTTAAGGTCTTTACACTTTTCCCAAAAAGCTCGCTTGGTCAAAATCCGAGATTTGGACAAAACCCCGATTACCTACTCACCCCGAGCCCGTCTATGTAATTGGTTTCGCAATCCGACTTTAATTCGAGGTCTAAATCCCAAATTTACAAAAATCCCTAATTCTACCCAAATCTCTAATTTCTACTACGGAAATCCTAGATTTAATGTTGAAAACACTTGGAAGGTAATGGGCAATTAAAAAAAAATAGATTAAAATTGCTTACCAAAGTTGTTGAGCAGCAAATCCTCTTGGAAAATCGCCTCTAAGGTGTTTAGGGTTGAGAAAATTTGAGAAATGAGCTAAGTCCTATTTTCCCCCTCTTTTACCCAGTTGCGGATGTCGTAATTGTGATATCTTGTTCGCAATTGCAAACATCACAATGCGAATCCTTCTCAGAAAGCCATTCATCGCAAATGCGACACTTTTGGTCGCAAATGTGAACCCATGTCCCTCACAAATGCGACCAACACTTCGCAAAAGCGAAGCAGTACTCAGTAGCCAGTGATCGCAATTGCGACCATAACCTTCGCAATTACGAAGATCCAGAGTCCGCAAATGCGAAGAAATTCTCACAAATGCGAAGTGTACCCAACCGAGACAATGCTCGCAAATGCGAATCATTGTTCCCAAAAGAAAGGCTTGCATTTGCGAGCCAAACCTCGCAATTGCGAGATCTGCAGATCACACCAGAAACAAAAGATGCATCAGTTATTTCCAAAGTCCAAAAATCGAACCGTAGCCTATCCGAAAGTCACCTGAGCCCCTCAGACTCCAAACCAAACATGCACACAAGTGTAATAACATCATACGAACTCACTCGCATGATCAAAATACCAAAATAACACCTAGGGATACGAATCAGACACTAAAATGAATGAAATTGTTAAGGAAACTTAAGAACATGAAATTTTACAACCGGACGTCCGAATCACGTCAAATCAAGTTCGTTTTGCACCAAAATTTATAGACAAGTCACAAATACTGAAATGAACCTATACCAAGTTTCGTAACAGAAATCCGAATCCGATAGCAACAAAGTCAACCTACGATCAAACTTAGGAATTCTTTAACCCTTTGAATTGCTAGTTTTCAATAAATTACGTATTAAGGACTTCTGAATTCGATTCCGGGCATACTCCAAAGCCCCAAGTCACGATACGGACCCACCGGGACTGTCAAAATACTAATTTGGGTCCGTTCACACAAAATATTGATCGTAGTCAACTCAAATAAGTTTTAAGGCAAAATTTCATATTTTTTAATTATTTTTCACATAAAACTTTTTCGGAAAAATACACGGTTTGCGCACACAAATTGAGGAAGTCTAAAAGGTGCTACTTGAGGCCTCAGATCATAGAAATGAAGGTAAAAACTAAAATTGACATATGGGGTCATCACATTCTCCACCTCTAAAACAAATGTTCGTCCTCGAACGGATATAGGAAGGTACCTGGATTAGTGAAAAGGTGTGGATATCTACTCTGCATATCTGACTCGGACTCCCACATGGCTGCCTCGATCAGCTGACCTCTCCACTGCATTCGAACTAAAGGATAACTCTTAGACCTCAACCTATGGACTTGCCGGGCTAGAATGGCCACCAGCTCCTCCTCATAAGTTAAATCCTTGTCCAATTGGACTGAGCTGAAATTTAACACATAGGACGGATCACCATGATACTTCTGGAGCATGGACACATGGAACACCGGATGAACTGCTGATAAACTAGGTGGCAATGCGAGCTTGTAGGCCACCTCACCCACTCTCTCAAGAATCTCAAAGGGTCTGATATACTTAAGGCTCAACTTGCCCTTCTTTTCGAATCTCATCACACCTTTCATGGGTGAAACTTGGAGCAATACCCTCTCTCCAATGATGAATGCAACATCACGAACTCTATATTTGGCATAACGTTTCTGCCTAGACTGAGCTGTGCGAAGTCGATCCTGAATAATCTTGACCTTTTCCAAGGAATCTTGAACCAAATCAGTACCCAACAACCGAGCCTCTCCTGGCTCAAACTATCCAATTGGCGAATGACACCGCATCCCGTATAATGCCTCATAGGGAGCCATCTGAATACTAGACTGGTAGCTGTCGCTGTAGGCAAACTCCACAAGCAACAAGAATTGATCTCAAGAATCCCCGAAACCCATAACGCAAGCGCGAAGCATATCCTCCAATATCTGAATAGTGCGCTCGGACTGCCCGTCCGTCTGGGGGTGAAATGATGCACTCAACTCAACCCGTATGCCTAACTCATGCTGTACGGCCCTCCAGAAGTGCGAGGTGAACTGCGTACTTCGATCAGAAATGATAGACACGGGCACACCATGAAGACGGACGATGTTGCGAATATAGATCTCAGCTAACCGCTCTGGAGAATAGGTAATTGCCACTGGAATGAAATGTGCCAACTTGGTCAACCTGTCCACAATGACCCAAACCACGCTGAACTTTCTCTGAGTCTATGGGAGCCCAACAAAAAAATCCATAGTAATATGCTCCCACTTCCACTCAGGAATCTCTAGCCTCTAAAGCAAACCACCAGGACTCTGATGCTTATACTTTACTTGCTCACAATTTAGACACTGAGCTATATATGCAACTATATCCTTCTTCATCCTCCTCCACCAATAATGCTACCGAAAGTCCTAATACATCTTAGCGGCACCCGGATAAATAGAATACCGGGAACTGTGGGCCTCATCAAGAATCAACTCACGAAGCCCATCTACATTGGGCACACAAATATGACCCTACATTCGCAAAAGCCCATCATCCCAACAGTAACCTATTTGGAACAACAGTGCCACATCGTGTCCTTAAGGAAAAGCAAATGGAGGTCATCATACAAATACTCTCTTATGTGCTCATACAAGGAAGATCGAGTGATTGTGTAAGCTATAACATGGCTGGGCTCCGAAACATCTAACCTCACGAACTGATTGGCCAAAGCCTGAACATCTACTGCAAGCAGCCTCTCACAAACTAGAATATACGCAAGGATACCCATGCTCACAACCTTTCTACTCAAGGCATCGGCCACCACATTGGCCATCCCGGGATGATACAAAATGGTGATATCATAGTCTTTCAACAGCTCCAACCACCTCCTCTACCTCAAGTTAAGATTCTTTTGCTTGAACAAATACTGTAGACTTCAATGATCCGTGAATACCTTACACCACACGCCGTAAGGATAGTGCCTCCAAATGTTCAGCGCATGAACAATGTCTGCCAACTCTAAGTCATGAACATGGTAATTCTTCTCATGAACCTTCAACTGATGCGGCGCGTATGCAATCGCCCTACCATCCTGCATCAGTACTGCACCGAGCCAAATATGAGATGTATCACAATACACCATGCAGGATCCTGAACTTGTGGGCAACACCAACACTAGCGCCGTGGTCAAAGCAGGCATGAGCTTCTGAAAGCTTAACTCACACTCATCCGACCATCTGAATGGGGCACTCTTCTAGGTCAATCTAGTGAATGAGGCTGCTATGGATGAAAACCCCTCCACGAACCGGCGATAATAACTCCGGATCTCTGTAGCTGAAGCATCTCTAGGCCAGTTCTGAACTACCTCAATCTTCATAGGATCCACCTTCATGCCCTTTACCGATACAATATACCCCAAAAAAGGTGACTAAGTCTAACCAAAATTCACACTTTGAAAACTTGGCATATAACTGACTATCTCTCAGAGTCTGAAGTACAATCCGAAGATCCTGCTGATGCTCCTCTCGACTGCGGGAGTAGATCAAGATATCATCAATAAATACAATCACAAAAGAATCCAAATAGGGCTTGAACACCTGGTTCATCAAATCCATAAATGTTGATGGGGCATTTGTTAACCCAAATGACATCTCGGCAACATACACTTGTTCTTGATAGTGACTTTGTTCAACTGCCAATAGTCTGTACACATTCTCATCGACCCATCTTTCTTCTTCGCGACAACACGGGCGCACCCCATGGTGAGGCACTAGGTCTAATAAATCCCTTATCAAGCAAATATTGCAACTGCTCCTTTAATTCCTTCAACTCCGGCAGGGTGATACGATATAGTGGAATAGAAATGGGCTGAGTGTCCGAAGCCAAATCAATACAGAAGTCAATATCTCTGTTGGGTTACATCCCCAACAGATCTGCAGGAAACACCTCTGGAAACTCACGCACAACAGGTATTGAATCCATGGAAGGAGCCTTCGCACTCGAATCATAAACATAGGCCAAATAAGCTAGACATCCTTTTTAGACCATATATTTAGACTTCACATAAGAAATAACCCTGCTGGTAGAATGACCAGGAGTCCCGCTCCACTCTAGTCGAGGAAACCCCGTCATGACTAATGTCACCATCTTGGCATGACAATCCAATATATCATGATAAGGTGACAGTCAATCCATACCCAAGATAACATCAAAATCTACCATATCAAGAAGTAGGACATCTACGCTAGTCTCAACCAGATACGAAGCAAAATAGGATGACACGTAAGAATAAGTAGAGCCTGGAACAAATAGAACTAAAGCATCTCTATGGCAAAGTGGAACAATACCTGTGATAACAGCGTCAGATGACTCGGCCTCAAGTCTAGTTGGGAATGCATAAAATCGGGCCCGGGCCCCACCATTCTGACTTACGTCTTTAGGACGACCTCTAGCTGGCTTGCCTCCACCTCTGGCTGCCTGACCCCTCCCTCAAGCTGGCTGAGCGGGTGGTGGAGAAATCAGTGCCGAGACCATGGCATGAGAACTTTGTTATGGCATGCCGCCCAAATATCTCAGACAGAATATCCTGATATGACCAGTAGCTCCAAACTCAAAACACCCATTCTGTTGATGTGGCTGCTGAAGCTGACCCGAACAGGCCGAATAACCACGGTGATAGCTCTGAATCGGAGGCGCACTGATAGGAACTGATGGTGCACTATAGACTGGCTACCCAAAAGGAGGCACATAAGAACTATGACTCCTTGAAGCATTGTGATATGCCTGAAGCGCTGATTGAAATGGCCTGGGAGGATGACCTCTACCAAACGTACCCCTGCCTCTAGACAAGGCACCACTGAAACCACCAAAATGATGAAGCCTCTTATCAGACACTGGCCCTCTCTCCTGAGGATGAACCATCTCGATCCGTCTTACAATATCTATAGCCCTATGAAAAGTAATATCATCTCCAGTCTCCTTGAACATCTGTAGTCTGATAGTGAAAGTGAGCCCATCAATGAATCTCCTCACTCTCTCCCTCTCAGTAGGAAGCAAGATATTTGCATGGCGAGCTAGGTCCACGAATAGAGTCCCGTACTGGGTAAGAGTCATACTACCCCGCTGAAGACGCTCAAATTACTTGCGGTAATCCTCTTTTAGAGTGACAGGGATGAACTTCTTTAGAAATAACTGTGAAAATCGATCCCAGGTAAGTGCATGCAAACCAGCTGGTCTAGTCAACATATAATCTATACACCATCTCTTGGCGGAACCAGTCATCTAAAATACTGCAAAATCGACTCCATTGGTATCAACTATACCCATGTTCCACAATACCTCGGGGTAGCGGTCTAGATAATCCTATGGGTCCTCAGAAGGTGCACCACTGAAATGAACAGGAAAGATCTTGGTAAACTTATCCAACCTCAACAAAGCCTCAGTAGACATAGCGAGCCTATCACTTGCATGTGCGCAATAACCGACTAAACCACCCCCAACTGGCAGGGCTGCTGGAGTCTGATACTGGGGAGCCACTTGCTCCAGGGTTTGAGTAGCGGGAGTTTATGCTCCTCCCCAAACCCGAGAGATGGCTGGTGCCATCGAGAATGCACCGGTCTGGGCCACACTCTCCATAATGCCCACCAATCAAAATAGAGCATCTTGAAGCATTAGAGTGGCTACGAACCCCTTTGGGACTTGAGCTGGTCGGACGGGTATAGTCTGAGCTGGAACCTCCTTCTCGTGATCAATCTGAAGCTGCACTGCGGGTGCTACTGCTCGAGCTCTAGGCTGAGCTCTGCCTCTGGCTCGGCCTCGAGCTCGACCTCTGCCCCTGATCATAGATGCAATTAGGGGCTTCGGCTCCTTTCCGGCTACAGATACTGTGCATGTTCTCACCATCTGCGAGAGAACAATAATAGAATGGTTCAATCATCAATGATAGAATAAAATCGCACGATAGGGAAGGAAAGAATTGGAACTTTTCCTAAACTCTATAGCCTCTAGAAGATAAGTACAGACGTCTCTGTACTGATCCTCCAGACTCTACTAAGCTTGCTCGTGACTCGTGAGACCTAGATAACCTAGTGCTCTAATACCAACTTGTCACGATCCGGAATTCCCACCCTCGGGACCGTGATGGTGCCTAACATTTCGCTTGATGGGCAGGCCAACGTTAGAAAAGTTTTAAGCCATTTTTAACAATTCAGATTAAATAATAACCAAGAAACTGAATAAACTGAAATAGAGTGAGAAAACCATAATAACAACGATATCTAGATATAATCCCAGAACTGGTGTCACAAGTTCACAAGCGACTAGAGTAATACATATAATGGTCTGAATGAAAACATGACTGTCTGAAATGAAATAAACAAATAACATAAGGTAGAAGGGGACTTCAGGGTTATGAATGCTGTGCAGCGGTACCTCAAGTCTCCGCTAGGCAATCAATCCGAGCAATCTACAGAATGCTGCTAGGACCGACTCCAAAACTTGCACAAGAAGTACAGAGTATAGTATGAGTACAACCGACTCCATGTACTATGTAAGTACCGAGCCTAACCTCGAAGAAGTAGTGACGAGGCTAAGGCGGGTCACCTACAATAACCTGTATGCAGTATAATAATAATAAGAGGAAAGGAACACTGTCACACCCCGACCTCGGGGAACGCGACTGGTGCGCAACCGAGATACCCCGGTCGAGCAAGCCTACACAATACCGTCTATCCAATTCACCTATGAATAAAGAGAAGGTACATTTCATTAATTAGACAGTAAGAGATCATATGAATAACACCAGCTTATTTCTATTAGTTACGTCATTAACAAGTCTCCAAAATAGTACACTATACATTCGTAGTTGAAGTGGAACAGGTGATACAATTACAACCTTTTTAGCGTACCTTTCCCAAAACAAGATACAAACTACACTATGTCTACGGAGCATCTAACAGAAACAAAAGAGTGCTACGTCAGTGCCGTAAACAAGGCCTCGGCCATACCTCAAAATGCTATGTACAAAGGACAAGAGATACATGACCCTAAAATGAAGTAAGGCTCCCCAAGTCAGCTGAGGAGAGGGTGTGCTTCTATCACTGATCAACACCACCTGCTATGGAACCACCTGCATCCATTAAAGATGCAGCGCCTCCAGAAAAAAAGGGACGTTAGTACATATGGAATAGTACTAGTATGTAAAACTAAACACTATCTCAATAGAACGAGTAACAGCAAACAAAGAAGGAAATATGAACTCAATAAGAGACTCAAACAACATCAAGGTGTCAAGTTAGGGGAAAGGTAAATTTCAAGTAAGTTTCAATCTTTTTAAGTTGGGAGATCCTTAGCACCGATATACCACTGTATTTTTATCATGGAGTTCGATCTCAGCCCGATTGGCTAAGCCATCTCACCCTGATACATCCACTCACAAAACCACCATGTGTGCAGCATGGTGTCCAATCTCAGCCCGATCGACTAAGCCGTCTCACCACAATGCCGTGTGGGTCGACATCACATCACATCTCGCTAGCAATGATCTCATCCCATTTAAGGGTAAACATCTCAACACATCAATATTATCCCATATAAGGGGAAACAACCTCATCATATTAACACATGGTTTTACCCCTCAATCACTACTACACCAGCACATGTAGTTTCGGGTGTCACGACCCAAACCGTAGGGCCACGACGGGCGCCCGGTACCTTACCCAACCGAGTACCAATGTAACATATATTTCTTATCATACCATTATGGGTAAATGGGCCAGAAGGGACTTCATAAGATAACCAGAATAAAATAAAATGGAATACTCGACATAGGACGACCCAACATGTAATAATAACTTATACATATGACATACGTGCCTATAAGACCAAAATGATCACTCGTACACTGAACATAGGCGACAAGTCCATACAATCTTTCATATATATGACATCTGTCTACAAGCCTCTAAGAGTACATAAATGTCATAAAGGCCGAGACAGGGCCCCGTCATACCAATAAATATATGTCCAAAGTATACTGACTAAATAAGTAACTCTGGAGCAAGTGGAGTGTACCAACACCTTCCGCTGAGCTGATAGCCTACTAGGAGGACTCTCAACCTATCTATCGGGACTTGTGGGCATGAAACGTAGCATCCCCAAGAAAAAAAGGGACGTCGGTACAAATAAAGTATCGAGTATGTAAGGCATGAAAAGCAGTATATAATAGACATGAAAGAAAGATGGAGTAAAAGACTCAAACTGTAAGTCTGAATAGCTCTGTGAATCATGAGACATTTATAATGTCATGCATATGTGTATAAATGTGATACCATGCATAGGTATATGCGTACATAACATCATCAAGCCTCTGAGGGCATCCCATCATATCATCTCGGCCACTGTGGGCGAAATCATCAACGTATACCAGCTGATCAGGTGGTGATGCATATATAACGCTATAACCTATCCACATACCCCATATACATATAATATATGCGTATATAACACCATCTGGTCATGGGTCAATATATGTGTATAAATGAATGCAATGCATAAGAAGTAAGTCTATAAGATCTCTCAAAATGTCATAAGATCAATATGCCTTCGGATAAACTTTATTAACTACGTATTTTTCTGAGACCCATGAACAGAAGATATAATAATAAGGCACATGTGGGATCAAGAACATAGGCACCCCTAGTACTTCTATAAATAGACTCACTTATGAAAGTTGTGCATTTGCTCATTTCATTTGTATCATATGGGTCATGCCAAAAGAAAGAAGGAATAGCCTTAACATACCTCAATTCGTCAAAGCAACTCAACAAACACTTACGACAACTAGCGCACCAATCAGTTAGAGGTGGTATTGCGTTTTATCACTGCCATCCTATAACAAAGAAATACATGTACAACTTAGATGGCGCTAGTATATCACGTATCTCAAACGATAACTCGATTATAAAATAAAACGGGCAGCATTTCCATTGATTTTACTGATCCCTCAAGCCTACTATTGGCGAGACAAAAACACAATACAACCCACGACTCGAAAACAATCTACTACAATTCGGGACCTTTAATCCAACAAAAAACCCCAATATACCATAACACACCCACTCAACAAGTTATCAATTAGCTTGAAATTTCAATGACGAGCGACAAGCCCAGTACCCTACCATATGTGGCATTTCTCCACGCCCTTTTATCCTTCCAAACTCCATAACTCAGCAGCACAATAGGCCAACACGAGTGGACTACAAAACAGTCCACTAAAAGTGAAATAAATCGATTTCACGGCTTCTGATCACCGTCCTGTGAGTTCTAATTATTAGGAAACGAATTTATCAACCTTTCTTGATATTTAAATGCTTAAATACAGAAAGTATGTGTTTTATTAACAATGAAGTACCTTCCAAAAATTAAACTACAAAGAAAACGAGAGGCGGTATAATGATACTTACGTCGTAGGGATCGTTATAATGTTATCGCTTCTTGATTTTATGAAAGAGATGTTAATCTTTCTTAGAATTTCTTGGACCAGTTCTTGGAGATCTTGAGAGTGTTTTGGTAAGTATTCTCTCTATTTTGACGAGATATAAGGGGATAAGACCACTTATAAGCCCACCGCCTCAATTCTCCTAGCAGGTGGGTAAGCTGCCTACTTGGAAGCTTGAGTAGTGCAACTTCGGACACTTGTATCTCTCTACTCCGATATCGTATTGATAAACGGTTTTCAGCGTTAGTAACTAGACACATGGGAATTTAATTCCAAATAAAGATATCTCTATAACTCCCAATATATTGGGAGAAACCTTCCTCGCAACCTGGCCTATAAACCTGCCAGTTTCTCCAAAGTGCGGCGACGTAACTTGGCGACCCTAATTTAAAAATTCATATTTCTCTACCCCGATGTCGTATGAATAAATTGTTTAGACCGTTGGAAACTAGGTTCCAAGACCTTCATTATTGTATGAGCTATGTCCCAAAATTATATTATAATGCTTACGAATTTAATTTCTCAAAACGGCTCGTTACAAGGCAATTCTTAACTCGATATTTTCCGTAAGTTAAATATGATTTTTTCCAAACTTTATATTTTATATCCAAATATCATATATAGTCATATTATTACTTTACACTCATTTAAATCATGATTAATAAGTCTCATTCATCCTAACTTACTTAATACTTCGATAAACCTTCCTTAGCCTTGTAAAAGGATTTCATCCTTTTTGAGCTTACATCAATTGACTTACGACGTACTTTCACATACGAAAACGTGGGGTGTAACATCATTCCCCCCTTTTAAACATTCTTCCTCGAATATTGACTGATGCGCTTATCATTCTGATAACCTATAGCTCTTACAAATACTTTATTACTCTCATTGCCATCTAGGCAACTGTTATGTGAATAAATCCAAAGGCCAGGATATTCCCCCCTTTAGGCCTCTTTCCCATACTATGACTTATGATCGGAATTCTTCAAATCTCGTAATTGTTGTTCAGGCTGTACCGAGATTTCTATAACTTACGGAAACCATTAGCTCTCTTATTTTGATGGGCTTACTCCCGAGGCCTTACCTATTCTTATCGCCTTCTCACCCACCTTTTCTTACCCTTACGCCTATCTACCTAACACCTTGTTACTCTACCATACTTTAGCTTGCGACCTACACATATCGATTTATACTACTCGCAATCTTCCATTAACTTGCTAGCACCATAGATTTACTTTAGTTCCTTCTCAGTTGCCTTTAAACATAAGAAATTACTTTTCTTAGTCATTCTGCCACTTGCTTCATGAATGCTTGGCTTATCTTAGTTCCCCCGAATACTGGAATATCTTGTAACTCATATGATCTCAAATATCAATTTTGGTTTTTACTTCCCGTTCATTAGCCATAATAGGTGCCACTTTTTTTTATGGAGTGCATACAATGTTGTAGTGAGACTGTTGTTACAAGATCATTTCCTCTTTAGGACACTGTGCTTAGGTTGAAGACTTCTTTGTTATTTCCTCAGCTAGTCTTTTATTGTAGTACTTAGGGGAGACCCTCTGACTCTTGTAAAGCTGTGAGCTTATTACATCATTTACCCGACGGAATTTTTGATGTTCTTACTCGCCTATAATTATCCTTAGTTACTTACCTCTACACTATTATGCTCGTAGGGTAGCTTCTGAACTGAAATTTAAACTATCTCCCTAGTGGCACTCTCTTTTAGTTCCGTAACACTTATACGGTGCCTTTATCTACCCCAACTCCTATATGAATATTTCTCAAGGATCATGAAGTCATATCTATGAGACTGAATTCACTATGCTGGGGTTCACTATGTTTATCTTGCATGGTATGCTAATTTGTTTGTATCCTCTTGTCTAGCCATAACTAGGCTCTTCATGAGTCAACTACTAACTACTCGTTGGTCCATTCACATATGTATCTTCCACGTAATCTCTCTTGGGATATGTCCTTTGACTTAACATACGTCTTGCACTAGCTCCGGATGCAAGTGTCCATTCAAACTTATTTATCAATAACATCCTGGCCAGGAACTCTTAGTGCCTCTCCTGGCATCGTGCTTGCATAATATTCTGGAGTCGCGATATATATATATATATATATATATATATAGGATCTGAATAAATGCAACCTCATCCATTTCGCCTTTTTACCACATTCTTCAATTACCATTCCATAGTTACCTGAACCACCTAACTCCGACTTAATACCACATCACACCATATTCCCCCTATAGGGAAGTACTAAGATTTCGTGCTACGACGATCTACCTATAGATATTTTACCTCTTCATCTTTGGTGTCTTTTCACATCATCAATGAACCTTAATCGCCTTGCGATAACCCTTATATATCAAGGATAACTGAATTCCTTATGCACAAGGGTGACAACTAGTGTAACTGGAATACTTAGCCGTTTAAGCTTAACTCTGCTCACAGTGCTTGCTTTAGGGAAGCGTCTTCCTGAATGAACTTTAAAGGCCGTTCTTCTGTTGTCTATTCTATTATCGCTGGAATGCAACTCTAAAATTCTCACGATGCCGATTATTATCAAACCCTTCGGTCCCTAATTCATGTTCAGCTTATCTTGTTCACTAGCCCATGCTGATTTTTATTACTCAGGGGGTCTTACTTTTCCTTTCGGTAATCACATTCGAGTGACCAACTCATTTCTCGAAGTGAGGGTATGACTTTATGGCTTATATAATTTTATTGTCTCAAGGCCTGTAACCTCTTGTCTTTTTCTTCACTTGACTATAGACTCTATCATGTCATATTTTGATTTACCGTTATCACCTCTTACTCATAATGCTTGATTTACTCTCTTCTTATTCTCCGACTAATATTTATGTCTATCATTTTATTCTGAAAATTTCAACAAAATATTCTTTCACATTTAGCTCCCCTTGCTTCATCTCACTGGCTCTCTTCAGGGCGCCTAACATTCTCCTTTTATTTTTTTTATTTTTTTATGTCACGACCCAAACCGATGGGCCGTGACGGGCACCTGGTACCTTACTCAATCGAGTACCAATGTAACGTATCTTTCTTATTACATCATCATATACACGTGAGATACGGGCCTAATAGGCCAACATGATCATTTATAAACTCAAAATATAGGCCAACAAGGTCGTACAATCTTTCACGTACACGACATATGTATACAAGCCTCTAAGAGTAAATAATTATCATAAAGGTCGGGACAGAGCCTCGCCATACCAAATTATACGCATCTAAATCATATTGACCAAACAAGCAACTCCGGAGCAAATGGAGTGCACCAATATCTTCTGCTGAGCTGATCGCCTACTTGGAGGACTCTCGACCTGTTTATCGAGACCTGCGGCATGAAATGCAGCGTCCCCCCGGCAAAAGGGACGTCAGTACAAATAATGTACCGAGTATGTAAGGAATAAAAATCAATAAATAATAGACATGAGAAAAATATAGAGTAAAAGACTCGACATGTATGTCTGCATAGCTCTGTGAATCATTTCATTTTTATAACGTCATGCATATGCGTATAAATGTCATACCATGCATAGGTATATGTGTTCATAACATCATCAAGCCTCTGAGGGCATCCCATCATATCATTTCGGCCACTGTGGGCAAATCATCAACGTATACCAGCTAATCAGGTGGTGGAGCGTATATAATGCCGTAACCTTTTCCATATCCCATATACATATATATACGCGTATATAACGCCATCTGGTCATGGGTCAATGTACATGTATAAATGCATGAAATATATAAGAAATATGTTAATAAGATTTCTCGAAATGTCATAAAAATAATATGCCTGTCGTATAAACTTTATCAAATACGTATTTTTCTGAGACCCATGAACAGAAAATATAATAATAATTCACATGGGGAATCAAGAATATAGACACCCCTAGTATTTCTATGAATAGAGTCATTTATGGAAGTTGTGCATTTGGTCGTTTCGTTCGTGTCGTATAGATCATGCCAAAAGAAATAATGGATATCCTTAACATACCTGGAGTAGGGAAAACTCCGTGTGATATTTTTGAGAAGGTTTACACCGTACTCCCTTAAAATTGCAAAATCTGTGTCCGATCTATTAAAGACCCGTACCCTTCTATGTTAGCTTCAATTTGCCTTCACGTTGGCTTTAAGTAGCGTTTCTGTGGGCTTCAGAGAGTCTCCTGAACAGCTCTTTCCTAATCCCTCAAAATGTTAGATATATGAAGCCTTTTAATTAGCATAACACATTGGATATTGTAGCATTTCTCTCTGAAATTTCATATTGGATCTTGTAAGCTTTCAGAGAAATTTCACGTTGGATCATTGTTATTTCTCTTTTAATGGTATAGAAATGTTATTTTGCTTAACTTTGCAAAGTCCTATACTTTTCCAATAAAGAGACCAAGCCATCTTTACGTGAGAGACCAAGCAATCTTTACGTGTAAACAAGTTATCACCTTGTCTAGTGACTCATTTTGTATAATTTGCCACCTTGGCTAAGCTTATGCCATATGGCAATCCCAAAAAGACTTTTATCCACTCAATACCATAATTATCTCCACCATTAATCAATTATTCACATAATTAAGGACTATCTCAAATTATTTAAAATACTATCCACTTTTAACATATCTTATACACCTTACTATCATGGTCATATGGTACCTTGTATGGCACTAGCCCATAAATACCGAGTATTTTAGCTCAGGCCGTATTTTATCCCAACATGTCAAACTTTGATAAAATTCATTTCCTTCGATATGCCTACCCTCTCACCTTCACGAATTTACTCATCACTTGTTTGAAATAGCATAATGCTTATAATCTCAAAATAATCCCATTCCCGAACTTACGTTGATTAACTTACGATGAAACTTTAACGTACGAAAAATGCGGGATGTAATATCTCATTTTCGAGCTTTCATCAATTTACTTATGCCATACTTTTACGTACGAAAATATGGGGTGTAACATCTTTCCCCCCTTTGGAACATTCGTCCTCGAATATTGACTGATGCACTTATTATTCTCATAACCCATAGCTATTGCGAAGTCTTTAATACTCTTCTTGCCATTTAGGAAACTGTGCTTTAAACAAATCCAAAGGCCAAGGCATCCCCCCCTTTAGGCCTCTTTCTCACACCACGACTTGTGGTCGTAATCTGTTGCTATCATTTGTCATGCAGCCTGTACGACGTTTTCCTTGTATGTGCGCCTATACGACTCTTCTCTTTAGCTTTTAGCTAATCTCGAGGCTTAACTTTTGGGAACATATACAGAACTTGACAAGATGTCCCTCTGGCATATATAGGTGTACTAAAGTTCTTTGCTCTGTACTTTGTCAAATTTACAAATATTGTTATATCTTATTTCATAGATCCGGTAATCCATTCATATAACTTTACTGCATCTGGGTAGGTCATACTATACCATAACTCTTACTTCGATTTATCGTTACTGAGGTCTGCTACCGAACTCCAGGTTACTTTCGTTGCTTCTTATCATAGATGTATAAATCAATGTCCCTCAATGCTTCCTTATTATTGTTCATCTAAAGGATGGAATCCTTATCTCCTCTCATACATTGGAACTTTATCCATCTATTGTCGATTCACCTTAACGTTGATCCATAATCTACCACTGATAAATTGACCTCTTATGTAACACTGTCGCTAGGGCTCACGTCTCGTCGGGGAATATTTGAAGTGATTTTCCTGATCCACTTAGCGGCGATGCTGTACTTCAATAACCGTACTTTATAGTATTCCAATGTGGTTCACTTACGTGGGTATTTTAATCTCGTCAATCCATTAAATCCTCATCAAATCTTTACTCACTCGAAGGCCTAAATGTCATCCTTTATCCATCACAGTTACACCCTCATTGTACTATCAGGGTAGCATTCCATCTCTTTCAAATGCTATTAGTCTTATACTCCCTTGAGTTTATTCAGGCTATACTGAACTTGCTATAACTTAGAGAGATCATTAGCTCTCTTGTTTTCACAGGCTTAATCCCAAGAACTTACCTGTTCTCGTCACCTTCTTACTCGCCCTTTCTCATCCTTACTCCTGTCATAAAACCTTGTCGCTTTACTATACTTTAGCTTGCGACCTCTACGTATTTATTTATACTATTCACAACCTTCCTTCAACTTGCTTGCACCATTGATTCCCTTATGTTATTATGGAACATTAAGCAAGACATCACATCGTCTCTAACTCTTCTTTACTCTCTTGACTAGATCTCTCGGTACTTAGAAACCATAGGCTGGAAGGTACGCCACTGACGATGCTGCTATCATTCTTGGATATTGAATCCCAGTGCTTCTAGCCTTCTATCCGAAGCATGAACTATTCATGATCTTCTGCCTTTGAGTATCTTGTACGTTGTTCACCTTTACCTTACTTACCTTATAATCTCGCATCGTATCTTCTATCTCTTTCATGACCTCCCTTCCACATAGGCATAATTCACGTCCATAACTTGAAGCTCTATTATAATACTTGCACCTCTGGTGCATACACAATCCGGTGAGAGCTTCATACTGACTTCTTATAAGATTGGTACTTCTTCTAACTGGCTTCCTTATAGAGCCATTATAGAATATGGTTGTTGCATTATCTCTCTTGCACCTCTGATATTAAGAGTGGTTCTGCCATGTTCTCAAGCATAATTTCTATAATTTTCTAGGTCTAATAATCAGACTCCTAATTTACTTCATTGCTGTAACTCTTTAGTTTCCTCTTCCTTCTGATCAACCTTTATGTAGGCTTAATCTATCTTCCGATCTGCGGCTCATGGCAGTCGTTATTACTTTAGCCCTTCATGGATGCTATGAAATATTCATGATATAATCTTATAACAATTCAATCTTTTGTCTATGACCTGGCTTAATTCTTTCTTTTAACCTATACTGGAATCTTCTACAGTTGTATATGCTGCATGTATAAAACACCAAACTCTTAAGTGCGTTCATAACGTAACTAAGTCTGGATCATTGATCGAATAATTCCTTATGTTCCTTCTCCGCTTCCTTTAAACGTAAGCTATTACTTTTTCTGGTCTTTCAGCCTCCTTATTGCATGCCTACTTAGCTTATCTCAGTGCCCATACATATTGGAACCCTATAAAACGCATATGATCTTGAATATCACTTCGGATCTTACTCCCCGTTCATTAGCCACAGTGGGTGCCACTTTCTTATGGAGTGCATGCAATGTTGTGTGGAGACTTGTTATTACACGACCATTTCCTCTTTAGGTCACTGAGCTTAGGTTGAAGCCTTCTTCCTTACTTTCTTAGCTAGTCTATCATTGTAGTATTTAGGGAGGACCCTCTGACTCTTACAAGGCTGCGAGCTTATTACATCGTATACTCGACTGAATTTTTGATGTTCGTACTCACATATACAATTCCTTAGTTACTTACCTCCATACTTATATGCTTGTAGGGCTGCTTCTGAACTAATATTTTGACTATCTTCCCAGTGGGACTCTCTTTTATTTCTGTAACACTCATACGGTACCTTTACTACCCCGACTCCTATCTGAATATTTCTCAAGTATCACAATGTCATATCTGCAAGACTGAATTCCCCATGTTGGGGTTCACTATGTTCATCTTGCACAATCTGTTGATTTGTGTGTGTCCTCTTGTTTAGCCATAACTAGGCTCTTCCTGGATCAACTACTAACTACTCATTGGCTCATTCTCATATCAATATTCCGCGTACTCTTTCTTGGGTTATTTCCTTTGCATTAACTTACGTCTCGCACTGGCTCCTTATTTATCAATAACATCTCGGGCAGAAACCTTTACTTTCTCTCCTTGACGTTGTGTTTGCATAATGTCATGTAATCGTTGCATGTCTGTAGGACTTGAATGAGTGCAATCTCATCTCTTTCTCATTTTTATCGCATTCTCCCTTTACAATTCCGTAGTTACTAAAACCACTTAACTTTGACTTAATGCCACGTCACTCCATATTCTCCCATTTATAGGAGTACTAAGAGTTGGAGCTACAACGACCTACCTATAGATGTTTTACCTCTTCATCTTTGGCGTCCTTTCATATCATCAGTGACCCTTACTCGCCTTGCAGTAATCCTTTTGTACCAAGGATAACAAAATTCCTTACTCGCGATGGTGACACTTAGTGCAACTGGCACATACAGTCCCTTACACTTAACTTTACTCACCTTACTTGCTTTAGGGAAGCGTCTTCCTGAATGACCTTTAAAGGGTATTCTTCTATCGTCCATTCTATTATCGCTGGGATGCAATCTCTGAAATTCTCATGATATTGACCATTATCAAATCATTCAGTCCCTAATTCATGTTTAGTTTATCTTGTTCACCAGCCCATACTGATTTCTATTACTCGGGGGTCTAACCTTTCCTTCTGGTAATCACGTTGGAGTTACGAACTTATTTCTTGAAATGAGGTTATGACTTTATGGCCTATATTCTTTTGTTGTCTCAAGGCCTGTCACCTCTCGCCTTTTCCTTCATTTGACTATAAACTATGTAATACTGTCATCTTTTTGATCTACCGTTGTCACCCATGTATCATATCTTACTCATAATGCTTCATTAACTTTCTTCTTATTTCCCGCTAACATTATGTCCATCACATTATTCTGAAAACTTCAATAAGACATTCTTTGGCTTTTAGCTCCCCTTTGCTTCATCCAGTGGCTCTTCGGGTTGCTTAACGTTCTCGTTGTACTAGGGACACGAACTATATCAAGGTAATATTTATTCCTTCCAGGCTTTCAGTGCTTATCTTCTGAATTATTTTTTTGATCATGCTAGTATTCACATCTAATTGTAATATTCTAGAGTGCACCATCCGGGTGTCTCACAAGGAGGTCTATTAGCACCTTTGTAACATCCTTCGGAAATGTCAACTAACACAAACAATTCATTCCCCATTTTGGGTTACTCTAACCCCAACCGGATTCTAATATCTCGTCCTTTTCTTAAACTACACCTGTTAGCTCCCGTAGAGCATAATTGAGATAGGTGTGATCAATTGTATATATCTCTGTTATTATTGAAGATACTCAAAAGGCTTATATTTCTCTTCCTGAATTGTAGATAATGATCATCTTCACTAACTGGGTACCCCGTACCCTTCTTCACCTTGCTTTTTTTACTTGTTAAAATTTGTATATATCTTCTAAATCTCTCATTTCCTTTCACCATAGGGGTGAATAGATATTCTTGCCTTAAGGCTCCTTATGAAGAAGCTTGCACGTCTTAGTATCCATATATTCTGCTGGAGACCTTACATTTACTTATCATAAGCATGATGCAAAATCGGGTTCCTCTGACCCAATTCTTCCACAGCCATATTCAATCCCTTACCAACCATCTTTCTAGATGTCGGCATCGTCATATTAGGAATAATGTAGAGTTTAGGAAATTGAGTTCCTACAACTGAGCTCTACCACACGATCTAGAGTAAGAAGAAAGAGTGACAGTCCTAAATGCCCTGTAGCCTCGTGCTTAAAAGTGTGGTGCACGACACACCCATAAACAAGACTCTACTAGACACGGCTTGTAGACTCCCTAGGATAGAACTGCTCTGATACCACTTTTGACACGACCCAAACCGATGGGCCGCGATGGACACCCGGTACCTTACTCAACCGAGTACCAACGTAACGTATCTTTCTTATTACATCATCATATACACGTGACATACGGGCCTAATAGGCCAACATGATCATTTATAAACTCAAAACATAGGCCGACAAGGTCATACAATCTTTCACGTACATGACATATGTCTACAAGCCTCTAAGAGTACATAATTATCATAAAAGTCGGGACAAAGCCCCGCCATACCAAACAATACACATCTAAATCATACTGACCAAACAAGCAACTCCGGAGCAAATGGAGTGCACCAATATCTTCTGCTGAGCTGATCGCCTACTTGGAGGACTCTCGACCTGTCTATCGAGACCTACGGGCATGAAACGCAGTCTCCCCCGGCAAAAAGGGACGTCAGTACAAATAATGTACCCAGTATATAAGGAGTGAAAATTAGTAAATAATAGACATGAGAGAAACATGGAGTAAAGGACTCGACATGTACGTCTGCATAGCTCTGTGAATCATTTCATTTTTATAACGTCATGCATATGCGTATAAATATCATACCATGCATAGGTATATGTGTTCATAATATCATCAAGCCTCTGAGGACATCTCATCATATCATTTCGGCCACTGTGAGCAAATCATCAACGTATACCAGCTGATCAGGTGGTGGTGCGTATATAACGCCGTAACCTTTTTCATATCCCATATACATATATATATATATATATATATATATATATATATATATATATATATATATATATATATATATATATATATATATATATACATATATATACGTGTATATAACGTCATCTGGTCCTGGGTCAATGTACATGTATAAATGCATGAAATACATAAGAAATACGTTAATAAGATTTCTCAGAATGTCATAAAAATAATATGCCTGTCGGATAAACTTTATCAAATACGTATTTTTCTGAGACCCATGAACAGAAGATATAATAATAATTCACATGGGGAATCAAGAATATAGACACCCCTAGTATTTCTATGAATAGAGTCATTTATGAAAGTTATGCATTTGCTTGTTTCGTTCGTGTCGTATAGATCATGCCAAAAGAAATAAGGGATAGCCTTAATATACCTGGAGTAGGAAAAACTCCGTGTGATATTTTTGAGAAGGTTTATATTGTACTTCCTTAAAATTGCAAAATATCTGTCTGGTCTATTAAAGACCCGTACCCTTCTATGTTAGCTTCAATTTGCCTTCACGTTGGCTTTAAGTAGCGTTTCTGTTGGCTTCAGAGAGTCTCCTGGAGAGCTCTTTCCTAATCCCTCAAAATGTTAGATATATGAAGCCTTTTAATTAGCATAACACGTTGGATCTTGTAGCATTTCTCTCTGAAATTTCACATTGGATCTTGTAAGCTTTCAGAGAAATTTCACGTTGGATCATTGTTATTTCTCTTTTAATGGTATAGAAATATTATTTTGCTTAACTTTGCAAAGTCCTATACTTTTCCAATAAAGAGACCAAGCCATCTTTGCGTGAGAGACCAAGCAATCTTTACGTGTAAACAAGTTATCACCTTGTCTAGTGACTCATTTTGTATAATTTGCCACCTTGGCTAAGCTTATGCCATGTGGCAATCCCAAAAAGACTCTTATCCACTTAATATCATAATTATCTCCACTATTAATCAATTATCCACATAATTAAGGACTATCTCAAATTACTTAAAATACTACCCACTTTTAACATACCTTATACATCTTACTATCATGGTCATGTGGTATCTTGTATGGCACTAGCCCATAAATACCGAGTATTTTAGCTCAGGCCGTATTTTATCCTAACATGTCAAACTTCGACAAAATTCATTTCCTTCGATTTGCCTACCCTCTCACCTTCACGAATTTACTCATCACTTGTTTGAAATAGCATAATGCTTATAATCTCAAAATAATTCCATTCCCGAACTTACATTGATTAACTTACGACGAAACTTTAACGTACGAAAAATATGGAATGTAATATCTCATTTCTGAGCTTTCATTAATTTACTTATGCCGTACTTTTATGTACGAAAATATGGGGTGTAACATTTTACTAGGGGCTGAAGTCATACTAAGGTAAATATTTATCCCTTCTAGGATCCCACTCCCTATCTTCTAAAATTTCTGAATATTCTAGTATTCATATATGACTGTACTATTCTAGAGTTCACCATCTGGGTGTCTCACAAGGAGATCTATTACCACATTTGTACTATCTTCGAAAATATTAGCTAATGATAATAATCCATCCACAATTTTGGGTTACTCTAACCCCAGCTGGATCCTGATATCTCGTCCTTCTCTTACACTATATTTGTTAGCTCCCATAGGGCATAACTGAGATGGGTGTGGCCAATTGTATATATCTCTGTTACTGTTGAAAGTAACTTAGAATGCTTATATTTCTCTGCCTGAATTGTAAGTACTGATAATCTTCACTAACTGGGTACCTCGTACCCTTCTTCACCTTGCTTCTTTTACTTGTTGCAATTTGTATCTTCCTTCTGATACTCTTATTGCTTTTTACCATATGAGTGGATAGATATTCATGTCTTAGGGCTCCTTATCAAGAAGCTTACACGTCTTAGTACACACATGATCTGCTGAAGATCTCATATTTACTCATCATAAGCATGATGAAAAATCGAGTTCCTCTGACTAAACTCTTTCACAACCATATTCAATCTCTTACTAACTGTCTTTGTGGATGTAAGTATCGTTGTATTACGAATAAAGTAGAATTTAGGAGTTTGAATTCTTACAACTGAGCTCTACCACACGTTCTAGAGTAAGAAGAAAGAGTGACAATCCTAAATGCCCTGTAGCCTCCTGCTTATAAGTGTGGTGCACAACACACCCATAAACAAGAATCTACTAGACACGGCTTGTAGACTCCCTAGGATAGAACTGCTCTGATACCACTTTTGTCACGATCCAAATTGCAGGGCCGCGACAGGCATCCCGTGCCTTACTCAACCTAGTACAAACGTAACATATATTTCTTATCATACTATTATGGGTAAATAGGCCAGAAGGGGCATCATAAGATAACCAAAATAAAACAAAAGGGAATACTCAACATAGGATGACCCAACATGTAATAACAACTTATACATATGACATACGGGCCTATAAGACCAAAATTATCACTCGTACACTGAACATAGGCCAACAAGGCCATACAATCTTTCATATACATGACATCTGTCTACAAGCCTCTAAGAGTACAAAAATATCATAAAGGCCAGGACAGGGCCCCGTCATACCAATAAATACATGTCCAAAGCATACTGACCAAATAAGTAACTCCGAAGCAAATGGAGTGTACCAGCACATTCCTCTAAGCTGATAGCCTACTAGGAGGACTCTCAACCTGTCTATTGGGACCTGCGGGCATGAAATGCAGTATCCCCAGGAAAAAAAGGGACGTCGTATAAATACAGTACCGAGTATATAAGGCATGAAAAGCAGTATACAATAGACATGAAAGAAACATGGAGTAAAATACTCAACCTGTAAGTCTGAATAGCTCTGTGAATCATGAGACATTTATAATGTCATGCATATGTGTATAAATGTGATACCATGCATAGGTATATGCGTACATGACATCATCAAGCCTCTGAGGGAATTCCATCATATCATCTCGGCCACTGTGGGCGAAATCATCAATGTATACCAGTTGATCAGGTGGTGATGTGTATATAATGCCATAACCTTTTCCCATATCCTATATACATATAATATATGTGGACATAACTCCATTTGGTCATGGGTCAATGTACATGTATAAATGAATGCAATGCATAAGAAGTAAGTCTATAAGATCTCTCGAAATGTCATAAGATCAATATGCCTTCGGATAAACTTTATCAACTACGTATTTTTCTGAGACCCATGAACAGAAGATATAATAATAAGGCACATGTGGAATCAAGAATATAGGCACCCCTAGTACTTCTATGAATAGAGTCATTTATGAAAGTTGTGCGTTTGCTCGTTTCATTTGTATCATATGGGTCATGCCAAAAGAAAGAAGGAATAGCCTTAACATACCTCAAGTCGTCAAAGCAACTCGACAAAACTTACGATAACTAGCGCGCTAATCAGTTAGAGGTGGAACTGCATTTTATCGCTGCCATCCTATAACAAATAAATACATGTACAACTTAGATGGCGCTGGTATATCACGTATCTCAAACGATAACTCGATTCTAAAATAAAACGGGCAGCATTTCCCCTGATTTTACTGCTCCCTCAAGCCTACTATAGGCGAGACAAAAACACAATACAAAGCACAACTCGAAAAATACCTACTACAATTTGGGACCTTTAATCCAACAAACCCCCCCCCCCCCCCAATATACTATAACACACCTAATCAACAAATTATCAATTAGCTTGAAATTTCAACAACGAGCGACCAGCCCACTACCCTACCACATGTGGCATTTATCAACGCCCTTTTATCCTTCCAAACTCTATAACTCAGAAGCACAATAGGCCAACACAATTGGACTACAAAACAGTCCACTAAAAGTGAAATAAATCTAACTCACGGCTTCCAATAACCGTCACGTGAGTTCTAACTATTAGAAAATGAATTTATCAACCTTTTTTGATATTTAAAAGCTTAAATACAGAAAGTATGTGTTTTATTAACCATGAAGTATCTTCCAAAACTCAAACTACAAAGAAAACGAGAGGCGGTATAATGATACTTACGTCGTAGAGATCGTTCTAATGTTATCGCTTCTTGAATTCGTGAAAGAGATGTTGATCTTGCTTGGAATTTCTTGGACCAGTTCTTGGAGATCTTGAGAGTGTTTTGGTAAGTATTCTCTGTATTTTAAAGAGATATAATGGGATAAGACCACTTATAAGCCCACCGCCTCAATTCTCCAAGCAAGTGGGTAAGCTGCCTGCTTGGAAGCTTGAGCAGTGCAACTTCGGACACTTGTATCTCTCTACTCCGATATCGTATTGACAAACAGTTTTCAGCATTAGAAACTAGACACCTAGAACTTTAATTCCATATAAAGATATCCCTGTAACTCTCAATATATTGGGAGAAAACTATCTCGCAACCTGGTCTATAAACCTGCCAGTTTCTCCGAAGTGCGGCGACATGACTTGGCGACCCTATTTTAAAAATACATATTTCTCTACCCCGATGTCGTATGAATAAATGGTTTGGAACGTTGGAAACTAGGTTCCAAGACCTTCATTTTTGTATGATCTATGTCCCAAAATTATATCATAAAGCTTACGAATTTAATTTCTCAAAATGGCTCGTTACAAGGCAATTCTTAACTCGATATTTTCTGTAAGTTAAATCTGATTTTTCCCAAACTTTATATTTTATATCCAAACATCATATATAGCCATATTATTACTTTACACTCATTTAAATCATGATTAACAAGTCTCATTCATCCTAACTTACTTAACACTTCGATAAACTTTCCTTAGCCTTTTAGAAGGATTTTATCCTTTTTAAGCTTACATCAATTGACTTACGACGTACTTTCACATACGAAGACATACCTTCCTTGGTGACTAAACGATACTCCCAAAGCATTTATCATTTAAAGGATGTACTACACATTTCGTAATCTTTTACATATCATTCATTTCATTGGCACGAATGACCGTAACGCAATTTCATTCTTGGCACGTTGGCCGCACATCATATCATGCTCCATTCTTTCACTTTCAAATATCATCATAGTTAATCAACAACAAGGCTTTTCAAATTTAGACTTTTAAATATACATGTGAGCAAATGTGATACACACATGGAGATTTCTTACGCAATTTGACATAACAACTTTCATTTGAACTTGACTTGAAGTCACAACATTTTTAATACATGACTCATTCTTTGAACACGCTCCCGAAGAACAACATAGTATTACAAGAATATCCAGAATATATTTTGAACATATATATATATATATATATATATATATATATATATATATATATATATATATATACACCTTTCGACACCAAGCTCATTAGGAATAGCTAATTATATAATGAACAACTCGGAACTTACAAGAACATCGTGGGGTTTAGTTCTAAGAGAGAAGTTTAGCCAACATACCTCGCTTTGAGCTTCCTTAAATTACTACAATGATTCGAGAATCTTAGCCACTTCGATCTATTTAGAAATATAACAAAATTGAACACAAATTAGGAAGGAGTTCATGGTCCCACCTCATTTGAGCATTTTAGCAATCACTAAGTGGACATTATGTTTTCTAGCTTCTCCTATGGTGGATTTCTTCATTTCACTACCCAAAGTCTACCCAATTGAGCTTAACAATCTTCCCACGACCCTTGATAGTACATGCATGCGTAATGAACAACTGTCACACGCAGGAATTGCTTGATTTATTACCTATTTTCAGTTAAATCTCGAAATTGGGGGTTAGGGAGTAGAATCTTACCTCAAAGATGAAGACCATGTGATTTTTTCTTGTGAATTCTTCAAGGTTTGAGCAAAGATTGGTAAACCATTAGTTTAGGAACCCCCTCTCACTCTAGAGCGCTTCCCCACTCTCAAAATCAAAATATTTGATTTTTACCTTACAAATGGTCTCCAGCATCTATATATCGAAATAGGGTCGGGTTACAAAAATAAAAAAAATGAATCCCCGAAGCAATTCTGCGGTCGCATATGCGACCGCATAACACTTCCGCGGTCCGCATAATGGCCCTCCAGAACTGGGCATTTCTGATTAGATTTGCGACAGGTCTGCGGTCCGCAGACCAATTCTACGGTCGCAGAAGTGACCGCAGAACCTCCTTCCAAAATTTCTCATGCTTGATATACGACGAATGTGCGGACCGCAAAATAACTTCCAAAATTTGCACATTTCTCTACTTCACTCTGCGGTGGATCTACGATCCGCAGATCAGTTCTGCGATCGCAGAATGGACCGCAGAAATGTCCTGCTCTGCCAAAAGTTTTCTTGAACTCCCCAACGCACTGTTCAACCCAAAAAGTCTGTACCGCGGCTCGCAAGCTCGTCACGAAGGATATATATAATCGTCAACACATAAGTCCACCTTGGTATCATGAAACCTCGGGTTCTAGGTGAAATTTTACGGGGCCTTACAAACATAGGAAAAGTAAGGCAGTTAACTTATGAAAATGAACTCAATCCTCGAAATCAGTTAAACCAAACACATCAGTCCTCAGAATCTCGTATGAAAACACTGAAAGCTAATACAATGCATACATAACACACAATCCATTGCGACGGGCAACCCGATCCCACCATAAAATCAGAATCAATATCATAATCCTCCCTTGTTTCACCATACCAAAATCACATATAAAATCCATTGCAGCGCGCAACCCGATCCCACCATATCTATATCAATCCTTCCTTATTCCAACTGTTGCGGCGTGCAACCTAATCCATAAACAAAATCAATAAATAAAATCAATTCAACAACTCAATTCACAAGAATCTCTACGATTAAAGAATATGAAAGCAAAGCCATAAAAGAACCCCGTACCAAATCAAGGAATGCTACACTTAATACAAAGCAACATGATAAGCCAAATATATAACAATTAAAGTGTACAAGTAAGGCAAGTAGCAATTAATCATGGAATCGTAGAAGAAACGAACATTTCAATACAAGATTAAATAGATGACAAGTAACAAGTTACATCATAGAAAGCAATTAAGACATGTAACAGTTAATACATAGAATGAGATAATTAATGAAATACGGGAAAGCATGAAAACAACTATTTTGAGGGCGTATATACACTCGTCACCTCGCATATATGCCGCTACACATGTAATTCACATAACACATAGCCCAAGGATTCCTAATTCCCTCAAATCAAGGTTAGACCCAACACTTACCTCGCTCATCAAGCAAATCAAAGCTCAACCGGGGCCTTTCCTATAAAATTCGCGTCTGAACCAACCGAATCTAATCAAAATCGACTTAATATCAATAAACAATGCTAGGGAAATCAATTACAATACATAAAGTTAAGGTCTTTATACTTTTCCCTAAAAGTCAACAAAAGTCAACCCCGTGCTCGCTTAGTCTAAACCGGAGATTTGGACCTAAACCCGATTACCTACTCACCCCCGAGCCCGACTATGTAATTTGTTTCGAAATCCGACCTTAATTCGAGGTATAAATCCTAAATTTATAAAAATTCCTAATTCTTCCCAAATCTCTAATTTCTACCATGAAAATCCTAGATTTAATGTTGAAAACACTTGGAAGGTAATGGGTAATTGAAAAGAAATAGGTTAAAGAGTCTTACCAAAGTGGTTGAGAAGAAAATCCTCTTGGAAAATCGCCTCTAGGGTGTTTAGGGTTGAGAAAATGTAAGAAATAAGCTAAGTCCCGTTTCCCCCTCTTTTACCCAGCTGCGGAAATCGCAATTGCGATATTTTGTTCGCAATTGCTAACATTGCAAATGCGAAGAAGAGGTCGCAAATACGAACCCTTCTTAGAAAACCAGTCGAGGCAAATACGACACTTTTGGTCGCAAATGCGAACCCAGGTCCCTTGCAAATGCGACCAACACTTCGCAAAAGCGAAGCAGTACCCAGTACCCAGTGATCGCATATGCGACCATAACCTTTGTAATTGCGAAGATCCCGAGTCCGCAAATGCGAAGCAATTCTCGCAAATTCGAAGTGTACCCAACCCAAACCATGCTCGCAATTGCGAATCATTGTTCGCAAAAGTGAGGCTCACATTTGCAATCCAGACCTCGCAATTGCGAGAGCTGCAGATCACACCAGAAACAAAAGATGCATCAGCTATTTCCAAAGTCCAAAAATCGATCTGTAGCCTATCCGAAACTCACCCGAGTCCCTCGGGCTCCAAACTATACATGCACACAAGTGTAATAACATCATACAAACTCGCTCGCGCGGTTAAAATACCAAAATAGCACCTAGAACTACGAATCAGACACCAAAACAAATAAATTTTTCAAGGAAACTTAAGAACTTGAAATTTTACAATCGGACGCCCGAATCACGTCAAATCAACTATGTTTTGTACCAAATTTTGCAGACAAGTCATAAATACTAAAATGAACCTATACCAAATTCCGGAACCAAAATCTGAACCCAGTAGCAACAAAGTCAACCTACGGTCAAACTTACTAATTATTTAACCCTTTAAATTGCTAGTTTTTACTAAATTACGTTAAATCAAGTTAGAGACTTTCGAATTTGATTTCGGGCATATGCCCAAGTCCTAAATTACGATACGGACCCACCGGGACCGTCAAAATACTGATTCGGGTCTATTTACATAAAATATTAACCGTAGTCAACTCAAATGAGTTTTAAGGCAATATTTCACATTTTAAATCAATTTTTCACATAAAAATATTTCAAAAAAAAGATACGGACCGCGCACGCAAATCGAAGAAGGCTAAACGGAGCTACTGTCGGGCTCGGATCACAAAAATAAATGGTTAAACTGAAATTGACCTATCCGATCATCACACAATAGTGGTTCAAAAGTGCATAAGTGTTGCACCATAAGGCAATGGGTACCCAAGACTTCCCCATGCCACACAATTATAATTCAATTACTATTCCATACAAAACAAGTAGTCGGCCATGGCAAAGTGACTTAGCCTTAGTGCAAGCAAGTAACACATGGTCCCGAATCACTACAACTAATACACTACACTAACTAATTCTAACAATGGCATAAAACATTCATAATACATGATACAAGGTGTGGGTAGTGTGGTTATGGCTCGGTGAACATTAAAGACAAGCTTTGGGTTATGTAAAATCACCCCCAAATACCCCACACTTAGCCCAAAATCACATACAAACACACTCGGCTACTTAGACTTCATCGGTGCACAATTTACTCTTTCAAGTATTTTATCAAACAAGTGGTGGGCATTAACTATGTGTCTCTTTATTCAACAATGGTGGATCATGAGTACCCTCCCAAATTTTGAACGAAGTAGAGAGAATTGTAGTTTACTACTCCGTAAAAAAAATTCACAACCAAATTCAACAACCAATTTTCACTTAGAGACCACCCACCATAGCAACATAAGCTCTAAAAGAAAAATTAGCGGAGATTGGGGAGTGGGGGCGTTTGAGATGGGGAGCCCATTTTTGATGTGGGAAAATGGTTGAGGAACAACGCATCTGGAATCAAGACTATTGTAGTGACAAATAAATCTGAGAACTTGATGATGGTGATGGTTCACTTGTTTACATTCCACATTGTATCTGTTAACATTGCGTATGACAACTTTCTACAAGGTCTTCCTGCACATTTGGAATAAACTTTGGCCTTAACTTGCTTCTCCTTATGTTAGTACTCCCTCTCTGAAAATTGTTCCTTAGTTTACAAAATAAATAACCTCTCTGAAGTTTAGGTTATGTTTTGAATATGACACCTGACCTAAAGGTGCTGCTCATAACGATCATTCAATTGCTTAGTTAAGATGGGGATACCCTTCAGTAGTTTGCACTTCCAGTAGTTTTGAAAACTGAAAAATGAACTTCCAGTAGGTGATTTTGTTCATGATTTTTTCTAAACTTTCATAAAAAGGTAAATTACTCTAAGATGGAGGTGGTTATATGTATTTTCTTATGTGAATTCTCTAATTTGTGTGAAGTTTCCTTTACTTAAAATCTGAATTACTAGTATAGACATGGTAGTTTGCATTGATGATAGGGCATAGTTGGGTATGACCACTTATCTGTTAGAAATGGTATGCCGTCTAAAAGTTTAGCGACACACATATTTCTGATGGTCTCTTTCCCGCCAATAATTCACATACTCTTTCGACGACTTTCCGGCGGATATGGCCGTAAGAATTTCGTGTAACTCCAATATTTTTGCTCAGCTTAGACAGACCGTCGGGATTTCACTTATTTCCATTAGTGTTGCTCAACTTAGACTTCAAGTTGAGAGGGAAGAAGTATACCCTCAATTCTCTATGTTATGAAAGATATTAAATTATAACATATTTGAAACTAAATACTTTTTTTGGTTGCAAATATCTGTAACAGACGAGTGTTTTGGAGTAAAAGAATTTTAAGTACTTGCTCAACATGCAATAAGTTGAATCTTGATCTTCTTTAATATCCTACAATATCTTTCATGTCAATCCTTACTTATGGAGATTTGACATAGCAGATTAATTAAAAGAACTGGGCAAATAGATTTAACAAAAGAAAAAGTCCCTCCTTGCCTACAAATAAATGTTATGAATCACACCAAACTATAGCCTATTTGAGGCTAAATATTATTGCAAATATTTGTTACACAAGTTATTAATATTTTTCAGAGTTAAAGAGGAGAAATTAATGAGTTCATGGCTTATTTCATTAGGTGCTTGAATGTGTCTATTTGAGAATGATTTTATCATTTGAGTTCTTGTCTTAGCTTCACATTTCTATTTGATTTTCATTGTTTATAAGTGTTTGGTTCTTTAGCAGTTAAAGGTGAGAGAATCTGATTTTGATCGAAGGGGTCATTTTCTTTTACCAAAAGAGGCAAATATTGAGGTACTTAATGTGTATAATATTTGGATAAAAAATGGAATTAGTCTTATCTTTCTTGAAAAGTTATTTTGCCGTGCTTTTAGTGTCTTATGTTATTGAAATATGAAGCATTCTTGTTTAGGTTCATTGACCATAATTATTCATAACTTGAAGCTTATCAGTTCCCTCCTCATTAATCCAACACTTGTTTTCCAGAATTAAATTTTTCTTAATAAATTCTTTATCAGTTTTCTCTTTTTAATTTCTTTTGTTTGTTAGATATTTTGATAGAAAAAGGCAGTAGGTGTTATAGGGTTACATGCATTGTCTCCTAAGAGTATAAATATTAAACTATTGTGATAAAGCTCTCCTTTTCTTGATATAAATGTGTAGAGCTCTTCCATAAATAGAGATAGAAAGTTGACAATTTTAAAATAAATCATTTAATTTGTTTGGTTGTCGACTTGTGTAGTTATCTTTTAACAAGGACCATTAATCAACTTAAATATACGACAACAAAGTATATGATTAGTATATAGTTGATCAAATCCAAACTAGTCATATATTATATTAAAGTCATCTTTATCAATTTTCCTGTATAAGACAACAAAGTATATGATTAATATACACCACAATAGTCTTGATTCCAGATGTGTTGTTCCTCAACCATTTTCCCACATCAAAAATGGGCTCTCAACCATATTGATTCATAATTCCACTAAACAATCACTTACAATGTCACGATCCAAAATTCGACGAGTCGTGATGGCACCTAACCCAACCCACTAGATAAGCCAGTTTAACAATAATCCAACTTTAAATGAGATTTATTAGGAAAATAATGATGAAATAATTAAACTCTTATACAACTTTCCAAGGACTGGTAGTACAAATCATGAGCTTCTAAGATTTAGAGTTTATAAAGCTGATATGAAATAAATACATCATCTGTTCGAAATAAACAAAAACAGATTCATAAATCTAAAGCTACCAAGAACAAGAGGCAGTTATAACCGGAATGCAGGTACATCTTCAATGCCAGCTCCCACCACACACAGTAACATCAGCTCTGAAATGTGCACGCAAGGTGCAGAAGTGTAGTATGATTACAATCGACCCCATGTACTCAATGAGTAACAACCCTAACATTAGGTTGAAAGTAGTGACGAGCTTGGACAATGGTCAGAGTCCAACACCAACTGTCATGAACAACTTGTAACAATATAAATAAAGCAATACAAGTAATAACTCAAAGATATGATGCTCATCTCATTCACAGTTCCGGAAAATAGGCATGCTTTTTCAGTATATAGTAAAACCCAAATCTTTCACCGAAATCACCAAAATAGGAGTAAATATGAAAACTGTGATTTTTCCCAAAAACTTTCAACAACAGATAAGAAGTTTCATTATCAGATGGCATGAGAAAAGTACATTTCTATGCCTACATGTCAATATGCATGTGAAGTCATGAATGTCACAATGTCGTACAATATAAGAAAATGCATCTCAATGCATATATGCCAAGTATGCATGCCAATTGTAATGCAACGCAGTGATAAAATCATATGCATACTCTCGAAGTATCAATTTGCTCAGTCCTCCCAGTCACTCAGTCCTCACAGTCACTCAATCCTCACTATCACTCAATCCTCAGAATCACTCGGCACTCGCAATCAGTAGGTACTTGTGCTCACTGCTGGTAAGTCAAACTCTGGAGGGGAGGATCCTGCCAAAGTGATAATGTAAGCCAATCATGGCATGAATCAATAAAGCCAGCTGCGGCGCGCAGCCCAATCCTATAAATAACACTCATAATCAGGCCCTCGGCCTTACTCAGTCATCAATGTCTCCAGTCTCTCGGCTCACAAATCTCATGTCAATCAACCTAAACAATGATAACATGATGTGACAACCAATGATAACAGAGACTGAGATATGATATGCAACTGAATAAATATGACTGATTGTGTAATTTCAATTTAAGCAAATAACTCGACAGCAGAAATTATCTCAGTGGGTCCCAAAAGGATGAGCATATAGTCTAAACATGGATCACAGTTCAATTACTCTAGCACGTAGAAAATTCATGGATAAAAACAAGATTAGGTAACTGCACAATACTACAGAATCAACCGAGTCATAATTCTCACGGTGCACGCTCGCACACCCATCACTTAGAATGTGCGTCACCTCAACACCAAACACATAACACGTATATTCAGGGATTTATACCCGCAACACCAAGTTTAAAAGTGTTACTTACCTCGAATAAGCCAAATCCAATACCGAGCAAACCAAACAATACTCTAGAAATGCTATCTCGCATGTACCGACCTTTGAACGGCTCAAAACTAGCCAAACACTACTCAAGAACATCAAATAATGCTAAAGGAAACAAACACAATCGATAAAGGTTGAATCTTTAATCAAAAGTTCAAAGTCAACCAAAAACTCAAACTCGGGCCCGCACCTCGAAACCCGACGAAACTCACAAAATCTAATAATCCATTCAATTACGAGTGCAACCATACTAGTTTCACTCAAATACGACTCTGAATCGATATTCAAAACTCAAAAATTCACTTTATGAAATTTTAGACAAAACTCCCCAAATTTTACTTTAAAATCATCAGTCAAATGCCAAAAACGAAGATGGATTCATGAAATATAACCAAACACTCACCCCAATACATGTTCTGAAAATCACCACCAAAATTTCTCAAATCCGAGCTCCCTAACTCAAAATATGACCAAATGAACATAAACCCTCAATATTAAATATTTTTGCCCAGTTGTTCTGCCTCGTTTTTTATATCAAACGATCTTGAAACTCACTTTTAATGCCTTCAATAGATTCCTTGTAAAATTTCAGTCAATTTAGGCTGTTGAATCACTCCATTTGACCTTATAATGAATGAGATATGTTGGTTTCAATATTTGAAAATAGTGTTTTTAAAAAAATACGAATTCAGTGGTAATTTCGTAATTAAGCTGAAACAAATCTGGCAACCCAATTCTTAGTAAAATGACCATAAATTCCTCATATGATGTCGAAACTTGATGATTATAGTTGCTATGGTTCCAAAATTACGATATGGATCCAATGCTTTAATCAAAATAGAAATTGGAGCTCATTTGCTTTATGTCGTACCATTTATGCTTGTAGCAATGACGTCCGAGCGCAACACAACCCAAACCTATCTGAAACTCACCCGAGCCCCTCGGGACCCCGTCCAAACATACCAACAAGTCCCATAACATAACATGGACTTACTCGAGGCCTCAAATCACGCATAACAATATTAAAACTACGAATCGCACGTCAAATCGAACTTAATGAACTTTGAATCTTACAACTTCCAAAACTCGTGTCGAACCTTATCAAATCAACTCGGAATGAACTCAAATTTTGCACACAAGTCCCAAATGGTATAACGAAGTTATTTCAATTTCCGAAATCATAATCTGAATATGATATCTTCAAAGTCAACTCCCGGTCAAGCTTTTGAATATTCTACATCTTCAAATTTTCAACTTTCGCAAAATAGTGCTGATACCTTCTAGAAATATCCAAATGCAAATCCAGGCATACTCCCAAGTCCAAAATCACCATCTAGACCTAACAAAACTATTAAAACTCCGATATGAGGTCAAGTACTAAAACGTCAAACGTGGTCAGCTTTTCCAACTTAAAGCTTCCTAGTTGAGAATTATTCTTCCAAGTCAATTCTGAATAACCTGAAAACCAAAACCGATGATTCACACAAGTCATAATACATCATACGATGTTGCTCAAGACTTCAAATAGCTGACCGGAATGCAAATGCTCAAAACAACCAGCTGGGTCGTTACATTCTCCCCCACTCAAACATACGTTTGTCCTTGAATTTGCCAAGAGTTGTTCCAAATCCATCAAATCGTCGTGTAATCTTACCATGCACATACCCGGGAGTGATCCCACGTCACCCCAATCCATGTAAGCCTCACAACACATCATAACTAAAGATCATTACTTTAACCTTAGTCTGTAAGCCTTATAACCCAATTTCCAACATTCGAAATTCCTTACAAGACCCGAATCTTGCATCTACACACTGTATGAGTTTGGACAGGCTGTATCAAGCCATAACCATAACCCAAGATGTAATCACGTGATATACCACACAACTCGCATACTCGTATCAATAATTACCGATCACAATAGCTGCTCAAAACAAACTCGATATCGGTAGTAAGCCTCATATCAAATAAAACCTCGTTCAAAACCTTCGTACACTGATGATGATGAAAGAAACACGCAAAAACTCATAACCACTCATCAGATCGACAAGTCATAGAGCTTTCTCACTCGTCCGACTAGAACCAAAGCCAAATACTTAGCCGACTTTCGATATTATTCTTCCAAACATACCGTAATCAAATCCGATAGTCTCCATTCTAGGTCCAATGACCTTATCTCATCAAACACAACTATTCTATTGACATGCCACACCAATACAACCTAAAGTCACAACCGTGCAGTCTGTGCACCAATAAGCAATAATTCAAATGTACTCAAACATGGAAAATGACTCAAATGAGAGAACCGTCCCATAAGGTCAAGAAGTGCCACCACAAATAAAATGCTATGAACCCATCACACATAGTAGAACCAAGACACACGAATCTATCACAAAGGATCATATCCCAACATAACCCACCTGCAATGTGTGACCCTATCCAAACACTGGTCCATATGAAACACCTCAAGCCACAATGCTCAAAATCAACAACCATTCGCAATTTGGCATCAAGTACACGAAGTGCATGACCATAACTATAGAGAAGCAAATAATACAATATACCACAACCCGAAAAGACCACAACCAAGGCGCAATCAACCTTTCCACACCCCAATCACCATCTCGCTCGAATTCCGCTATAAGGCCCAAACAGAACCGCACCATGTGTGCATATAACCAACGAATCACGATCCCTCGTAGCATGGAAGAGTAACACATAGAACATATCAGATACGAATAAAATCAGTTATAACTGAATGGCACATCCCTCAACAATAGCAGTACGAAGTCAATAAATCCGACCCGATGTAGAATACACATCCTTATTCGGCCCACTAATGGGCCCCCAAATCAACTCCGGTCATCCCCAAATGGACAAAGAGCCCTCTAAAAGTCCATAACGATATAACCATAACATGTAGCACCATCTGTCTAACTTTGGCCACATCTTCACAATTTGCAACCCCGAAATAATATGCTTATGAGAACTCCCAGCCTCAAGATCTATAGAACACATGAATCACCATGGCCGATCCCAACTGCACCACAATGGGTAAAATCCCGTTTTGGTTCTATTTTAAGGTCTGGGCGTCAGGCCTTCTTCGTGGTCGCGAAGGGTCTGCCGCATTTGCGAAGTGCAGCAGCCCGAATGGCTTTCGCGATCGCGAAGGATTGCACGCGTTTGCAATGGTCTATCCCCCCTGGCCATTGCGTTCGTGTAGAACAACCCACTGATCCCCCGCCCACCTCCAATAACTCTACGCATTCGCATGATGCCTGTCACGTTCGCGAAGAGCAGACCCCCAATGCTCCGCATTCATGACCATGGCCTCACGTTCGCATAGAACAAACCATCCCCTAGCCTAGCTCACACTTCGCGTTCGCGAGAGAGCCTTCGCGAACGCGAAGAAGGAAACCAGAAGGCACCTGAAACTGTAGTAAACCAGATTTCTAAGTTTCAAAACACCCATTAACACATCTCTCAAAAACAATCATCCCATGAGAAATACTTCTATTATTCCTCCGTGCCACATTGCAAAAATCTAAATATCAGTTGTCGATCAACCATGCGAGTACCGCAATACCAATGAAGCATCCGTAAGTCAAAACATAGACCGCCTTCTGAAATGTACACCCTTCTCGGGTATTACCAAGTAGTTATTGCAATCATCGAAACATCGAAAACTATCCATATTGTCTAAGAATTCATTACCTTCCCTTCAAAATTGAACTGTGACCTTGCACATGCAAATCTGAATCCCACGCGACACACCACCTCTATCATGCCATCATGTGAAAAGTACGAGAATATCATTATCAACTCTGTGTCATAAGCATAATATATACCCGATCAGTCAGAAACCTTCCACTTTATCCCATCCAGGAGAAAATCACAATGCGCAACATGCTCCTCACGCCGATAGGAAGTATCTATCTCAAACTGTGGTAGAACCATTGAGAACTCTTCGAAACCCATTTGCATATAACCAAGCCATCAGAACTGAATTTCTCTAACTCCACCAAGCCATGTAGGTCGCCAAACCCAAGAGTATCGCCAAAAAATACCTGTAGAGACTCACCACATCATAAGTACTCAAAGAACCGATCATATCTATTACCGTGTTGATCCAACCTATTACCATGGTGTCCTATTTCTCCGAGTTCCTTTTGAATTACCCACAAGTTGACACTTCTCCTGGCCAGAACACCACGATCCTTACCCAAAGCTCACCACAAGAGATCTTAGCATAAAACCACACCGCCCTAAGGCCCATAAGCCACTGTATTCCCTCTTAAGCACCCCAAAAGTACCACAACCGAGGCACTCACTCTAAAGAGACCTTTTGTGAATCTAACATCATTTCCTTCACCTTCCTAATACTGAAATGTAGAATCTATAATGATATAGAAATACCACGAGTGTCGATACCATCTAATGTAAATCTCAGATTCTAGCCATATACAAATCCGAAAAATTCTCAATTGCTACATATACATCTTGAATCCATTAGAACCTTCTCGAGAGTCATCCACTATACTCAAATCTCAATTGCATCGCTCACGCAGACCAAATGACTTGTGCCCCATTAGCACAACAACACCCAAGAAAGTAACCCCGTCTTAATGCAACCGAGTAAATTCCTACTCTATGCACACTACATCCGTCACAAATAACAACTCAAATCATCCCACGATTTTTATATACCCATAAAGTGTAATATAACCAGTATCTAGAAATTCCCTTACTCGAGTCATCCTTGATCTCAATCTCTGCAAGTTAGAGCTGATCAACAAGTATGTCTCAGACCAAAAGTAATATTTAACACATAACCATGCAATCAAATCGTCGATAGAAGGCTCCCCCACTTGGCTCAAAGCCAAAGATCAAAACATTCGATAACTCACAATACCCATACTCTATTACTGCCATAATATTGCAGTGAGATTCAACTAAATTCTTCACAAGCTCATGCAACACCAACCATAAAATACCTCAAATCATCCGCTAAGCTTGCATTCATCCTCATGACATCCAGGTCAAATTTCTCATCCAATCCAAACTCAAATCGCAACACACATAATCCACTGGTAGAAAAGAAAGCCTTCACACAACATTATAAGGATCCCACATCCGTAGATTATCCCGCAAGTGATAACCCACCTGCTTAGCCTTAAACTGACATCTCTCTATACCCTTTCACAATCATAACTACTACACAATCACTTAATCTTCCTGAGTCTGAACTCATCAATAAGACATGAAAATCTACTTCATTCCACAAATGAAATAACACGAAAGAATCTCTCAAAAACCTTCACAACTCAAGAATGTATGATACATCCACAAGAATCGAGCATCCAATAGTTCTTTTCACACCTCTATCAAACTCTTCCCGTCACATCCAAACCATCTGAACATATACAGCAGTCACATCCTACACATCATATAGCCATCCAACCACTCACCGAGCTACTAGTACCACTCATAGGGACACCCCTAGACATAGAAGTCCAAAAATATGTGCTCACATAACTAAAACTACCGAGCCTAAGCTGCGGTCCAAACTGAGCCTCAAGTCCTCCAGACTGGCCCATCACCAAAACATAGAAAATACATATCGCGCCTCATCCATGAAATCCATAAGCCGTCGATGTACAATTGATACCGAGCGCTCACATGCGCATATGAGTGAGTAGAAGGAATTCAAAGAGATACGCTTCAAGATGAATCAATGTCGCACGATAAGGATTAAAAGATGGGAAGTTTATCCTAAATGCCCTGTAGCCTCTCGAAGATAGGTATGGACTTTATCATACCGATCCGTAAGACTCTACTAGACACTTGCTCATGACTCATAGAACCTATGAACCTAGAGCCCTGATACCAAATTGTCACGATCGAAAATCAGACTAGTTGTGATAGCACCTAACATATCCCGATAGGTAAGCCAGTTTAACAATAATCCAACTTCAAATGAGATTTACTGAGAAAATAATGACGAAATAATTGAACTCTTATACAACTTCCCAAGGAATGGTAGTACCAATCATGAGCTTCTAAGATTTAGAGTTTACAAAGCTGGTATGAAATAAATACATCATCTATTCAAAAAATTCATAAACCGATTCATAAATCTAAAGATACAAAGAACAAGAGGCAGCTATAACTGGAACGCAGATACATCTTCAATGCCAGCTCCCTCCACACACAGCAACGTCAGCTCTGAAATCTGTACGCAAGGTGCAGAAGTAAAATATGAGTACAACCGACCCCATGTACTGAATAAGTAACAACCCTAAACTTAGGTTAAAAGTAGTGATGAGCTTGGACAACAGTCAAAGTCCAACACCAACAGTCGAGAACAACTTGTAACAATATAAATAAATCAATACAAGTAATAACTCAAGGATATGATGCTCAGCTCGTTCACAGTTCTAGAAAATAAGCATGCTTTTCAAGTATAACAGTAAACTCCAAATCTTTCACTGAAATCAACAAAATATGAGTAAATCTGAAAAGATTTTTCCAAAAAACTTTCAACAACATATAAGATGTTTCATTATTAGATAGCATAAGAAAATTACATTTCTATGCCTACATGTCAATGTGCATGTGAAGTTATGAATGTCACAATGCCGTAAAACATGAGGAAATGCATCTCAATGCCTACATTCCAAGTATGTGTGCCAACTGTAATGCAACGCAGTGATAAAATCATATGCATACTCTCGGAGTATCAATTCGCTCAGTCCTCCCAGTCACTTAGTCATCATAGTCACTAGTCCTCACAATCACTCAGTCCTCACAGTCACTCAATCCTCACAATCACTCGGCACTCGCGCTCGGAACTCGCACTCGCACTCTGTAGGTACCTGCGCTCACTGCTGGTAAGTAAGACTCCAAAGGGTTGGATCCTGCCCAAGTGCTAATATAAGCCATTCATGGCATGAATCAATAAAGCCTGTTGCGATGCGCATCCCGAACCTATAAATAACACTCATAATCAGGCCCTCGGCCTCACTCAGTCATCAATCTCTCCAGTCTCTCAGCTCACAAATCTCATGTCAATCAGACCAAACAATGATAACGTGATGTGACAATAAATGATAACAGAGACTGAGATATGATATGCAAATATATGAATATGACTGAGTGTGTAGTTTCAATTTAAGCAAATAACTCGACAATATAAATGACCTCAGTGGGTCCCAACATGATGAGCATATAGCCTAAACATGGTTTCTAACATGGATCACAGTTCAATTACTCTAGGACGTAGAAATTTCATGGATAGAAACAAGATTAGGTAACTACACAATACCACAGAATCAACCGAGTCATATTTCTCACGGTGTACGCTCACACGCCCGTCACTTATCATGTGCGTCACCTCAACACCAAACACATAACACGCATATTCAGGGATTCATACCCCCAACACCAAGTTTAAAAGTGTTACTTACCTCGAACAAGTCAAACAATACTCTATAAATGCCATCTCGCGTGTACCGACTTTTGAACGGCTCAAAACTAGCCAAAAGAAACTCAAGAACATCAAATAATTCCAAAGGAAACAAACCCAATAGATAAAGGCTGAATCTTTAATCAAAAGCCTAAAGTCAACCAAAAAGTCAAACTCGGGCTCGCACCTTGGAACCCGACGAAACTCAAACAATCTGACAACCCATTCAATTACGAGTCCAACCATACTAGTTTCACTCATATCCGACTCTTAATCGATGTTCAAAATCCAAAAAATCACTTTATAAAATTTTAGACAAAACTCCCAAATTTCACTTTGAAATCATCAATTAAATGCCAAAAACGAAGATGGATTCATGAAATATAACAAAAACCGAGTATAGAAAACTTGCCCCAATCCATGTGGTGAAAATCACCTCCAATATTGCTCATATTCGAGCTCCCCAACTCAAAATATGATCAAATGGACAAACCCTCAATATTAAATAATTTTTGCCCAGCTGTTCTGCCTTGTTTCTTATAACAAACGATCCCAAAACTCGCTTTTGATGCCTCCAATGAATTCCTTATGAAATTCTAGTCAAGTTAGGCTGTTGAATCACTCCATTTGACCTTATAATAAAAGAGATATGTTGGTTTCAATATTTAAAAATAGTGTAGATTACTAAATACGAATTTTGTGGCAATTGCGTAATTAATCTGAAACAAATATGGGAATCCAATTCTTAGTAAAATGACCATAAAGTTCACATACGATGTCGATACTTGATGATTTCAGTTGATATGGTTCCAAAATTACGATAAGGATCCAATGCTTCAATCAAAATAGAAGTTGGGGCACATTTGCTTAATGTGGTACCATTTATGCTTGAAGCAACGGCGTCAAAACATCAAAAACGAGTGCAACACAACCCAAACCTATCTAAAACTCACCTGAGCCCCCCGGGACCCCGTCTGAACATACCAACAAGTCCCATAACATAAAATGGACTTACCCGAGGCCTCAAATCATGCATAACAATATCGAAATCACAAATCGCACCTCAAATCGAACTTAATAAACTTTAAATCTTTCAACTTTCAAAACCCGTGCCAAACCTTATCAAATCAACTCGGAATTAACTCAAATTTTTCACACAAGTCCCAAATGACATAATGAAGATATTACACTTCCCAGAATCATAATTCGAACCCGATATTATCAAAGTCAACTCCCGGTTAAACTTATGAACATTCCAAACCTTCAAATTTCCAACTTTCGCCAAATAGTGTTGATATCTTCTAGAAATATCAAATTCAGGCATACTCCCAAGTCCAAAATTACCATTCGAACCTAACGGAACCATCAAAACTTCGATCCGAGGTCGAGTATTAAAAAGTCAATCGTGGTCAACTCTTCCAACTTAAAGCTTCCTAGTTGAGAATCATTCTTCCAAATGGTTGATGCAACATTATTCGGAAGAGAACAACATTAATTTTTTAAACCTAGGGTTTGAAACAATATAAAATACCTAAGTTTCGAAGTTTTTTTGGGGGGAAATCAAAAATGTAAAAGGAGAGGGCGAGTGAGTGAGAGTGAGAGAGAGAGGTCGACTTTCCTAGGAATGGAGTGAAGTGAGAACTCGTCTGCGGAGTGGGAGTGACAGAGGGGGAAAACACAATATGAATAGATTGAGAGAAAACTTTAAGGTTATGAGAATAATAATAAACTTTCCCACTACTACCGTGGGAAAGCTCTGTGGGAATTATTTTTCATAATTATAAGAAAAATTTAAAAATTCAAAAAAATTTGTACACACTAAGTTTGTGGGAATATTTCAAAATGTTTTTTATTTATTGTTTAAGTTCCCACTGTCTTTCCTGGGAAATATTTTCAGTTTTATATAATTATTTTTTTAATGACTTTTCCCACAGAATCAGAGGGAACTAAACTACACGCATTCCTACGGATTAGTAATGGGAAATGTTATTGTGTTTTTTCTGGAAAAGAAATTTTAATTTTCCCATTGAATTTCGGTGGGAATTGCCACTTAATAGTTTTTCGTGGGAAATTTTTGTGGGAAAATATTGTGTTTCTAGTAGTGGAAGGGTTGACCGTGGCCGGAACAACATGTCATTGCAGGACAAAGAGGTATCGAGTTCCCGGGATTCCACTTATCTTAGGTTGTCCGAGTACAATTTCAATATCGACGTAGTGGAGCTGGTATCGGCGATGAGGAGAATCAAGGAAGCACGATTCCCGAGGCCGATGAGATCTGATCCCAACCAGAGGGATCCTAATTTATAGTGTGCATATCATGGGACTAATGGCCACCGAACTGGGGACTGCCGACATCTGCGCGAGGAGGTAGTAACATTGTTAAGAAATAGCCATCTCAGGGAATTTTTAAGCGACCGGGCTAAGAACAATTATGGCTATAACCGAGACAACCCAAAGCCCTTAAAGATAGGGGAAGACTCTCCTCGACTAACTATTAACATGATTTTTGAGGGGAACGAGATCAACGGTGTAACCTTCTCAGCAGCGAAAATGATAGAAGTATCGGTGACTCATAGCAAGAGACTCCATGAAGTTGCAAAAGACAACATCACCTTCACATAAGAAGATGTCGATGGACTTCTTCTGCCACACAACAACGCCCTGGTAATTTCCTTTAACGTTCTAGATTTCAAAATAAAACGTGTTTTGGTTGACCCAAGAAGTTTAGCCAACATCATTCAATGGAGATTGTTGGAACAAGCCAAGCTAATCAGAAGCATTATTCTGGCAACAAAAATCCTCGCCGGATTCAACTTAGCATGTGCGATGACCAAGGGAGAGATCTTGTTGCCTACGAATGTCGAAGGGGTCACGAAGACCACCCTATTTGAAGTGGTGGATGACGACATGGGCTACAATATAATTCTTGGTAGACTATGGTTACATGAGATGAAAGCCGTGCCATCAACATATCACCAAATGCTGAAATTCCCGACTCCAGAAGGAATCAAACAAATAAGAGGGGATCAACCAGTAGAAAGGGAAATGAATGGGGTATCGGTTCCAGCAGCAAAGGGAAGGAACTCAACACATAGCAATTACACGAACCGACAATTGCTCCCGAACCGAATGAAGATGGCAAGGGGGGTTCATCAGAATCCTACCAGGTACCAAGATATTTTCAGGTACCGGAAGAAACGGAGCGACCATTTCCACGGCAGAAGAACTCGAACAAGTGGCTTTATTCGAAAAATTCCTGGAGAGAAAATTCCACTTGGGGAGAGGCCTCAACCCCAAGCTCAGGTCAGAATTTATTGATTTTCTTAAACCTAACATTGATTGTTTTGCATGGTCGCATATGACAGGCATCTAAGTAGAGGTGGCCGTGCACAAGCTAAGCCTGGACCTAAGTATCCCATCAGTAAGGAAGAAAAAGTGTCGGATAGCAGAGGTTAGAAATAGGTTTGTCAAAGAAGAGGTAACTCGATTACTTGACATCGGTTCAATCCGGAAAGTAAAGTATCCTGACTGGATAGCTAATGTAGTTGTTGTTCCGAAAAATAATAATAAATTTCGAATGTGCGCAGATTATAAGGACTTGAATAAGGCATGCCCGAAAGACTTGTTCCCACTGGAAAACATCAATCAAATGATCGATGCCACGACTGGGCATGAGTTAATGAGTTTCCTTGATGCCTACTCCGGGTACAATCAAATTAAGATGAACCCGGATGATCAGAGAAAAACTTTGTTCATAATGAACTTCGGCACATATTATTATAATGTGATGCCCTTCGGGCTCAAAAATGACGGAGCCAGTTATTAGAGGCTTGTGAACAAGATGTTCGAAAACTAAATAGGTATAATAATGGAAGTATACATAGATGATATGCTGGTCAAGTCTTTGAATGCAGGTGACTATTTAAAATACCACCAGGAAATATTTGACATCCTAAGGAAGCACAACGTGAAGCTCAACCCCGAAAATGTGCATTTGGAGTCAGCTCCGATAAATTCTTGGGTTTCCCGGTGTCACAAAGAGGGATTGAAGTCAATCCCGATGAGACCAAAGCCATCAGGACATCCCAGACTAGCTGAAAAACATAAAAGAAGTCCAAAGGTTAACCGGAAGATTGGCCTCTCTCAGCAGGTTTATTTCTCGCTCTTTGAAAAAATGTCATCACTTCTTCTCACTTATGAAGAAGAAGAACAACTTTGAATGGACTCCAGAATGCCAGCAGGCCCTAAAGACCTGAAATGATATCTATCGAGCCCTCTGTTACTATCAAAATCGGAGGAAGGTGAACAGTTGCTAATATACTTAGCTGTCTCGGAGGTAGCGGTAAGTATCGTTCTAGTCTGGGAGGATTAATGTAGGCAATCTCCTATCTATTATGTTAGAAAAATTTTGGCGGGAGCGGAAACTCGTTATCCGCACCTCAAAAATTGAACTTAGCTCTCGTAGTTGCCTCTCGAAAGATTAGGCCTTATTTTCAATGCCACCCTATAGCCGTGGTGACAACCTTTTCCCTGTGGAATGTCCTTCAGATACCTGAGTTGTCAGGTAGGCTGCCAAATGGGCAGTTAAAATTAGTGAATTTGATATTGAGTATAAGCTTAGGATTTCGATTTGAATGGCTGACTTTGTGGCCGATTTCAGTCCCGTGCTACTGCCTTTGGCAGCAAAAGAAGCGGTGATGGTGTCAGAAACGACATTAGGAGTTTGGACCCTGTTCACGGATGCAGCTTCTAATGTGAAAGGGTCCGGGATCGGGGTGGTCTTAATCACGCTTTTGGGAGAAACCCTAAGGCAGGCCATAAAAACTATTCCTTTGACTAACAATGAAGCTGAGTATGAGACATTGATTGCAAGACTCGAATTGGCCCGAGACTTGGCTCTGAGGTCATAGAAATCAAATGTGATTCGCAGCTAGCGGGAAATCAAGTTTATGGGATCTTTGATACAAAGGAGGAACGCATGCAACAATTATGTGATTAAAGTTCAAACTTTGCTCGCACGGTTCAGGGAGTGGTCGATCACCCACATCCCGAGAGAAGAAAACGTGGAAGTAGATATGTTGACCAACTTGGGGGCATCCACAGAGATAAAGGGATCAGATTTCAGTATCGTCGTACAACTCATACATTCGGTACTGGATGCAGATGGTTATTGTGAAGTAAATACAACTAACCTAGTCTGGTACTGGAGGAATGAGATCATCGATTACCTTGAGCACGACAAGTTGCCCGAAGACCCGAAGGCATCCCGGGCACTCCGCACCAAAGCAGCTCGTTACAGCTTTTAAGAAGGGCATCTATATATAATGACGTTCCAAGGCCCGTTGGACCGATGTTTAGGAGCCTCCAAGGCTAACTAGATGATGAGAGAGGTTCATGAAGGAATCTACGGGAACCATTTCAGTGCAAATTCATTGGTCCTAAGATTAGTCAGGGCCGGATACTACTAGCCTCGGATGGAGTAAGATGCGAAGGCATTCGTTCAAACATTCAACAAGTGTTAGTTCCACACGCAGTTGGTGCACCAACCGGTAGAACTTTTGCACTCGGTACTGTCCCCTTGACCATTCATGAAATGGGGGATGGATATAGTTGGGTCGCTGCCACCGGGACTCAGGAAGGTAAGGTTTCCTTTAAATTTTAACTGATTATTTTACTAAATGGGTTGAAGCAGGTTCTTATCAAAAAATGATGAGCGCGAAGTGGTCGATTTCCTGTGGAAATACATAATTTGCCGATTCGGAATTCCGAAGGAGATTGCCTCCAAAAACGGGCCACAGTTCATACACTCCAAGGTCACAAATTGCCTCCGAAAATGGGCCATAGTTCATACACTCCAAGGTCACAAAATTTCTTGAAGACTTGAAAATTAAAGGAATCACATCTTCGCCATACCATCCGAGCGCAAATGGGCAGGTGGAATCAACCAATAAGGTGATTATTCAAAAACTCAAAAAGAGGTTGGAAACAGCCAAAGGCAAGTGGCCCGAAGAGTTACCGGGAGTGTTATGGGCATACCGTACGACGGCCAAGTCCAGCACGAGAGAGAAACTTTTCTCCCTCGTATACAGTGCAGAAGCTCTAATCCCGGTAGAAGTAGGAGAACTGACCTTGTGGTGCTTCTTGGCGGACGATGAAACAAATAATGTAGCATTTCTAGTCAAATTGGAGTTGCTTGATGAATGTAGGAACTTGGCACACATAAGGATGGTGGCCCATAAGAAAAGAATGGAAAGGTACTATAACCGGAGGGCCAATATTTACTATTTTAAAGTGGGATACCTGGTTTTGAGGAAAGTAACTCAGAAAACTTGGGAGCTCAACGCGGGAAAGCTGGCTCCGACATGGGAAGGCCCCTATCGGGTTTTAGCTGTCACCGCGAAAGGGTCCTATGAATTAGAGAACCAAGACGAAGTCAAATTGCCGAGCAACTAGAAAGTGACTTACCTCAAAAGGTATTATTGCTGAAGGGTACCGCTTGTACTGAAAGTATGTGCTGCACTCTTTTTCCCTTCGCCCAGTTTTTTTCCCAAATGGATTTTTCTGGCAAGGTTTTTAATGAGGCAGTAATGGAAAGCATACTACGAAGAAAACGAGTAGAGATAAGACCTTTAAATGAAAAGGCATTGAAAAACCATACCATTGCAAGATGGTTAAATAGTCTTTGGCTCGGTGGCAAATTCCTAATAGGAAGCAAAACTTGCCATCGGACCAAAGGCTACTCAACCGTTCACAAGTTTTTTTCCTCGAACAATCCACTAGGGGGTGGTTAGATAATCTTTGACTCGATAGCAAAGTTCCTAACGGGAAATGAAGCTTGCTATCAAACCAAAGATTATCCAACCATTCACTAGTGTTTTTCCTTCAAAGGAGCAAGACATCCAGTGTTCCAATTCGCATTTTTCGCATTCGAACACTGGAGGGGCATAGTATGAGGATACCACCACCTGATTGCCACAAAAACCGGGACTGCGAGGCCCAGGAACAATAATGTCTCATTAGGAACGGGGACTGCACAACTAGCCCTGTAGAAACAAGTTGTACAGAATAGCCACATGTATTGGCAATTTCTTTTCTTTCAGCACTCGACTGCTTATGTACTTTTGAAGCTAGAAGGAATAAAATGAAGTCTTTTTATTTTTATCTTGTTTCTTGTCCGAAGAATGAATTGATTTTATCATTAGATAGTTAACTAAGTACTTCAAATGCTAGTGATGGAATAAATAGGAGACGTCCTCTTCAAGAGCACTGTAAACATAAGAGGGCCCTCTCTTATGAAACCCTCACAGTAAAGGGTTGGTTACAGAAGATTTTATGCCCGTAATCCAAATGCTATCGGAGGAAAATACACACGAAGCCTTTCCTAATTTGACGTAAAAAGAATAAACTTTGCGCAATGCTTAAACAAAAAGTAACTTTTATTTATTAAACATGCCAAGCAACACAAATACAAAAATACAAAAGGAAAACAACAAAGGAAAAAAAGTAAAAACGATAAACTACGTCTCAACCAAAACTCGAGGGAAGAGAAACATCTACACCCCTGGGTGAAGTAGCCAGGTCTACCGCCGGCGCAGGATCTTGGACTTCATCATCATTCTCTTCAGGTTCCTCCTCGGTTCCGGAGGACTCGGAACCAGAAGTAGAAGAATCGGTTGCACCAGGCTGAGATGGGAGGCATTCTCGGGCAGCTAACTCCGGCGTTCGAGCCTTGGCGATCTCATCATCGATATCAATAATGCCTGCTTTGGCCTCTTTCAAGTTTTTTCTCCTCATGTGGTACATAGAATGTGTCTTTTCAATAATGAAGGAATCCCTTTGGTGTTGAAGTTTTGCTTTAAGTCTATCAACCTTGGTCAAAAGGCCATCCCGCTCGAATCTCATGGTGCTAAGGCTAAGATCGAGATCACGGATTGTGGTTATATGAACCATATTGTGATCCGTGATCTTCTTATACTTATCCTCCATCTGGGAACGCTTCTCCCCGATAGCAACAACCTCTTCAGATTTGGAATTCAAGGCGACCTCCAAGTTATTCACTCGCTCAATGGAGGCAGACTCATGTTTGGCAGCAACAAGCACGACATTCTAAACTTCAAACCACTTAGCCTTAGCTTCTTGGAGTTGAACGTTCAATTGAGAAGCTTCTTGACTAATGGCCACTTCATCTTGCTCGCTAAGTTGTAGTCGGGCCTCAAGATCACTCGCCTCAGTGGATTTCGCTTCTAATACCGGGAGGCACGCTGCCAGTTGATTCCTATCGGCCAACAGTTGATCCCACTCGGACTTGAGTCCTTCTTTGTCAAGGATCAATTTCTGAAGGCCTCAGAAGCGAGGAAGTTGGTCTATAAAACAAATATCAAAGTCAGAAACCCTGTTATAATAGACGAAGAGAAACAAGCAGTAAAAGGAACAAGTAGAATACCACGGTTGCATTGTGCATGGAATTATTTATCATATACTCCCTCGAAAGAGGGTGTATTTTCTTCTTATCTTTCTCTGAAGCCAGCGGTTTCTAATAATTGGCGAGTTCCACCAGCCTGGACAACAGATGGCACTCTGTTGACACAGAGAGAGAGAGAGACACTCCTCCTCCCGTGGGGATCTACAGAAGGGGGCGAGTAATTGTGCCCCAAATTCCCGTGGTTAGGGGACTGGGGAGGAGGGACATCCTCCTCTTGGGTGTCTGCAGCCAGTGGGGGAGATGCAGTAGTTTCTGGTGATGAAGGTATGGCCAGTGTGGAGGAAGATAAAGCTGATGGTGTTGTAGGTTGAGAAGCAGCTGCTGCAAAGGAAGAGCTATTTTTTGGTTGCTCGTTAACCGAAGGCAGAAGAGGCCCGGTACTCGGCCTCATAGTATCGGAAGCAGCAAATGGGACCGAAAAGGGAGAATTAACATTCTCCACCAAGTCAAATTCTCCCTAGAGCGCTTAGACATCGCCCTCAGTTGGGGTTCTAAGCTCTTCAGGCTGAGCATTCTGTTGAGGTGATGAAGATTGTTGTCTTCTTTGTAGGGAAGCCCTTTCATAATTGGCTTTCCCATCATCGTCAATAAACACAGTGGCTGCGGCTAGCTCATGCATGGCTTTCTTCACTTTCTTATTTTTACCCTCGGTCGAGGAAGAACGCCGCCTTTTTGGTTGCTTGTTCTCCAGCCGGGGACTCCGAGAGGAAGCACCTGCACCAGAAGCAGACCTGAGGGCACTAGTACGAGTGAGAGCCTCCTTCAACAACCTCGTAGCTTCTGCGGGATCAACCAAAACATCCTCCTCAGGGACAAAAATAGAACCCTGCGGGAGATCTGAATCAAACAAGGAGGTAGGGTTAGCAGATTTAGTAAAAGATGGAATAAAGGAAGAGTTTGTTTACTATGATTCTTGGTCCTCCGCCTGTATTTGGGGGACAATTGCTTCCACTGGCGGGTCTCTGGCATAGTGATGTACAGAATATTCAGAACCCACCGGTCCAAACCTTTAATCCTTGGTGGTGTCCACCGAGTTGCTGAAATAATGAAAGAAGAAAGGTTAACAATGACATGAAACAACTTATTTTCAAAGAAAGAGATGAACTTTGAACTTACGTGAACGATTCCAAGATTCGGGGAAGGATGGAGTTGTGGCCGGGATGATATCCCTAGTAGAAATGATGACAAATCGCTCCATTCATCCGCGGTCATTATCATCATTCCTGATGGTAAGCAAAGCATGGTGGTTACGCTTACTGAAGTTAATTACTCACCCACGAAAGATTTTGGGGAAATAAAGGTTCATCATGTGTCAGGGTGGAGGGCTCCTTCATTTCCAGGAACAGCCGCAGCAGACAGGCCACCGTTTACCATACCGAAGGGCCCACGTGAGCCAAGCAAACCTGGTACCGATGGCACAATTCCAAACCATGGGATCAAGTCCCCCGCTCAAAGAAAACGGACCCAAAGTGAATGGGTACTTGTAAACATACAAGAAACCCTTCTTGGTGAAGGTTACCCGTTCTACCTGATCGGGAGCAATAGGGTTGTTCGTCGGTCGGTACGGTACGGTATTTAGATATTTCGGTTCGGTATTTACGGTATTCGATTTCTTAAAATACAATACCAATACCGTACTTAATTAAATTCGGTATGGTTCGATTTTTCTCCTTTCGGTTTCGGTTTATTCAGTTTGGTAACTTTGGTTTATTCGGTTTGAATACTAACTTGTGCATAGAGTCATAGACTGTAATATTCTAAATTAAAGTACTCAAAAGTACAAAATTAAAAATATTTATTCACAAAAGTTTTGTCCAAAACTAGCAAATATCAACCCAGAGAGAGAAAACTATACATAAAAGAATAAATTTGATTATTAGAAATGTCTTGTTACTTGCTTAGAATTAATTGATGAACTTAGAGAATAACGGAAAATAAAATTTTAGATTTTTATATTTATGTTATAATTAATAATATGTGTATTTTATAATATAATATATATTTCGGTACGGTATCGGTATTTCATTTTAAAATACCAAATACCATACCTAATACCAATATTTTTTTAAACTTAAACCAAATACCATACCGAATACCAAATTATCGAATACCAAATATCAAAATTTTCGGTTTCGGTACGGTAATTTGATATTTACCAAATTATGCACAGCCCTAGGGAGCAATGATGTTCAGGGCATGGCAGTCACAGTCTTCCTTCACAGCAAGAATACTGGAAGGGAGAATAGAAGAAGGATATTTATCAACAGCCCAAGTTCGGGGGTTTGAAGTGGGGAACTTCTCTTCGATGTCTTTGGCAGTGTTGAGATGTTTGGGGATGATGGCGCTCATCGCGGGAGGATCAACATCAACATCAACCTCTTTGTCTTCGCTCCTTTTCGGGTCCCCACCGAAGAGAAGACCAGAGTTCTTGGAAGAGTTAGCATAAGAAGCCATAATAATAAGAATGTGATAATAGTTTTTTAGAAAAATATCAAAGAGAGATAAAAGCAGAAGGAAGTTAAAAGCAAAGAAGTTGAGAGAGTTTATGAAGTTGTTAGAAGTGAAAGAGGTAGAATGAGGCGTATAAATAAAGATATAGGTGGCTAAAATCGTGGCCATAATTACCTCGAGAACCGGCGAGGAGACGTGTCCGGGATATTAAATGCGAGGAGACGTGCATCTTATCAAGCGTCAGAAACTTTTCATAAGAGTTCAGAAACTTTCCTGCCAAGAAAGAAATCTTCACCAACTTCCCGGTGACACAAAGATGTGCCACTAGAAAGCAGGGAGACTATTTGTATAGGGTAAAATCGATTCTTATTAAATTTTCAAATGACAGCGTGGCACGTGGAACCGGAGGCAGATGGAAGATGGAACGAGTGAAAACTAAGACCGAGGATAACAACTTTGGTTGGTACCGGGTAGATCCCGAAGAGAACATAACCAACGGGAACAAACGAATATTTGTCACCGGATGATATTCAATGAAGAATATTCCTTAGTATTAAATACGCATCCGTTACAGAAAAGTTTGGCATTCATGGCATGCCGTTACATATTCATCAATGGCCCTAATTATTATCATTTAAGAGGGGCTTGATCCTAAGACCTTGTTCCCTAGGTATAGTTATAAATAGTGACTTCAACAACTATTGTAACACAGACAAACTTATGCTACATACTATCTCAAGTTAAATAATACTTTATTTTCTGTCTAACGTTGTTCTTATTGCTGTCTTCAGAAGCCTTGCTCCCGGAACCAAGCTATCTGTTATTTATCTCGATTTCAATACTAAGTCTTGCATTTTATTTAATTCATTTATCATTTTTGGATCAAATTAATTCGCTTGTCTATAAACCACGTAACAAATTTAACTGTATCGTTTTACGGATAAACAACCGTAGCATGATACACCACAAAATTCGATCACTCTTCTCTTCTTCTTGTTACATTGACAGTTTCCTCGGGTTCGACTTGAACTCTTTCTCTGGAAGTTGACAGGTACATTTGACAACAGTTGTTCCTACTCGAACAACAAGCTCCTACCTCGTCCGTTAATTCGCGACCTATTCTTCACAATTTCGCATTTGGGTTGCAGCAAGTTGTCTCCATGTGTATACTTTTTTTGGTTTTTTTTTTTTCTTGGTTTTTTCCAGTAAGTAGATTTATTGCTTTCTGACTTTAATTTGTAAAAAGTGATTGCTTTGTGGAGTAGGTAGAACTAAGAAAAAAGATTTCAAATCAACCCCACAATGTTTACTAATACTTCGAATCCATGTCATAGGAATGCTTGTCCTAATTGAATGAGCTTGATAATCATTAAGCTCCTTATTTATTAGCACACTGCAAACAAAGTATATAACTAAATTATTCTATAGTTTAATTTGCTCAAAAAATCAAACGTACCTACAAAGTAAAATTGGTTCGTTGTTTCTTAAAATTTGATAAAAAGTAGATATATTTGTTGAAATTATTTATAATTAGTTAGTTTTATTTAGTTTAATGACGTTTATTTGTTTTATGCTAAATTTTCTAGTTTGGTATATAGCTCCAAAAAGTTGTAAACTTGAATTAGTTTATTATTTATAGATTTATTCTCTCCGCTCTTCATATAACAACTTCTTTTTAGTAACAAAGAAAACTCTAGATTTATTTAAATATTTTAGAGTTAACAAATTTTTGTTACATTAAATTTCTGGAAGTAAATTTTGTTAAATTACTAAATATATTTCTGCAAGCAGAGATAAATAAATTTGTTTGTACCTTTTGAAAAATATTTTCAATTTTGATAAACTATAGAGTGCCAACTTTAAAATAACTTCCTTTTGAGATTGTGTTAAGACCAATAAATAAATAAATGATCAAATCTTGATTGTCATACCCGACACCATTTATACTATTACTTGTGCTAGTCTTTGACTGAACCCGATTGTGCAAAATTCTAGGTCCGTCACTATGAACGACGATAAATCATAGAACAAAAAAAGAGAAATCTACCAAGAGAGACACAAATATTTAACGTGGTTTGGCTAATTGACCTACATCCATGGCGGAGATGAGCAATCCACTATATAAAAGATAGTACAAAATATCGAGAGAACAACCTCACAAAGAGTCAAACACAAGTGACACACTAACACTTGTTCCGAAAAGTTCTCCCCTTAAACAAGACTCTCAAACCCCTTATAGCTACATTGTGGATGCTGCTGAATGAGAAGGAAGGATCCTCATTTTATATAAGTCTAAAGCATTTTCTTCCAAGATAAAGGACTAGTCAAATATGAGAGATTTATAATTTTCTTCTAAAAGAAGAAAAACGCAACTATGATAAATATGTTATCCTTTCATTCAACAAATAAAAAAATCAAATATAATAAAAAAATTAGGACAACACCTAACAAGACATAGATTCGTTTGGATAGTAATCTGTAAGTAGAAAAATTTAATAAGGTGAGCTATAATTTCAGTAGTTTTTCAACTTGTTTACAAATAATCTCTTGGTTTAACTTCAACTAACTTTAGATTAAGTAATCGATCCGAAGAAACTATACAGTCATATGCTGTCAAATTTATTTACTGTATAAGAAAAATTAGAGTTTCATTGTAATTTGCTGGATTAGTTCCAATATCAATATAGTATCCGGTACTTAGCAACCGCGTCCATTGTTTTTGAAAATTTCTACTGGGATTGCTGCTCCCTGATTATTACTATTTGATACTACTTTTTCTCCCCTATTATTGGATATTGTTACTCCTTGATGGTTACTATTTTATGCTACTTTTTCTCCTCTTTGCTTATCGTCTTTTGCATCCCTCTTCCTTCTTTCTCCCCCCTCTTTCCTCTTCTTCTTCTTCTCCCCTATTCTTTCTTTCCACATTTTTTTGAGCCGAGGGTCTATCGAAAACAACTTCTCTACCTCTCCAGGTAGGGGTAAGGTCTGCGTACACACTACCCTCCCCAAATTTCACCCGTGAATTATACTGGGTATGCTGTTGTTGTAGTAGTTCCAATATCAATATGCGCCTGAATATCTTTTTCTATTCATTTTACAAAGAGTTGGATAGCTAGAACAGTTTTACATCAGGTTAGAGATGCATCGCCGCCATCAATGAAATTTTTTCTCTCAATCAAGGCTCGCGATATCATACTTAATAAAAGTCATAACTTCCATTAACCCAAAAATAGAAGAAATCAGAAGTTCTTAAAGCTTAATACCATTATGGAAGTCCGTTGTTGCACCGCCTTAATCATGAAACTTGTGTGCATAAACACATAAGAGTTTAAGCCAATTTCAAATAGATTGCCATTTATATATTTTGATTATTTGTTAAGAAAAATGGCCCATCTTGATGGACCATACGAGTAGTGTCACATTTGCCCAATACTCGGCCCAAACACACACACATAATCTAATTCTTTAGGCAAAGCCATGCACCTTAATTGGACCAGGATCATGGGCTACAAAATTCATCATAGGCTAAGTTAAAGACTTTCCTAAGATGTGTAAATGTGATTATGGGATGAACCAATTTGCCTGATCAGGCACAAAATAAAAAAATATAGCGCGGTTTTGCACGATATTCTTGCCGGCGGCAGATTGGTAGGCCAAATCGAATGCCTGGGCTCCCGAATAGACAAATCCTTTGACATTCATTGGCATAGATTGAGTACCTGTTAATGCAAATTTACTTACCAATATTATTATTCATAAAAACTCAATGAGCTAAGAGATTTAATTAATCAATAAAAGGAGAAAACAAGTGACAAACCTGAACTCCTTGTACCGTTCAAAAGAGTTCATAGCCCAACATTGATTTCTATCAGCTACCAGTACAGAAAAGGACACCAAGTAAAATAAAAATCAAAAATTCCTAAAACCTTAAGTCGCTTTTTCCACCATCTTATCTTTATTCGATTTTCTTAAAATCGACAACGGCGGTTACCTTAGTTGAGGCTATTTAAATTGAATGGGCTTCTTACTCTTTAGTTGTGCCTTAAAAGTATGTATGAATTAATCAACACATTATGTGCAACTTCAGATTAAAAATAAAATATCAAGGAAGAACAGAACATTATTTTTGCGGTACATGTTCTGGGTCAATGAAATATGCTCTTATTGTAATGGTCGACGGAAGAGGAATTGGATCTGCACATTCAGAAGAATTCGATGATAACTTGCAAGAAAAATAATTACTATGGTGCAAAAATGTAAAATCATACTTTCTTCTACCTACTGAGAAAATTAATCAAATCTAGTGTTTGATCTATTATGTTTTAATTGCAAGATTTGCACCAAAAGTTCAACGAAACTAAAGGAAAGATATTTCAGACTGTGAGCTGTTGTTCTTCTACCTTCCAAACATCTTATATTTCTCTCCTTGCTCAAATAAATTAATCTTGGCCAAGGTTAAGCTATTGCTTCTAGGAAAGAAAATTGCGCATCCCACTTTATGAAGCAATATTTAACGATGATTTCTATTGCATCACCCTCGAGAAACATAGAAGACTTGAGCGAGCATATGTCACAAAGTTGCGAGCCAGAAAACCTTCAACCTTCTTCAAAAAAAAAAAAAAAAGGCTTAACAAGCTGCCATCTCAAACCTAACAGAGCAAGCCATAAACTCCTTGAGATTCTATGGCACGCTTAAGAGGAGTTCTTGGAATTACCTGATCTAAAAGTGCTTTGTTCTAAAGCAACTATGAACATAATCTATTAAATCTACATTAATTCAAGAATTATGTAATGAAATTAATAGTTGAATCTACAATCCATTTTATTACCGGCCAGGTCTTGTAAGTTAGATGGTGATGAAGTTGTAGGCAATTATGTGAGGTTGTGGTCTAATCCGGATCCCAAATTCTATCTTCCCTCCGTTTACAAGTCTAATCTCGTGTAAGCTGATTTATTGGCCCTACCATTAGTCAATCAGAAGTAGTAGTCTTCTAGTTCACTATTTTCATTTGTTCAAACATTTAAAGAGTGAATCGTAACGAGAACTGCATCTTTCTTTGCTCTATAAATAGAACCAACTGACGACACGTGGACCAGACCAGCAACAGAATAAAGACAACAATTCCAACTTCAGATGCTTTGAAGGAGAAGAGCGAGTTGATGTTTATGTGCATTAATAAATAAAGAAAGCAATTAGAAACTTCAGAATCGCTTTAGGATGTAATCAAATTTTATCTCAACTTTTTTGTTTGGGCAATTAAAAGCAAGTAGTAATTGAAATACTAACCATAATCTTCTTACTGCAAAGAAAAATATTTACGACAAATAAATCAGCTCACAGAGTTTGAGTTAGCTTTTAATGGATCACCTAGAGTTAGGAGAAGAAAAGGAGAACATATTGATACTAACATAATACAAAAATAAAACTTTTTCACTGACCAAACTAGGAGTTTTAACACCGATATTACTGCATAAGTCCCTGGGGTGGGCATAAAACCCGAAAAATCGAATTCTGAATCGGACCGAATTAGTTTGATATTTCTGTATCGGTTTATTCGGTATTTCGGTATAATTCGGTATCAATTTTTTGATTATTCGATATTTCAGTACGGTACTCGGTATTGAAGTTTCGATATTTTGGTATACCAAAATACCGAAATACCAAATTATTTGGCAGATGCTTGGTTGGAGTCATTGGACTGCTGGCTGTTGTAGTGTATTAGTTTACTAGGTTAGCTGTGTCGTTGGCAGATGTAGTTTATTGGGAAGCATCTTCTTAGTTGCAGGACTCAAATATTGTTGATTGATGAGTAATTAAGTAAGAATCTTCTTAGTTGCAGGGAAGCATCTTCTTAGTTTTGTTTGGCAGATATTGTTGATTGAAGTGTTGAAACTTTCTTAGTTAAACGTGCAAACTTTTGTTATCTTCAACTTTTATTGAAGCCTTCTTACATGCACACGTTAGTTTGTAAGCACAGTAACATATGAAGTTATCCAGTGAAACGTTGGTGTTGAGTCTGTTGACTGTTGAAAACGTTTTTAGAAATTTAGTTTATTAACATTTTATACTAATTAATGCAAAATTAGTCTAGTTTGGTTGGCTACTGAAATCGTACCGAATCAAATAAAAAATTTGAACCGTACCGAACTACTTTAGTACGATATTTGATATGCATAATTGATTTACCGAATATCGAAATCGTACCGAACGCCCGTACTCTGCACAAATCGGAATCCATGAATGTTTGACGCAATTCTTTTGGCAACACATAGCCTAGTGCAGGCATATGAAAAATGATCAAATATGACAAAATATTCTATACTTCACAATCAGCACATACTAAATGGTATCTTTTAAAATTGCCACCTGTACAACAACAATCTGGAATAAATGTGCAAGATTGGAGTTGTTAAAAGAGAAAGTAAAAGCAATTGACAATTTTCAAAAAACTTAATAGAATAAAAAAATGCATTAAATCTCAAACTTTTTAAAGTTCACCACATTAAAGAGGAAATCTCATCCATGCACGAGCAGAATCTTTCCGGGAGGAAATCCGTTTACTTTTAAAATTGGATAACAATTAAACTTATAATGTATCTCTAAGAACACGTGATTTCACTTAATACCAATTGATAAATATGAGGATTAATAACAGAAATGAACTATAAATTAAAGCAAACCAATGTTAGAATGAAACTCAGCCCTCGAGTCCGGATACCCTCGAACTGGTTGATGCAAGAACAATTAAAATATAATAAGCTGATGAACAATAGTATAAACGAGAAAGATAATTATATTGCTTTTATCTCTGTCAACAGTCCCCTACAAATGATTAGAACCCCCCTTATATAGTAGAGGAATTCCACTTATGGTATAGTTCTAATTATAGAAGAAAATCACATGATTAACTAATTAACAGTTTCTGATTTGATCCGTTCCGAAATTTGCGCCATGATCCTCGACCAGTCACCGAGATTTACGCCGTGATCTTCGACCAGTCACGGATATATCTCGCATTTCCGTTATTATGCTATCTTCGATCTTGCTCGATGTCTGTCTCATTTGGCTTCGATCGCTACTAGCCTCGATCTCGACAGGTACCTCGGTTCTGAACTTGGTACCTTGTCCTCGTGATTTAATCTGTTCCGTTACGAGGCCGTCCTTCGATGCAGTCTTCCGGTCTCGATCAAATAGTAAAATCGGGTGGGCCCGATTTTATCCGTATACAGATAGTCCCCTCATTTGTTTGGAGTGTAATGACAAGAAACGAATTGAGCCTTCGATTTTTCTACCTCAACCTGTCATGACATCATCCTCATGACGTAAGTGACGGAAGTGACTGAAACGTCTCGTTTGTACAGTTATCAAGGCATTAAATGCGCGTCAGTCGATGGTCGGCCACCGCCATTTTTGAACTGTCGTTGTGAAATCTATAAATAGCTCCTCTATTCACCATTTCGAACTTTTATTTTCAAATTTCCAATCTCCAAAGCTTTTTACATCTTCTAATTTCTTCATCTGCAAATCTACGATTTTCACTGCTAATTTCTTCTTAGAAAACCAAATCTTATCATCTCCATCTATTTTTAACTTCAAATCCAAATGGCGAAAATGTCAAAAACTGTTCCTCAAAAGGAAAACGCTTCTTCATCGCGGCCGGCCAACGATAAAACACCGGTGGAGCCGTGCCCTGAGGAGTGTGTTCCCAGGGGTTGCGTCATCACCTCCGACTTTAAGACCAATAAAGCCTCGTCGATTCCCGTTCGATGCAAGCCAGTGTCGAGGTATATATGCTCGATAACGGAGGAATACCTTAAGCAGGTAAAGAAAGACTGCAACTGAGAGGGCAAAGAGGTGGTGATCCCGACTCCCGAAGAGGACATCACCACCCATGTGGAAGGGTTTCTAAGTTTTTACACTTACCCTTTCACACTGGGCCCCCTCTACCCCGTCATCGTTGATTTTTGCCGTCAATACCAATAACCCTAGGCCAAGTCCATCTTTCATTTTGGCGAATTGTTATTCTGCTCCGATTCTTCTTGAGCAAAGTCGAGGGGATGCCTTTCACCCTCAACCACCTCATCAGGTTGTACAGCCCTCGCCTCTATCAAGGCGGGTTAAAAAATCTCCAACGCCGGGCTACAAAGTGCTATTCTCGAGCATAGACGAGGACAAGGACCGAGGCTGGATGGGCCGATTCATTCGAGTGAGTACAATCCCACTGTTAGCTCCTATTTATTATTTTGCTCCTTTTCTTCTTCTCATCGATATCCCTTTCCGTGATGTAGCGGTCGCTTGGATGCCCGTGCAATTCCTAACCTCAAGAGCTGGGTTCAGAACCTGGCTTCGACCTTTACGTATGCCGAGCGCTCATGGCGCGATTTATCAAAGGGCCGATGGGAGGCCAAAACTCATGGTAAGCCCCTTTTCCACGTCTTTGATGATTTTGTTAAAGCATTTCTTACTTAATTTCCTTTTTATACAGGCCTTGGCAAAGATGCTGTCATGAGGCCCTTATCTGGTGAGGAGGAGACTTTGATCCCGGCACCGGAACCGATGAAGGACAAAAAGAGGAAAAAGATCTCAACCTCCGAGGATCCAGAACCTAAGAAGAAGAAGGCTCGTAAGCGGAGGAAGAACATCATCCTCCTGACCGAAGACTTTGTTCGGTGTCTAAGGGATGAGGACGAAGAAGAGGAAGAAGACGACTCCGGGCTGGTGGCCCGAGTGGGAATGAGCACCAAGGCCCCAAAATCCATTGAATCGGTGAAGACTGCAGAGATTCCATCTCGAGATGAGGGAGTCTCGGGAAGAGATTTGGTTGAAGTCCCCGAGTCATCGAGGATTGAAGATGCCTCCCACCATAATGAGCCAACGGTGGGTACGGCTGTAGGGGCTGGTCTCGAGGCCCCTCTAGATAGAGAGAACGCCCCAAGTGATCCACTTGGAGCAATAGAAATTGGAGGCTCCCCGCTGCTCCCCTCGTTTTCTGAGGAGATGATTCAAGAGGCCCTGGGGTCGAAGATGCTACCGGCCTGAGCGACTTGGAGGTCTCGAGGAAAGACTCGAGCGAGGCATCGAGCCTTTTTAACGAAGCGCAACAAGCTCTTAATCGGGTAAGCCTTAACTCCCCTTGTTGGTATTACCCTTGTGTTCATTTTTCTATTCCTGTCTAACTTCTTTTCTTCTTTCTGCGTAGTCCTCAATGCTTCATCGGGAAGCATTTTCTCGTTCTCGAGCTGAGCTGAGTCGGTATGAGGCCGACCTCCGAGGGCTCACGGAGGAGACAAATGCATTTAGACTTCTCTATGGGCAAAAAGAAAAGGAGACCAAGGACCTCCGAGCCGAGTTGGCCAAGGCTCACCAAGATCAGACCGACCTGATCGAGCAGGTAATGAAAATCTTAAAAGCTCATGGGATTAATTCGGAAACAGTGGCTAACATTTCAATCTCACAGCTATAACAGAAGGTCGAGAGGATCGAGCAGCTCTGCGAAGAGGTCAATATGATGAAGGTGGAGACCTTGGGGTGGAAAGAAGGTATCGACCGCTTTACTGCAGAAAAAGAGACTGCTTTATCCCAATTGTCATCGGCCGAAAGTCAGCTTCGAGGCATGAAGGAGAAGAGCTTGGCTCAAGAAAAGAAAATAGAGGAGCTCGAAGCTCGGTTAGCTTCCGAACTTGCAAAGGCCAAATCTGAAGCCGAAAGGGCTAAAGCTGAGGCAGATGCGATCGTGGCCGTCTTCTGGGCCGATGCTGAAGCCGCTCAAGTCCAAGCAAGAGAGGTAGTCGAGACTGTTCAAACCCGAGCATATTGGATTGATGAACTCACCAAATGTCAATCTCGGAGGGAAACCCTCGAGGAGATCCACTCTCAAGGTTTCGATCTTACCGACGAGATAATAAGGGCTAGAGAGTATGAAGCCGATGCTGGAGCACTATCCTCCGATGATGATGATGATGACGCCGAGAGCAAGAGCGGGTCCGATAGCGGGGGGGGACCTCATCATGCCCTAAAACTGAGGAGCGCGACCGGCGCTCAACCGAGTTAACCCGACCGAGCAAGCCTGTTAGATTTCCTTCTACCCAAACTCATCCACGAATAAAGATAATATATATTTTCATTAATTAGACAAAATGTGATCATGTCTACAATACTAATTCACTACCAATGGTTTTCATCATTTTTAAAGTCTCAAATGGGACAAGTAATACAACCACAACATAACATAGTTTGTCTTTCCCAGCACCAATACACAACCCACACTATGTCTACGGAGCCTCTATAGATAAATAAGAGTACAATGATAATGCTGACAACAAGGCCCCGGCTATACCTCAAACAGAATACACAAAGAACAAAAGATACATGACCCCGGGATGAAGTGGGGCCTACCAAGTTAGCTGGGAAGAAGGCGTACTGCTATCATTGATCAATACCTCCTCCTGTGGAACCACCTGCATCCATTTAAAGATGCAGCGCCCCCGGTAAAAGGGACGTTAGTACCGTCGAATAGTACTAGTATGAAAATCAAACACCAATTTAAGAATTTAGAAATACAATATGAATATGATGAATTAGGGCGACAATAGAATAATATAGATAACCGTTTAAACCAGAGCAAGCTTATTAAGAGATATCAATAACATTTATAGGATTTATGATGAGATCCTCTATAACCATCTTCACACAAAGCGGCCCCACCACCTCACCCGATATATGCGGGTGGAGGTGTAAGTACAATACTACAACTCTACGCAAGCGGCCCTGCCGCCTCACCCCAATATATGCGGGTGGATATATAACCACAGTACTAAGAACCTACACAAAGCGACTATGCCGCCTCACCCCAATGTATGAGGGTGGAAATGCATCAACGATACCAATACCAACACAAAGCGGCTATGCCGCCTCACCCCAATATATACGGGTGGTGGTGCCACAACAATACCAAAACTATACACAAAGCGGTCGGACCGCCTCCCCCAATGTATGCGGGTGGAGGTGCAGTCCCACAATACCATAATCCCCACACAAAGCGATCATGCTGCCTCACCCCAATATATGCGGATGGAGGTGTATCACAATTACAATCTCTACATAACTTGGCATAATAACTTTCACATAAATCACGACTTGAAATTATAACATGTGGATACGCAATCCATAGTTTGGGACACATCCTCAATTTATAATGCAATATGATAAGAGCATTTGAAACATGAATTGAACATATATCTTCATCACAAAACTTATTGGAATACTCGATATGTAATCAACATCTCGGAACTTACAAGGAAAATGGGAATTCCAATTCTTAAAGAAGGGTTTAGCCAACATACCTCACTTGAGATTCCTTACACTCTAAAATGTTCTGGAATTCTTAGCAACTTCAATCTATTTTAGAAATATAACAAATTAAACCAAAATTAGGAAGATGATCATGGTTCTAGCTCATCTGAGCATTTTATCAAACACTAGGTGTGCATAAGGTTTCAAGGTCCTTTTATGGAGAATTCCATCATCCTACAACCCAATCTTTACCATGCTTAGTTCAACAATCTTCCTACACCCCTTGATATCACATGCATGTAAAATAAACAACTCTCATGCCTAAATATTTTCTTGCTAATTACCCATTTTTAGATAATTTCAAAATTAGGGGTTAGGGTGTAGAATCTTACCTCTAGGATGAAGACCTAGTGAGTTTCCCTTCTTAATCTTCCAAAACTTGAGCAAGAATTGAAGAACAATTACTGAAGAACACCTTCTCACTCTAGGGCACTCTTTATCTCACTCTAAAATGTCAGATTATAGCTCAAAAATAGCCCAAAGAGTGTATTTAACGAAGTAAGGTCAGGTTTTAAAAACCCAAAAATGGAGCTCCGGAACAAGGTCTGCGGTCGCATATGCGATCGCATAATCGATATGCGGACCGTATATCGGTCGCATAATCGATGTCCAACACTGGTAAACATTTGTCTGTGTCTGCGATCAGTATACGGCCCGCAGACCTGTTCTGCGGTCGCATAATGAACCGCAGAATAGTTATGCGGTCGCATCGTCGACCGCAGAATTGCATCCAAACTGGCCCTCTCCTGCCTCACTTCTGCGGTCGCATAATGGACCGCAGAAATGCATTTTTCTGCCAAAAAATTTTCTTTACTTTCCGGTGTATTGTTCAACCCAAAAAGTATGAGCCACGAAACAATTCTATAATAGTCAACACGTAAAACCAATTCGGCACCATGAAACATTATTTTCTTTTGCAAAATTTTTGTGGAGCCTTACATCCTCGATGGAGAAGAAGCTGCCCCTTAGGATTTTTCACTTTTGATCTTTTGTGTAGGATCCTGATCGGACCTTATAAATATTCTCATATATATAAATATCTCCTTCTGACTTGTCTTTATTTCATTTTCTGCCTTGTGAAAATTTTGTTGCATTCATGCCTTATGAAACTTTTGTTCATAAGTTCGAGGCTTAGGCAATTTGATCGAAGCTAAAATAGTGTAGTTTTTAAAATTGAGTGAGTATTTGCTCGAACTCAGAGTAGGGTGACCATTAGGTTTAATTGAGTGAGGATGATTTCTTGAACTCAAAGACAAAATGGCCCTTTAGGCTCTTGAATTAGGCCGATACGGCCAATGTAAAAAGAATGGCTTTCTCCCCCTTTTCGTCTTGAAAAGTTTATTGTTTGGTCATATAAAATCTGTTGTGCCTTAGCATGAAATAAAGAATTTGTTCGAGAGTTCGAACGACTTTGTGCCCATTAGGGTTTTCGAGGGTCGATATTATCGAAACCCTTAGTAATTTAGTCGAGGGTAGCCTTTTTAACCGGTTTATGAAAATATTCGAAGGCCTGTTTTATAACGGAAATTGGACGACTCCGAACCGTGTTAATTTGGTCGTAGCCTTTAACTTGGGATTCGCCTTTTGGTCTTGTTCCCCTGTTATACTTCGAACTTGTTCGAAGTATCACTACCCGAGTGGGGTGGCCGTGGCCTATAAAATTGAGGGTTGCAATTTTTGAGGTCTTACGATCTCGAGGTTTTAGTAATTCGATTATGTCGATTCTTTGGATGGCAGTCTCCGAGTGTAGGGTCAATTGTTCGAACTTTAGTTGTGACCGGCCCTTACGTCAGTTTCCACAACAGATTACAAGCATGACACTGTAAAGTAAGAATTTCTCTAAGGCATGAAATATCTGGCAAGGAAAAACACTTTTTTCAATAGATTAACATGATTACATGTTTTCCATTAGGGCTCGAGTAATCTACATGGGCATGGTTCGTTCGACCGTTTGTCCCTACAAAACTTTCCTATCGAGACCCTGTCAGCATGAAGTATTTTCGTATCCGAGGGTGGTGCCCCCCAGTATTCGAGGTTGATTGTAAAGGAGCCTCGGATACTATAGAATTGCTCTAAGTTAGTACTAACAATGGTTGCCTCGTTAAAAACCTTGCCAGAAAAACCCATTTAGAAAAAAACCAGTCTAAGGAAAAAAGAGTGCAACGCATGCTTTCAGACCTAAGGACTTTGTGTTTGAAGAATCCTTCGATGTCTTCGATTAAACGCCTGCAAATGGTTAGTATAAAATATATACGCAAAAGGAGAAGGTCATACCTTAGCAGTAATATCATTTGAGGAGTGATATGTTCCAATTGTTTGGTAATTGTTCGCCGTTCATCATGCCAAGTTTGTAGTATCCCTTTCCGATTATATCGACGACCTGATACGGTCCCTCCCAGTTCGGGCCAAGTTTTTCTTTTGTTTGGGTCTCGAATATTGAGGGTGACCTTCCTCAGAACCAAGTCCCCGATTTTAATGTGTCGAAGATTGGCTCTTCGATTGTAGTACCTTTCGATCTGTTGTTTCTGTGCGGCCATCCGAACGAAGGCGGCTTCCCGTTTTTCATCTAGCAATTTGAGGCTTGTAATCATAGCCTCATGATTTTACTCTTTCGTTGCATATTGAAACATGGCGCTAGGTTCCCCGACTTCAACCGGGATCAGAGCTTTGATGCCATATACTAAAGAGAACGGTGTTGCCCCCGTACTGGATTTTGACATTGTTCGATACGCCCAAAGGACTTCGGGCAATATTTCTCTCCATTTTCCCTTAGCGTCGTTCAATATTTTCTTTAGATTTTGAATGATGGTCTTGTTTGTTGATTCGGCCTGTCCGTTCCCACTAGGATGATATGGCGTCGACAATATCCTCTTTATTTTGTGATCTTCGAGAAACTTTATCACTTTGCTGCCGACGAATTGCTTTCCATTATCGCATAAAATCTCGGCAGGCATCCCGAATCGGCATATAATGTGGTCCCAGATGAAATATATGACTTCTTTCTCTCTAATTTTCTCGTAAGCCTGTGCTTCAATCCACTTAGAGAAATAGTCAGTCATAAATAAAATAAATTTAGCTTTACCAGGGGCCGATGGTAGAGGGCCGACGATATCCATTCCCCATTTCATAAATGGCCATCGGGATAAGACTGAGTGGAGTTGCTCTCCGGGTTGGTGAATCATCGGTGCATACCTTTGACATTTGTCGCACTTTCGAATAAACTCTTTTGTATCCTTTTCCATATCGGCCGAATAGTATCCTGCTCTGATGACTTTGCGAACCAATGATTCGGCACCTGAATGATTTTCACAGTTGCCCTCGTGGATTTCTCGTAGGACGTAGCTGATATCTCCTGGTCCCAAACATATTGCCAATGGTCCATCGAACATCCTTCCATACAGTGTTCCGTCTTCGGCCAATGTGAATCGTGCGGCCTTCGTACGTACAGTCCTCAATTCCCTAGGATCCGATGGAAGCTTCCCGTTCTTTTGGTATTCGATATATTTGTTCCTCCAATACCAGGTCAGACTAGTGGAGTTGATTTTGGCGTGGCCTTCTTCGATTACTGACTTGAAAGTTGTACGACAGTCCCCGAGCTAATCTCGTCGTCTTCGATTGATGACCCCAAATTTGTGAGGGCATCGGCCTCGTTGTTTTGTTCTCGAGGCACATACTATAGGGTCCATTCTTTAAACCGATGTAGAGTCACCTATAGTTTGTCCAAGTATCTCTGCATTCGATCTTCTCGAACCTCGAAGGTTCTATTGACTTGGTTTACCACAAGCAGGGAGTCACATTTGGCCTCGATGACTTATGCTCCCAAACCTTTAGCTAGCTCGAGACCTACAATCATGGCCTCATACTCGGCCTCATTGTTAGTTAATTTGGCAGTTTTGATAGCTTGTCTAATTGTATTCCCCGTGGGTGGCTTCAAAACGATGCCTAACACAGACCCCTTCACGTTCGAAGCACCATCTGTGAAGAGGTTCCACCCCCCGATGATGTACCCGACTTTATTAATAGTTCCTTTTCGACCTCGGGTACGAAGGGTGGCATAAAGTTGGCCACCAAGTCCGCTAAGATTTGAGACTTGATGGCCGTTCGGGGTCGATACTCGATATCGTACCCACTGATCTTGAACATGGAACTTTGTTTCTTGAATAGTTCCGGCTACATTTATTGGTAGGATAATTTCACCTTTAGTTGTTTCACTTGACATGTTGAAGCCATTAAGAATCCGAATTGCAGGTATGATCTGATCTTGTAGGCCAAGCTTCTCCACGACCCTCGATCGAATAATATTGGCTGAGCTTCCTGGAACAATTAAAACACATTTAACCTGAATTTTATTCATAAGTATAAAGATTACCAAAGCATCATTGTGGGGTTGTGAGATCCCTTCTGCTTCCTCATTATTGAATGATAAAGTGCCTTCTGGCATATAGTCTCGAGTTCGTTTTTCCCTGGTAATTGATACTTTAGTGCGTTTGAACACGGGCAACTATCGACCCTACCAATGATCATGTGAATCACATGTTGTGGTTCTTCCTACTCGTTTTTCCTGTTTGCATCCATGACTCTGAAATGGTTCTTAGCTCGGTCGCTCAAACATTCTCGAAGGTGACCCTCGTTGAATAGACGGGCCACCTCCCCCCTTAGTTGTCTACAGTCTTCGGTTCTATGACCGTGTGTACCATGGTATTTGCATATATGATTGGGGTTTCTTTGTGATGGATCAGTTTGTAGGGGTCTGGGCCATCTAGTATATTGGATTCTCCCAATGGCTGACACAATACCTGATGCGTCGATGCTGAAGTTGTATTCTGATAATTGTGGTGCTTCTATGGGATCGGCATGTTTATCGAAGCCACTTTTTCTCATGAGACCTCGAGAGCTCTGTCCTCGATCGTTCCTTCGATCATTTTGGATGGGATTGCATCCTGGGCTGCTATTTCTACGATCTGCATTGTATGATTGATACCGATCTCTGTTCCACCGAGGTTATCTGTCGATATCCTTTTGAGTTCTGCCGACGGGCCTGTTTGGATATATGGAACTGGAAGGGGTCCCCAATTGATCATCCTCGACCCTGATCTTTGACTGGTACCGATTATGTACATCATCCAGGTTACCGCTGGATATCCAAATAAATTCTATTTTAGCTATCGTGATGCCACCGAACTGCGTTTGTTCAAACCCTGAGTAAAGGCTTGAGTAGCCCAATCGTCTGTGACCGGTGGTAGTTCCATGCATTCCATATGGAACCGAAATACGAATTCCTAGTTGCAACTTTTATTGCTCTGGCATATGCCTTTACGAAGGAGTTTGCAAGCATGGAGAAGGAATCGATGGAATTAGGCGGCAAATTGTGGTACCATATCATTGCTCCTTTTGACAAGGTTTCTCCAAATTTCTTCAGTAAAAAGGATTCAATATCATTGTCTTCCAAGTCATTCCCTTTTATTACGCATGTATAAGAAGTGACATGCTCATTAAGGTCGGTGGTCCCATTGTACTTAGGAATTTCAGGCATTCAGAATTTTTTCGGAATGGATTTCGGAGCCGCACTTGGAGGGAAAGGCTTCTGTATGAATTTCTTGAATCCATATCCTTTAGAATCGGTGTTGTCCTCGATATTTGGTCAACCCGGGAGTTGTATGTCTCTACTTTCTTGTCATTTGCCTCGATTTTCTTTTCTCCTGATTCAATCCGTTTAGTGAGCTCCTCGAATATTTCCATAATGGCGGGGTCAGTCCCCGATTCGTTGGCATTCGACCTTTCCGGCACAGGGTCGGTCCTGTGAACAACTTCTGGTTCGATCCTACTTGGTGTGGTGTTGGTTTTGTAGTTGTACTATAGCGGCTTGTTGAGCCTATAACATTTCGAATATCAGTTGGAGATTAACCCCACCATCTTCTCCGCCCTGCGTTACACGACCACCTGATCGAATTTCCCTGCGTACACTACCTTCGGGATCAATGCCCAAATTTGCATTTAGGGCGACATGTGAACTGACATCGACGGGATTTGCAATTAGTGCTCCCTCGAGGTCAGCCTAAGGTACCTCGATTCCTGGGGGAGCTATGTTGTCATTTTTCTCGTGAAATCCGAGGTTGTTGTCACCATGTGTAGGCGCTGCTTGTGAGTTTGACATGTTTATCCTGAAAATAAAGTTTCTTACGAGAGCAAGTGTAAAGCAGTGTGTGTTATCAGAATCAGTATTAAGCAAGCACTATTATTCTTGACCCCCCGATGGGCGTCAAACTGTTTACTCTTAAAATTGGATAATAATTAAAATTATAATGTGACTCTAAGAACACGTGATTTCACTTAATACCAATTGATAAATATGAGGATTAATAACAGAAATGAACTATAAATTAAAGCAAACCAATGTTTGAATGAAACTCAGCCCTCGAGTCCGGATACCCTCGAACTGGTTGATGCAAGAACAATTAAAATATAATAAGCTGATGAACAATAGTATAAACGAGAAAGAGAATTATATTGCTTTTATCTCTGTCAACAGTCCCCTACAAATGATTAGAACCCCCCTTATATAGTAGAGGAATTCCACTTATGGTATAGTTCTAATTACAGAAGAAAATCACATGATTAACTAATTAACCGTTTCTGATTTGATCCGTTCCGAAATTTGCGCCATGATCCTCGACCAGTCACCGAGATTTACGCCGTGATCCTTGACCAGTCACGGATATATCGCCTTTCCGTTATTATGCTATCTTCGATCTTGCTCAATGTCTGTCTCATTTGGCTTCGATCGCTACTAGCCTCGATCTCGACAGGTACCTCGGTTCTGAACTCGGTACCTTGTCCTCGTGATTTAGTTTGTTCCGTTACGAGGCAATCCTTCGATGCAGTCTCCCAGTCTCGGTCAAATAGTAAAATCTGGTGGGCCCGATTTTATCCGTATACAAAATCGTTATATCATAAACTGCAACTTTTGTGAACATCTCATATCAAAATTTACATTACGGAGTTGATCCAAACTCGCTGACCATGAAGACCTTTCGTTAGGGAATTTTGTCAAATATATAGGTGGCATCGAAGTTCATCCCTCTTTATTAATATTTTTGTCCTAGATGTCAATTTCCACGAAGCAGAGAACTACACAAAACTCAAAATTCACATACCAATGGGAAACTAGAGGAAAATTATTTTATTATAAATCTCTCTGAAGGATCTCTCTACAGTTTTCACAAATCCACATATAAAATAAGCTCCCAATACCCCTATTTATAATATTACGAAACTTATTTCAACTAAAAATATAAAAACCTATTCCTATATAATATTGACTGCAAATCCTATTTGGATATGAATTAAATAGACTTGCAAATACCAAATCCTAAATAATTTAATTTTGTACTACAACTTTGAATTAGATTTTCAACATTCTCCCGTAATTCAAAAGTTGTATATGTCTGACTTGTTCGTTGTGTTGGAGCACTTCTTTCCAACTTTCACTTTTGTTAAAGTACATGTGTCCAACCCTCGTTGATGTACTTTATCACCAACACACAACTTTGTTGAAGCACTTGTCTCAATTTCCCGTTGATACACTTTGGCACCAATACCTAATTTTGTTGAAGCACCAGTTTTCAACTCCTGTTGATGCACTTTATCACCAACGGTAATCACCCAATAGGTCGTTTTGAGTATTAACTTCTCTTTTTGTGTTTCGAGATCTTCCATAACTTTATTTTATGAATTATAACTTGTGTGCGTAGTCCGTATCAATTTTTTGGTGATGTTGATTTTGAAAGTGGCTTGTGTTGACCACGATCAATATTTTTTGTAAACGACCTCGGCTCGGTATTTTGACGACTCTAGAAGGTTCGTATGATGGTTTTGGACTTGTACAAACTTTTGTTGTGTTTCTGGGTGACCCGAGGCCTTTTCGGTGCTTTATGTGAAAAGTTGGAAAATTTGAGTATGGACTTTGGAAATCTTGAGTTTTGATGATTGAGTCTTGATTTTATATGTTATTTTGATAATTTGAACTTGCGAGTGAGTTTGTATGATGTTATTACATTTGTGTGAAAGTTCGGATTTGAGCTCGAAGGACTCGGGTGAGTTTTAGATAGGCTGCGGACTGAGTTGGTATGACTATTGTGTTGCTGGTGTTGCAGGACTACAAATCTCGCATTTGCGAGGATTTGTCCGCAAATGCGAGCATCGTATTTACGAGAACCTGCTCGCATTTAAGATATTGGGAAGGGGAATGGCAGATTTTCTTTTGCGAAGATTAGTTCCTATCTGTGATGGGCTCAGCCTTCGCATCTGCGAAATTTTTGTCACAACTATGACTATAGGGCAGAAGGGGACAACTTCGCTTCTGCGAAGCCAATTTTGCATTTGCGATGGTCCCAGTGTTCGCATTTGCAATCATTGAGTCGCATTTGTGAATTAGAGGAGCTCAATCACTGATCACATTTGCGAACATCACAATTCAAGAGTTCGCAATTACAATACCTGCAATTGAATAAAAGATTGAGATTTCAGGACCTAGCTCATTTTACACTATTTTTTAGACCTAGACTCCATAAAGATAATTTTTGGAAAGAAATTTCTTCCCAACTTCATAGGTTAGCAATTTTTACTTGTTTTTGTTCAATTTATATTACTTTTTCATGAATTTTATTATCAAATCTAAGATTCATATAGTACAAATTGGGGGTTTTGGGTAGAAACTACGTATTTTTATAAAATTGAGATTTAGATCTCAAATTAGGGTCGGATCTCGAAATAAATCACATATTTAGACTTGAGGTGAATGTATAATCGGGATTTGGTCTTAATTTCGGATTTCAGCTACGTGGGCACGGGTTAACTTTTTCAAATATGTTATAGATTGAACCTTCTTCATACGAGGATAGTTTCTAAAGCTTGTTTTGACTTGTTTAAACAATAATTGACTAGATTTAGATAGTTTGGAGGCTTGTTCTAAAGGAAAAGCCGTGTTGGATTGTTGATCTTGTTTCGACAAGAGCTAAGTATCATGGTTAACTTTGATTTGAGGGAACTAGGACATGATTGGTCTAATTGTTGCGTGATCTATATTTCGAGACATCGTATGTACAAAGCGACGAGTGTATATGCATTGTCATGGGTTTAATCATGCGGGGTGTGTTACTTTATTCTACATCTTTAATTATACCACGTCTTTACTTATTTCATGTTAGTACTTGTTAGGTGCTCATACTTTGATACATGTTTTACTTGACATTTGTGTCCTTACTTGTTACATGTCTTAATTGCTACATGTTCTAGCTTATTTCATACTTTTAGTTATTGTACACCTTTATTTGCTACGTGCTCTTACATGTTATTAGATAGATGCTTTTACATGTCTCATACCTTTACTTGCCTTACTGCTTTTACTTATTTCCTTTTTCACTCTACTATGTTATATCGGAATGCCTTAGAGAATTATGTGTTTTAGTTCCTTTTTATGTTATATTGTGAGATTCGCCGTATTTAGTTGTAACTGATATATTGGATCCGGTTGCGCACTGCAACAGTATTATTATATATTGAATCGGGTTGTGCTCTACAACAATATTATTATTATTATTATATATATATATATATATATATATATATATAATATATTATCGGGTTGCGCGCCGAAATAGTATTGTTATGTATTATATATTGGATCGGGTTGCGCGCCGCAATGGTGTTGTTATCGATATTTGGGATCGGATTGCGTTCCGCAACAGAAAGGATGCTGTCACGACCGAAATTTCATTAGTCGTGATGACACCTAACCCAACCCATTAGGTAAATCAAATAATAATTACACAATTTTAGTGAAGATAAATAAGAACTCATTAAGTGAAATAACTGAACTTTTATACAATAACCCAAGAATTGGTAGTACAAGTCGTGAGCCACTAAGACTAGATTTACAAAAACTTATATGAAATAAATACAACATCTGTTTGAAATGTACATAAATAGAATTCGAAGCTAAGTCTACCAACGACAAATGGTAGCTATATCCAGAAGGCAGGTATATCTTCACTGTCAGCTCCCGTCATCCATAGCTTCTCAGCTCCAAGATCTGCATGCAAGGTGTAGAAGTGCAGTATGAGTACAACCGACCTCATGTACTCAATAAGTAACAAACCTAACCTTAGGTTGAAAGAAGTGACGAGCTCGGAAGATGGTCAGTGACCAATATCAATAATCAATAACAGCATGAGCTATGATAATTCCAGTAACAGTAAATAACTCAGAAGATATTATAATCAGCTTGTTCACAAGTATGAAAAATTAGACATGCTTTCAAGTATAACAGTTAAAGCCCAAATCTCACACCGAAATTACCAAAATATGAATTTATCAGAAATCTATGGGTTGTTTTTCTAAAACTTTCCACAACATATGAGATATTTCATTTATGAGCTTGCATGAGGAAAATATGTCTCTAAGCCTACATGTCAAGTATACTGTCACGACCTAAAAATTCCAACTCGTCGTGATGGTGCCCAACATACTTGCTAGGCAAGCCGGATATAACCATAATGAACCAAGATAGCAAAAATGACAGAATTAACACAAGTTTAGAACCTTAACATAGCATAATAATACCAATACATGATAAATCTCCCAGAACCGGTAAATACAGATTCATGAGCTCTAATACATAAATAAAAATCAGAAATGGCCAAATACATTACTGTCTGAAGTAAAGGCAACAATACATAAGAAAAGAGCCGCTAAGACTGCGGTCGAGAATGCAGTTCTACCTTGTGTCTCGATAATCAGCTCAACAAGCAACTCCGCTACTGATGACTCGGTATGACACCTGGATCTACATAATTAAGTGTAGAGTGTAGCATGAGTACAACCAACCCCATATACTCAGCAAGTATCATATCTAACCTCGGCAAGGAAAAGAAAAAAAAATTATAAATGATACTTGCTATAACCCATACAGTTTCATAAATTCAACAATAAGATGATCAAGTCATAAAGTATAGAAATAATCATCTATGTGTGCACAATTACTCAAATACTCTGCTTAGTTAACGATCCAGCATATATAAAGATGATATGCAAATAATTAGGTAAATAATCAGGGAAATTGCAAGTAAAGATGAAATGCAAAATCTAGAACAAACACTGGCCAATGTTTTCTCAATTTTTCCATATCCGTACCAAACCACTGATCAGTTTTCCTCAAATTCGCGTGTACACTATCAAGAAGGCACATGAGAGGGTGACCCTAGGGGATGGATCCATATCCATACGCAGCATGGCCAATTCAACGTGTTGTCAGCCCGGCGGGGTCACAAGCTCAATATCATAATCCGCGGGGTATGGTCACAAGCATAACAACACAATCCGCTCGGCGTGTTCACAATCATAACAACACAATCCGCCCAGCGTGGTCACAGGAATAACAACACAATCCGCCCGGCATGGTCACAGGTATAACAACACAAATCTGCCCGGCGTGGTCACAAGTATAACAACACAATCTGCCTGGCATTGTAACACGCATCCAGGCCAACTCAAATCACACAGAAGCAGTTATACAAGAACATATGTATGTGATCAATAAATATCATATTTTAGGCTCCTGGACTGGTACAAGTGACATACTAAACTATATGCATGTGCAACGTGTGCTATCATAGTCCAAATTGGCAATTGCGTCACGAAAATAGAAAATATTTCCCTTTTTAGGGACTACAAGTACATTTGCTAACCATTCGGGATATTTTACCTCCCGAATGGATCCTATTTTGAGAAGTTTGGTTACCTCGTCCTTGATGAATACATGTTTTACCTCGGACTGGGGCCTTCTCTTTTGTTTTACCGGGCGGAACTTCGGGTACAAGCTCAGTCGATGTGTAGCAATTTCTGGCGGGATCCTTGTTATATCTAGGTGGGACCAAGAAAAACAATCCATATTATTGATAAGAAATTTAACGAGTTTTTCCCTGAGCTCAGGGGTTAACCCCGTACACAGGTATACCTTTTGATCGGGTAGATGCTCGATCAGTATGACTTGCTCCAGCTCTTTGACTGTCGATTTGGTGGCGTCAGAATCCTCGAGGATTATGAAGGATCGAGGGATCCAGTAGTCATCGTCCTCGTCTGTTCTATGCTTCTCCGACTGAGTCAAGGTTGGTGGTTGTGGTTGCTATTTAGCTTCCTATTTTCCTTTGGACTCCGATCCCTTTGTTGATCAAAAAGCGCTGATACCGGTATTACTTTGTAGATCGCGAACATCTCTTTTGCAGCATGTTGTTCCCTATATGCCATTTTTACTCCATCCGATGTTGGGAAATTCAGCATTAGGTAAAGGTATGTTCGAATTGGGTTTTGGACAACCCGGGAGCGTTTTGGCGCTTAATAGTGAAAACTAGCTATTTGAAGGTTTTAAGGTTCTTTAAATTTGATTTGGAGTAGGATTTGGAGTAATTAAGGTTAGTTTGGAATTCTGAGTCTGGGAATAGCTACGTAAGGTGATTTAATACTTGCACGCAAAATTTTGTGTCATTCCGAGTAGTATAAGTATATTTCGGCGCGTTCGGAGTAAGTTTGAAGAATTTGAAAATTCTAAGATGAACCAATTTGGTTTGAGGTATGATTCTTAGTATTGATGATGTTTACACGTTCCGAGGGTTTGAGCGAGTCCATTTTATGATTTTAAACTTGTTGGAATGTTCGGGCGGGGCCCCGGGGGCCTCGGGTGTTAACCGGAAGAGGCTCGGACCAAGTTTGGACTTGGGAGGAACAACTGAAGCTTCCAACTTCTGGTGTAACCGCACCTGCGCATGGGAAGCCATAGGTGCGAGCTCGTAGAAGCAAGCCACAAGCCGCAGAAGTGGCCAAGAGGGGGGCTGCCAGGGACTGCAGAAACGGGAATTGGACCGCACCTGCGAAGACGCAGGTGCGAGGAAGGGCAGCGCAGAAGTGGATGAGGTCGCAGGTGCGGCGTATGGACCGCAGAAGCGGTCTCGCAGAAGTGAGCTGCTGATCGCAGAAGCGGACGAGCCGACTAAGGGGGAAATCCATATTTGTGACGGCATTTCCGCAGATGTGGAGCCGCAGAAGTAAGAGGGCTGTTCGGACAGAATGTCTTAAAAACGGGGTTCCACCATTTTTAACCCCATTTCTTCCATTCTTGGGCGATTTTGGAGCTTTTTGAGAGGGGATTTCAACTAGCAACTTGAAGGTAAGTTAATTATACACACTTTGAGTTAAATACATAGATTATGAATAGATTATAACTTGTAAATCATGCAAATCAAGGGTTTAGATAAAAAATCTAGGTTTTGATAAAAATGAGATTTTAACCACGAAAATGGTTATGAAATGGGATGAAAATTATATATTTGAGTTCTTGATATTATGCGTAACAATTTCCTCCAAAAATTTTCGGAATCTGGGTACGTGGGCTCGGGGTGAATTTTAGAATTTTACCATTTTGGGATGGGTAATTTATTTAATAGTCTAATTTCTAATTATTGAGCATGTATAAATTATTTTGTATAAGATTTGGATAGTTTCGGATTTTTTAGCATCGAATTGAGACTTTAACGCGACGTTGTGATCGGGAAGTGGGCTTTGAGATAAGGTAAGTCTCTTGTCTAACCTTGTAAGAGGAAATTTACCCCATAGGTGATTTAAATTAATAATTATTGCTAATTATGGGGGCTACGTATGCACGAGGTGACGAGAGTCCGTGCGTAGCTACTAATTATGCTATGTACGGGTAGTTTAGGACTCAAATCATGAAGTACTTGTGATAATTGCATCCTTTATTTAATTAAAATACTGGAATTATATTGTAAATTGTTAGAGGAAATAGTAAAAGACCGAAATTTCACATACCTGAATTTTTGTGCGAATTGTTTGACTGTTAATAGAAATTGTACATCCTTATGTGTTAGCCTTATAATAACTTCTCATTCCGGAGGTTCATAAGAAAATGTCCTCCTTTCTTGTGGAGCGGGCCGAATGCCTCGGCAATATAGATGCATCTATAGATCGTGTCGCACGTCCCTCGGCAGTGTACACGACACTCTGGATCGGGCCGTACAACCTCGATAGAAATCGTGCCTAATAATTATAATTACACGATACCTTGACATTTTATTGCAGCTTGTGAAGCTTATTTGATAAATTAAAAATTATTAAATTGAAAGAATTATTTATTCCCACTTGTTAAGCAAATTATTGTTATTCACATAAACCATGTTTATTTAAATATTTTTATTTTAATATTATTGACCCTTAGTGAGTGTCAAAGTCGACCTCTCGTCACTACTTCTTTGAGATTAGGCTTGGTACTTACTGGGTACACGTTGTTTATGTACTCATGCTACACTTGCTGCACTTTTTATGCAGGATCTGAGATATGAGTCTTAGGCGGTCCTACTGGAGCGCATCCACGTTACCCCGAGGCCTAATGATGAGCTGCCTTTCTGAGTCGTTCTGCAGCAACTAGTGCCTCTTCTTGTATCTGTATTCCATCTATTTTGTGTTCAGACAGTGTTTTGGATTTATTTTGTATAATCTACTAGATGTTCAAATACTTGTGACACCAGGTCTTGGCACACACACTAGTAGAATTGTGGATTTAAGTATGTTTCCTGGTTTTCATTTAATCAGGACCTTTATATTTTCATAAATATTGCTAGTAAGAATAGTTTAATTACTCGGAGGATTATTAAAGGAATAAATATATGTTTAATTCACTAGTTGGTTGGCCTAGCTGTGATGTTGGGCGCCATCACGATATATAGGTGAAATTGGGTCATGACAAGTGCGCTCGGACTGCCCATCCATCTAGGTATGTAATGTTGTACTCAACTCTACCCGTGTGCCAAACTCTCGCTGTAGCACTCTCCAAAACTGCAATGTGAAATGCATGCGCCGGTCAGGAATGATAGAAATGGGCAAGCCGTGCAGGAGGATAATATCCTGGATGTAGATCTGAGCCAACCCCTCTGAAGAATAGGAAGTTATCACCGGAATGAAGTGTGCAGACTTAGTCAACCAGTCCATAATAGCCCAGACTACGTCATATTTCTTTAAAGTCCGTGGTAAGCCTACCACAAAATCCATAGTGACGCGCTCCCACTTTCACTCCAGTATCTCCAATCTCTGAATCAACCCTCCTAACTTCTGATGTTCATATTTCACCTGTTGACAATTCAAACACCGAGAGACATAAGCATTAATATCTTTCTTCATTCTCCGCCACCGATAGTGTTGTTTCAAGTCACGGTACATCTTCGTGACACCTAGGTGAATGGAATAGCACAAGCTCTGAGCCTCCTCAAGAATCAAGTCTCTCAGCCCCTCAACATTTAAAAATCCAAATCCGGCCTTGAAGCCGCATAACACCATCATCATCAATCACAACCTCCTTAGCACCACCCCTCTACACCGTGTCCCTCAACACCAACAAGTGAGGATCATCAAACTGACGAGACTTGATACTCTCCAACAATAATGATTGTGCCACAATGCAAGCAAGAACCCGGCTAGGCTCCAAAACATCCAATCTCACAAACTGATTGGCCAAAGCCTGAACATCCATGGCTAGTGGCCTCTCTACTACCGGTAAATATGCCAAACTGCCCATAATCTTAGCCTTCCTGCTCAATGCATCGGCCACCATATTGGCCTTCCCCGGATGATATAATATAGTGATATCATAATTTTTCAGAAACTGTAACCATCTCCGCTGCCGCAAATTAAGGTCCTTCTACTTGAACATGTGCTTGATATTCCGATGGTTGGTATAGACCTCACATGGAATGTCGTATAGATAGTGCCTCCAAATCTTCAGCGTGAACAATGGCTGCCAACTTCAAGTCATGCACAGGGTAATTCTTCTCATGAACCTTCAACTATTGGGAGACATAGGCAATCACCCTACCGTCCTGCATCAACACCTCGCCAATTCTAACGTGCAATGTATCACAATACACGGTGTAAGATACCAAACCTGTAGGCAATACCAACACTGGGGCTATAGTCAATGCAGTCTTGAGCTTCTGAAAGCTCAACTCACACTCGTCGGACCATCTAAAATGAGCACCTTTTTGGGTCAATTTAGTCAAAGGAGCTGTGATAGATGAAAAACCCCTCCATGAAACGGCGATAGTAACCTGCCAAACCTAAGAAGCTCTGAATCTTTGTAGCTGAAAAAGATCTAGGCTAGATCTGAACTGCCTCAATCATCTTTGGATCTACCTTGATCCCCTCATTGGACACCACGTGTGCAAAAAATGCCACTAAAGCAAGCCAAAACTCACACTTGGAGAATTTAGCATATAGCTTCTTCTCCCTCAACATGTGGAGTACGATCCTCGAATGTTGCTCATGATCCTTCTGGTTGCGTGAGTACACCAATATATCATCAATGCATACTATGACGAAAGAATCAAGATATGGCTAGAACACACTATTCATCAAGTGCATAAAAGTTGTTGGGGCATTGGTCAGCCCAAAAGACATCACCAGAAACTCATAGTGACCATAGCAGATCCTAAAAGTCACATTCAAAATATTTTTGAATGCTGGATCTTCATCTGATGATACCCCAACCTCAAATCAATCTTCGAGAACACTCTAGCACCTTGAAACTGATCAAATAAGTCATCAATGCGCGGTAGTGGGTACTTGTTCTTAATTGTAACTTTGTTCAGCTACTTGTAGTCGATACACATTCTCATAGTACCATCCTCCTTCTTCTTCATAAATAGAACCGGTGCACCCCAAGGCGACATACTAGACCTGATGAAGCCCTTATCAAGCAACTCCTGAAGTTGTTCCTTTAACTCCTTCAACTCCGCTGGTGCCATACGATACGGTAGAATAAAAATGGGCTGGGTGTTGGGAACCAGCTCAATATTAAAATCAATGTCCATGTCAGATGGCATGCCCGGCATGTCTCCAGGAAACACATCTGGGAAGTCTCTCACTATCGAAAATGACTCAACGGTAGGAGCATTAGCATTAACATCCCTCACGAAGGCCAAATATGCAAGACATTTCTACTCAACCATCCGTTGAGCCTTCAAATATCAAATCACTATAATGAGAACATGATCCAGGGAGCCTCTCCACTCCAACCTCGACATCCCAGGCATCGCTAATGTCACAGTCTTAGCATGACAATCCAGAATAACGTGTTATACCGACAACCAATCCATGCCCACAGTCACCTCAAAATCAACTATTCTAGGTAGTAAAAGATCAACTCTCGCATCATAACCTCGAGAGTCACCCACCGGCGTAGATACAGACAGTCCACAATAATAGAATCACCCACCGACGTAGATACATGAACAAGCATAACTAAAGAATCATGGGGCATATCTAGATAATGAGAAAAGTATGATTAAACATATGAATAAGTTGAACCAGGGTCAAATAATACCTAAGCATCCATGTGGCATACTCAAACAATACCTGTGATCACAGCATCAGAATCGACTGCCTCTGGCCTTGCTGGAAATGCATAGCAACGGGCTTGACCACCACCTGATCGACCTCTCCCTCTAGAGCGACCTCGAGCTGCCTGAGTCCCACCACTAGCTGGTTGTGTGGGTGGTGTAGCTATTGGTGTTGACCCTACTCAACAGTTTGAGGAAATCCCAAGTGGTGCCGCCGCAGAGTTACTATCGTGCTCCATCTGGGAACTCATGCCACGTAAGAGGTGATGTGCCTGATGGCTTGCCTAACTCAATAGTCTCCCACCATCTCTAGGCTACCCGAGTTAGCTAAAACGTAGTAAAGACAACCCCACTATTTCCAAAATACCTGTTGTGGGAAGAATCCACTAACACCGGTCTAGAAAATCTCGAGCATCCTCTGACTCCTTTCCGGTGAACTCCAGAGGCTTATGCCTCCCAAACCTCTCCAAGCTATTCTGCTCCTCATCACTCATAGGTGGACCAACCTCGGCCCGGGTAGAACCGGTTGAACTAGTAACACTCCCGGTGTCTGATGTCCCTAAGCTAGCTGCTCTAAAGTACGGTTGGCAGGAGTCTGGACACCTTCCCCAGCCTGTGAGGTAGCCAGTGCAACTGGGATCGAAATCTCTTGATCCAATCTCATGCACACAATCAAAATATGAGCCAAGGCCTTCTGAAGGCTAGGAATAATAATAGGCACTGCTAGTGCCTGAGCTGGTCCCACCGGCTCAACAGTATCTGAAACCTACTACTTAGCTGGAGAAACTAGCAGCTCCACAGGTGATGCTCTGGCAGTAGTGCGAGCCCCACCTCGGTCTCTACCGCGGCCCCATCCTCTCGCGTCCCTAACTGGTGATACTAGTGCCCATCTACCTGATCCGGCTCCACGTGTCCTCACCATTTGTGAGAGTATAAAAGAGTCAAGATTCAAACTTCGGAAATAACAAATCCGCCTGACAGGAATGCAAGAAAGTGAAGTTTTCCTTACAGTTTGGTAGCCTCTCAAATATAAGTACAGACGTCTCCGTACTGATCCGCAAGACTCTACTAAACTCGCTTATGACACATAATACCTATGAATCTTGGGCTCTGATACCAATTTATCATGACCTAAAGATCCAAACACGTCCTGATGGTGCCTAACACACTTGCTAGATAAGCCGAATATAACCATAATGAACCAAGATAGTAGAAATGACAGAATTAACACAAGTTTAGAACCTTAACATAACATAATAATACTAATACATGATAAATCATCCAGAACTGGTAAATACAGAGTCATGAACTCTAATATGCAAATACAAGTCAGAAATGGCCAAATACATTACTGTTAGAAATAAAGACAACAGTACATAAGAAAAGAGACGCCAAGACTGGGTCCGACACCTAGATCAGCACAATTAAGTACAGAGTGTAGCATGAGTACAACCAACCCCATGTACTCAGCAAGCATCATAAACTAACCTCGGAGAGGTAAAAGAAGCAAGAATTATAAATGATACTTACTATAACCTGTACAGTTCATAAATTCAAGAAGTACAGAACACTAACATGATCAAGTCATAAATCATAGAAACAATCATTTGTGTGTGCACAATTAATCAAGTACTTTGCTCATTTAACGATCCAGCATTTATAAAGATGATATGCAAATAATCAGGTAAATAACCACGAAAATTGCAAAGAAATATGAAATGAAAAATATAGAACAAACACTATGTACACCATCAAGAAGGCACATGAGAGGGTGACCCTAGGGGGATGGGTCCATATCCACACGCAGCACGGCCAATTCAACGTACTATCAGCCCGACATGGTCATAAGCTTAATATTACAATCTGCCAGGTGTGGTCACAATCATAACAATACAATCTTCCTGACGTGGTCACAGGCATAACAACGCAATCCGCCCAACGTGGTCACAAGCATAATAACAGAAATCTGAATGGCGTGGTCACATGCATAACAGCACAATCCGCCTGACGTGGTCACATGCATCCAGTCCAAGTCATATCACACAGAAGCAATTATTCAAAAACACATGTATGGGATCAATAAATATCAAATTTCAGGCTCATGTACTGGTACAAGTGACATGCTAAAGTGTATGCATGTGCAAAGTATGCTATCATAGTCCAAATCAGCAATTTCGTCACGAAAATAGCAAATATCAGGTTCAATCAAGTTATTAACCACTATGTAATCTCAAACCATGGATCAAATAGCTCACAACAGGGGTATAAATATGAGAAACATCACAGCTTAAAGCTTAACAGTCAATTCAAGGCATATCGTAGCCTAAGAACTACTCCGAGCATGGATAAATACCTCGGTGCTCGCACATGGGCTCAAACCCTACACATATGCGAGGCCTGAGGCCCCGGGACCCCATCCAACCACACCAACCAATTCTAAAACACAACACGATTCTACTAGAGGCCTCAACCAACACAAAACAACATCAAAACCATAAATCGTACCCCAATTCAAGCCTAATGAACTAATAAATATTTTCAAATTCAGAACTTGCGCCGAACAAGCCTAAACAACTCCTAGTGGTCTCAAATTGTACGTGCAAATCCCAAATGACATGACGGGCCTATACCAACTCTTGGAATTACAATCTGAGCCTGATATTAATAAAGTCAACCCTCGGTCAAACCTATCAACCTTCCAAACTTTCAACTTTCCAACTTTCGCCAATTCAAGCCAAAACAACCTATGGAACTCCAAATTCACATCAGGACATACGCCTAAGACCAAAATCACCATACAAAGCTATCGAAACCTTCAAAACTCCATTCTGAGGTTGTTTATACAAAAGTCAAACTCCGATCAACTCTTCCAACTTAAGCTTCCAACCTTGGACTAAGTATCCCAATTCACTCTGAAACATCCCCGAAATTAAACCAATCATCCCTCGCAAGTCACATAAACACAAATGAACATAGAAGAGGTAATAAATAGGGGAACGGGGCTAAAATTCACAAAATGACCGGCCAGATCATTACAGATACATATCAAGTCAATAAAACCATATTGTCATCTAGCATGAGGAAAATACATCTTTGTGCCTACATGTTAAGTCAATAATACCACAGTGAAATTATCAAGTCCACTCACTCTCATCACACTCAAGGTGCCTGGCTTAATGTCCCTCTCTATCACACTCAATCACTCAGCATTGTACGGGTGCATAGCTGAGAAGCCCCTCACCAAAGCACATGTATATATAACATTTTGCATGTGCTCACTGTAAGTATTAGACTCCGGAGGGGCGGATCTTGGCCCAAGCGCTAATCAAAAGCTAATATGGCATGTTGCGGCATGCAACCCGATCCAAAGAATAATTAATAGCTAATATGGCCTGTTATGACTTGCAACCCGATCCAAATATCAATCAATAGCTAATATAATATGGATTGTGCGTCATGCAACTCAATCCATATATCACTCATAATATGGCTCTACGGCCCACATCACTCATAAATCCGCTCAAGTTTCCATATGCCAACATCTCACAGAAACATACTCCATTTACACAATATGAAATAACACAAAGTACCACAAATTCAGCTCAAACTCGTATCACGTGCAAAGACACCAATATTATGTGAGACAACATGTCAGAAGTGCACAGAAACAGAAATATAACATGCGGATATAACTATCGTGACTGAACAGTATGACTACAACTATGGAAAATAGCTCAACATGGTAAACATTACCTTATCATATCTCAAATAATTACACAGATAACCTAGACACGATCTCTAGCATGAATAATAACTTAAGTAGTCATACAAGTGGAGAAAACATGAAATCAAAGAAGTATGATAGCAAAACAAGGCATATAACAGCCTAAGAACTACCCGAGTCATGAATACCCCGGTGAATGCACACACAAATCCATGTTTAGATATGTTACTTACCTCGAACAAGCCAAAATAATACTCTAGAAATGCCATCCCCCGCGAACAGACCTCCAAACGGCCTGAAACTAGCCAAAAAAACTCAAAAACATCAAATAATGCCATAAGAAACAAACCCAAACGGCAAATGTCGAATCTTTAATCAAATACTCAAAGTCAACCAAAATGTTAACTTGAGCCTGCACCTCGGAATCCAACAAAACTCACAAATTCCGACAACCCATTTGAATACAAGACAAACCATACTAATTTTACTCAAATCCGACTCCAAATCGAGGTTCAAATCTCAAATATTCACTTTAGAAAAGTTTATACAAAAAACCCCGAATTTCTGTTTTTGAATTCATCAATCAAATGCCAACAACACTCATCTCAATTATGCCCTATGGAAGTTGACAGATATAGTTTAAGAGACGGATAGGATATCAGGATCCAGCTGGGGTTAGAGTAACCCAAAATGGTGGATGGATTGTTATCATTAGCTAACATTTCTGAAGGATAGTGCAAACGTGGTAACAGATCTCCTTGTGAGACACCTAGATGGTGCTTTCTAGAATAGTACAGTCAGATATGAATACTAGAATGTTCAGAAATTTTAGAAGATAGGCAGTGGAATCCTAGAAGGGATAAATATTTACCTTATTATGACTCACGTCCCTAGGAAAAATAGAATTTTAGGCGATCCGAAGAGCCAGTGAGCTGAAGCAAGGGGGCTAAAAGTGAAAGAATGTTTTGTTGAAGTTTTAAGAATAAAGTAATAGACAAAAATATTAGCAGGAGAATAAGAAGAGAGTAAATAAAGCATTATGAGTAAGATGTGATAAATTGGTGATAACGGTAAATCATAATATGACATGATGATAGAGTCTATAGTGAAGTGAAGGAAAAGACAATAGGTGATAGACCTTGAGACAATAAAAGAGTATAATCCATAAAGTCATATCCTCATTTCGAGAAATGAGTTGGTGACTCCAACGTGATTACCATAAGGAAAAGTTAGACCTCTGGAGTAATATAAATCAGTATGGAATAGTGAATAAGGTAAACTGAACATGAATTAGGGACTGAAGAATTTGATAATAGTCGATATCGTTAGAATTTCAGAAATCGCATTCCGGCAATAAAAGAATGGACAATAGAAGAATATCCTTTAAAGTTCATTCAGGAAGACGCTTCCCTAAAGCAAGAACTGTGAGCAGAGTTAAGCTTAAGGGACTAAGTATGCCAGTTACACTAGGTGTCACCTTCGTGCATAAGAAATTTAGTTATCCCTGGTATAAAAGGGTTACCACAAGGCAAGTAAGAGTTCGTGAAGACGTGAAAAGACGCTAAAGATGAAGAGGTAAAACATTTATAGGTAAATCTTCATAGCATTAAATGTTAGTACTCCCCTAAAGGGGGAAGATGGTGTGATATGGTATTAAGTCGGAGTTATGTGGTTCAGGTAACTATGGAATAATAAAGGAAGTATGTGGTAGAAAGGCAAAAGGAATGAGATTGCATTTATTTAGACCCTACAGATATGTTACGACTCCAGAACATTATGCAAGCACGGCGCCGGGGAGAGGCAGTAAGGGTCCCCCCCCCCCCTAGAGGATGTTATTAATAAATAAGTGCGAATGAATACTTGATACATAAGGAGCCAATGCGAGAGCTAAGTTAAGACAAAGGAAACAACCTAAGATAGATAACACGGAATATAGTTATGGCTAGATAATAGGATACAGATAAATCAACAGATAGTGCAAGATAAACATAATGAACCCCAACATAGGGAATTCAGTCTTGCGGATATGACGTCGTAATCCTTGAGAAATATTCAGATACGAGTTGGGGTAGTTGTTACAGAAATAAAAAAGAGTGACATTGGGAAGACAGTCAAAAATTTTAGTTCAGAAGCAACCCTACGAGCACAAGGGCATGGAGGTAAATAACTAGGGATAATTATAGGCGAGCAAGAACATCAAAAATTTTGTCAGGTATATGATGTAATAAGCTCGCATCTTTACAAGAATCATAGGGCCTCCCCTAAGTACTACAACGAAAGACTAGCTGAGGAAATAAGGAAGAAGGCTTCAACCTAAGCATAGTAACTTGACGAAGAAATGGTCTTGTAACAACAGTCTCACTACAATACTATATACAGTCCATAAGAAAGTGGCACCTATCGTGGCTAATGAACGGGAAGAAAAAAATAATTTAAATGTGATATTTGAGATCATATGAGTTACAGAAAATTTCAGTATTTGTGGGAAATAAGATAAGCCAAGTATTCATGCAACAAGTAGCATAATGACAAGGAAAAGTAATTGCTTACATTTAAAGACAACTGAGAAGGCACATAAAACAATCTATGGTGCTAGCATGTTAAAGGAAAGTTGCAACTAGTATAAATAGATATGTGTAGGTTGCAAGCTAAAGTATGGTAGAGCGACAAGGTTTTAGGTAGATAGGAGTAAGGATAAGAAAAAGTGAGGGAGAAGGTGACAAGAATAGGTAAGGCCTCGGAATTAAGTATATCAAAACAAGAGAGCTGATGGTTTCCGTAAGTTATAGAAATCTCAGTATAGCCTGAATGAACTTGGAGGAGTCTAAGACTATGTGCATTTAGAAGAGATGGAATGCTTCCCTAGTATAGCATAAGGGTGTAATTGTGATAAATAAAAGGCATTTAGGCCTTTAATTGAGTAATGATTTAAGAACAAAAAAGGATTTCATGAATTGCACAGGATTAGAATACCCCATAAGATGAATCACATTAGGATGCTAAGAAATATAGTTATTGAAGTATAGTATCGTCCCTAGGTGGATCAGGAAAATCACTTCAGATGTTCCCCGATGAGACGTGAGCCCTATTAACAATATATTACATAAAAGGTTTCATGTTATCAGTAGTAGATTATAGATCAACATTAAGGTGAATCAACAATAGATGGATGAAAGTTCCAAAGTATGAGATGAGATTAGGCTGTCATTCTTAAGATGAACAGTAATGAGGAAGTATTAAGAGACTTAGATTTATACATATAGGATAAGCAGTGAGAGTGTAACCTGGAGTTGGGTAGCATACCTTGGTAATAATAAACCAAAGTAAGTGTTATGGTACAATATAAGCTACCTAAATATAGTAAAGCCATAAGCATAGATAACCGAGGCTATGAAACAAGATATAACAATAGTCGTAAGTTCGACAAGTACCGAACTAAGAACTTCAGTAAACCTATAACATCCCAGAGGGACAACTTGTCATAGATATGTATACGTTCACAAAATGAGGACTAGAAATTGGCTAAAGCTTAAGGTAAAATGAGAGAAGAGTCGCATAGGCACACATACAAGGACAAAGTTGTACAAGCTGCATGACAGAAGGTAGCAATAGTTATGAGATTGGAAGAATTCCGACCACAAGTCGTGGTGTGAGATAGAGGCCTAAAGGGGGGAAGGCTCTGGCCTTTGGATTTATTAAAGTACAGTTGCCTAGATGGCATGTAAAATTAAAGTATTTGCAAGAGCTATAGGTTATGAGACTAATAAGGGCATCAGTCAACATTCGAGGACAAATGTTCCGGGGGGGAGGGGAATGATGTTACACCCCATATTTTTGTACGTGAGAGTACGTCGTAAGTCAATTGATGTAAGCTCAGAAATGTGATCGTTTTTGAAAGTACATAAAGTAAGTTACTCATGTTACCTTGGAGGTTACAAATCTTTTAGATCATGACTAACAAGTACCAAGAGAGTTGGAAAGCTTAGAAGCTAAACTAATTAAAGAAAATAAGTTTCGTCGAAAGTCAACAAGTTTAGAATGTTATATCATGTACTTTGGGGTGAGACTAGGGTTCTTAACATGATAATGAGGTTATTTTATGAGTTATTTTAGTCCTATGATAGTCGTGTGCTACGTTTTGAAGTTAAGCAAGTTGTGGAACAAAAGTTGGCAAAGGTCATCACAAGTTACATTCATAATGTGCTGAAAATTAGGTTAAATGTAGTTGAGCTTTACTCCCAATATACTTGGAATTAAGGGATTATATATATATAAAATTGAAGGTCTACTAGTCTAGTTTCCAATTCATTAAACCCTTTGTCGATACGACATTGGATTAAAGAGATATTCACATTTTTGCGAGATTGCACAAGCAGCTCCCTTGGGACCCACTTAGGCGGTGGTCGACCTACTTCACTTTAAAAACGATTTGGACGCCTATTTTCTGCTCATTTTCGAGTCAATTTCATCTCCAAACTTCTACTAACCCTCCTAAATAGATACCATAAGGTTTTGAAGTGATTCCAAAGTGATGACACCATATTTCAACTTCAAAAGTTAGTTCTAGTGAAGAAGAACATCACCTCTTTGAGGTTGTGTTGTCATTGAGGATAGTTGTGGGTTGTGTTTGGATGAAATTTCAAGTTGTTTCTACTGGATAAGGTGAGCATAACAGCCTACTAATTGTTCTTAAGATCACTTGTATGTTGGTTAAGTTGTTAGGATGATAAACTACAAGATAATACTTGGATTAGCTTAAGTCACTTCTATGGTGTTGTATTGCCATTGAGGGCTGTTGTAAGCTAAATATAACTTGGATTTTGACTTGAAGCTACTGTAGGAGGTATGTATATTGTGTTATTGCATGTTCTTAAGGTTATATTGATGTTGATTAAGTTAAATGGATGGATTAGACATGATCTAGTGAATAAAGTTGCTAATTGATGATAGTTGGAGTTGTGGATTGTTTTCTTTGTTATAAATATATGGTATAAGGCTGGAATCATTGATTAATGACTTCATTAACATTTTAATAATATTGTTAAGTTAAATTAAGAAGTCTATATGGGGTGATATGGGGTATACAGATTCCAATCGGAGCTTGTCGCTCGTCGTGAAGTAGTTGTGATTTGTTGTTGCTATATGGTGTCTTGTTATTGATATTTATATGTTGCTGGATTTCTATGGTTGTTGTTGTTGGTATGTGGTATTAGAGGAGGCCCTTGTTACAGGGGAGATGCTGCCCAAATTTAAATAAATAAGCTACTAGTTTAAGTTGCGGACTTAGCCTTTACTCAACACTGATTTTGAATCCCCTTATGCTATGGTAGATTGAGTCGAGTTGTTTGATGAATTTCTTGGAAAGTATTAAGGACTCAACGGAGTTAAGGTATGTTAAGTCTATCCCTTCTTTTCTTTTGGCATGATCCATATGATACAAACGGAACGAGCAAACACGCAACTTTTACAAGTGACTCTATTCTTAGAAGTACTAGGGTTGCCTATGTTCATTGATTCCCCAAGTGTTCTATTACTATATCGTCTGTTCATGGGTCTCAGAAAATACGTAAGTTGATAAAGTTTATCCGAAGGCATAATGATCTTATGATATTCCGAGAGATCTTATTGACTTACTTCATTATGCATTGCATTCATTTATACATGTACATTGACCGATGACCAGATGGCGTTATATATGCGTATATTATATGTATATGGTGTATGGGGAAAGGTTATGGCATTATATACGCACTACCACCTGATCATCTAGTATACATTGATGATTTTACCCACAGAGGCCGAGATGATATGATGGGATGCCCTCAAAGGCTTGATGATGTTATGTTCTCATATACTTATGCATGATAATGACATTTATACGCATATGCTTGACATTATAAATATCATGATTCACATAGCTATTTAGACTTACAGGTTGAGTTCTTTACTCCATGTTTATTTCATGTCTTTTATATACTGCATTCATGCCTTGTATACTCGGTACTTTATTTGTACTGACGTCCTTTTTTCCTGGGGACGCTGCGTTTCATGCCCGCATGTCCCGATAGACAGGTTGACAGTCGTCCTAGTAGGCTATCAGCTCAGCGAAAGGTGTTGGTCTTCGGAGTTGCATATTTGGTCAATATAATTTGGACATGTATTGATTGGTATGACGGGGCCCTGTCCCGACCTTTATAACATTTATGTGCTCTTTGAGGCTTGTAGACATATGTCTAGTATATGAATACTTGTATGGCCTTGTCATTTTATGTTTTAAGTGTACAAATGATCATGTCGGCCTTATAGGCCCGTATATCACATGTATAAGTTTTTATATCATGTTGGGTCATCATATGTCTAGTATTCCCTTATGTTTTATTATAGTTATCTCATGATGGCCCTTCTGGCCTATTTACCCATGATCGTATGATAAGAAAGATATGCTACATTGGTACTCGGTTGGGTAAGGCACCGAGTGCCCGTCGCGGCCCATCGGTTTGGGTCGTGACACCATGTGGTGAAAATCCTCTCCAAAATCGCCGAAAACGGAGCACCAAATCTCCAAATATGATAAAATTAACAAACCCTCGAACTAAATACAATCTTCCAATGAATCCACTTTTGCGGTCACTTCGTCGCATCTGCAATAACCGCTTCTACAGTAAAAATCTCGCATCTGCGAGTACTCCTCACAGCCCGACCTTCCGCACCTGCGGAGCCGCATATGCAGAAAAAACAACACAGATGCGCAACACTCAGCACCCAGCAAGCTCACTTTTACGCTCTATCATCCGCATATGCGGACATCGCACCTGCGCCCAATGTTCTGCAGGTGCGACCACACCAGATCTCTGGCAAAACATACATTAACCAACATGATCCTAAATGATTCAGAACCCGTCCGAAACTCCCCCGAACCCCTTGGGACCCTGTCTCATCATGCAATCAAGTCCCAAAACATAACACGGACCTACTCGAGGCCTCAATCCACACAAAACAATATCAAAATCGTGAATCGCACATCGAATCAAGCTCAATGAACTATTTCAAATTTCAAAATTCCAAACTTATGTCGTACACCTCTAAACAACTCAGAATCACATCAAATTTTGCACACAAGACCTAAATGACATAATGAACCTATTACAACCCCCGAAACAACATTCAGAACCTAATAACTTTGAAGTCAACTCTCGGTCAAACCTATAAACTTTCCAAACCTTCAAATTGTCAACTTTCGCCAATTAGTGCTAACACCTTCTAGAAGAATCCAAATACAAATCCGTACATACATTCGAGTCCAAAATCACCATCCGGACCTGACGGAACACTCAAAACCCCGATACGAGGTCAAATACAAAAAAAGTCAAACTTGGTCAACTCTTCCAACTTAAAGCTTCCTAGCTAAGAATCATTCATCCAAATAAATCCTAAATCACTCGAAAACCAAAACCGACGACACATGCAAGGCATAATACACCATATGAAGCTACTCATGACCTCAAAATACCGAAATGGATGTAAATGCTAAAAATGACTAGTCGGGTTGTTACATTCTCCCCTACTTAAACATATGTTAGTCCTTGAATGTGCTAACAGTTGTAACAAAGCCATCAGATCACTGCATAAACTCACCATGCACATACACATTGGTGATCTTATGTTACCCCAAACCATATAAGCCCCACAACAGAACCTAAATGAAGATCTTTACTTCAACCTTAGTTTGTAAACCTTAGAACGCATTATAAAACTCGATTCTTGCATCAATGCAGAATATAGGTCGAAACAAGTTTTATAAAGCCATAATCATAACCCAAGATCTAATCACATGACATACCGTATAACTCAGATAATCATAGCCGAATTCTAAGCAGACTAGTGACATCATCTCATCTCCAAACATGTCTTAATCAATTCCGATAGTACTTATTCCAGGTTCATTAACCTCATCTCATCCAATACAAGCTGCTCGACCGACACGCCACACAAGCACCACATCGAGCCACATACCGAACAATTCGTGCATCTAACATGCAACAACTCAAATGTAACCAAAGATGGAAGAAGAACCAAATGAGAGAACCATTCCACAAATCTCAACAGACATCACAACAAATGCAATGATATAAAACCATCTCACAGAGGGGAAACAAAACACATGAAATAAACACAATGGATCGTACCCCAACATAACTTCGCTACGATGCGTGACCCAATCCAAACACTATTCCACATGGAATACCTCGAGCCATGATGCTCACAATCAACAACCACATACATATCAACAACTAATACATGAAGTGCATGACCATAACTACGGAGAAACGGATAACACAACATACCACCAACAGGAAGACCATAACCAAGGTTCAATCAACCATTCAACACCCCAAGAACCATCTCACTCGAATTTCTCCACAAAGCCTAATAAAATTGCGTCATGCGTCCAAATAGTCAATAATATCATAACTCATCGTAGCATAGAAGAGTAACATAAACAAACCCAGTAGTTTCCCACAAGTGGGGTCTGGGGAGAGTAGCATAGAAGAGTAACACATGGAATATATCAAAACACGAATAAGACCAACTCTAACCGATGACACACCCCTCAACCATAGTTGTGCTGAGTAAACAAATCAGACTCGATGTAGAATACATATTCTCATTAGGTCTACTAGTGGCCTCCCAAACAACTTCGATCCTCTCGAAGTAGGTAGCTAACCTCTGAAAAGTCTACAATAACCTATCCATAACGCATACAAGCAGCAGCCAAACTCTTAACATATCTTCATCATCTGCAACCAAGGAACAATCTGCCTATGAGAACCCTCCTAGTCTTCAAATCCCTAGAATGCAAGAACCTCCAAGTCCGATCCCAACTCCACTACCTAAATGACTGACACAAATATCTCACGATAAATACTTCCATAATTCTTCCGTGACACATAGCAAAATCTGAACATCAACAGTTGATCGACCAGGCGATTACCATAATACCAGTCAAGCATCTGCAAGTTAAAACACAGTGCGCCTTCTGAAATACGCACCCTTATTAGGTGATATCAACTAGTGCCAATATTCTTCTAAACATCTGAAACTGTCCATGATCTCTAGAACTCATGACATTCCCTTCGAACAGAACCGCAACCTCATATATGCAAACCTCAATCCCACACGTCGCATCGTATCTATCATGCCATCATATGAAAACACGAGAACCCCATCATCAACTCTGAATCACAAGCATGATACATATTCTATCAGCCAGAAACATTTTACTTGACTCCATCTGTGCAAAAATCACAACACACAACGTACTCCTTATACCTTATGAAAACATGTGTCCCAAGCTATGGTAGGAATCATCGAGAACTCTGCGAACCCCATTAGCACAAGACCAAGCCATCAGAATAGAATCCCTCTAACTCTACCAAGTTACGCAGGTCGCCAAACCCAAGAATATTGCCACAAAATAATGATAAAGCCTCACCACATCAAAAGAAGCAAAAGAATCGATCATTTATATTACCATGCTAATCCAATCTACTACCAAACTGTCCTATTTCTCCAAGTTTCTTCCGAATTTCCTTCAAGTTTACACTTCTCCTTACCAGTACACCACGATCCTTACTCAAACTCACCACAGGAGATCCTAGAATGAGACCACGTCGTCCTAAAGCCCATAATCCAATGTATTCCCTCTTAAGCACCCAACAGTACCACAACCAAAATGCCCACTCTAAAGAGGCATTCTGTGAATCTGAAGTTGTTTCTTTAACCTCTCTGATACTGAAATGTAAAACCACTAATGATACAAATTTATCGCGAGTCTCGACATCTTCCAATGCAAATCTCAAATCTTAGCCACATACAAATCCGAAAAATCCTCAAACACCAACTATGAAGCTTGAACTCATTAGAATCTTCTTGAGAGTCATCCATTCTTCTCAAATCCCCAACGCACCGCCGATACAAGCCGAATGACTTGTACTTCATTAACACTAAACACCTTAAGAAGTTACCCACATCTCAAGGAAATCGAGTGAATCCCTACTACCTGCACACTACCTCCACCATGTATGAAAAACCCGAATCACTGCCATATTTCATATATCCATAAAGTGTAATATATCATGCATCCAAAACTTTCTTTACTCAAGTCTTCCTCAAAATCACCCTCTTAAAGTCATAACCAATCCACAAGTATACCTCAGTCCAAAGCTAATATAACAAATGACCATGCACTCTGATCATCGTTGGAAGCCTCCCCCACTTAGCTCAAAGTTATAGAGCACATCATCTGATAACCCACAATACCCTTACTCCATAGCTGCCATGATCTCACATTGTAATTTAACTGAATCCTTCATGAACTCATGTAACACTAATAATAAAATACCTCAAATCATCAACCAAACTCACATTCATCCTCGTGACAGTCAAGCCAAATTCCTCAAGCAATCCAAACTCAAATTACAACACATATAACCTACTGGTAGAAAGAATCTCTTCACAAAAACATCATAAGAATCGCATATTCGTAGACTACCCCGCAGGTGATAACCTACCTGCTTAGCCTCAAAATGGCATCATTGTATGCCCTATCATGGTCATAACCACTATGCGCTCATTTAATCCTCCCGAGTCTAAGCCCATCCACATGTGACGACCCGAATTGTCGTTTTGTGAATTGGCATCCCGTTCAACAGTTTAAGGTCTCAAGCAGTTTTGTAATATGTATTATAACATACGAGTATGGTCGAGTTAGTTTTCAGATGATTCGTAATTAAATCGAGAGAGCAATTATTATTTTAGAAGCTAAAATAAAAAAAATTGATCGGAGAGTTGACTTTTGTGCAAACGATTCTGGAATGGAATTTTAATGATGTCAACAGCTTCTTATGGAGATTTCAGAATTAGGCGTATGCCCAGATTTGGATTTGGAAGTCCGTAAGACAATTCGACATATTTCGGCGAAAAGTTGGAAAATGAAGTTCTTGAAATATTCATAAATTCGACCATAAGTCGATTGGTTGATAACGAGGTCAGATTTTAGTTCTGGAAATTGGAACAACTCCATTATTTAATTTATGACTAGTGTGAAATTTGAAGTCATTCCAGATTAATTTGATACGTTTCAGCGCGAATTATAGAATTTGGAAAATGCATAAACGTTTAATTCGATTCGAGGGGAGATTTGATGTTTCGACATTGTTTGATGTAATTTGAGACTCTGAATAGGTCCGTGTTATGTTACGGGAATTATTGGTATATTTGGACGAGGTCCCGAGTGGCTCGGATGAGTTTCGAACGGGGTTCAGATCGTTTGAACCTTGGTTGAAGTTGCTGGAATTTCTATTGGCTGAAGCTGTTTCTGGGCAGTAGCTGGTGCAATCACTTCTGTGATGTCCTGGTCGCAGAAGCGACTGGAAAGGGAGCTGAGCAGAATCTGGCTTGAACTCACAGAAGCGAACATTTTTGCGCACCTGCGCGATCGCAGAAGCGCAAATAGGAACCCAAAAGCGGAAACTGGCAGCTTGGTGGCTTCTCGCAGAAGCAAAATTTCTTTCGCACCTGCGACATCGCAGGTGCATCAACAATGCTCGCATAAGTGGAGGAAGTGCAGAAGCGAGCTCGCAGGCGCGACAAATCTGCCCGCAGATGTGAAACTGGGTAGAAACTTAAGGACCAAAAATGGTCATTTCGTCATTTTCGATTGGATTTTTGGAGCTCGGTTTATGGGCGATTTTGGAGGAGTTCTTCACGACTTCGACTTGGGTAAGTGTTCTATATCCTAAAGTGAGTATATTTTTTAAGTCCATGGTTATATTCATTATTTATTTCGGATTTAAACGGAAGAAATTGGAATTTTTGCAAAATCTTTCAAAAACAAAAATTTTAGATTTGGAGGTCGATTTGTTATCGTAATTTGATACAATTGGTATCGTTGAACTCGTATCGGAATGGGGGTTTGGATTTCGTGAAAATCTATCGGGTTTCGAGAGGCGAGCCTCGCGTTGACTTTCGGGTTGACTTTTTAATGTAAAATTATAAGTCGACGTTATATTATCCGAAATAATTTCCGGTGAATTTTACTGAAGTTGTGCAATTAATTTGGCTATATTGGAGCTGTACGGAGGTCATTTCATGCAAAAGGCTATTTTGGAATATCGTCCTAACTTCAAAAAGGTAAGTATCGTGCCTAACCTGGTGTGGGGGAATTTTTCCTTAGGCATTGAGTCTTATGTGAAAATTGTGTGATTGAAAGCCGTGTATGCGAGGTGACGAGTACGTACTTGGTTTATATGTGCAAATTATACCGGTTAAAATTCATAGACACCCTTATGTATTAAATTGAAAAATTATTGAAACTTATTAAATCATGTATTTGTCATGCCTCATTCCTTGTTTGCCGAGGTTGTTTTTATATGATAATTTGGTGTGATTGCCACTTTGATTTTTATGTGAAATTTTGTGGTTGTTTGGGTTGACATCTCTTGGAAATAATTTCATTATGGATTCCTTATCTGCAAATAATAAATTAAATAAGTTTAAATTGAGGCATTAATATATTTATCAAAAAATTTGATTAAAGAAGGCGTTGTCCTATGTTGTTGTTTTTGAGGTTTTATATACGTTGCGTGGAGCCTTGGGCTATTTGCTGTGAAATTAATCGATTTTGTTGTATCTTTGGAATTGGTTGTGGCCTATGAGCGTGGCCTATGGGCAATTTGTGATATGAATTATTGTATTGTGTTGTTGTGATAATATTCCGTGTAAATTGTTGTGTGATTTGAGTTATTATTATGAGGACATAAGGGTGGCATTCCACTGTTGATATTATGTGGGTATAAGGGTGTCATTTCACTATGATTATGTGTATTGGGATTTTGTCTGGGGGGGAGTGATAAGGGTGGCTATTATACGGAGGGATAATGGAGGCTATTATACGGAGGGATAATGGAGGCTATTAAACGGATGGATAAGCGAGGCTAATAGGGGTGATAAGAGTGGCTATAGGAGCGATAAGGGTGGCTATTTAAAAAAAAGGCCTGAATTATAATTAAAACCGGCTTACCTAGTCTTAGAGACTAAGTTCCATCACGACGCCTATGGTGGGATTTTGGGTCATGACAAATTGGTATCAGAGCTCTAGGTTCATAGGTTGTACGAGTCACGAACGAGTCTAGTAGAGTCTTGCGGATCGGTACGAATACGTTTATACTTATCTTTGAGAGGCTACAGAACTGTTAGGAAATTTCCACTTCTTTCATTCCTGTCATGCCGATTTGTTGCTTTTGGAATATGAGCCTTTGTATCTCTATTCTCTCACAGATGGTGAGGACACGTGCTACCGGGTCAGTTGAGCAGACACCCGTGCATACTGCTAGGGCCGCAAGTGGACGGGGCCGAGATAGAGGCCGAGGAATGGAATGTGTCACAGCTAGAACACCGGTCAAAGGAGCAGTTAAGGAGCCGTAAGTAGCTCCGATTGGGGGACAGGCACCAGAGACACATGTTGTTACCCCTGGACTTCAGGAGACTTTAGCACAGTTCCTGAACATGTTTGGTACATTAACTCAGGCGAGATTGATCTCTGTTACACCAAATATTTCACAGATTGGGGAAGTAGCTCAGACTCCTACCGCCCGTACTCCAGAGCAGCGGGTTCACATTGGTCAGGTTTCGGGTGTAGTACCGGTATAACATGTTATTCCGGTTCAGTCTGAGGTCAGGCTATAGGTATCAGAATAAGAACAAAAGAGACTTAAGAGGTTTAAGAAGTATAGCCCACCTACTTTTAGCGGCACAACTACTAAGGATTCTCAGAGACTTCGAGAAAAATATCATTGTATTCTCCGCACCATGGGTATTGTGAAAGTGAGTGAAATTGCCTTTACTACATTTCAGCTATCAGGAGCAGCGTATCAGTGGTGGCAAGTCTATGAAGAAGGTAAATCAGTCGGTGCAATACCACCAACTTGGGCTCAATGTTCGAAAATAATTTTGAAAGAATTTATTCCCCGGACTCTCCGGGATGCGTGGCGCACAGAGTTTGAATAGTTGTGTCACGGCACCATGACGGTGTCAGAATATGCCATCAGGTTCAGTGAGTTAGCCCGTCATGCACCTGTTTTGGTTTCTACAATCAGAGAGCGGGTCCGTAGATTTATTGAGGGGCTCGATTATGATCCTAAAATATGCATGGCTCGAGAGTTGCAGACTGACATTCCATTTTAGCAAGTAGTAGAGATTGCCAGGATGTTAGAACGCGTTTGAAGTGAGGATAGGGAGTCTAAGAAGACCAAGAGGTCTCGAAAATCTGGAGGATTCGGTGGATTCTACTCTGCAGCTAACACTCATCATGGCGGAGGCTCGGGCAGTCGGTCAGCCCAGTACGCAATTTAGAGTACTTGTAGTGCTCCAGTTAATACTTTTAGTGCACCACCGACACGGGGTTCTTACAGTGGTTATTCTAGTTATCCTGCATAAACTGAGTATGAGCAGCCGCGACCGCAGAGGGGTTGTTATGAGTGTGGTGATACCAGGCACATCATGAGAGATTGTTCTAGACTTGGGAGAGGTGGATTTCATCAGAACACTCGGGATACAGGCTTTATTCCAGTTACTATCCCACGTGCACAAGCAGTTAGGCGTGGAGGACAGGAGGGTAGAGGGCACCCTAGAAGGGGAGGGTTGGCCCGTTGATATAATTTCTATGGTATGGCTGAGGCCTCTACACCAGATGGTATCATTACAGGTACGATCTCGATTTGTTATAAAAGAATATTTTCCTTAATTTGATTCGGTTCTGAGTATCGAGGCGAGTCCTCCTATTATGCTCCACTTATGGGTGAGCTTCGCAGATCTGTAATCTACTTATGAGTTTATCCCTGTTGGGATATTTGATGGTATTAGCCCGTGTCTATCATTATGTTTTGTACACTATTGAGGGCTATGAGCCCAAAAGTGACTTCATGTTACTCACTACAGTGGGTTTTGATGTAATATCGGGATAATTGATTACAATTTTATGAATTATATACCCTACCGGTATGGGGGTTCATGGAATTTATTAAAAAGAAGAAAGAAAAGAAATGGAAAATTTTAGTGGCACGATGTGCATATTACTTGTGATCCAGAGCTGAGGACGGGATCCTGACATTTTAAAATGATGTGAAATATTTAAATCGGGCTACAAGCCGCGTTGGAAGTTATATAAGGACGAGATCCTTGTGATGAAAATTTATGTGTTTAAATTCTCCCTTGTGAAATTTAAATTTGTACTATATTACTAATAGGGAGTCATTCTTGTAAGGCTTATTTGATAATTTTTTTATGTGTTTCTGTGTATATTTAGCCATATTTATGCTGTAATTATTGAGTTTTAGCCTACGAGATGAGTGCCTAGGTGGCGTTAAATGTGACTTGTTAATTCGGATAAATAACTATAAGGTTTTCAGGCCTCGCATTTTGCTGTCAGTGTTATGAAAGTTTGAAATGCGGTTTTGGTTAATATGAGGTTAATTGGTGATGTTGTAATTAATTATGAATAACGATTATGACCAGAGACGTGGTTATGGGCATACCTATGATGTGTGCGTAGGCACGAGTTGCTACAGCCAGTTGAGATTAATACCGTGTGTCGATATAAAAATCAGGCCTTTTGAAAATGCTTGGAGTGTACGAAATTTGGTTTTAAAGTTTATAAGTATGGATAAAAGAAATAATCTCAAATTAAAAGGGTGTTGTCGGACTTATGTCGATTGCGGTGACGTGGGATCACCCGCAAATATATGTATAGTAAATACACTTAGTAATTGAGGTCCTCAGAATAATTCTTGGCACTTTCGAGGACGAACGTTTGTTTAAGAGGGGGAGAATGCAACGACCCGAATTGTCGGTTTGTGAATTGGCATCCCGTTCAATGGTTTAAGGTCCCGAGTAGATTCGTAATATGTAGTATAACTTGTGAGTGTGGTTGAGTTGGTTTTCGGATGACTCAGAATTAAATCGAGAGAGCAATTATTATTTTAGAAGCAAAAATGAAAAGAGTTGACCGGAGAGTTGATTTTTGTGCAAATGACTCAGGAATAGAATTTTAATGATGTTAATAGCTTCGTATGGAGATTTCAGAATTAAGCGTATGCCCGAATTTGGATTTGAAATTCTGTAGGACAATTCTTCACATTTCGGCAAAAAGTTGGAAAATGAAGTTCTTGAAATATTCATAAATTTGACCATAAGTCGATTGGTTGATAACGAGGTCGGATTTCGATTCCGGAAATTAAAACATCTCCATTATGTCATTTATGATTCGTGTTCAATTTGAAGTCATTCCGAATTGATTTGATATGTTTCGGCGCAAATTATAGAATTTAAAAAATACATAAACTCATAATTCGATTCGAGACGCGATTCAAAGTTTCGACGTTGTTTAATGCAATTTGAGACCTCGAGTAGGTCCTTTTTATGTTACATGACTTATTGGTATATTTGGACGAGGTCCCGAGTGGCTCGGATGAGTTTCGGACGGGGTTCGGATCGTTTGAACCTTTGTTGGAGTTGCTGGAATTTCTTTTGGTTGAAGTTGTTTCTCGACAGCAGCTGGTGCAATCGCTTCTGCAACGTCCTAGTCGCAGAAGCGACCTCACATAAGTGACTTCGTAGAAGCGAGGAAATCGTCGTAGAAGCGACTGGAAATGGAGCTGGGAAGAAGCTAGCTTGAACTCGCAGAAGCGGACATTTCTGCGCACCTGCGTGATCGCAGAAGCGCTAATAGGAACGCGGAAGTTGGCAGTTTGGTGGTTTCTCACATAAGCGAAATTTCTTTCGCACCTGCGACATTGCATATGCGTCAACAGTGCTCGCAGAAGCAGAGGCAGCGTAGAAGCATGATTTTACTTGCAGAAGCGAGCTCGCAGGCACGACAAAGCTGCCCGTAGGTGCGAAACTAGGCTATAACTTAAGGACCAAAAATGGTCATTTCGTCATTTTCGATTGGATTTTTGGAGCTCGGTTTTGGGGCGATTTTGGAGGTGTTCTTCACGACTTCGACTTGGGTAAGTGTTCTATATCTGAAAGTGAGTATATTTCATAAATCCATGGTTATATTCATCATTTATTTTGGATTTAAACCAAAAAATTGGGATTTTTGCAAAATCTTTCAAACACGAAAATTTTAGATCTGGAGGTTGATTTGTTATCGAAATTTTATAAAATTGGTATGGTTGAACTTGTATAGGAATGAGGGTTCAGATTTAATGAAAATTCTATCTGGTTCCGAGAGGCAGTGCCCCGTGTTTACTTTCGAGTTGACTTTTTAATGTGAAATTTTAAGTCGATGTTATATTATCCAGAATTATTTCCGATGAATTTTACTAAAGTTATGCAATTAATTTAGCTAGATTTGATCCGTCCAGAGGTTATTTCACGCAAGAAGGCTATTTTGGAATATCGGCTTAACTTCAAAAAGGTAAGTATCTTGCCTAACCTTGTGTGGGGGAATTTTCTCTTAGGCATTAAGTCTTATGTGAAAATTGTATGATTGAAAGCCGTGTACGCGAGGTGACGAGTACGTACTTAGTTTATGTGTGCAAATTATACTGGTTAAATTTCGTAGACACCCTTATGTATTAAATTGGAAAATTATTGGAACTTCTTAAATCCTTTATTTGTCATGCCTCATTCCTTGTTTCCCGAGGTTGTTTTATATAATAATTTGGTGTGATTGCCACTTTGATTTTTATGTGAAATTTCGTGGTTGGTTGGGTTGACATATCTTTTAAATAACTTCATTATGGATTCCTTATCTGCAAATAATTAATTAAATAAGTTTAAATTGAAGAATTAATATATTTATCAAAAATTTGGATTAAAGAAGGTGTTTTCCTATGCTGAGTTACTTTTCCGTCCTTGTTGTTGTTTTTGAGGTTTTATATATGTTGCGTGGAGCCTTGGGCTATTTTCTATGAAATTAATCGATTTTGTTGTATCTTTGGAATTGGTTGTGTCCTATGTTCAATTTGTGATATGAATTGTTGTATTATGTTGTTGTGATAATATTCTGTGTAAATTGTTGTATGATTTGAGTTATTATTATGAGGACATAAGGGTGACATTCCACTGTTGATATTATGTGGGTATAAGGGTGTCATTTCATTGTGGTTATGTGTGTTGGGAAATTGTCTGGGCGGAGTGATAAGGGTAGCTATTATATAGAGCGATAAGGGAGGCTATTAAACGGAGCGATAAGGGTGGCTAATATAGGAGTGATAAGGGTATCTATAGGAGCGATAAGGGTGGCTATAGGAGTGATAAGGGTGGCTATTGATATTGTCAGGGCTGAGGGATAAAGATGGCTATTATAGGAGTGATAAAGGTGGCTATAAGAGAGATAAGGTATAAGGCCCCGTAAAATTTCGTAAAAGAATTTAAGTTTTTGTGGTGCCGAACTAGGATCACGTGTTTGAGGATTGTACCCTAATTTATTTGAATAGCTATGTAATTGCATCTATGATGTTGAGAGCTAAAGTTTTGCAAATTCTGATTTCCCCTGTACAACTTGTATTAAGAATACTTCCTCTTGGTAATGAAATGATTATGGCGTCGTTGCCGATGTTGTTTCCATATTATTTTGTATCGTTATGTTGTGGTTGTGGTGTTAGGATTGGTTTCTGAAATTCTCTGATAGGTGGATAGGCACAGTTACAGGGGAGACTCTGGCGAAATTATTGGAAATTTAGGGAGTTAACCAAATTTTGAAACTACTGGTGTATGTGAATTAACAATTGGGCAACATTGAATGCTAATAATGGATTTTGACCCCCATTCGAGGACGAATGATCCTAAGTGGGGGAGAATGTAAGGCCCCGTAAAATTTCGGAAAGAAATTTAAGTTTTCGTGGTGCCGAACTAGGATCACATGTTTGAGTATTGTAGAAAGGCTTTGACCTTTTGGGTTGAACAACGCACTGGTGAGTAAAGAAAAATTTTGGGTAGAAAAATGCATTTCTGCGGCCCACTATGCAACCACATAATCACTTTGTGGACCGCATAATGGTCGCAGAGTAAAGCAGCTTAGGCAAGTTTGGAGATCAGGTTTGTGGCGCATTATGCGACCGCAGACCAGTTCTGCGATGCATTATGCGACCGTAGAACAGGTCTGCAGGTCGCATAATGACCGCAAATGAGTCAGTTTTGCCCAGTTCCGGAGGGCAAGTATGCGGTCCATTTCACAGACCGCAGATGCATTATGCGGTCGCATATGCGACTGCAAATCCTGTTCCGGAGCTTCATTTTTTGGGTTTATATAACCCGACCCTACTTTGTTTAATAGACGATATGTACCATCTTTTGAGCAAAAATCTGATATTTTGAGAGAAAGAAAGTGCTCTAGAGAGGGAGAGAGTTCCTCAACTAATTGTTCCTTAATACTTACTCAAATCTTGGAAGATTATCAAAGAAAGCACACTGGGTCTTCATCCTAGAGGTAAAATTCTACACCCTAAACTTTAATTTCATAATTTAACTAGGTGTGGGTAATTGGTAAGATAATTTTTGGGGATGGGAGTTGTTTATTTTGCTTGCATGTGTTATCAAGTGATGTAGGGAGATTGTTGAGCTAAAATGGTAAAGAATAGGTTGTGGGATGATGGGATCCTCCATGAAAGGGCCTTGAAACCTTAATGCACAGCTAGTATTTGATAAATTGCTCAAAGGAGCTAGAACCATGAGTAACTTCCTAATTTTGGTTAAATTTGTTACATTTCTACAATAGATTGAAGTTGCTAAGATTACCGGAACATTTTAGAGTTTAAGAAAACTCAAGTGAGGTATGTTGGCTAAACTCTTCTCTTAGAATTAAACCTCGCAATGTCTTTGTAAGTCTCGTGATTCCCTTTATAAGTTGAATTTCTGTCAAATAAGCCTTGTGTCGAAATAATTATGTGTTCAATATGTATTCCAAAGATTCTTGTTATGTTAAGTTAATGTTTGAGGATGTGGTTTAGGTATGGGTTGTGTGTGTTACTATGTTATGATTTGAAAGTGTGAATTCTTATGAAAGCTACCATGTCAATTGTGTACGAAGTTATATGTGCCTATGACCCTAATTTTCTCAAGTATGTGATTAAAGCCTTAATGTTGAAAGGTCTTTTTGTTGATTATTCATGATAACGATTGAAAATGGAATAATGAGCTGAATTATGAAGTACGACCAATGTGTCAAGAATGATATTGTGTTATGGCCAATTATGTCAATAAAATGAAAGACATGTAAAAGAATATGAATTGAGTGGTAAATACTTTTAATAACAAATGCTTTGGGAGTATTGATTAGCCACCGAGGAAGGGTATGTCGGAATAACCTAACCCCCGAAACTACATGTGCCGATATAGGAGTGATTGAGGGGTAAATCCCCGTGTTAATGTGATGAGACTGTTTCCCCTTACATGGGATGAGATTGGTTTGTTGAGATGTTTTTCCCCTTAAATGGGATGAGATTATTGCTATCTAGATGTGATCTAATATCGACCCACACGACATTGTGGTGAGACGGCTTAGCCGATCGAGCTGAGATCAGACGCCATGCCGCACACATGGTGGTATTGTGAGTATATGTCTCGGGGTGAGACGGCTTAGCCGGTCAGGCTGAGATCGGACTCCGTGCTAAAATACGGTGGTATATCGGTGCTAAATATCTCCCATCTTAAATTACCAAAACCTACTTGAAATGTATGTTTCCCCTAATGTGGCACTTAGATACTGTTTGAGTCGCTTATTGATATCATGTTTTATTCTGCGTTTACTGTTGCTCGTTCTATTGAGAGGGTGTTCAGTTTTACATACTAATATTATTCCATATGTACTAACGTCCCTTTTTGCCAGGGGCGCTGCATCTTTAATGCATGCAGGTGGTTCCATAGCAGGTGGTATTGATCAGTGATAGCAGCACACCCTCTCCAGCTGATTTGGTGAATCCCACTTCATTTCGGGGTCATGTATCTTCTATCCTTTGTACATCGTATTTTGAGGTATAGCCAGGTCCTTGTTGTCGGCACTGTCATAGCACTCTTTTATTCTTGTTAGAGGCTCCATAGACATGGTGTGGGATGTATCTATTGTTTTTGGAAAGTTAAACTAAAAATGTTGTAATGGTATCAACTGTTCCACTTTAACTACGATTGTACAACGTAATATTTTGAACACTTGTTAATGACGAAACTAATGGAAATGAATTGATATTGTTCACACGAATCTTATTGACTTATTAATGAAATATATTCTTCTCTATATGTGTGGGTGAGTTGGGTAGATGGCACTGTGCAGGCTTGTTCGACCGACGTAACTCTATTGAGCACCGGTCGCGCTCCTCGAGGTCGGGGTATGACAAACTTAGTATCAGAGCCTAAGGTTTTAAAGTGTCCTAGGATGTCTCGGAGTCGTGTCTGGTAGAGTCCTTATCAGTGTGTTGTCGACCACATCTATAATTAGGAGGCTACTTCGGCATTTAGGAATAATACCCTTCTTTGATATTCTAGATCGTGCGATAAAGCTTATTGTAAGATTGTTCCTCTTTTAACTCGTGCATTGTTCTAATTTTAAGTATATGCCACCTAAGAAGAAAGCAAGAACTCGCCAAGGAGCCAATGCTACCCCAGGAGTGGCAGTTGACCCTTTACTTGATGATGCGGGTGAACAACCCGAGAGGTGAGAATATTCCCCCGACTACAATATTTCCTGATTCCACTACACTTGGTCAAACCGCACCAGTTCCTACACCTACGGAGGGTGCAACGATCCTTCCAACTGATATTCCAGTTCCACCTCCAGCCCCAGCTTCTGGTCCCGGTGTATCTGATTGGGATCTTAGGGGAGCCATACAGATGGTGGCTCAAATAGTGGCTTCCCAGACCCAGAGATCAGATATTGTACCTACTTCTTCTAGTCAGCCAGGGGATTCCACTAGTTTCAGAGTAAACAGATTTCTCTAGTTGGACCCTCCAGTGTTCACAGGTACTGATCCTGAGGAGGACCCCCAGGATTCTATTGACGAGATGCACAAGACCCTCTGAGTTATGCATGCTACTGAGATAGAGGGAGCACTGTTGGCCTCTTACCGCCTGAAAGTGGTGGCCTATTCTTGGTTTGAGATGTCGGAGGATTCCCATGAGGAGGGAAGCCCTCCGACGAGATGGAGTGAATTTGCCGATGCATTTATTGATCATTTCTTGCCTGCCGATACTAAGGCAGCCCATGCTGCCGAGTTTGAGTACCTGAAATAGGGGAGCATGAGTGTATGGGAGTATCATATGAGATTCGCGTGCATGTCCAAATATGACATCTACACATTGCCCACTATGGAGGCTAGAGTGTGCCGGTTTGTACAAGGCCATAGCCCATTGGTTATTAATGAGGTCGCTACAGCTGCCTTGAACTTTGATATGAACTATGGTAAGATGGTGGCATTTGCTCTAGCCACAAAGACTCGCAAACTGAAGAATAGAATGGAGCGAGAGAGTAGCAACAGGGCCCGGTCAGTGAGCACCTTCAGTGGTACTTCTGGTGGTGGTGGTAGTGGTAGGACGTCGTCAGTCAGTGCTCCACCATCGGGGCCCAGTTAGCAGCAGGGGAACTGTTTTAGGCCCAGCCAGGGCAATAGGGGATCCTACCAGCAGGATCGGTCCGGTGGGAGATTTAAGTAGCTGCGGAGGCCCCCATGCCCTAGGTGTGGGAAGATGCACTTTGGGACCTGCTACATGGACCAGACCATATGCTATGGGTGTGGTATGAGGGGTCACATTCAGAGGGATTGTCGTTCATCTCACCAGAGCATGGGCAGGGGTACAGCGTAGCCAGCCAATTCTGCAGCTACTACATCCACATCACCTCCTCCAGCTCGAGGCACCCCAACACCCGCAGGGCATGGTGCAGCTAGGGGTGGCGCACAGAGTTCGGTAGGACCCAGCCATTTCTATGCTATGAGGGGTCACCAGAGTTCAGAGGCTTCTCCAGATGTTGTCACATGTATATTGACTATTCAATATCATGATTTGTATTCTCTTATTGATCCCGGTTCCACTTTGTCATATGTCACTCCTTATGTTGCTTTGGAATTTGGGATAGAACCGGAACAGCTCCATGAGTCATTCACTGTCTATTGTGGTCGTGCGTGTTTATAGGGATTGTGTTGTTACAGTACATGGTCGAGACACCATGGCCGATCTCGTTGAATTGGAGATGGTCAATTTTTATGTAATAATGGGGATGGATTGGCTTTACTCATGTTTCGCTAAGCTTGATTGTCGAACCAGAACTGTTAGGTTTGAATTTTCAACTGAGTCAGTGATTGAATGGAAGGGGGATAATGTGGTGCCGAAGGGTAGGTTTATTTCGTACCTTAAGGCCACAAATATGATTAACAAGGGGTGTATCTACCATTTGATCCGGATAACGGACACCAATGCTGAGGCACCTACACTTGAGTTTGTGCCTGTTGTGAATGAATTTTTGGGAGTCTTCTCGGATGAGCTCCCTGGGATCCCACCAGACAAGGAGATTGATTTTGGGATTGATGTGATTCCAGACATGCAGCCTATATCTATTCCACCCTACATAATGGCAACGGAAGAATTGAAAGTGTTAAAAGAACAATTGAAAAATTTGTTAGAGAAGGGTTTCATCCGGCCGAGTATGTCACCTTGGGGCGCACCAGTTCTATTTGTAAGAAAGAAGGATGGGTCGCTAAGAATGTGTATAGACTATCGGTAGCTCAACAAGGTTACAATAAAAAATAAGTACCCACTACCAAGGATAGATGACTTGTTTGATCAATTGCAGGGTGCTAAGTACTTCTCCAAGATCGATTTAAGATCCGGGTATCACCAATTGTAGATCAGGGAGTAGGATATTCCGAAAATAGCTTTCAGGACTCGGTATGGGCACTTTGAATTTCTGGTAATGTCTTTCGGGCTAACAAATGCCCCCAGCTTTCATAGATCTTATGAATCAGGTCTTCAAACCTTTCCTCGACTCCTTTGTTATAGTGTTCATTGACGATATTCTTATTTATTCGTGGAGTTGGGAAGACCATGCCGATCATCTCAGGGCAGTTTTGCAGACTCTATATCAACACCAGTTGTATGCGAAGTTTTTCAAAATATGAATTTTGGCTTGAATCTGTTACATTCTTGGGTCATATCATCTCCAGAGAAGGAATTGAGGTTGATCCTCAGAAGATTGCAGTTGTGAAGAATTGGCCTAGACCTACTACCCCAACAGAGACTCGCAGTTTCCTGGGCTTAGCTGAATATTACAGGAAGTTTGTGGAGGGGTTCTCTACACTTGCCTCTCCATTGACTAAATTGATGTAGAAGGTGGTTAAGTTCCAATGGTTAGATGCTTGTGAAAGGAGCTTTAAAGAGTTGAAATCAAGATTAACTATGGCACCGATGTTGACTCTACCAGAGGGTACAGATGGATTTGTGGTAGATTGTGATGCTTCAAGGGTCGGACTTGGGTGTGTATTAATGCAACATGGAAAGGTGATAGCGTATGCTTCTTGGCAACTAAAGAATCATGAAAAGAACTATCCAACACATGACTTAGAGCTTGCGGCGGTGGTATTTACATTGAAGATTTGGCATCATTATTTGTATGGGGTCCAAGTGGATATATTCACGAACCATAAGAGCCTTCAGTATATTTTTAGACAGAAGGAATTGAATTTGAGGTAGAGAAGATGGCTTGAATTACTCAAGGATTATGACATCGACATCCCGTATTATCCAGGGAAGGCTAATGTTGTAGAGGATGCTCTTAGTCAAAAATCTATCACTTGGAGGCATATCAAAGGCCGTTGGCCAAGGAGGTTCATCGGTTGGCTAGTTTGGGAGTTCATCTTACAGACTCTAGTGAATGAGGGATGATTGTGCAAAATAGGGCTGAATCGTCGCTTGTGGTGGAAGTCAAGGAGAAGCAATTCAACGATCCATTATTGGTACAATTGAAGGAGAGGATTCAAAAACATAAAACCATGGACTTTTCTCTTGGCGTGGATGATGGAACCCTAAAGTACCAAGGGCGACTATGTGTTCTAAATGTGGATGGTCTCCGGGAAAGAATCATGACCGAGGCTCACACTGCTAGGTATTCCATATACCCGGGCTCTACAAAAATGTATCATGATCTTAAGGAAGTCTATTGGTGGAATGATATGAAGAGAAATATAGCAGACTTTGTGGCGAGATGTCCCAATTGTCAGCAAGTGAAGGCCGAACACCAAAGGCCCGGTGGGTTGGCATAGAACATAGAGATTCCAATGTGGAAGTGGGAAATGATTAATATGGACTTTGTGGTAGGACTACCTCGTACTCCTCGTAAGTTTGACTCGATTTGGGTTATTGTGGATCGACTCACGAAATCAGCCCACTTGTTGCTGGTTAAGGCTATCGATACAGCGGAACAGTATGCTCAGTTGTATATCAAAGAAATAGTCAGGTTGCATGGTACTCCAGTATCCATCATTTCTGATTAGGGAGCACAATTCACTACTAATTTTTGGAAGAAATTTTAGAAAGGTTTGGGTACTCAGGTGAATCTTAGTATAGCCTTTCACCCACAGACTGACGGACAGGCATAGCGGACTATTCAGACACTCGAGGATATGTTACGCGCTTGTGTTCTAGACTTCAAAGGCAGCTGGGATGATCATTTGCCACTCATAGAAATTTCCTACAACAATGGTTATCATGCTACCATTCATATGGCACCGTTCGAGGCCTTATATGGAAGGACCTCGTGCATCAGGCTATGGAATAAGTTAAGATTATTAAGGAGCGGTTGAAGACTGCTCAGAGTCATCAGAAGTCCTATTCGGATGTTCATCGTAGGGATTTAGAGTTCAAAGAAGATGATTGGGGTATTCTTAAAAGTTCCCCCCATGAAAGGTGTAATGCGATTTGGTAAGAAAGGAAAATTGAGTCTGAGGTATGTCGGACCATACTGAATCATTTAGAGGATCGGTGAGGTGGAGTACAAGGTTGAGCTACCACCTGAGATGTCATTAGTGCACCCGGTGTTTCATGAGTCTCTATTGAAGAAAGTAGTTTGAGACCTGACACTCATTGTTCCGGTTGATACTATTGAGATTAATGAGAAACTGACTTATGAAGAGATTTCAGTTTTCATTATTGATCGGCAAGTCCGAAAGTTGAGAAATAAAGAAATTGCCTCCGTGAAAGTGTTATGGCGGAACCAGTAGGTTGAAGAGGCCACCTGGGAGGCCGAGGAAGAAATGAAGAAGAAGTACCCTAATTTATTTGAATAGCTATGTAATTGCATCTATGATGATTAGTGCTAAATTTCTGCAAATTATGATTTCCCCTGTACAGTTTGTATTAAGAATACTTCCTCTTGGTAATGCAATCATTATGGCGTAGTTGCCGGTGTTGTTTCTGTATTATTTTGTATCATTATGTTGTGGTTGTGGTGTTAGGATTGATTTCTGGGATTCTATGACAGGTGAATAGGCCCAGTTACAGGGGAGACTCTGGAGAAAGTTTTGAAAATTTAGGGAGTTAGCCAAATTATGAAACTACTGGTGTGTGTGAATTAATAGTTAGGCCACATTGAATGCTAATGATGGATTTTGACCCTCATTCGAGGACGAATGATCCTAAGTGGGGGGAGAATGTAAGGCCACGTAAAATTTTGTAAAGGAATTTATGTTTTCGTGATGCCGAACTAGGATCACGTGTTTGAGGATTGTACAAAGGCTCGGACTTTTTGGGTTGAACAATACACTGGTGAGTAAAGAAAACTTTTGGGCAGAAAAATGCATTTCTGCGGCCCACTATGCAGCCGCATAATCACTCTGCAGACCGCATAATGGCCGCAGAGTGAAGCAGTTTAGGCAAGTTTGGAGATCAGGTTTGCGGCACATTATGCAACTGCAGACTAGTTCTACAATGCATTATGCGACCACAGAATAGGTTTGCAGGCTGCATAATGACCGCAGACTAAGTCAGTTTTGCCCAGTTCTGGAGGGCAATTATGCGCTCCATTTTGCGGACCGTAGATACATTATGCGGTCGCATATCCTGTTCCAGAGTTTAATTTTTTTGAGTTTTTATAACCCGACCCTACTTCATTTAATAGACTATATGTACCATCTTTTGAGCAAAAACGTGATATTTTGAGAGAAAGAAAGTGCTCTAGAGAGGGAGAGAGTTCATCAACCAAATGTTCCTCAATTCTTACTCAAATCTTGGAAGATAATCAAGGAAAGCACACTAGGTCTTCATCCTAGAGGTAAAATTCTACACCCTAAACCTCAATTTCGAAATTTAACTAGGAATGTGTAATTGGTAAGATAATATTTGGGGATGGGAGTTGTTTATTTTGCATGCATGTGTTATCAAGGGATGTAGGGAGATTGTTGAGCTAAAATAGTAAAGAATAGGTTGTGAGATGATGGGATCCTCCATGAAAGGGTCTTGAAACCTTAATGCACACCTAGTATTTGATAAAATGCTCAAAGGAGCTAGAACCATGAGTATCTTCCTAATTTTGGTTAAATTTGTTACATTTCTACAATAGATTGAAGTTTCTAAGATTTTCGGAATATTTTAGAGTTTAAGAAAGCTGAAGTGAGGTATGTTGGCTAAACTCTTCTCTTAGAATTAAACCTCGCAATGTCTTTGTAAGTCTCGTGATGCCCTTTATAAGTTGAATTTCTGTCAAATAAGCCTTGTATCGAAATAATTATGTGTTCAATATGTATTCCAAAGATTCTTGTTATGTTAAGTTAATATTTGAGGATGTGGTTTAGGTATGGGTTGTGTGTGTTACTATGTTATGATTTGAAAGTGTGAATTCTTATGAAAGCTACCATGTCAATGGTGTAAGAAGTTATATGTGCCTATGACCCTAATTTGCTCAAGTATGTGATTAAAGCCTTAATGTTGAAAGGTCTTTTTGTTGATTATTCATTATAGGGATTGAAAATGGAATAATGAGCTGAATTATGAAGTATGACCAATGTGTCAAGAATGATATTGCGTTATGGCCAGTTATGTCAATAAAATGAAAGACATGTAAAAGAATATGAATTGAGTGGTAAATACTTTTAATAACAAATGCTTTTGGAGTATCGATTAGCCACCGAGGAAGGGTATGTCGGAATAACCTAACCCCGAAACTACACGTGCCGATGTAGGAGTGATTGAGGGGTAAATCCCCGTGTTAATCTGATGAGACTGTTTCCCCTTACATGGGATGAAATTGGTATGTTGAGATGTTTTTCCCCTTAAATGAGATGAGATTATTGCTAGCTAAATGTAATGTAATGTCAACCCACACGGCATTATGGTGAAACTGCTTAGCCGATTGGGCTGAGATCGGACGCCATGCCGTGCACATGGTGGTATTGTGAGTATATGTCTCGGGGTGAGACGGCTTAGCCGGTCGGGCTGAGATTGGACTCTGTGCTAAAATACGGTGGTATATCGCTGCTAAAGATCTCCCAACTTAAATTACCGAAACCTACTTGAAATTTATGTTTCCCCTAATGTGGCACTTTGGTACCATTTGAGTCGCTTATTGATATCATGTTTTATTCTACATTTGTTGTTGCTCGTTCTATTGAGAGGGTGTTTAGTTTTACATACTAGTACTATTCCATATGTACTAACGTCCCTTTTGCCGGGGGAGCTGCATCTTTAATAGATGCAGGTGGTTCCATAGCATGTGGTATTGATCAGTGATAGCAGCACACCCTCTCCTCAGCTGATTTGGTGAGCCCTACTTCATTTCGGGATCTTGTATCTTCTATCCTTTGTACATAGCATTTTATGGTATAGCTGGGGCCTTGTTGCCAGCACTGTCATAGCACTCTTTTGTTCCTGTTAGAGGCTCTGTAGACATAGTGTGGGATGTATCTGTTTTTTTGGAAAGTTAAACTAAAAATGTTGTAATGGTTTCATCTGTTTCACTTTAACTACGATTGTACAACGTACTGTTTTGAAGACTTGTTAATGACAAAACTAATGAAAATGAACCGGTGTTGTTCACACGAATCTTATTGACTTATTAATGAAATGTATTCTTCTCTGTATGTGTGGGTGAATTGGGTAGACGGCATTGTGCAGGCTTGCTCGACCGAGGTAACTCTGTTGAGCGCCGGTCGCGCTCCTCGAGGTCGGGGCGTGACATAAGGGTGACTATTGTCGGGGATGATATGTGATGTTGTGGGGTTTTGTGGTGGTGATTTTTATGTGATGATGTGGGGTATTGTGTTGGTAATTTTTATGTGATGTTGTGATTTTCTTCGTGTTTATTTTTACATCTTGTGCAACTTGTCTTGCTGTTTCGGTAAACTTGATAATAGTCTGATCCATGTTGAAATTGTGAGCCTGTGGCTATTGCTGAGCGGATTTTTATTATTAGCATGTGAGTTGTCCATGCGGGTATGATAGAAATATGGGCACGAGGTGCCGGGGAAATAAGATGATTTATTTATTGGCACGTGAGTTGGCCGTGTGGTTATGATAGAAATATGGGCACGAGGTGACGGGGAAATATGATAATTTTATTATTGGCACGTGAGTTGTTCGTGCGATTGTGATGGAAATATGGGCACGAGATGCTGTGAAAAATATGAAAGTAGACTGAGACCCGTATTAAGAAAATATGAAAGTGGGCTGAGATCCGTATTTTTATAATTATGAAATGAGGTGTCATGGGGTGACTTTTATTTGAAAGAATTATATTCAAAAATATTATTTGAGAGAATTATATTTGAAAGATATTTATTTGAAAGAATTATATTCGCATGATATTTATTTGATGGGAGTATATTCGAAGTATATATTTAATTGAAAGGATTATATTCTAACGATTTTTATTTGAAAAACTTATAGGCGAAAGAGTTATATTCGAAGGACTTAATTAATTGGTTGTATTTGTGTTCATCATTCGTTTGAGCAAAATTTATGGTGTTCTTGTTGCATTGTTGTTTATATCACTGGTTGATTTATGTTTCTATCACTGCTATTTGTTTTCTATTATTTTGTATGCTATATTTCACAGGTTATTAGACTAGTGAGTGTCCTGACTGTACCTCGTCACTACTCCGCTGAGGTTAGTCTTGATACTTACTGAGGACCGACTGTGGTGTACTCATACTACACTTCTGCATATTGTTGTGCAGAACCAGGTACTAGAGATATTGGAATCGAGCAGAGTTAGTGTGTTGATCGCAAGGATTCAAGGTAGAGCTGCTTGGTCGTCGCAGTCCCTTGGAGTTTTTCTATTTTATTATACTATCAACTTTTATTCGAATAGTATTGTATATTCTATCCTCGAGATCGTTGCATGTATTCAATTAGAGTTCGTGACTCTGTATTACCAGTCTTGGGAAGTTGTTATAATTATTTCTGTTGTTGGTTTCGATTATCTATTTCAAAAAATTAGCTTGAATTGTAATTAAAATCGGCTTACCTAGTCTTAGAGACTAAGTTCCATCACGACTCTTGATGTGAGATTTTGGGTCGTGACACCACAAGACATAAGAATCCACTTCATTCCACAAGTGAGAAATGGAATGATCCCTAACACTCTCATAACTCAAGAATGTACATCATATCAAGACAAAAATCGAGCACCCATAGTCTTTTTTCACATCCCAAGAAAACTCTTCTCGTCACATCCCAATCATCTAAGCCTAGTTCTCAGTCATATAGTACTCATCATATAGCTATCCAATCACAAATAGAGCCATCAATCCCACTTCTAGGGACACTACCAGACATATAAGTCCAAAAGCACATACTCACACAACCGAAACTACCGAGCCCAAGTTGTGGTTTGAACCTGGCCTCAGGTCCTCCTGACTGGCCTATCTCCACAACACAGAGAACACACCTCGCACCTCATCCATGACATCACAAGCTATTGATGCACTGTTGATATCGAGCGCTCGCATAACATATGAGTAGATGGAATGAATCAAAGATATATGCTTCAAGCTAAATCAATGTCGCGCGATAAAGAAGGAAAGATGGGAAGTTTCTTAGATTCCTTGTAGCCTCTCAAAGATAGGTATGGACGTCATCATACCAATCCACAAGACTCCATTGGACACTTGCTTATGACTCGTAGAACCTATGAACCTAGAGCTCTGATACAAACTATCACGACCCGAATTCCACTAGTCGTGATGGAACCTAACCCAACCTGTTAGGTAAGCCAAACAACAATTACACAATTCTAATGAAGATAAATAAGAACTCATTAAGTCAAATAACTTAACTTCTATACAATAACCCAAGGATTGGTAGTACAAGTCATGAGCCACTAAGACTAGATTTACAAAAACTGGTATGAAATAAATACATCTGTTTGAAATGTACATAAACAGAATTCGAAGCTAAGACTACCAAGGACAAGTGGTAGCTATATCTAGAAGGCAGGTATATATTCAGTGCCATCTCCCATCATCGACAACTTCTAAGCTCCAAGATCTGCACACAAGGTGTAGAAGTATGAGTATGAGTACAATCGACATCATGTACTCAATAAGTAACAAACCTAACCTCAGGTTGAAAGCAGTGACAAGTTCGGAAGATGGTCAGTGACAACCTTCAATAATCAATAGCAACATGAGATATGATAATGCTAGTAACAGTAAATAACTCAGAAGATATCATAATCAACTCGTTCACAAGTACGAGAAATTAGACATGCTTTTCAAGTATAACAATTAAAGCCCAAATCTCACACCGAAATCACCAAAATATGAATCTATCAGAAATCTATGGGTTTTGTTTTCCAAAACATTCCACAACATATGAGATATTTCATTTACCAACTAGCATGAGGAAAATACGTCTTTATGCCTACATGCCAAGTCAATAACACCATATTGCCATTTAGCATGAGGAAAATACATCTCTATGCCTATATGTCAAATATACATGTCAAGTCAATAATATCACAGTGAAATCATCAAGTGCACTCACTCTCAGCACACTCAAGGTGCCTGGCTCAATGCCCCTCTCCATCACACACTCAAGCACTCATCACTGTACGAGTGCCTGGCTCAAAAGCCCCTCACCAAAGCACATGTATAGATAACATTGTGTCTACGCTTGCTATAATTTTCATACTCTAGAGGGGCAGATCCTAGCCCAAACACTAATTAAAAGCCAATATGACATATTGCAACGTGCAACCCGATCCAAATAATAATCAATAGCCAATATGGCATGTTGTGGCATGCAACCCGATCCAAATATCAATTAATAGCCAATATGGCATGTTGTGGCGTGCAACCCGATCAAAATATCAATCAATATCCAATATGGCCTGTTGTGGCTTGCAACCTGGTCATATATCACTCACAACACTGCTCTACAACCCACATCAGTCATCAATCCGCTCAAGTTTCCATATGCCTACATCTCACAGAAACATACTCCAATTACACAACACGGTATTACACAAAGTGCTACAAATTCAGCTCAAACTCGTATCACGTGCAAGTACACCAATAATATGTGAGATATCATGTCATAAGTGCATGAAAATTGAGATATAACATATGAATATAACTATCATGACTGAATAGTATGACTACGGCTATGACAAATAGCTCAACATGGCAAAAATAGCCCTATCATGTCTCAAATAATTACATAGATAGCCTAGACATGATCTCTGGCATGAATAACAACTCAAGTAGTCATACAAGAGGAGAAAATATGAAATCAAAGTATGATAGCAAAACAAGGCATATAATAGCCTAAGAACTACTCGGATCATGAATACCCCAGCGCACGTACACACACCCGTCACCTAGCACGTGCGTCACCTCTAACCCTTCTCAAATATCATAATTCTCAAGGATATTTACCCTCAAATCCAGTTTAGATATGTTACTTACCTCGATCAAGCCAAAACAATACTCTAGGAATGCCATCCCGCACGAACCGACCTCCGAACGGCCCTAAACTAGCCAAAAGCAACTCAAAAATATTAAATAATGCTATAGGAAACAAACCCAAACGATAAAGGTCAAATCTTTAATCAAATACTCAAATTCAACCAAAAAGTCAACTCGGGCTCGTACCTCGCTACCCGACAAAACTCAAAAATTCTAACCATACTAATTTTACTCAAATCTGACTCTGAATCTAGGTTCAAATCTCAAATATTCACTTTAGAAAAGTTTATACAAAAACCCCCATTTCCCCTTTTTGAATTCATCATTCAAATGCCAAAATCAAAGATAGAATCATGTAATATAATCAAATACGAGTAGAAAATGCATACCCCAATCCATGTGGTAAAAATCCTCTCCAAAATCTCCCAAAATCGAGCTCCAAATGTGGTAAGATGAACAAACCCTCGAACTAAATACAATCTATGAGTGAATCTGCTTTTGTGGTCACTTAGTCGCATCTGCAACAACCGCATCTGCGGTAAAGATCTCGCATCTGCGAGTACTCCTCATAGCTGGACCTTCCGCACCTACAGAGTTGCATCTGCGGAAACAAGATGCGCAACACTCAGCCCCCAGCCAGCTCACTTATGCGACCTATCGTCTGCATATGCGGACACCGCCTATGCCCAATGTTCTGCATGTGCGACCACACCAGATCTCTTCCAAAACCAGCATTAACCAACATGATCCTAAATTATCTGAAACTTCCCCGAGCCCCTTGGGACCCCGTCCCATCATCCCAACAAATCCCAAAACATAAAACGGACAAACTCAAGGCCTCATTCCACACAAAACAACATCAAAACCTTGAATCGCACCTTAAATCAAGCTCAATGAACTATTTCAAACTTCCAAATTCCAAACTTACGCCGAACATCTCTAAACAACTCGGAATCACCTCAAATTTTGCACACAAGTCCTAAATTACATAATAACCATATTCCAACCCTCGGAATAACATTCCAAACTCTATAACTTCTAAGTCAGCTCCCGCTCAAACCTATAAACTTTCTATACCTTCAAATTGCCAACTTTCGCCAATTAGTGTCAAAACCTTCTAGAAATATTCAAATACAAATCCAAGCATACGTCCAAGTCCAAAATCATAATTCGAACCTAACAGAACCCTCAAAAATACGATCCGAGTTCAAATACACAAAAGTCAAACTTGGTCAACTCTTCCAACTTAAAGCTTCCTAGCTAAGAATCATTCTTTCAAATAAATCCTGAATCACTCGAAAACCAAAATCGACGACACACGCAAGTCGTAATATACCATGTGAAGCTACTCATGACCTCAAGCCACCAAACTGGATGTAAATGCTCAAAATGACCAGTCGGGTTGTTATAAATGTTATTTAATTATTCTTGGTTGTCATGCTCCAGTGTCGTATTGTATTATGAGGTTGTGACATGATGTTATTCTGGGGCCTGTTATCTACTTATTTACTCTGTTTGTAGTGTAGTTATATTCTTCACTATATTATTTTTACTTCTCCGCTCATTACTCATACATATTTACAGTGAGTGTCTTGTCATAGCCTCGTCACTACCTCGTCGAGGTTGGGCTCTATTCTTACTGAGTATATGGGGTCGATTGTAATTATACTACACTTTTGTACTTCTTATACAGATCCTGGTGTTGGTTCCAATGACATTCAGAGGTGATTGCTCAAACCCTATCCTAGGAGACTTGAGGTAGTGCTGCTTGGCGTTCGTAGACTCTAGAGACCCCTTCATATCTTTTACTATTGTTTATTGTACCTGACAGTATTGTATATTCCATTTCAGACTTGTATTTAGCATTGTTAGTAGCTCATGTACTTGTGACACTAGATTTTAGGAATAGTTTTAGACAGCGATAGTTGTACATCTATTATACGTTTGTGCTACTTCACCCATTATTATTGTTAATGCTTTTTAGTTGTTAAATTGATTTTGTCATTGTGCTAATGTTGGCTTTCCTAACAAGCAAATGTTAGGCTCCATCATGACCCCATGGTTGAGATTTTGGGTCGTGATACCAACACCCAATTTTGTTGAAGCACATATGTTCAACTCCCATTGATGCACTTTGTACGTTGTCATCAACACCCAATTTTGTTGTAGCACCTGTATTCAATTCCCATTGATGCACTTTGTCACCAACGCCCATATTTGTTGAAGCACCTGTCTTCAACTTCCATTGATGCATTTTTTCACCAACACTCAAATTTTGTTGAAGCACATGTCTTCAACTACTATTGATGCACTTTGTCACCAACACACAATTTTGTTAAAGCACTTGTCTCCAACTCTTGTGGATGCACGTTGTCACCAACACTCAATTTTTGTTGAAGTATCTATCTTCAACTAAAGTTGATGCACTTTGTCACCAATACCTAGTTTTATTGAAATACTTGTTTTCAACTACCATTGATGCACTTTGTCACCAACATCCAATTGTTGATGCAGCTGTCACCAGCTCTCAAATTACTATTTTTTAACCGTTACTCTCCTACCTTTTGGAGAAGAGTTTCTTCATCTTGTGCCATACTGGCTAGCACCATTTTCATGGCCCAAAGACACCATTCCATGGCCTAAGGATCCCGAAGCTACATATCATTATTAAAAGGCGCCATAGTCTAGAGGCACCATCCTCATGGCCCGAGGACACCATTTCATGTCCTGCAAATCTTTTATCATACGCTTCATGGACCAGGACATCATCCTCACCATCTGAAGACAATTTTCATGGTCCAAAGGGAATTTACATCATGTTTAATTTTCCACAACGATTATATATTTTTGCATGCATTGTATTTTTAAGCTTTGCAGGTAACTCGGAAGGTAATTATCATCCAAACGGGAGAAATCCTTGCTCCGGTTTACGTTCAAAGGTTCACATTCCTTGATTGCCTCCAAAGTAACTGATAACCGACAATTACCTTTTTTTCCCGTAACTGTCCCAAACATATTGTCTCATGCATCCGTAACATTCAATTTTGCATTATTGCCATTCATACCCTTCACCTGAAGAATCAACGATTCCTGACACTACCCTATCCAGAGAAAATCATTCTTCGAAACATACAGCCTTTTCAGAACAACTCCACCGCTCTCGTCCGCCGTTGGATTCAGAACTACATGTGGCCTGATTTTCATAAAATCAGGGATATGTAGACAACTCAAGAATCAGGGTTCGGCCCCATATTTTAAGCACCTCATACCCCCATCCTCATTTATTCGGAAAAAATTGATTATTATTTTCTTTACTCGATAATTCTTTCGTCATTTTCGGGTAAAGAGGGGCAGATGTTGATACTCAATTTTTCCCTCATATTTTATAAAGTATTCCATATATTTTTTTTAAAATATTATTTTGTATTATTATCAAATTTATATTACAAGAGTTCATACAAATAACTTTTCTCCTTTTTTGCTTTTAAATTTGATTTTAGCATTTATATTGGTAAATATTTATTAATTACTCCTTATAAATTATTTATGAGTGATTAATTGTCCAAATTAATTATTTATACCCACATGCGTATTTTATAATATTATACTTTATTTTTTAAAATTCTATTTGCATTTTTGTATTACTTGCATACCGTTTGCAATAATATCCATAATTTTTCCAATAAATATTTCAATTATAATATTTAGGTCAAAATAACTCTTTCATATATTTTCTAGATTATAGGTTATTATTTGCAAGTATTAATCTCAAAAATAGAATTTTTATTTTATTTTATAACTATTTATTTAAATTATTTTTGTTAATTTTCGTATTATTTTAATTCCAGCCCAAATTAGGCTAGAAATTGGACCAAAAAGCAGCCCAAATCCTTAGCCCAATGACCCCTGACCCAAAACCAAACGACCCCTTAACACAACCCGGTCAGGACCCGTCAATCGACCTACTCCATTTCCTTTATAAAATCCCAGCCATTAATTTCTCAAGATCAACGGCCCACAACCATCCTTCAATTTTTAATTACTGACCCCCATAAACCCTAATCCTATTTTTTCTTAACCGGTCGCCTCTAAACTCTCTCAACTCTTCTCTCTTTCCCCTGTAAAACCCTAGCTACCTCAACTTAAATCCCTCCGAATCTGGCCACGCCATGGATTCATTCCTTGATTCACTTACCTTATTCGTGATGTTTCGTTATTATGTACGCGTTCGTGATGTTACTTAGTACTTGCCCTAATTCTGGCAAGTATTACCTTTCAAGATCGGCCCTGATTGATTTCAAGGCTACTGTGGTGTTGTCAATGACCTTTTCCGATGCAAGCACTGCTCAGAGCCCATCTCGAGGCTCTTGTGAACTCGGAAGCACTAGAGATTTGGGGTTTCACTGTCCTATATCAATTGCAGTTACTGAATCACTGCTGAGATTCTACTTTTCTCACTCTTTTTCTCATGTGTCTTTGCAACTGGTTAGTATTCTCAACCTTTACAATTCAAATTACTTCCTCTTATATGATTATGTCTATGTGAATTCTGTGTGCCACCATCGTTTGAATTTTTATGACTCAGTTTCTTTGCTATTTATGATTTTCCAGCATTATATTACTCTTACATGTTTCACTGTGATTTCATGGTTCAAATGATATTTTGCAGCTTTTTGCTTACTAGTTTTAGACTTGTTTAAGCCCCAAATATGTGTAGTTTAGTTCTACTATGTGCAATGTCTTGAATGAACCTCGACTTTCTCAGAATTGGGTACATGCCTGGTAATTTAGTTAACCTTATTTACATAATTATGCCTCACTTAGATTCTTGTGTTGAAATCTTCTTAGAGAAATTGATGTATTCCCAGAATTATGTTTTTGAACATATTTGCTATAGAGTTTCATGTTGAGTTCTTTATATCTAAGTCACTACCTACTACCTTCTATGAATTATCCTTTGGCCATGCTTCTACTTCAATTCCTTTCCTGGATTGTGTTCTAGAGCTATCATGATAAGGCTTCACTACCAGAATTATTATTTTATAGTTTTCCTTTGATTGGGAGAATAAGTTGTTGATTATGTTCCCTGTTGAGTCTTATCTACTTGAACTAACATCCTCTTAAGAATTAGAAGTCCTATTTGGTTATCTTGTAGAGTCAGATCATGACTATGTTTGTCTTGAACCCCTGTTAATTACTCTTTATAATTAAGTCCTAGTTATGCTATGGTGTCCACCCTTGTGATATTGTCATTTCAAATATGCTAAAAATATTATGTGTGCCCATGCTACGTGTTCTGCATATCCTCTATATCGTGTTGTTCAAGTGTGTGCCTTAGAATTATTTCTCCTGCTAGTTGTAGCAATAACGGCCAAATATGCATATGCTCTCCTTTAGGATGTGAGTTATCCTAAATGATTTTGATTTTCATTTGTGTTTTCGTTGGTTGAAATTGGTAATGGATGGGCAAGAGAATTATTTTGTTTGGACTTTAACTACTGAATCTGATTTTGGTACTGTGGTTTGGAGCACACTGTCCGCGCCTGAGATATAGGCATGCCGGGATTCTAAAGCATATTTGAAGGCCCAAATGCATCATTGGGTTGTCTTATATTTTATATTTAGGCCTGCATTTATTCCATTTTGGTCTATAATAACTTGTAAAAATAAATAATGGGGAAATTAGTGAAAAAAGGGGTTGGGGTACTTTAATTCTTACATAAATAGGTAAAAAATATGCCTATAGGGTCTAAATAATTTATTCATTATCTTGTTTGCCATGCTCTACTCTTGTGAGCTATTTGTGCATAGATCGTATGCTTATAGATCATCAACTTGCATTCACATAGAAAACATGATTTAGGGACTTAACTAATTTTAAATCTTGTCAATAGAGCTTGTAATATATTTAGAAAATATGCCTATAGGATTCAAACTGAATTTGTATGCTACTTGCTTAGCCCGCCTTACTTCTGAATATATACATCATGCCTATAGGATTCCGTTTTAAGTAATTGAGATTGTTGATGTTGATATCTCCTTCAACTGTACGGCTCGCCTAGAAATCATGGCTATAGGATCAATGAAACAAATTCGCACTTTTAAACAACTTCATGCCTAAAATTATCTAAGTTCGACCATCTAGAAATCATGCCTATAGGACTTTATATTGACTATTTGAATTTGTTTACGCTGATACCTTCTTTAATTGTATGGCTCGCCTAGAAATCATGGTTATAAGATCAAATACAACGAGAATCAACATTATTCAACTACTTGGTCTTAATCGTCTAAATCTAATAGTGCAGAAATCATGCCTATAGGATTTAAACAACGCACCATGACCACAAATTGTCCACGTACCAATTCTAGATTTGCTCGCTCATAACAGACTGCTCGACACTTAATCACGTGGGCGCAGTCTGAAATGTTGTGCTACTTGCATCATATGTGAAGTCCTACTTGTTTCAATTGTGTGATGCCAAGTTTGCTCATTTTTTGAGCACCCTATATAGAGTCTAGAACCACGTATATAACAGTCCAAAGCCTCCTAGACCATAGGCATGGGACGGGTAGGCACACATAGGACGCGACTTAGAATTGAACTAGCGCACTTTAGGTAAATAACTTCAAGATAGTAAACGGGTAGCAGAAGATGATAGTCTGTACTCGCTGAATAATATGAACAACCATTTTACTTTAAGGGGTTGCGAAGTATTAATTATGTTGCACGGGGTAATACTTTAGGCTAAAAAATTTAGAATCCCCCCCCCATGTGTAATTATCTCTTGTATACTTGCCTATTGAGGGGCTGAGTGTTAGCCAGTCAAGAATTCACATATCCAGAAGATGAAAGTAGTAGAAATAAGGATGTTGAGATGGATGTGTGGGCACACTAGGCTGGATAAGATTAGGAATTAAGATATTCAGGAGAGGGTGGGCGTGGCTCCAGTGGATGACAAGATGCGGGAAGCGCGACTTAGATGGTTCAGACACGTGCAGAGGAGAAGCCTAGATGCCCCGGTTAGGAGGTGTGAGCGGTTGGCTTTGACAGGTACGAGAAAAGGTAGAGGGCGGCCCAAGAAGTATTGGGGAGAGGTGATCAGACAGGACATGGCGCGGCTCCAGATTTCTAAGGACATGGCTCTTGATAGGAAAGTGTAGAGGTCGAGTATTAGGGTTGTAGGTTAAAGGGAAGTCGAGCGGTTTTCCTCTTTGTCCCAGTTTCCCTCTTTGTACCGACGAGTATGATAGCGTTTTGTCTAGCACTGCTAGCGATTTATGTTGTGTTTCACACTTTTGCATAATATTTGTGTTACTGCTTTTCCATTTATTTGTTGTCTCTCGCGTTGCTGATTATTTTTGGGTTTTGTTGTCACAGATCTATTGTATCTGAGCCGAGGGTATCCCGAAAACAGCCTCTCTACCCCCTCTGGGGTAGGTGTAAGGTCTGCGTACACTCTACCATCCCCAGACCCCACTGGTGGGATTTTACTGGGTTGTTATTATTGTTGTTGTATACTTGCCTATTGAAACCTAGACTCGATTAAGATACATCTTGTAGTTCTCAAAGAGTTGTACAATTAGTATTAGTGGACATGTTATTTCCTCCCCTAGTATAGTATTTCTCTTATTCAATTATTTCATCTTATTTCCTTACTTTACATAGTTGATCAATTACTTGCACTCTTTACTTTGATTAGCATGATCACGTAAGGTAGTTATAATTCAAAATCCCAGTTAGTTTAAAATTTGGCCGGGAACCAAACTTGTGGACCTCGAAGAGTGCATATCACCTTCTCTTCGAGGTAACTTGAATCCTTACCCGACCTTTGGTAACATTAACTAGTTAAAACAGAGTTATTTGTAAATAGGTGCCTTAATGAACCTTAAAAATTGTTAGGTGGCGACTCTTCTCTTTTCATACCACTTTAAAAGAGTTGTCACACGTCGAAACCCGCTTTCGCGAGAAAACGGGACGCAACTATAATTTCGTGAACTGCTTGATGATGTTACAAAATATGGTAAGGGAGGTTTATATATAGATACTATATGTAACTGCTCTGCCCTACTTAATTCTCGCCCGTTATTGATATTTATTACATTGATTGTCCGTTACTTGGGTAATTTGTAACGGTTATGATAATAATAGTCAATCGCACACAATCAACGATCATGTTTATTGCTTTCCATATTCGTACATGTTAATGAACCTTCTTTCCTTGCCGTCTTTAATTATACATCCCACGCCTTTTTTTCCAGTTGTCAGGTGTGGTATTCTTGTAAACAATCTCGTGGGTGTTTTGTCCATGCTTCTCCTAACCTTCATTCTTCTTTATTGCTCTGACTCTCATGAGAATGTTTGCACATTATTAGTCCACGTGACGAGTCTATTTTTCCACCAATACAATTTGGTAAACCTTAAGCGTGAATTTCCTACATGGTTAAGAAATGGATGGACTGGGCACAAATTGAATTAAATTATTACGAGTTTTTTACCAACGTTATAGAGGATAGGAAGAACTTGGACAATTGGATTAGATCAAAAGTAATCTTCAAGTCAGAGTATGTGAAAACAAGAGGAGCAAGATAGACAGGATTATGGTTGTTTTATATTTTATGGTGATTTTACAATATTAGTGTGTTTTAACGTTTTGAATTCCGGTGATAATTGTTGGAGGTAAGACAGATTTGAAAAAGCATGAGCAATCAAATAATATTGTGATGACCTAAAAGGTCATTTTTAAATTTAATAAATATTTTTGTATCCTAAGACCTCGAAAAAAATATTATTCATCGTTTCTCAACTTGCGTGCGCAGTCCGAATAATTTTTCGAAAAGTTTTTATGTCAAAAATTGATTAAAATATAAAATAGAGCTTTAAAACTCAAATTGATTGACTTTGGTCAACATTTTGAGCAAACAGACCCGAATCAGTATTTTGACAGTTCTGGTATGTCCATATCGTGATTTGGGACTTGCGCGTATGCCTGAAATTTAATTTGGAGGTCCCTAGCTCAAGTTATGGCCATCTAATGGAAACTAGCAATTTAAAGGCTAAAGATTTCCAAGTTTGACCACGGATTTGACTTTTTGATATCAGGGCCGAAATCTTATTCCAGAAATTTGAATAGCTTCGTTATGTCATTTATGACTTGTGTGCCAATTTTGAAGTCATTCCGGATTCGTTTAACATGTTTCGGCACAAGATTTGTAAATTGAAAAGTTTGAAACTCAAAAGTTCGAATCGAGGTGTGAATTGCAATTTTGATATTGTTTGACGTGATTTGAAACCCCGAGTAAGTCTGTATTATGTTACGGGGCTTATTGGGATAACTGGACGAGGTCCCGAGTGGCTCGGGTGAGTTTCGGACATGGTTCGGATCATTTTTGCAAAAACTACCAGTTCTGGTTCTGGTGTTTCGCACCTACGACTTTTGGAGCGCAGGTGCGGCACCGCTTCTGCGGCTCAGCCTTCATAAATGCGGAAGGTACCGCTTCTGCGGCTCCTTCATGCGCTTCTGTGCAGCCGCAAATTCAGTTCAAGTTCCACAGATGCGGACAATGCTGGGCAAGCCCATTTCGCAAATGCGAGATGTTTCTCGCAAATGCGAGCTCGCATATGCGAAACTATGTCCGCAGATGCAAAAATACTGGACAGAATGCTTAAAAATTGGGAGTTAGCCAATTTTACTCATTTTGAGTCTCAGATTTAGGCGATTTCAAAGGGATTTTTCACGACTTTGAATTGGATAAGTGTTCTATAACCAAAATTGATTATATTTCATAAATCCATGTCTATATTCATCATTTATTTCGGATTTAGATGGAAGAAATTGGAATTTTTGTAAAACTTTCCAAAAATGAAAAATTAAGATTTGAAGGTCCATTTTGACATCGGAATTTGATAATTTTTGTATGGTTTGACTCGTCTCAGAACGGGTGTTCGGATTTCGTAAGTTTTTCCGAGATTCGAGATGTGGGCCCCACTATCAATTTTTTAGATGAATTTTGGATTTTAATCCGGAAAATTAGTAAATTCATATGGAATTAATTCCTACGATTTGTATTGAGTATATTGAATTGTTTATGACTAGATTTGAGGATTTCGGACACGAATTCATGAGGCAAAGGTTTATTGGATTCTTAAACTTGGTTGCAAAGCGAGGTAAGTGTCGTGGTTAATCTTGACTTGAGGGAATAGAACCCTTGAATTTTTTGCTACGTGAAATTTCATGTGTAACGATGTATAGGCAAGGTGACGAGTGCCTATACTTTGTTAAATTAATTATTTGCTTAATTATTTAAACATCTTAAATTATTTTAAGACACGAATTAATTATTATAATAATTATTTCTCTCATATTCCTTGCTAAATATTACTTCTTGAATTCCTGCAATAATTGTTACATGCTTATTTGATTTATGTGTCTTAATTGCTACTTGACATTTAGCATATTAAAAATTAAACTGCATATTTTCTCCCCGATTTCCACAATTAATTGCTACTTGTCATTGTTTATTTCATAAATAAATGCTAATTATTGTATGCTTTGATGCTTAATAGTTTCTCATTGAACGTGGTATTTATTGTAGTATGTTTATTACATTTAAGAGTTGTTAAAATATATGGGGGGATCGGGTTGCACGCCGCAACAGATTTATTTAAAAGTTTATATTAGGGGATCGGGTTGCACGCCGCAACAAAGTTATTCTAAGTTTATATGGGACGATCGGGTTGCACGCCGCAATGAAAACAAGTTGAAAGATTGTGACTACCGAATTGACTTCAATTATTGATATTATTTACCGGTCTTATTACTATTCTCGTTATTATTATTATTATTATTATTATTATTATTATTATTATTATTATTATTATTATTATTGTGTACATGTTAATGTAAGCGACCTGCCTTAGCCTCGTCACTACTTCGTCGAGGTTAGGCTCGGCACTTACCAGTACATGAGGTCGGTTGTTCTTATACTATACTATGTACTTCTTGTGCAGATTTCGGAGTTGGTCCCATCGGCGTACTGTAGATTTGCCCGGATATAGCTACCAGTGGAGACTTGAGGTATAACTGCACAGCGTTCGCAGTTCTGAAGTCCCCTTCTATCTTATCTCAGATGTGTATTATATTTCAAACAGCTTGAATTTTATTCGGACCTTTATTTGTATTATTCTAGAAGCTCGTGCACTTGTGACTCCAATTCTGGGATGGTATTTAGATATCACAATTATTATGGATTATTCACTTTATTTCAGACTTTTTCTGCATATGTTTCCTTGTTATTAATTAATTTAAAATTTTGTTAAAATGGCTAGTTATATTCTAACATTGGCTTGCCTAACAAGTGAAATGTTAGGCGCCATCGCGGTCCCGAAAGGGAGAATTTCGGGGCGTGACAATTGGTATCAGAGCACTAGGTTACATAGGTCTCACGAGTCACGATCAAACTTAGAAGAGTCTGAAGGATCGGTATGGAGACGTCTGTACTTATCTTTCAGAGGCTATAAAGTTTAGGAACAATATCACTTTTTTCTTATCCTGTCGTGCGATTTTATTCTATCATCGATAATTGAACAATTCTATTCTTATTCTCTCGCCGATGGCAAGAACACGTAATATATCTACCGACGAACAGGTACCAGAGCCCCCGGTGACAACTATGGCCAGGGGTATAGGTCAAGGCCGAGGTCGTGCTAGAGGCCGAGGCAGAGGTAGAGCTCAGTCTAGAGCTCGAGCAGCTGCACCCGTTGTAGAACCTCAGGTGGATCTTCAAGAGGAGGTTCCAATTCAGACTGTACCAGTTGGACCAGTTCAGGTCCCGGAAAGATTCATAGCTACTCCATTGCTTCAGGACGCTCTAGCCCGTTTGGTAAGTCTTATGGAGGGCGTGGCCCAGAATTGTACATTTCCAGTGGCACCAGCCATCTCACAGACTGGGGGAATAGCACAAACTCCCACTACTCCCCCTCCGGAGCAGATGGCTCCCCAGAATCAGGCTCCAGCAGCCCCGCCAGTTGGGGTAGTTCAGCCAGTTATTGCGACATAGGCCGGTGATAGGCCTGCTATGTCTTTTGAGGCCTTATTGAAACTGGATAAGTTTACCAAGATCTTTCCAGTTCACTTCAGTGGTACACCTTCTGAGGACCCACAGGACTATCTTGACCGCTGCCATGAGGTGATGCGGAACGTGGGTATAGTTGAGACCAATGGGGTCGATTTTGCTGTATTTCAGATGACGGGTTCCGCCAAGAGGTGGTGGAGAGATTATACATTAACCAGACCAGTTGGATCACCTGTATTGACTTGTGAGTAGTTTTCACGGCTATTTCTAGAGAAGTTCCTCCCTATCACATTGAGAGAGGATTATCGCAGGCAATTTGAGCGTCTACAGCAGGGCAGTATGCCTGTTACTCAGTATGAATCCCGTTTTGTGGATTTAGCTCGTCATGCTCTTCTTTTACTACCTACTGAGGGAGAGAGAGTGAGGAGTTTTATTGAGGGACTCACTCACCCTATCAGGCTTCAGATGGCCAAGGAGACCGGAAGTGAGATTTCCTTTCAGGCAGCTGCTAGTCGCGAGGAGGATCGAGATGGTTCTTGCACAAGAGAGAGGGCAGAGGTCTGATAAGAGGCCTCGTCAGTTCGGTGGTTTCAGTGGTGCCTCATCTGGAGGCAGGGGTAATGTTGGTTGGGATCACCCTCCCAGACCGTTTCATTCAGCACTTCAGACATCTCCCGGTGCTTCAGGGAGTCACGGTCCTATTATGCCTTACTGTAGACAGCCAACATTTAGTGCACATTCAGCTCCTATCAGTGCACCACCACTCCAGAGTCACTACAGCGGTTATCCGGCCCGTTTGGGTCAGCTTCAGCTTCCACAACCATGGCATTAGGATGGGTGTTATGAGTGTGGGAACATTGGCCACATTAGGAGGTATTGCCCTAGGTTGTCGAGTAACAGATCTCAGCAGGATTCCCGTGCCATGATACCAGCACCGGTTGCTTCACCGCCTGCTCAGCCAGCTAGAGGTAGGGGTCAGGCAGCTAGAGGTGGAGGTCAGGCCATTAGCGGTAGAGGTCAGGCCATTAGAGGTGGAGGCCAGCCAGCTAGAGGCCGTCCTAGAGACGCAGTTCAGAGTGGTGGGGCCCAGCCCCGATTTAATGCTTTTCCAGCAAGGCCAGAGGCCGAGTCATCTGATGTCGTGATCACAGGTATTATTCCAGTTTGCCATAGAGATGCTTCAGTTCTATTTGATCCAGGATCTACTTATTCCTATGTGTCATCCTATTTTGCTTCGTATTTGGTTGTGCCTCGTGATTCTCTGAGTGCTTCTGTGTGTGTATCTACACCGATGGGAGACTCTGTTGTAGTAGACCATGTCTATCATTCGTGTGTGATTACTATTGGTAGTCTTAAGACTAGTATGGATCTTCTACTTCTTCATATGGTAGATTTTGGTGTCATCTTGGGTATGGATTGGCTGTCACCTTATCATGCTATATTGGATTGTCATGCAAAGATGGTGTCACGACCCAAAATCCCAACCTGTCGTGATGGCGCCTATCTTGATACTAGGCAAACCGATAATCTCAATAAACCATAATTTTTTTTAGGTTTGAAAATTTAATATTTAAAGACAATACAAAATCCCACAAATACTAATACGAACACTCCCCAAAACCTGGTGTCAGTGAGTACATGAGCATCTATTATGAATACAAGTCTCGAAAATACAGTCTATAATAGTCTGAGACCAAATATAGTAAACAAGGAGATAGGGAAGGAGAGGCAAGGTCTGCAAAACACAGCAGCTACAACAGAATCTCTGGAAAATTAGCTGTGCGAAAGAATCAACACCCGCAATGTCCGAGAATACCTGGATCTGCACACGAAGTGCAGGGTATAGTATGAGTACAACCAACTCAGCAAGTAACAATAATAAATAAGCAATTGAAGATAGTGATGAGCTACGCAGTTATAGTTCATTTTCAGTAATTCCAACAGAGAATAGACATGCTTTCAAATCTAGCAGTTTAAGTCAAATCAATTTATACAGTTCAAGTTCATGTAATCCGGATATAAAATCTTTCAGAGAATTTCACAACAATGACAAATAGCAACTAAGTGCAACAACAAATGAAAGCAAGTACAGCCTCTCAGGGCAACAGTCACTCCACTCGTCTCAACAACTCAACCACTCGGCTATCATCCCTCAGCACTCACACTCAATGGGTACCCACGCTCATTGGGGGTGTACAGACTCCGGAGGGGCTCCTACAACCCAAGCACTATAATCTGCACGGACAACACATGTGCCATAATATCCTGCACGGACAACTCACGTGCCATAATATCCTTACCTCACGACATGCCCTCGGCCTTACTCAGTCCCCAACCTCTCTAGTCTCTCGGGCTCTCAGAAATCACAAAGATCAGCCCAAACAAAGATAACATAGTGTATCAACAAATATCAAGAAAGACTGAGGTATGATACGCAAGAAAATCATGACTGAGTACAAGACAGCAATTAGCAAATAATTCAACAAGTACGCGACCTCTGTGGGTCCCAACAGTACTATCACATAGCCTAAGCATGATTTACAGTCAAATTTCCTCAACACATAGTGAGTATATAGCTAACGACAAGTTATTCAACATTACAGTTTCACGGGACGGACCAAGTCACAATACCCTCGGTGCACTCCCACACGCCTGTCACCTAGTATGTGCGTCACCTCCAAAATAATCACATGATACTAAATCTGGGGTTTCATACCCTCAGGACCAGATTTAAAACTGTTACTTACCTCAAACTATGAAATTCTTATTCCGCTAAGCCCTTGCCTCGTGAATTGGTATCCAAACGCCTCGAATCTAGCCACAAATAATTCATTTCAGTCAATAAAATTTATTAGAATTAATTCCATATGAAAATATAATTTTTCCATAAACATCCAAATTTTAGCTCAAAAATCGCCCGTGGCGCCCACGTCTCGGAACTCGACAAAAGTTACAAAATATGAACCCACATTCCACCACGAGTCTAACCATACTAAAATTACTAAATTTCGATAACAATTCGGCCCTCAAATCCTCAAATTTATCCAAGAGGGTTTTCAAACTTTTCCAACTTAATTCACCAATTAAATGATAAAAACAACCATGGATTCGGGTAATTTAACCAATATTGAGTTAAGATCACTTACCCCGTTGTTTCCTCTGAAAATCTTCCAAAACTTGCCTCAATCCGAGCTCCAAATCGTTAAAAATGAAAAATGGTAACTTAAACTTTCTGTCCAGACCTCTCTTCTATGCGATCGCGGACCAAGTCCCACGATCGCGAAGCACAACATTACCACTGCCAAAATAACCCTATGCGATCGTGTACTAGGTTATGCGATCGCGAAGACCAAAATACATTGCCCCTAAAACTTCTCTACACGACCGTACCATAACACACGCGAACGCGGAGCACGAGCTTCCCAGGCCTACGCGTTCGCGGACAGCCCACGCGTTCACATAGAACAATGCTCGCGAACCCCAGCTGCCCCAATTCCTCTTCGCGAACGCGGTCTTAGCCACGCGTTCACATAGCACAGCTTGCCAAACCTACGCGATCGCGGACTCGCCCACACGATCGCATACCTTCTCACGTGATCGCGTAGAAGAAAACCAGAACCTGCAGAAACCATAACTTCAGCTATCAATCCAAGACCAAAAATGATCTGTTAAGCATCCGAAACTCACCCGAGTCCCTCGGGACCTCAACCAAACATACCATCAAGTCCTAAAATACCATACGAACTTAGTTGAACCCTCAAATTACCTCAAACAATGCTTAAACCACGAATCATACTCCAATTCAAGCCTAATGAACTTTGAAATTTCAAGTTTCCACAAACAACGCCAGAACCTATCAAAACAAATCCGATTGACCTCAAATTGAGCACACAAGTCATAAATGACACAACAGAGGTATTCCAATTTTCAGAATCGGATTTCGACCCCGATATCAAAAAGTCAATCCCCCGATCAAACTTTCTAAAAATTTGACTTTTACCATTTCAAGCCTAATTCCACTACGGACCTCCAAATAATATTTCGGACACGCTCCTAAGCCCAAAATCACCATACGAAGCTATTGGAATCATCAAAATTCAAATTCGAGGTCATTTACACATAGGTCCATATCCGGTCCACTTTTCTAACTTAAATTTTTAATTATAAGACTAAGTGTCTCATTTCACTCCGAATTTCTTCTGGACCCGAACCCACTAACCCGGTAAGTCATAAAACAACTATAAAGCATAAATTGAGCAGTAAATGGGGGAATGGGGTTATAATACTCAAAACGACCGTCCGAGTCGTTACATTCTCCCCCTCTTAAACAAACGTTCGTCCTCGAACGGGTTTAGAATAATACCTGGAGTCCCAAATAAGTGTAGGTACTTGCTCCATATCTCCTGATCAGTCTCCCAAGCAGCTTCTCTGACTGGCTGGCCTCTCCACTATACCTTCATTGATGCTATGTTCTTTGACCTTAACTTTCGAACCTGCCGGTCTAAAATAGCCACCGGCTCTACATCATAAGTCAAATTACCGTCCAGCTGCACTGTACTGAAATCCAGAATATGAGACGGATCCCCTACATACTTTCTAAGCATTTATACATGGAACACTGGATGAACACCTGATAGACTAGGTGGAAAAGCGAGTTCATAAGCCATCTCTCCAATCTTCTTAAGTATCTCAAAAGGCCCAATATACTGAGGACTCAACTTGCCCTTCTTCCCGAACCTCAACACACCCTTCATGGGTGAAATCTTGAGCAGAACCTTCTCCCCAACCATGTGAACAACATCACGAACCTTCCTGCCGGCATAACTCTTCTGTCTAGACTGTGCCGTGCGAAGCCGTTCCTGAATCACTTTGACCTTATCTAAAGCATCCTGAACCAAGTCAGTACCAAATAGCCTAACCTCCCCCAACTCAAATAAACCCACCGGAGACCGGCATCGTCTCGCATACAAAGCCTCATACGGAGCCATCTGAATACTCGACTGGTAGCTGTTATTGTAAGCAAACTCTGCGAGTGGTAGAAATTGATCCCAAGAACCCCTAAAATCAAAGACACAAGCACGTAACATATCCTCCAATATCTGAATGGTGCGCTCGGACTGTCCGTCCATCTGAGGGTGAAATGTTGTACTTAACTAAACCCGTGTGCCCAATTCTCGTTGCACTGCTCTCCAAAACTGTGAGGTAAACTATGTACCCCGATCTGAAATAATGGACACTGGCACACCGTATAGGCGAACAATCTCGCGAATATAAATCCCAGCCAACCGCTCCGAAGAATAATTAGTGCCAACTAGAATAAAATGTGCGGACTTGGTCAGCCGATCTATAATCACCCAAACAGCATCAAACTTTCTCAAGGTCCGTGGGAGCCCAACTACGAAGTCCATGGTAATACGCTCCCACTTCCACTCCAGAATTTCAAGTCTCTGTAGCAATCCGCCCTGTCTTTGGTGCTCGTACTTTACCTGTTGACAATTTAAGCACCGAGCTACAAACCAAACTATATCTTTCTTCATCTGCCTCCACCAATAGTGCTGCCTCAAATCCAGATACATCTTCGCAGCACTTGGATGAATGGAGTATCGCAAACTGTGAGCTTCCTGGAGAATCAACTCACGCAAACCATCTACATTAGGCACACATAACCTGCCCTACATCCGTAATACACCGTCATTTCCATTAGTGACTTCCTTGGAATCACCCTAACTCGATCATACAGAGAAGACTGGAAAACCACACAAGCCAAAACTCGATTCAGCTCTGAAACATCCAATCTATCGAACTGGTTAGCCAAGGCATGAACATCCAAGGCTAAAGGCCTCTCTGCTACCGGTAAGTATGCTAAGATGCCCAAACTCTCCGCCTTACGACTCAAGGCATCGTCCACCACATTGGACTTTCCGGGATGATAGAGAATGGTGATATCATAATCCTTAAGCAACTCCAACCACCTCCGCTGCCGCAAATGAAGATCCTTCTATTTAAACAGATGTTGTAGACTCTGATGATCAGTATATACCTCACACTGGACACCATACAAGTAATGCCACCAAATTTTCAAGGCATGAACAATAACTGCTAACTCAAGATCGTGGACTGGATAATTCTTCTCATATGCCTTTAACTGTCTGGACGCATAGGTAATCACCCTACCATCTTGCATAAGCACTGCGCTGAGACTAATGCGCGACGCGTCATAATACACAGTATAAGACTCTAAACATGTAGGCAACACCAATACTGGAGCTGTAGTCAAAGCTCTCTTGAGCTTCTGAAAGCTCTCTTCACATTCATCCGACCACCTAAACAGAGCACCTTTCTGGGTCAATTTAGTCATTAGCGATACAATAGATGAGAATCCTTCCACGAAGCGATGATAATAATCAGCCAAGCCGAGAAAACTATGAATCTCAGTAACTGAGGATGGTCTGGACCAATTCTGAACTGCCTCTATTTTCTTCAAATCCACCTTAATTCCTTCACTGGACACTATATGTCCCAAGAATACCACCGAACTAAGCCAGAACTCACACTTAGAGAATTTGGCATAAAGTTTCTCCTCTCTCAGTCTTTGTAATACAATACCCAAGTGTTGTGCATGCTCCTCCTGGCTATGTGAGTATACCAGAATATCATCAATAAATACTATGACAAATAAATCAAGATATGGCTGGAATACACTATTCATCAAATGCATAAATGTTGCTGGGGAATTGGTTAGACCAAAAGACATCACAAGAAACTCACAGTGGCCATAACGAGTTCTGAATGCCGTCTTCAGAATATCCGAATCCCGAATTTTCAACTGGTGATACCTAGATCTCAAATCAATTTTGGAGAACACCCTCGCTCCCTGAAGCTGGTCAAATAAGTCATAAATACGCGGAAATGGATATTTATTTTTGATTGTAACTTTGTTCAACTGCCTATAATCAATGCACATCCGCATAGTACCATCTTTCTTTTTCACAAATAGAACCGATGCACCCCAAGGTGACACACTAGGCCTAATAAACCCCTTTTGTAAGGAGTTCCTGAAGTTGCTCTTTCAATTCTTTTAACTCAGCTGGTGCCATATGATATGGAGGAATAGAAATGGGTTGAGGCACCAAGTCAATACCGAAATCAATATCCCAGTCGGGTGGCATACTCGGCAGGTCTGCAGGAAATACATCTGAAAAGTCTCGCACGACCGGTACTGAATCAATAATAGGAGTATCTGCATCAACATCTCTCACAAAGGCCAAATATGACAAGCATCCCCTTCCAACCATGCGTTGGGCCTTCAAATAAGAAATTACCCTGCTAGGAACAAAATCTAGAGAACCTCTCCATTCAACCTTTGGAAACCCCGGCATCGTCAACGTCATGATTTTTGCTTGACAGTCCAGAATAGCATGACATGGAGACAACCAATCCATACCCAGGATTACATCGAATTCAACCCTACCGAGTAATAAGAGATCAACTCTAGTCTCCAGTTCCCCAATAGTTACCACACACGACCGATACACACGATCCACAGTAATAACATCTCCCACCGGTGTAGATACACAAACAGGTGAAACTAAGGACACACAGGGCATATCCAGATAATGAGCAAAATACGATGATACATATGAATAAGTGGAACCAGGGTCAAATAATATAGAAGCCTCCCAGTGGCACACTGAAACAATACCTGTGATCACTGCATCTGAGGTAACAACATCTGGCCTAGCAGGAAAAGCATAGAATCGGGCATGACCGCCACCTGATCGGCCTCACCCTCTTGGGCGTACCCCTAGTTGCCTAACCCCCACCACGAGCTGGCTAGGCGGGTGGTGTAACTGCTGGTGCTGGTGTCGTTGGCCGAGAACTCTGATGTGGAGCCCCACTCAACAGCCTAGGACAATCTCTCTTGAAATGATGCAATTCTCCGCACTCGAAACAACCCCTCCTCTGACAGAACTTCTTCTCCTGATAACCCGAAGAATTACCTGTAGAAGCTAGAGCAGATGAGGCATGATGAGAACTCTACGCTGGTAGTGCACTGAATGAAGACTGGCCTGAGTGAGCACTGTAAGAACTGTGGCTAGATGATGCACCACGATGAACTGGATGACCCGTCTGAGCGTGTCTGTAAGAACAACCCCTACCGCGGTAAAACTGACCCCCTGAAGAAACACCACTGAAATCACCGGAACCACGAGGCCTCTTAGCCTCCCTCTCAACCCGCTCCTGGCTGTGAACCATCTCAATCTGACGAGCAATGTCGACAACCTCATCGAAAGTAGCACCAGACACTCTCTCTCTAGTCATGAGTAATCGTAGCTAAAAAGTGAGGCCATCTATGAACCTCCTGATCCTTTCTCTATTTGTGGGAATCAACCCCATGACGGGCCAATTCTGAAAATCTCATCTCATACTGTGTCACGGACATATCACCTTGGCGAAGCTACTTGAACTACCTGCGCAGCTCCTCTCTGCGGGACTGAGGCATGAACTTCTCCAGGAATAGACTGGAGAACTATTGCCAGGTAAGAGGTGCTGCACCGACCGGCCTACGCCTCTCGTAAGCCTCCCACTATCTGAAGGCAGCCCCAGAAAACTAAAAAGTAGTAAACGAGACCCCACTGGTCTCCAGAATAACCGTTGTCCGAAGCATCCGTTGACACTTATCTAGAAAACCCTGAGCATCCTCTGACTCAGCACCGCTAAATGGTGGAGGTCAAAGTCTCTCAAGTCTCCTTTGCTCATCATCTTCCATAATAGGAACTACCGGGGCCTGAGAAGCTGCAACCGGTTGGGCTGGTAGTGCCCCCGGTATATGAAGTCCCTCCACTACCTAGTCTGGAGTACGGGCAACAGGGGTATGAGTACCTCCCCTGGCCCGAGAAGTGGCAGGTGCGGCCTGAGCCGAAACCACCTGAGCAAGACCAGTGCAGGCTGCCAATATCTGGGCCAAAGTCTCCTGAAGGCCTGTAATCTCAATAGGCACAGCTGGTGCCTCAGCTGATCCTCTCGGCTCAGCTATATCTAGAATCTACTCCTGAGCTGGAGCAACCGGTGGTACTACAGGTGCTGGTCCAACTGTGGTACAAGCTACACCTCGACCTCTACCTTGGCCCCGGCCTCTACCACGACCCCGACCTCTCACGGCCCTAACTGGTGGCACTGGTGGCTGACCATCCGATCCGGTAGTACGTGTCCTCACCATCTGTGAGAGAATAGAATAACAGAAATTTATTTTCCAGAATCAACAAATTCGCACGACAGAATACAAGAAAGTGAAATTTTCCTAAGGGTTCTGCAGCCTCTCGAAGATAAGTACATATGTCTCCGTACCGATCCGCAATACTCTACTAAACTTTCTCATAACTCATGAGACCTATGTTACCTAGGGCTCTGATACCAACTTGTCATGACCCAAAATCTCAACCTGTCGTTATGGCGCCTATCTTGATACTAGGCAAGTCGATAATCTCAATAAACCACAATTTCTTTTAAGTTTGAAAATATAATATTTAAAGACAATACAAAATCCCACAAATACTAATACGAACACTCCCCAAAACCTGGTGTCACTGAGTACATGATCATCTATTATGAATACAAGTCTGAAAAATACGGTCTATAATAGTCTGAGACCAAATACAGTAAACAAGGAGATAGGGAACGAGAGGCAAGGTCTGCAAAACATGGCAGCTATCTCAGAATCTCCAAAAAATCAGTTGTGCGAAAGAATCAGCACCCGTTATGTCCGGGAATACCTGGATCTACACACGAAGTGCAGGGTATAGTATGAGTACAACCAACTTAGCAAGTAACAATAATAAATAAGAAATTGAAGATAGTGACGAGCTACACAGTTGTAGTTCATTTTCAGTAATTCCAACAGAGAACAGTACCAAAGGAGTTAGAGAAATAACTTTAAATATTCAGAAAGTCTACTCAGCGTGGACGTCGTGGTTGCGGATTTTGGGTTGCTTCGGAGAAGGTATAATGGTTGACGAGATTTTGGACTATGTGGTTCGTGCCAAGATTTGTTTGTATGGAGCTCTACGTTTGTGATCATTGTGTATAAATAGGGGTAAGGGTTACCCCAAAGAAAAATCGAAGAGTATGTTAAGAAATGGGTCAGCTCAACAGCGTTGAGTCGGCATAACAAAAGAAGAAATTGGCCTTAGGAGAGATAATTCTCCACAGGTGTCTGTGGCAAGCCTATGAAGAGGGCAGACCAGCCAATGTAATACCGCCCACTTGGCTCAGTTCTCAGAAACGCTTTTGAAAGAGTTTGTTCCCGGACTCTCCGTAAAGCGTGGCGCATAGGTTTTGAACGGTTGCATCAGGCCACCATGATGGTGTCATAATATGCCATCAGGTTCAATAAGTCAGCCCATCATATTCCTACTTTGCTTCCTACAGCTAGAGAGCGAGTCCACAGACTCATTAAAGGACTCAATTATAATCGTAAAATTTTGTACGACTCGGGAGATGCAAGCTGATACTTCATTTCCGCTAGTGGTTGAAATTGCCAAGATATTAGAACGTGTTCGGGGTGAGGAAAAAGGAAACTAAGGAGACCAAGAGGTCTCGAGGTTCTGGAGGATTCAATGGATTCTACTCTGCAAGTATAAATCATTATGGTGGGGGGTCGGGCAGTTGGCCAACCCAGTCCGCACATCGGATTACTCGGGGTGCTTCAGTAAGTTCTTTTAATGCACCACTGACATGAGTTTCCTACAATGGTTATTCCAGTTATCTCGCACAGACTCAGTATTAGTAGCCAAACCCGCAAAGGGGTTGTTATGAATGCAGTGATACTAGGCACATCATGAGAAAACTATCCCAGACTTGGGAGAGACATATTTCATCAAAGCACTCAAGCTACGTGCCCCATTGTAGTTACTACACCACCTACACAACCAGTTAGGGGTAGAGGACGGGTGGGTAGTGGGCGTCCTAGAGGTGGAGGCTCAGCCGTTGATATATTTTTTATGGTATGGCTGAGGTCGCTACATCAGATGGTGTCGTTACAGGTACGACCTCGATTTAATATAAAGGAATAATTTCCTTAACTTGATTCGGTTCTGAGTATCAAGACGAGTCCTCCTATTGTGCTCCACTTATGAGTGAGCTTCGTAATTCTATAATCTACTTATGTGTTTACTCATGTTGGGAGATTATATGGAGATAACTACGCCTATCATTCTGTGTTGGTCACTAATAAGAGCTGTGAGGCTAAATGTGGCTTTCTGTTACTCATTTCGTTATTTCCGGATAATTAATTACAAATTATGAATTATATGCCCTACTGGTGTGGGGTTCATTATGTGTTATGATTTTGTTTAACAAAATTATTTTAAAGAAGAGAATGTAAAGTTTCGATTGGCACGATGTGCATATTACTTGTGATTCAGAACTGAGGACGAGATCCTCCCATTTTAATATAAATTGATATGTTTAAACCGGGATACCAACTGCGGTGGAAGTTATATAAGGACGAGATCCTTATGAAGAAAATTCTTGTGTTTAAGTTCTCCCTTGTGAAATTAATGTTGTACTATAGTACTAATAGGGAGTCATGACTGTTAGGCTTATTTGAAAATTCTTGTATGAAATTCTCTGTGCATATTTGCCAAATTCGTGTTTGTAATTATTGAGTTTTAACCTACGAGGTAGGTGCTCGCCCAGGTGGCGTTAAATATGACTCGTTAATTCGGGTAAATAATTATGAGGTCTTCGTGCCTCATATCTCGCCATCAGTATTGTGAAGGTTTGCAACGAGATTTTTGTTAACATGAAGTTAAATTGACGATTCTATAGTTGATTATGAACAACTATTAAGACCAGATTGACCCAGAAGGGTGCCCCATTTAGATGGTCAGACGAGTGTGAGTTGAGCTTTCAGAAGCTCAATATCGCTTTGGCTACATCACCGATGTTGGTATTACCCACAGATTGAGGATCTTATATGATATATTATGATGCTTCTCGCGTTGGCCTTGGTGCAGTATTGATACAAGATGACAGGGTGATTGCATATGCGTCACGGCGATTGAAAGTTCATGATAAGAATTATCATGTTTATGACTTACAATTGGAAGCCATTGTTCATGCGCTGAAAATTTGGAGGCATTACCTCTACGATGTCTCTGGTGAGGTATTTACTAATCATCGTAGCCTTCAGTATCTGTTCAAACAAAATGATCGTAATTTAAGGCAGAGAAGATGGTTGGAGTTGTTGAAAGACTATGATATCACCATTTTGTATCACCTTGGAAAGGCCAATGTGGTGGCAGATGCTTTGAGTAGAAAAGCTTTGAGTACGGGCAGCCTTGCATATATTCCGATTGGTGAGAGGCCGTTAGCTGCAGATGTTCAGAATTTGGCTAATCAGTTCGTGAGGTTGGATGTTTCAGAACCCAGTAGGGTTCTAGCTTGCACAGTCGCTCAGTCTTTTTTATATGAGCATATCAGAGAGCGACAGTATAATGATCCTCATTTACTTGTCCTTAAGGACACGGTGCGGCACAGTGATGCCAAACATGTTGTTGTGGGGGAAGATGGAGTTTTGTGAATGCAGGATTGTATTTGTGTGCCTAATGTGGATGGGCTTCGTGAATTGATTCTTGAATAGGCACACAGTGACAGGTATTCTATTCATCCAGGTACCTCTAAAATGTATCAAGATTTGCGGTAACATTATTGGTGGAGGAGAATGAAAAAGGATATAGTTGCATATGTAGCTCGGTGTCTGAATTGTCAGCAAGTGAAGTACGAGCATCAGAGACCTGGTGGTTTGCTTCAGAAGTTAGAAATTCCTGAGTGGAAGTGGGAGCGTATCACTATGGGTTTTGTTGATTTGATTCCCACGGACTCAGAGAAAATTTGACGCAGTATGGGTCATTGTGGACAGGTTGACCAAGTCAGCACATTTTATTCCAGTGGTAGTTACCTATCCTTCATAGCGGTTAGCTAAAATTTACATTCTTGATATTGTCCGCCTTCACGGTGTGCCCGTGTCTATTATTTCAGATCGAGGTATATAGTTTACCTCACACTTCTGGAGGACTGTACAGTGTGAGTTAGGCACGCGGGTTGAGTTGAGTACAGCATTTCATCCACAGAAAGATGGACAGTCAGAGCGCATTATTCAGATATTGAAAGATATGCTACGCGCTTGTGTTATAGACTTGGAGGTTCTTGGGATCAATTCTTGCCACTTGCAGAGTTTGCTTATAATAATAGCTACCAGTCGAGCATTCAGATGGCTCCATATCAGGCACTATACGAAAGGCGATGTCGTTCGCCAGTTGGATGGTTTGAACCGGGAGAGGCTCGATTGTTGGGTACCGATTTGGTATAAGATACCTTGGATAAGGTCAAGGTTATTCAAGATCGGCTTCGCACAGCTCAGTCTAGGCAAAAGAGTTATGCCGACCGTAAAGTTTGTGATATTGCATTCATGGTTGGAGAAATAATATTACTCTAGGTTTCACGTATGAAAGGTGTAATGAGGTTAAAAAAGAAGGGCAAGTTGAGCCCTAGGTATATTAGACCCTTTGAAATTCTTGAAAGGGTGGGTGAAGTAGCCTACAGGCTTGCATTACCACCTAGTTTATCAGCGGTTCATCTGGTGTTCCATGTGTCTATGTTACGGAAATATCATGGTGATCTGTCCCATGTGTTATATTTCAATTCAGTCCAATTGGACAAGGATTTGACTTATGAGGAGAAGCCGATAGCTATTCTAGCCCGGCAGGTCCGACAGTTGAGGTCTAAGAGCTATCCTTCAGTTCGGGTGCAATGGAGAGGTCAATCAATTGAGACAGCTACCTGGGAATCCGAGTCGGACATGCGGAGTAAATATTTACACTTATTTACCAGCTCAGGTACTTTTTCTAACTTTGTTCGAGGACGAACGATTTCTAACTTTCTAATTAATTATGTGTTCTAAGACCTCGAAAAGCACTATTTATCATTCCTCGACTTGCGTGCGCAGCCCGTATAATTTTCCGTAAAGTGTATATATGAAAAATGGATTAAAATGTGAAATAGAGCTTTAAAACTCATCTGAGTTGATATTGGTCAATAGTTTGAGCAAATGGGCTCGAATCAGTATTTTGACAGTTTCGGTAGGTCCATATCGTGATTTGGGACTTGGGCGTATGCCCGGAATTTAATTTGGAGGTCCCTAGCTTGAATTATCGCCACTTGGCGAAAACTAGAAGCCTTTAGGCTTAAAGATTTTAAAGTTTGACCACAGGGTTGACTTTATGGATATCGGGGTCAGATTCGAGTTCTAAAAATTTTCATAGGTCCGTTATGTCATTTATGACTTGTGTGCAAAATTTGAGATCAATCGGACTTGATTTGATAGGTTCCGGCATCGTTGAAGAAATTAAAAGTTTCAAAGTCCATTAGGCTTGAATCTATGTGGGATTCGTGTTTTTAGTGTTGTTGGATGTAATTTGAGGTTTTGACTAAGTCCGTATGATATTTTAGGACTTGTTGGTATGTTTGGTTGAGGTCCCGAGGGCCTCAGGTGGATTTCGGATGGTTAACGGAATTTAATTTTGGCATTTCAAGAACGTTTTGACGTCTCTTCTTCACGAATAAGTGGTATCCCATTAAGCAAATAAGTTCCAAATACAGTTTTGATGGAAGCATAAGATTCGTATTGAAATTTTGGAGCCATAGCAAAAAGAATCGTTGAATTCAGACATCGTATGAGAAAGTTATGCCCATTTCCGTGTGAGGAACAATTTTCCGTCGCCGTCAGCGCCCAGGGTAGCGTGGGGCACTAGCCCTAGCGCTGGGATGTTTAAAGGTACTGTAAATAGCGCCACAGGCAGCGCCCCACGCTACCTGTGGCGCCCGAAATAGCTGAGGCTCTATAAATGGGGGTTTTCTACCATTTTTGACAAAAATAGAGTTGGGGAGCTCGGTTTGGGCGATTTTTACGGGTAAACATTGGGATAAGTGTTCCTTATCATGTATTGATTATATTTCATGATTCCATACTCATTTACATCATGAATCCATAAATTTATGGAAGAAAAAATAGATTTTTGTAAAATCTTCCAAAAATGTAAAATGAAGATTTGAAGGTCAATCCGATATCGGAATTTGATAAAATTGGTATGGGTGGACTCGTACTTGAATGGGTTGTCGGATTTTGTGAGTTTCGTCGGATTTCGATACGTGGGCCCCACGGCCAATTTTTGGTTAAATTTCGGATTTTGTTGGAAAATTAGTATTTTCATATGGAACTAATTCCTACGATTCATGTTGAGTATATTGAATTGTTTGTGACTAGATTTGAAGCTTTCGGACACGAATTCGCGAGGCAAAGGTTTATTGGAATCTTGAAATTAGTTGCAAAGCGAGGTAAGTGTCGTGGTTAACCTTGGCTTGAGGGAATAGAACCCTTAAATTATTTGTTATGTGAAATGCATGTGAACGACGTATAGACGAGGTGACGAGTGTCTATACGTCGTCAAATTAATTGTTTGCCTAATTATTTGAAAATATTAAATTTATTTAATACACGAATTAATTGTTATAATAATTATTTTTCTCCTATTCTTTGTCAGATATTAATTCTTGAATTCCCGTAATAATTGCTACATACTTATTTGAATTATGTGCATTAATTGCTACTTGACATTTAGCATATTAAATACTAAACTGCCTATTTTCTCCCTGATTTCCATAATAAATTATTATTTGTCATTGTTTGTTTCATAATTAAATCATAATTATTCTATGCTTGTTGTCTTAAAATTTTATATTAATTGTTGCATTTATTGGGGTAATTTCTTCTATGAGAATTGGTAAATGAATATATTGGAGGAGCGGGTTGCACGCCGCAAAAGAATTGATTGAAATGAATATATTGGAGGATCGGGTTGCACGCCGCAACAGACTTGTTTAAAAGTCCATATTGGAGGATCGGGTTGCACACTGCAACAGACTTATTTAAAAGTCTATATTGGAGGATAGGATCGCACGCCGCAATAGACTTGTTTAATAGTCCATATTGGAGGAGTGTGTTGTACGCCGCAACAGACTTGTTTAAAAGTCCATATTGGAGGAGCGGGTTGCACGCCGTAACAGACTTGTTTAAAAGTCCATATTGAAGGATCGGGTTGCACGCCGCAACAGACTTGTTTAAAAGTCCATATTGGAGGATCGGGTTGCACGCCGCAACAGACTTATTTAAAAGTCTATATACACTTGATTAAAATAAATATATGGGAGGATTGAAAACGAATATATTGTGGGAGCGGGTTGCACGCCGCAATGGGAATTGATTGAAATAATGATTGGTTATGACTGCTGAGTTGGTTTCAACTGTTAAAATGAATCACCTGAATTATTTCTATTATTATTGCGTACAGGTTAATGTAAGTGACCCGCCTTAGCCTCGTCACTACTTCGTCGAGGTTAGGCTCAGCATTTACCAGTACATGAGGTCGGTTATACTGATACTACACTCTGCACTTCTTGTGCAGCTTTCAGAGTTGGTCCCAGCGGCGTACTGTAGATCTACCCGGATACAGCTACTAGTGGAGACTTGAGGTATAACTGCACAGCATTCGCAGTTCTAAAGTCCCCTTCTATATTATCTCAGATGTGTATTATATTTCAAACATCTTGAATTTTATTCAGACCTTTATTTGTATTATTCTAGAAGATCGTGCACTTGTGACTCCAGTTCTGTGATGGTATTTAGATATCGCGATTATTATGGATTATTCACTATATTTCAGACTTTATTTCCGCATTTGTCTTCTTGTTATTTAATTAATTTAATTTTTTTTTAAAATAGCTAATTATATTCTAACATTGGCTTGCCTAGCAAGTAAAATGTTAGGCACCATCACGGTCCCGAAGGTGGGAATTTCGAGTTGTGACAATAACGCTTGAATTTCCTCTTCCTATCCCTGAGCTCATGATTGATGCAACGACTGGATACGAGGCGATGTCTTTCATGGATGGTTCATCGAGATATAATCAAATTCGCATGGCACCGAAGGATGAAGAACTTACCGCCTTTCGCACCCCTAAAGGTATATACTGCTACAAGGTAATGCCTTTTGGTTTGAAGAATACGGGTGCTACATATCAACGTGCCATGCAAAATATTTTTGATGACATGCTTCATAAAAACGTGGAGTATTATGTTGGCGACTTGGTGGTAAAGTCAAGGAAGAAAGATGATCACTTGCAAGATTTGAGGATGGTATTTGAACGGCTTCGGAGATACCACCTCAGAATGAATCCGTTGAAGTGCGCCTTTGGAGTTACTTCTGGGAAGTTCCTCGGTTTTATTATTCGACACCGAGGTATCGAAATTGATCAAGCTAAGGTGGATGCTATCTTGAAAATTCCCGAGCCTAAGGATATTCATAAATTAAAAAGCTTACAAGGTAAGTTGGCATATCTTGGAAGATTTATTTCGAATGTGGCTGGAGATGCCAACCATTTAGTTGCCTCATGAAGAAATGGGTTCCTTTTGAATGGGACCAAGCTTGCAGAAATGCTTTTGAATGCATTAAGTCTTATCTGATGAAACCTCCAAGACTGGCAGCCCCCATACCTGGAAAGCCATTAATATTATACATTTCAGCACAGGAAAGGTCAGTAGGAGCACTTCTAGCTCAAGGAAACAATGAAGGCAAAGAAAATGCATTTTATTACTTGAGTAGGATGATGACGCCAAATGGGCTCAAGTATTCACCTATTGAGAAGTTATTTTGGGCACTTGTCTTCTCCATACAGAAGCTGAAGCGTTACTTCCAAGATCATGTTGTGCGAATCGTCTCAAGAGCAAATCCTATCAAGTTTGTTATGTCTAAACCAGTCCTAAGTGATCGATTAGCGAGGTGGTACCTCCAATTTCAACAATTTGAACTATCATACACAATCTTAATGATTTAACTCTTCTCACGCTGTCAATCTTGGAAAACTCTTTTTTGATAACTCTTAAAGGCTATTCTTCTTTAGCTTGATCTCTTACTACCGAGCTGATTTTTTCTTTCTTCCACTGGCACTAAACTTCGGGTTTAACTTAAACTCTGTGTGTTCTAACACGCGTTCAGTATTTCAAACTGTTACCCACTGACTAGTGTTAACCTAGCTAAGTAAATCAAATCATACATCTACTAGCTCTGCTGAAATTGGTAATTCACTGTATCTACTCAAAACTTACTTACTATTCTTTTACTAACCACCTAGTAGCATCATGTTTTCTAGTTCTTCTTTGAATAACTAAAGTAAAGTATAAGGTTATTCCTAACTTCCCTCACCATCCGACCTTGTTCTATGGTCGCATACTATCTTCTTCTTTTTTAACTATGTCCATGGATCACACTTGGAGAAATTTCATCTATCTTAAAAGAAATTTGAATATCTAACCTCAAACTTTCTCTACACTTTAAAATCATAACAGACTATAAACATCCGTCCTAAACACATGGTCACATCACCTAAAGGGGAACTGTCATATCTTATATCTCACAATAATAGTTGCTTCTTATAGTAATTCACTAATATGATACTTTTTAGTTCTGACTTAAATAAATTTGAACAACTTAAAATCATCCCCTGAAATTCAGTATCGGCTGCTCTTGGTCCTCATTTTGTACATCATATCTTCTTAGTCATCTGCATGAGTCGTACAAAAAACACATCGTTGGTAATAACCAATTTTTTGATTCCTAGGTATTTTTCCCTTAGGCTCTTTTCTGTTCGAAACTATATGCCCGTTGCAGTTCAATTCTTAACCTGTTACACTGTGGGGTTTGACATCTAAACTACCATCACCTCTTGTGGATCAATTTCCAAGAATTAAAAGAAATTGTTCTGTGAGGTAAAACACATAAAACTACCATACACAAACTTATCCTTTAGAGTATATCATCATCTGATAAATCATTTCCTGCACCATCCGGCGAGTCTCTTGGGTATTAATCTGAACCTAAAATATGCGAAGATTTTGCTATAATCACTGTTACTTACATTTTCTTTTAGGACCCATTGTCATCACTGTATACTCACAAGTCACTTATATTTGGATACATTGAAAATTGGAGATCTGGTAACTGAATACTGACATACTAAATAACCATAAACCTGCTAACTGAAAGATTGTACAACTAGTAACTGCGGTAAACTGATAACCATAAAACATGATAACTGTTTTTGTACTTTCTGATTAGGTTATGCTCTAATCTGTACTACTATCTATTGCATCCCACTTTCAACATCATCTCAAGCCTTATATGTTACCAACTTGTACTCCATAATTATACCCCAATGGGCAATGAACATTTCTAGAACCTTGGGTTTTTCTTGCCCGTCGCTTGGGCATTCGATATTTCTGGAATTCGATAAGAAGAGAAGGTTACCTACTGCTCTAAGCTTCATGTCACGCTCTAGAGTAGAAAGAAATGAGACAATCCTAAATGTCTTGGTAGTTAACCGTTTATATGCATGGTCGGCACAAACATATAAAGGAAACTCTACCAGACATGGCTCCATAGACTCCCTAGGACACTTGAACCTATTGCTATGATACCAATCTTTGTCACACCCCGAACTTGGGCATGGACGTAACACGGCACCCGGTGCCTGACTACATGTGACTGAGCGAATCAACTGGCTTGCTGAATCAACATGTGATATCATAACATACTGAATGCGGAAGATAAACTAGCGTATGCCAATATACTGAAAGTCTGAATGATATAAATCAGAAAACGGAAACACTAATATAGTTCTGAAATATATCTGTAGCAAACATTGCTTAACTTGAAAAGCATGCAACACTGTCTAACTATTACACTAGTCTATGAAGCCTCTAATGAGGTACTGAAAACACTGACTGTCTGAAAATACTGAAGACTATAAGGTAATGATAATGCCTCGAAAGAACTGGGGATCACCAAATAACTGGTACGAGAATCCTAGCACTCTAAGTCATCAACCTGTAAATCATTACATGCATCGTGAGATGCAGGCCCGGGGAAAAGAGGATGTTAGTACATTTTGAATGGCACTAGTATGTAAAGCAACTGAAAGAAAGAACTGTAAATGCTGAAACTAAAACTGAATTGATAATTGATAATTGAAAACTGAAAACTGAAAACTAAAATGATAACTGATAACTGATAACTGAACAAAGAAAGTAAGGATATGAATACTCCATCTTCTGAATGATGAACAACCTGTTTATCTCAATAAACTACGGTCTTGGGTCCAATATATATGTGCACAAGCTACGGCCTCAGGCCCAAGTATACATATACATAACTATGGCCTCAAGCTCAAAAATACATAAAGCATAAACTACGGCCTCAGGCCCAAACATGTATAAAGCATAAACTACGGCCTCAAGCCCAAATACAGGTATTCAACATTCAGGTATTTAAAAACAGGAACTGAGAATCATACTGTAATACATGATACTGAAATACTGAACCATATTGAGTTACATGATACTTGAATGCTGAATAGAACTGGACTGAGCCATGTATTCATGAACTGATTATGAAAAATGAAACTTCAACTATTTATGACATGCTGAGTAATCTAGATTGAGACTCATGGGTATCAAATACAAGTCTATATTAATTACACACTGAGCTCACAATGTTCAGAATGAAATTCAAGAATGAATTATGAAGCTAGAGAATAGAAGTTCTGCAACTATTCAAAGAACTAAACTTAACTATATTTCTGAGGCAATTAGTAACGTTGTAGAAGGAACGTAACGTAGGGAGAATCATTAACATTCCCAAATATAGAGAGTTAGACTCACATACCTTAACTTCCTGCTCTTGAGTGTAATACAACATTCGCCAACCCTTTCAACTTTAATCTATATCAATACAAGTCAAAGGGATTTCGTATTAGCAATAATACTCATATTTTGGTCACTTAGGTATTTTATCAAACACTTGGTGGGTATAAAGCTTCATAGCCCTCATTAATGGTGTTTCTACACCCAACATCCCATTTTCTTACTCCTAAAAAAAAATTCTAAAATCTCAACTTGTTATAATCAATACCACTCTTCATCATCCATAAGATAAACAATACCCTTAATCAATAATCAACAACCCAAACCTATAATCATTTAAGATTTTCTATCAAACTGTAACGACCAGTCGTTTTGAGCATTTGCACTTCTCTCGGTGATTTGAGGGAATGAGTAGCTCCATATGATATATTATGACTTGCGTGAATCGTCAGTTTGATTTTCAGGTTATTCGGAATTAATTTGGAAGAATGAATTTCGTGATTGAAGCTTTAAAGTTAGAGGAGTTGACCAAGTTTGACTTTTTAGTATTTGACCTTGGATTGGAGTTTTGATGGTTCTGTTAGGTCCGAATAGTGATTTTGGACTCGTCCGTATGCCCGGATTTACATTAAGATATTTCTAGAAGGTTTCGGCACTAATTGGTAAAAGTTGGAAATTTGAAAGTTTGGAAAGTTAATAAGTTTGACCGAGAGTTGAATTTGAGGATATCAGATTAAGATTGTGGTTCTGGAAATTGGAATAGCTTTTTTTATGTTATTTGGGACTTGTGTGCAAAATTTAATTTCATTCCGGGTTGATTTGATATGTTTCGGCGTGAGTTTTTGAAGTTGAAAGTTCATTTAAGTTTGAATTGAAGTGCATTTCGTCGTTTCGATATTATTATGTATGATTTAAGGTCTCGAGTAGGTCCGTGTTAAGTTATGAGACTTATTGGTATATTCGGACGGGATCCCGAGTGGCTCGGATGAGTTTCAAACATGTTTCGGATCATTTTGGAATTGTTTGGTTAAGGCTGAGGGCAAGTATGTTATGGTACGACCGCATCTACGGAGGGCTGATCGCATATGCGAGCCTGTAGATACGACCCTTTGGTCGCAGAAGGGAAAACATGCTTGGCTGGGGATCATAGCAGATGCGGAGGAATAAGCGCACCTGCGTGTGCGCAGAAGCGAAATCCTTGGGCGCATGAGCGGTCTTGTGCGCAGATGCGCGTTTGGCATCGCACTTGCGATGTCGCAAAAGCGTGATTGTTTCCATAGGTGCGATGCATGAGTTTCCAGTGATTTGCCGAAGAAGCAAAATTTTGGTCGCACATGCGAGTCCGCAGAAGCGGGAATTTGTTCGCAAATGCGAGAAATGCTAGACAGATTCTATATATTTCGAGGTTTTGGTTCTTTTACCATATTTTAAAATTTGGGGCTCGAATTGAGGCGATTTTGAAGCAATTTTCATCACATAGATTGGGTTAAGTGTTCTACACTCGGTTTTGATTATATTTCGTGAATCTATCTTCGTTTTGGGTAATTGGATTATGAATTTTAAAGAGAAAATTAGGAATTTTTGTCTAAAGTTTCATAGAGTGAATTTTTGAGTTTTGAACATCGATTCTGAGTCGGATTTGAGTGAAACTAGTATGGTTGGACTCATAATTTAATAGGTTGTTGGATTTGTGAGTTTCATCGGGCTTCGAGGTGCAGGCCCGGGTTTGACTTTTTGGTTGACTTTGAGATTTCGATTAAAGATTCGACCTTTATCGATTGGGTTTATTTCATTTGGCATTATTTGATGTACTTGAGTTGCTTTTGGCTAGTTTCGAGCTGTTTGGAGGCCGGTACACACAGGATGGCATTTTTGGAGCATCGTTTGGCTTGCTCGGTATTGGATTTGGCTTGTTCGAGGTAAGTAACACTTCTAAACTTGGTGCTGAGGGTATGAACCCCTGAATATACGTGTTATGTGTTTGATGTTGAGGTGATGCACATACTAGGTGACGGGTGTGTGGGCGTGCACCGTGTGAATTAAGACTCGATTTATTTTGTAATACTGCGTAGTACCTAATCTTGTTTCTATTCATGAAATTTCTACGTGCTAGAGTAATTGAGTTGTGATCCATGTTAGAAACCACGTCTAGGTTATATGCTTATCCTATTGTGACCCATTAAGGTCATTTCTGTTATTGAGTTAATTTCTTACATTGCAATTACATACTTAGTCATACACATTCATTTGCATATCATATCTCAGTCTCTGTTATCATTTATTGATACATAACATTATTATTTTTGGGCTGATTTTTTATGACATTGTGAGCCCGAGAGACTGGAGAGATTGATGACTGAGTGAGGCCAAGGGCCTGATTGTGAGGATGTTTATGGGATCGGGCTGCACACGCAGCATGCTTTATTGATTCATGCCATGATTGGATTATTATAGCGCTTGGGCTGGATCTGCCCCTCCGGAGTCTGCACACCCACAGTGAGCGCAGTTGTTATTGATTTTTAGGTCTGATCTGCCCTGGGCTAGATCTGCCATGTACAGTACTGAGTGCGAGTACCGAGTGACTTGGACTGAGTGATTGGGAGGACTGAGTGAGTTGATACACCGAGAGTACACATATGGTTTTATCACTGCATTGTATTACAGTTGGCATGCATACTTGGCATGTGGGCATTGAGATGTATTTCCTCATGTTGTACGGTATAGTGACACTCATGACATTCACATGCGCATTGACATGTAGGCATAGAGATGTACTTTCCTCATGCCATCTGATAATGAGACTTCTTAACTGTTGTTGAAAGTTTTTGGGAAAAATCACAGATTTCTGACTTACTCACATTTTTTTTTAGATTACGGTGAAAGATTTGGGATTTACTGTTATACTTGAAAAGCATGCCTATTTTCCCGTAACTGTGAACGAGTTGAGCATCATATCTCTGAGTTATTTCTTGTACCACTTTTATTATATTGTTATGACCTGTTGCTGGTTATTGGTGTTGGACTCTGACCTTTGTTCCAACTCGCCACTATTTTCAACCTAAGGTTAGGTTTGTTACTTATTGAGTACCTGGGGTCGGTTGTACTCATACTACACTTCTGCACCTTGCGTGAAGATATTGGATGCTAATGTTGTTGTGGATGGTGGGAGCTGGATTTGAAGACGTACCTGCGTTCCGGTCATATCTATTTCTTGATCTTGGTAGCTTTAGAATTTTAATCTGTTCATGTACATTTCAAATAGATGATGTATTTATTTCATACCAGCTTTGTAAACTCTAAATATTAGAAGCTCATGATTTGTACTACTAGTCCTTGTGAAATGTATAAAGGTTCAAATATTTTATCATTTATTTGTCTCAATAAATCTCATTAAATTGGATACATGTTAATTGGCTTACCTAGCGGGTTGGGTTAGGTGCCATCATGACTAGTAGAATTATGGGTCGTGACACAAATCCATCAACTCATATCTCATGAACTTAGAGTCTATAATCATTAATCCAATGCTATAATCAATTAGAGGATGCAAATATTACCTTTTGATGTTCAATCCTCTTGAATTCGAGTTGTAGGGTTTCTTCTCTCAACAATGATGTCTCGATCGAATATCTAATAATCTGAAGGATTTACCCATGTTAATAAGGTATTGTAGAATTGAAATTAACTTAGAATCACCATTAGAACTCACCTTGGATGGTGGAGGGACCTTTGAGGAGTTAGGTTCTTGAGATCTTCCCTTTCTAGAGCAAGTTTTTGTGTTTTGGGGTGTGGGGGACGAGGTAGGGCTTATAAAACGACTTCCCGGGTGCGCTTCTGCGCACCTGAAGGCCCAACCGTGCACCTGAATGCGCAACAGTCAGTAGCACTGCCACAAGTGCACGACCGTGCAGGGGACCATCTGGGCGCGCACCTTTGCACGCATAATGCGCATTGTCCAGTAAAACATATATAACATTTTTCTCAGAAATCCGTTCAGGCTCCACAATATATCTTTGGAAAGCTATTGCAATAGGCTACAACTTTCATGTTTTATGTTGTTTCAAATTCTCTACAGATTGTCACGAAATCCTGATATAATACAAACCTTTCATAAACTTAGTCGATTTTATCGAATCTTATACACCACACTCTCCGCCTTGATTCTAAAACAACTATTTCAACCCATACTCATCCTGATGAGACTTCACATGTCTAAAATATCACATTAATACTTATTTAATATGTCCATATCTAATCCGAATTTACGGAGTGTTAAAAAACATAACATAACTTTAATTATAGGTAAATCACCTAGGTGAAGAAAATAAAATATCTATCATGTAAAAGATTTACGTAGAGGGGGATTACAAATGCCAAGAGCAAAATAGATATTGCATTGTATATGAGGATAAAAATGTGTGTTGTTCAAACTTGAAGGAAAAATTTAATTGTAGAGCAAAGTTAGAGGAGGAAAATAATTTTTATCCTATTATATATTCATATATTTCTCTCATTTACCAAAACAAAAAAGAAAAAAAATCGTACACTCTAAATGAAAAAAGAAGAAGAAAGTATCACTACGCAGTTGTTTGGTTCATAGGATAAAGAAAAATAATCCCAAAATAGAATGTGAGATTATCTAATTAAGTAATTTTGGGATTAGTTATACTATAATTTTGATTTTATTATTTTTATACTACATTCAGTATGACATACTAACTCGGGAATAACCATCCCAAGATAAAACAATCAAATGGACAAAATTCCCTTTTTCAAAGCTCTTCTCTCCAACTCCTTTACGAAGTTCAAGGTTAAATTAGAAAAAAATTTTTATCCAAATTTATCTATTATAAAATTAAACACTATTTTATAGTATTTCGAATAACCTATTTTAATTCAATATTTACAATAATATATATATATATATATATATATATATATATATATATATATATATATATATATTATTTCGTTATTATTAATCTTGCATAACAATTTTAATATAACTTATTTGCGAACCAAACCCCGGAAAGTGTGAACCATTTATGCCCAATGAATTTTTATTCAAAACTAGTACTCTAATCCCATTAGGAAGTGTGAACCATTTATGCCCAAGGAATTTTTATTCAAAACTATTACTCTAATCCCATTAGGAAGTATGAACCATTTATGCCCAAGGAACTTTTATTCAAAACTAGTACTCTAATTTGGATGGTTGTTACCTATCGCATTATATCGTATTGTTACTTTAAATACAATGTTTGTTTTGATTGTTACTTAAATTTTATTGTATCGTATCGTAAAATCTATCGTTTTGTAACGACGAAAAGTGCCACTTTAGGAACGATGGATTTGGTGTGGTGACGTCGTTTCCTTATTTTTTCCTCTCATCTTGCCCTTTTTATTATTAAATAATCATATTTTATTATTTATCTTATTTTTTTATATAATAATTCTACTATGTATCTTATTTTTTCTTAGTAATGTATATCATAAAACTACAAACAATACTGTATATTTAAATATTATATTAATTAAATAATATAATATAATGTAATACAATACAATACGATACATTATGAAATAACATGTAACTCTAGCTTGCGAAGTGTCCTTACTGCTTAAAAAAAAGAAGAAAAAGAAAAAAGAAAGAGTAAATAGGAAAGAAGCAAATGTCGGGGAGTGTGACATTTTCACCCAGAAAAAAGGAAGCCATGAACGAGAGGTCTCTAAATATAAATACTTGAAATACAAGGCGACTACATTCCCGATTATCATTTTTGTTGGCATCTCCAACAAAGTCCGTCGAGAGAGATAAAAAGCATGGCGAAATCGAGCGCCGACGATGAGGAGCTGCGAAGAGCTTGCGAGGCCGCCATTGAAGGCACAAAGCAGAAAGTTGTAATGTCGATCCGTGTAGCCAAAACCAGCGGCATCTTAGGCATTTCCGGAAAATTGAGCCGTGGTGCCATGGCCAAACCTCGAGTTCTCGCTATCTCCAGTACGTAAAATAATCTTATTATGATGAGTTTTAAATGTTCGGATTGTGTATAACTGACTTCAACTAATTTGGAATGGAGGCCTAGTAGATTTATTGATTAATTGTTTATTTCTTACTGCTGACGTCAGTAGAAAATAATCTAGTTACAATGAAACTCTGAAGGATATAGATTATCAATATAACTGACTCAGCTAATTTGGACCCGATGCATAGTTAATTATTGATTATTTATTTTTATATTGCTCACACCAGCTTAATAGTATAGTTATAACGATGCTCCGAAGGATGTAGATTATTTCCATATAACTGACGTTAACTATTGGTGGAGCCAGGAATTCTGATGAGGGATTCAAAAAAATTCAAGGATGTCCCCACCTAGGATTTTAACTTGTATTTCTCTTTTAATGGAATTCAAAATCATATATCTATAAATTTGTTTTACCATACTTATACAGTATAATTATCCGATTGAATTCCCTTCATTGTGTGCGACTCCCGGCATCAACTATTTTGGAATTGAGGCGAAGTTGATTAATTGTTTTTTTCTTGGTACTGCCGACACCGGTGTGAAAATAGTCTACTTATAATAAATTTACAAAGGATATAGATTATTTACATAACTGAACTCAACTGATTTGGAAAAGAGATGTAGTTGATTTATTGGTGATTTCTTTTATACTCTTGATGCCAGTGTAAAAATAGTCTAATTAAAATGACTGTCAAAATGATACAAATGAATTACCTATACTAATTTGGAATTGAAGCTAACTTGATTGATTGATTGTTTCTCTTAAACGGAGTATGAAAAATTGTCTATTTATTAGAATCTCTGAAGTTTCGAGGTTATTAAAGAAAAAGAAAAAAAGAATCTGTAAGTTTTGAACTGAGGGGATTAGGGTGAAGTTAATTGATTGACTGTTTCTATTGAATTGCTCCACTCCCTCTTTCCGGCATTTCTCTAATCTATTAATGCGTGATCTGATTCAAATTCCAATTATGCTCATTGGAAAAAGAAGACATGTTATATAAGTGTTTTTATGTTTGTTCTAACCTACCAGTCGTGGGACGGAATTCTTGGTGGTCATTTGGGAAATTTTGAATTGAAGTTGAAAAACAGTACTTGAAGCTGAAACAAAGTTTGTGAAAGTTAATAGTATTGTGTTTCACTTTTTCGGTGATGTTACACGAGCTTCTCCACCCATGTTTTACTTATTTTGCTTAGTAAATTTAGAGCACAAGTAACAATGATTTGACTCATGTTGCACTTATATTGCAGAGTAATTGTAGCTAGGCTATGCTTACTATAGTCTTCCCATTGTCTCGGATGATAAACGAAACCGATCGTCTATTAGTGGATCACATCTTCTAACTTAAGATCAGATTTGACATGACAAACACTAACTATAGGCAGCCTCTATCTTCATTTGACCCAATTATTACATGCAGAGTCAGAATTCTTTTTTGGACAATGGATTATTCAATAAAGTTGTTTGGTACTTCAACATTTTGATGTTGTGGTAGTAGTTCCTTTATTCTGAACCAAAAGCGTCAACTACTTATTCAAAAAAGATGTTTCATAATATAATCTCGTAAATCTACGAATTCAGGTGAAAATTTTGGTTAAACATTTGGATATCTAGCCTCATAACTTAAATGATGCATTCTTTCTGGGATGAGGAGTAACATTCGAAAAATTAGATTTAATGTACCACAGTAATTTCAGAGTTTCTCCTATGCAATAGTTGTGTTGTCAACTAGAATAGGTCATTTCCATTTGTCCAGACAATCGTAACATGTGGTTTATGCAGCAAAAGCTAAAGGCCAACGGACTAAAGCTTTTCTTCGTGTCTTAAAATATTCTAATGGAGGAGTCCTTGAGGTAATACTTCTAATAAATCTTTTTAATGTTAAACTTCTCTTCTTCGATTCAGATACCTTTTCAGTACTCCAGATTATTTAGAGGATGAAGATAATACTTTTATGAGTTAGTGTAGCTTGTCTACCAACATGAAGCTATGAATTTATAACTTCATTAAGCTGTGGATAGTGTTCAAATGTTTTATGACATCTACTTTATGAAACTTTTAATTTTGGTTGTGCATAAGGAATCTATAGTATCTCTGAACTTGCTGATAAAACTGTCTAGAAGGATTATTTTACTTATTGTCATAGATAGACTCATGAAACCGCATTGCATCTCACAAAATCCACATTTTTGGGCTAGTGAGTTTCCTTTAGAGCAAATTGTGTTAAAGTCCATTGTTAAGCTAACAACAATATAATGCTTGCACATGTAGCCTGCAAAATTGTACAAGCTTAAGCATCTTTCAAAGGTGGAGCTGGTAACTAATGACCCAAGTGGGTGTACGTTCATGCTGGTAATACTCACAGCAAATTATTTTTCCATTCCACCTGCAGCTATTATTTGGAGCTTATTCTTGATGATATTGTTACACAGGGTTTTGATAATCTCAGAAGTCAAAGTGTTACTCCACCTCAGTGGACAATGCGTAATGTTGACGATAGGTATTTGTTTAATTTTTAGTGTGTAAATATCTGAGTTCTTTTTCTCATGTAAGCATTTTTATCATGACCTTTTGTTTTAACTATGTAGGAACCGTCTTTTGCTTTGCATCCTAAACATCTGTAAGGATGTCTTGGGTCGTCTCCCCAAGGTTGTTGGCATAGATGTGGTGGAGATGGCTCTTTGGGCAAAGGTGCATTATAAAAGTTCCACTATTGCTTTCAACATACTATAGTTGGTTGGTGTCTATTTGTTTGGAAAGTAGGCATGCTTCATTTAGTTATGGCATCAACGATTTGCTCTAGTTGGTTGGTGTCTATTTGTTTGTGTTAATTTTCTATCAGGCTTGCGTAAAATCATCCTTGATGATGATAACCGCTTAATCACATGTCGTTGGAAGGTGAATCTCAAAAATGTCTAACAGGTTTGAAATGGCTGGCAAAGTCTTAAGGGGACTTTTGGTTTATTCATTGTGGGTGTTATCCATTTGCCTAATTCTCTGATTTCCCATCCAGTTAATCCACACACACTGACTCTTTTCAAGAAAAAGAGTATTTATTTTTGTGATTTTCTGTATGATAGCCTAATTTAATATATTATAAAAATAGTTCTCTGGCTAATCGTTAATTTCTTTGTGATGTAAATTATTTTAATATTAATTTTTATAAAAATTTATTACATGCAGGCGAAGTATATCTTTCTTGTAAAAATTCAATCCCACCTTCAATTCTACCTACCAGTAACTTTTATTTATTCCCAGTGCCATGACTATATCAGTGATATTTCAATCTCACTTTATCCTGTCATGAACCAGAGGGCCCTAAATGGTGGCATTGATCATGTCACATTGAGAAACTTCTTGCCTCGTCTTCCTGTTAAAATCCCAAATGTTTCAGCTTTTGTCAATCCTATCCCCTGATTTCAACTGCAAAATAAGCATGTGAATGATGTAATAGAATTGCTCTAAATGCGCTTAAGATAGTATAGTCATTCCTTTTGTCACTTCTTTTGATGAGTGAAAGGATAATCATTCATGTTCTCATATAAAGTACACAATTGTATTCTCTAGTCGCTGAAGATGGACTCTGTTAGTGACAATTTTTTCTTTTGATCTAATACTATCAGAGTATCAGTTACATATATTGGTAAAGCTAGTTATCTTTTGCTCTTGTGCCCTATATCAGTGGGAATCCTTAACGGAGGATTTCAATGTGTCTGTTAAAGCTGAAAATGATAGTTACTTATTTAAAAAAGGTCTTTTAAGGTGAAATGAATGGGAAAGTCTTTGCAAAAGGTCACTACACCTGGAACACAACCTTTTGCATCTAGTGCCCTATAAAGTTCAGCTATTACAGTTTTTGTCTGTTAGTATTCTTACCTGACTCTAGATATGCGGTAAGCATGTAGGAAGCTCTATTAATCTGCTTAAGGATACAGAGTCACTTATGTTCTCTTTTAAATACGCAGTTGGAAACTTTCTACTAGTTAAAGACGAAAACTGCCTTTACATACAATGGTAAAGCAGATAGTCCTCTTTATTACAAATAAAATGTTCTCACTTTTTCTTGTGTTTCTTTAGTTATAGTGTCTTTGAGGGTCATATGTACGTTCACTATTTAATTGAAGATAAACACTTACCTGTTGACATTAGAAATAGCTATTTGATTGCAATATGTTTCTAAAAATGAACAAAAACAAAAGCTGGTGCTTGATAAATTTTATGTAAATCTAATTTATATGATCTACACTTACATGATGACATTAGAAATAGCTATTTGATTGCAATATGTTTCTAAAAATGAACTAAAACAAAAGCTATACATTTTTATGTAATTCTAATTTAAATGATCTAATGCAGGAAAATACCCCAACAGTTACCAAGCAACAAGCAAATCCTCAAGATGGGCCTCTTCCTGCTGTAGCAGAAGAAGGTGAGATGACAGTAACTGTTGAAAGAGAACTTGTATCTCAAGCAGAGGAAGAGGACATGGAGGCTCTTTTAGGCACGTATGTAACCTCTTTCACCCTTCTCCAGACATTGCATATGCCCATTTTTGCTCGAAATATGAACTGCTTATGTCTACTTCTTTTATGTTGTCCTCTTGCCACTACTTTATCATGTCATGGAGGGAAATGTCAAGTATTCTGACTTTTCTTTTCCTTAAAAAGCTAGTATACTAGTTCAACTAGGTGATGTGGAAGTGTTAACTACTTTAAAAGACAGCCCCCTTTCTATTTATAAAACTAGGAGTTTTATAAAACTTCAAGTTGGCTACCTGCTTACAATTTTAAATGGAATAATGATCGAGAAACCCGTCTAAAAGCACTCTACTATTTCTGGAAACAAATATTTATCTCGTATCACTACCTTGTTTGTGTGTAGTGTCCTCGAGGCTCTCTCATGCTTTATTCCTCATGGTGAACTACCAGTCTCATCTGAAAGACCGTACAAACAGCAATCCCGTGTCTAATCACTGTATTAGTTACTAGACTTAAAGTTTTTGGTAGGTTCAGTTTTGTCCTGAAATAATTAGGAAACAATTCTGGAAGATTGTGAACTCTTCTGGAAACGAGTACAAAGGATTAATGTTTTGGTCAAGAAAGTGTGTATATGATTAGGAATGCAAGACTAGGGAGTTGCAAATTAAGTGTGCAATCTTGTGGTTACAATTGGTCTGGCTGACGTAGCTTCTTGCTGAATTTACAAAAGAATGCAGTAATTTTATATGCTGGTACTCTTTCCAGATTTTGTGTCAGCAGTTGAACCTACATCTTGGTTGTCCTGCCAACTGCTTTACTGCTGAACTTATTTTGTATCGGGCAAGCTATTGCTGATACAAATTACCTCGTGATGCCTTTGTGCTCTTAATTCTATGGAGAATGACGAATCATCTACTATTTATTATGGGTGTTTAACGGGCGGGCTGGGACGGGCTGGACACAAAAAAACCCAGCCCGTCCGTTTAACATTGCGGGCTGTTAGCGGGTTGTACTTTTTTGGGTTTTTTTTTGTCCGTCCGGGTTCGGGCTTAGTGGGCTGGACCGGGCCGTGCAATTTTTTTTAAAGTAAATTTTATTTTTCTTATTCAATGTTATTGATACTTAAGTGTTTGCAAACTTTTAAGGCTTAGAATTAAACTTTGAAGTTTAAAGTTTTAAATTTGAAATTTGAATTTTACAATTTTAAAATTGAAATTTGAAAGTAAGCGGCTACAAAAAATTATTTAATAAGACCAATAGGCGATATGTAAGGATCAAGCTCCGAAGACTTTCATTTGATATTTTTATTGAATAATATATAATACTTCAAATTAAGTTGCAAGTTCTTTTTTGATTTTGTTATTTTTGAACTTGCAAATTAAAAATTTACAACAATTATAAAAAAAAAAAATAGTACATCACATGCTTTGCATCATTTTTGTAAGTTCATCCATGTCAACATGAGTTTCTTGATTTCCGGCATTGGTTGAATCAGAACCATAAACCATTATATCTCCAATTTCTTGGTCCTCCGCTTCATCTACCTCGTCACGCCCTTGATTTCGCCGTTCTGATCTTATCTAATCTCTGAAGCACACTAGAATTTCCAAAGCGTTGCTGCCCAATAAATGATGGGTATCTCCTAGTTGCTGCCTTGCTTGGCTAAATGCGCTCTCTAATGCGACTGTTGAAATCGGCACATTTAGCACGTCTCGAGCCATGGCCGAAAGAACAGGAAATTGATTTGAGTTGCTCCTCCACCAACCCAGTGGTAGAAATTCCTTTGTGCGGGGCTCTGCTGACTTTTGCAAGTAGAATTGAAGTTCATCAATATTCCTGCTACTGGTTTGTTGATGCTCCTCTAGCGTAGACCAAATCAAATAATTTATCAAATATTAGGGGTGTGGGGGCTATTTTCTTAAGGGGTAGGCCGAAATGACCATTTTTGTAAAAAAGGGCCGTTGGCCAACGGTAAAAAAAAAAAAAAAAAATTTAGAAAAAAAAACCCGTTAAAAATCGGGCTGTAGCCCGTTAAAAACCCATTAACGGGTTAACGGGCTTAGCGGGTTCCGGTGCACCGGTATCAAAAAACTGTTCGTTTGAAACCCGCTCCCCGCCCAACCCGTCCCAGCCCGCCCCCACGCTATAGTACCGGGCTGACCCGGGCTGAACCGGGTTGTAAACGGGTCAGCCCGGCCCGATTAACAGGTATACTATTTATGCATAAAAAATCTAAGTTGCTCGGTCACGGGTGCGGATCTAGAGGTCGGATCCTTCGAGATGTAAATTCTAAGATTCGGGGATATGGATCCTAGTACGGATACTGGTGCGGGGATCCGGCTAAAAAGAATTTCAAAAAATAAAAATATCTCTAAATTGTGAGAAATTTTGTGGAAAACTTATGTATAGCTTGTAAAAGTGTGAATGTTTTTTAATTCTCAAGTTGTAGATAAGTAAATGATTGATTTCGTAGATAAGGTATGCTATTTTCTTCAAATTTACCCTAGTTTTGGTTCTAATTTCGGGAATCAAATTGTATCTTGTCTCGAATTTTTCTGTCTGTCGTGGTCAAAGTACCCAAAAATATTTGACCAGATCTGATACGGATCCCATATTCACACCCATACTAGTGTCGTGTCGACACGGGTGCGGCACCTTAACTGCCATGTCGGAGCAACGTAGTATAAAATACCTTTTCATCTATTGTTTATATATAAGACCATATAACTTATGTCTAGTTAGGCACTTTTTCAACCTTGATTAGGCATCTAGTGCTGAGTCTGATATTGCATAACATGGGTTTTAAGAATCATTTAACATATTCTAAATAACCGTGTTGGTCTATTGTCTCTGAGCCGAGGATCTCCTGGAAACAGTCTCTCTATCCCTCCGGGGTAGGGGTAAGGTCTGCTTACACTCTACCCTCCCCAGACCCCACTAGTGGGATTCTACTGGGTTGTTGTTGTAAATAACCGTGTTGGCTGTGGTTGTTTTTCTTAATTGGAGAATAGAAGTTGTAGACAGCACTATTAGCAGACACTTAGTTTGCTCTCTGTTCCCCCTTTTGTTTCACCCTAGCACTATTTTGGTTTGTTTCCTGACTTTGGTTTCCAAATTCCTACAGTTATGTAATGGGTATTGGTGAGGCTGAGGCATTCTCTGAGCGGCTGAAGCGAGAGCTTCAAGCTTTGGAAGCTGCTAATGTGCATGCCATTTTGGAGAATGAGCCATTAATAGATGAGGTGACCCATTTTCTTGTGAAGAGTTCTTGTTGCTTTGATGCCAGTGCCAAAGCAGAGTTTGGTTTCTATTTGCAGGAGTTGCTACATTTTTCCTATTTCCAGCAATTTAGCCTTTTACTTGATAAAACTATGTGTCTCTTTCATTATAAACATTTTCTCTGCCAAGAGCAATAGCACAGGCAAAGTTTGCCTTGTTCGCTGCTCCTCTGATTCAGCTTCATACTATTTCCCTGATATGTATGCTCTCGCACTTGATATGCTAGCATAAATATTTTTCGTAAAGAAACTTATGCTTCTGTGTCTAAATTCTTGTTTCTGCAGGTCTTGCAGGGGCTTGAATCGGCTACCAACTGTGTTGAAGATATGGATGAATGGTTAGGCATCTTCAATGTAAAACTTAGACACATGAGAGAAGACATTGAATCAGTAAGAATTTGTGCAGTGCTTCTGTGTGATGCTGATGCTTACCAGTAATGATTATTGTGAGAGAAGACATTGGTGAATCACTTGAATGTGAAACTTAGTTTTGAATCATAATTCTTTGTTCTCATAAACAGTTGTTTATAGTTCCTTTTTCAGACTTTATGGATTTTATCACCGTACTAGCTAATTAATCTACAAAGAACATGATTCCCTTACTGATTCCAAACGAGGTTGGATATGCAAAAGTGTGAGCTTTTTGTATATAATAGGGTGGGGGTGGATTGAGCTTTTCGGGAGCACCGCAGTGCGATTGGATGGCCGATTTCATGAATCTGAATGATTCTAGTTTGTAATTTCTACAAGACCAAGTTTTCCACAATACATATATCTCCAATAATGTTAGAATGTCAGGACTCTATTATTTGAATGTAGACCTCCTTTGCTAATGCAGTATTGGTTCATTCACAATATGCAGATAGAAACCCGCAACAACAAGCTGGAAATGCAGTCAGTAAACAACAAGGCATTGATTGAGGAACTTGATAAGCTTCTTGAAAGACTGCGTATCCCTTCTGAGGTGTTTCTCTTTCTTTCTTGGAGCTGATTAGTGGGCGGCATTTAATAATTTAATTTTTCTTCACTTCATTCATTCTTGGTTTGTAGTATGCAGCGAGTTTAACAGGTGGTTCGTTTGATGAGGCAAGAATGCCTCAGAACATTGAGGCATGTGAGTGGCTAACTAATGCTCTACATGGCCTTGGATCGCGTAACTTGGATCCTAGCTATGCAAACATGAGAGCTGTATGTCCACTTGGTTATTCCTTTCTGTCTTTTCTTTTGATCATATCCTTTTTGATGTTGTGCTTCAGCATGTAACGTAGGTAGACAAGGTTAATGTAGGTAAGCGTGCATATGTTAAGGCACACTACAAATTTTCCCAGACAGGGCTTGGATGACCGATTCATATAAAGTAATCTGAGTAAATAAAAATGGTAGAATTATTTTAAAATCCACAGTAGGACCTCATATAAAAATGGTTGAGTTATTGCAAAATACACAGTCATGACCTAGCTAGTGCTGGATTCAAATTCCTGCTAGTATTTTCTGTGGAAATTAAAAATGTCCTATCATTACATTCTATGGGCTCGTTTACTAAATGAAGTGAAACCAAGTTGTCCTGCCTTTGATATTCCAACACTCGTCATATAGGCAGTGGGTCATCTCTGCCCTTGTACAGAAAAAGTCACTTGACAAAAAATTAAGACATTGATGTCTGAATATCTTGCAGGTGAAAGAAAAACGAGCAGAAGTTGACAAGTTAAAGACGACATTTGTTAGAAGAGCATCTGAATTCTTGAGAAAATATTTTTCCAGTTTGGTGGATTTTATGATGAGTGATAAAAGTTATTTTTCTCAGGTATACGACCAATCAGTTTTACTTGAATTAATTGTCATTAGTCTTCTATAAATAGTCACTTAGAGGCTGCTTATAATATTAATTAAACAGCGTGGGCAATTGAAGAGGCCTGACCATGCTGATCTCCGATACAAGTGCAGAACATATGCTCGTCTATTGCAGCATTTGAAGGTCGGATTTCTCCAACTTGTTAAATTTTATCATTGTTTTAATATTTCCTGATGTCTTTCTCTCAATCCTTTGCATTTGCAGAGTCTTGACAAGAATAGCTTGGGCCCTTTAAGAAAAGCTTACTGTACCTCCCTCAACTTGCTTTTGCGCCGGGAGGTCAGAAAGCTATTAATCTTTATTCATTTGTCTTTTTAGTTTTTTTTTCTTTTCCTTTTCCCTTTTTAGCTTCTTTTGCTTCTTTCTGCTGAGTGGGTTACTTAAGTCCCCATTAAGTTCACTGCAGCTATGTGCACTTTTAAGCCAGCAGAATCTGTTTTCTTCATCTCAGAACTCCCAAAGGCATGTATCACTTGTTTGTCTATAGAATCTTTCCCATCAAAGAGTTGCTGAATGAACCTGCTTTTTAAGTGAATATATACTTTAAGCAGCACTTTCTGTTGGGTAGTTTAGCTGGGCGAAATTATTAAATGCAGTAATATCTCAGAAAGAAGTCCGAGAGCAGGCTGTTCTGTTTGAAAAATAACAAGCTGTAGAGAAGTGGTAGCTTAGGGGGGGGGGGAGGGGGGAGGAGGAAAGGCACAAAGGTTTTCGGTGGAGTAGCAGCATTGGAAAGAAGAATGGGAAACAGTTGGAAGGGACCAGAAAAAATATGGAAAGATAGATTACAAAATTGAACAAGGGAAACACAACAAAGTCAGTTAAAAAAATCCTTCATAATCAGATTTAAAGAGCTTAGTACAATTAGGGTAATCACTTCATGACTAACAAATACTGACTAGGAGTGGGGGAGTTCTTTAAACAACAAGAATCTTTGCTGCCAAGCAACTTGGAGCTCAAGTCTGCATGACTTTGACGAAGTGCCTTTAATGCTAACTAAGATAACTGGACCACATAACTCTTACTCTTGAAAGTTATGGAGTAAATTCTGGATATTTATTTTATTCCAAGTAGGGTGTTCAAATCAAGGTTAAGGATAGGGTTAATTACTGGTGGGACCTAAAGCAAAGATTTGAATGATATTTTAACTCATGTACAGAAATAGGAGTTTTATATTGCTCTAGGACCCTGTTTCCTTTTTAGAGGTAGCTCTAACCTCTCTAGGAGTAAATCTTAATTCACCTAAGAAAAAGGTTGTCATACTTTCTCTTTCCGTACAAGTGGGGCCATTACAAGTGGTGTCACAGCATGATCTTGGCACCTAGACCTCTTCAACAGCCATAGCAGAAAGAATTCAATTAACAGGATCTGAGGAGAGCCCAAAGAGAATGGAGGATCAATATAGTCTTCTCTGACAAGGAACAGAGCAAGCTTTGACAGATCATACAGAGAAATCAATCAACTAAGCTGGATAACAAAATCTGCTACTACACAAAAATGACAAAATAATGGAGAAGCTTCCTTATAGAAAAAATGGAGAAGCTTGGAATCAATCTTGAGACTGGGAACCCAAAGTTACAGGAGAGGAAATTGAAGGTGCAACAGAGGAATCAAGGAAGGAATATGCATGCCAGAGTTAACAAGATCTTCAGGGGAAGTAAGTAGTAACAAAAAGCAAAGAGTAAAGGTTGGGGCCAAATATTGTTACTGGAGAAAGGTTTGAACAGGATTGCAAGGATGGAACAATTGCCACTGATGAAATAAGGTCGGCTGAGTTGGAGTTGGTCTTGGTCCATAGACACATCCAACAAATGATGATTTTCTTCTTAAATCTAAAAAAGATGAAAGAAAAGGGACAAGAGTTGCGAATAATGAATTCAGTTTGATACTGTTAAATGGACCTTGGGGCTAACTCAACCCCATAATCTAGCTCATGAGGTGAGGATTGCCCAAGCCATATTAAGGAGTCCACCCATCCCTTAAAGAACCGATGTGGGACCCCCCTACCCCACGCCCAGGACTGGACATCTGGAGCATGGACAATTTAATATGGGGGCCCAACATCAGAAAACGAGAATTGGGATGGGTCCTGCTATGATATTATGTTAAATGGACCTTGGGCCTAACTCAACACCAAAAACTAGCTCATGAGGTAAGAATTGCCCAAGCCATATTAAGGAGATCACCCATCCCTTAAAGGACCGATTTGGGACTCTTCAGATGCCATAGTCGAATCAGAGATAGACAATTTTGAGAGTTTCTTGCATGATGATTCGGCTTCTGAAGATGACGTGCAAGCTGCTACTGAAATCATTAGCTTGTGGTTGGCCAAATGTCTGAGCAGTACAGTTGTTAGAAGGAGATGTTGCAAAGTTGAGGCAAGAGTTCGACTTATACTCTGGGGAAAAAACACCTTGATTGGGATGAATATCTATACCATCATGCCCTTGTTGCATCAAGAGAAATTAAAAGGAGAAAAAATCTTGCTGTCCATGACATTCTCTGCGTGGATGTAGAATTGCGAAGGTAAGATGAGAGTTGGAAGATTTTAGGAACCTCTGGATTTTCCATATATAGCAAGAATAGTTGAACATGATATGTCAGAGGTTAGTGCTATGTGTGTAAAGTCATTTACCGGTGGAGTTTGTGGTATTCTTCCTGAAGCAGGAAAGCAAGAAACTTGGACCATCTTACCAGTGTTACTGGAGATCACTATGCCATTTTATCGGCACTGTAGCAGACTGTACATAATAGTTTTAGACAGTGTCTCTGTGTTGCTCCTTGTCTTCTTATCGAGGTTGCTAGCCTTCTTACTGGTGTTCCATGTGGTTTCCTCCTTGCTCCAATTCAAGCAGCTACGTGGATGCCTAGAATGAAGATTGTTTCAAGGACTTATTTGCCAGATTGTCATTGAGGGTATGCAGCAAGGAAGATCTTCGACAGAGCAGATTTGTGTGATTGACATTGGCTCTTCTGTGGCTCAACCCTGCCTGCCAGAAACAAGTGAACAACCAATTTCAAGCATAATGACACCATACTGACCTTAAGGACAAGCTCAGTCTTCAGGGGGTTGGGAATGTTATGAATCAGTGTTAAAAGGTAGCTGAAAATCAATGTTGGTTACAAAAAGTAAAGGTGATTAGGGAAGTTGATTGGGGAATACAACTGCTTCATCAGTCTATATATAACTGTGGGTCACGGTTGAAAGAAAACGAGGAAGATTCAAGAATTATCTCAATCCTATTTCTCCTTTTTTCCCTTTTTCCTTTTTGGTTCCTCTTTTCTGTTGGTACAAGGCACCCTTACATTATGCCATCTGAATCTCAATCTCCTCGGATTTAGATTCAAAAGCTAATATAAATGCTCATAGTGTTTCTAGTAAATCCTTGAATAAGAAATTCGTCAAGTTTAAAGTATGATGCTTATGTTTTCTATTCTTTGTAGGCTCGTGAGTTTGCAAATGAGCTCCGTGCCAGTACAAAGGCATCAAAAAATCCTATTGTATGGTTTGAAGGTTTGACAGGTTTGAATCAGAGTGTGAACAATGCAGACACTTCTGCAGCCTCGGAGGCATATGCTAAAATGCTGACAATATTTATTCCACTCCTTGTTGATGAGGTGTTCTTCTAGTTTCTTTTTTGTTTTTCCTGGTATATATGTATATAAGTGTCTTTGTTGCTTTCTCTGCCCAAAGTCTTCAACGTTATTCTATTCCATATTGCAGAGTTCTTTCTTTGCACACTTTTTGTGCTTTGAAGTTCCTGCACTGCTTCCACCAGAAGGTGTTGCTAATGGCAAAAAAGTTGGAGATGATAAGGATGACGTGGATGATGATTTAGGCATCATGGATATAGATGAGAATGACAATAAAGCTGGTACTTTCTCCTATTTCCTGCGCTTGCCTAGTCCTGTTCAGAGTTTATGAAGGAGCACCATCTTGCTATTTTGCAGGACAAAATTCTGCAGATCTAGAGGCACTAAATGAATCACTACACGATTTACTTGAAGGGATCCAAGTAATGTTATAGTTTTTCCTTGCAATAGCCTTGTTGTCTATTAACAACAGCTGTTGTGTTGATTTTTGTTAAATGTCAATTCTTTCTTATTTAATTTATTTTTGGGTGCAAAGAGGACAATCCTTAGTGCATAGTTAGTTGGTTTAATTTTTGAGATGCTTAATTTAAACTTGTATCGAATGCTTCTTATACTCGAACATCAATATTATTTAACCATAATAAAAAAGAAACACAGTGACAGTAGGTTAAGTTAATACAGCAAGATGGACCTCTCAAATTTCAGTTAATATGTATTGCTCTCAGATGGGATGCTGAATACGAAAGTACATCTGAGTCTTGGCTGTGTTTCCTTCTTTTATCATTCTTTTGGATATTCATTGTATGTTATCTGCTTGTTTATATCATTGCCGTATTGATAATTTATCTAGTGGACTATATCTATATTACTATCAGTTCGATGCTACCTTGGTAAAAGTTATTTTCGTCAATTGGAAAATGAATATCGATTTTGCTTCATCAAGCAGGCAAAAGTCAATTTTCACTTTATTGCACCAGACAATTGTGACAAATGCCTCAATTTGTGACAAATGCCAGACAATTGTGACAAATGCCTCAATTTTCACTTTATTGCACCAAAGTCACTAAACTATTTTTTTGTAAAGAAAAAGTAACTAGGAGCAAACAAAGAGGCATTTTCTATGATACTTAGGCTAAGTTAAGTGACTTTTTAGTTGCAATAAATAGTTTAGTGACTTTTGTGATAATTCGGTAATGTTGAGTGATTTCTTCGTTTCAAAAAATAGTTGAGTGACTTTGGTGAATAAAATAAAAGTTGAATGACTATCCATGAAATTACCCCTCTTTGATATAGTTTTGACAAAACGAAACTATCAAAAAATGTATTTTTGATAATATTATCTTTACTCGTTTATGTGCTTTAGGAAGACTTCTTTGCTGTGGTGGATTGGGCAGGAAAGATTGATCCTATGTGCTGCATATCAATGCATGGAGTCACAGAACGTTATATTCCTGGTCAGAAGGCTGATGCTGCAGGATTTGTGCGCATCTTGCTTGATGACTTGGAATCAAGAATTTCAATGCAGTTCAGCCGTGTGAGTTACTGTATCCCTCGCAGTCATCTATGTCTTTGCAGCTCATATGGGATAAAATTTTCTCAGTTTTTTCTACACTTCTGCAGTTTGTTGATGAAACATGTCATCAAATTGAAAGAAATGAGCGAAATGTTCGGCAGATGGGAGTCTTATCATTTATACCGAGGTAAACTGAGTTTCATGTTATGCTTTTTGTAAACTTACATAATTCTTTGGATTTGATTTACTGTCACACACATTTAAATGGCTCAAATTGGTAATAGAGTTAAGTTAGTTCGAGATTGTTAAATACTAACTTGAGCCACTGCACTAAGAACTTTTTCCTTTTATCTCTTCTCCCATCTCGAGTGTGATCTGATTAGGTGTAACAGGTTTAGACATGCTAGTATGCTACAGTATAAGCCCTGCTCTACTTTATTGGGGGTTGGCCTCACTATGAATGGTATATGTTGGTTTCTTTATTGAGGATATATTTTCTTTCCCCCCTAGTATGGAAGGAAAAACAGATTTATTTTCTACAGCTTAGCACTTTTAATTGTTATTTATGAGTGATACACCTCTTTTACATAAAGAACTAATATTTCTTCCAAATTTGAAACTGAAAGTCTGCCCATCCATTTTTTGTTTCTGTAATTTTGCTGTTGATTTCTCTTTGTCAAATCGGAGTTAGGATATACCATTTTATATTTGATGTTTCCCAATTTGATAGTGCCTGAAATTTCCGTTAGTATTCATGAAGTGTGGGTTTTCTTCCTTATCTCAGTTACCTCTTTGTTATTGTTGATTATCTTCATCATACCTTTATGCGGTGAGCTTATTGTATGTCTGAGCCTCCTAAAAATCCCTTCAACGATTCTTTTAATAACCTTATTTATAACTATAGGCTGTAAGCCTTTCTGTAATTTTACCATGAAATCGATTTTGTATTTATTTTCTCAGAATGCTCTTAGTTGATCATTTTGGCTTAAATTATCAATCATTTCATTGGGTATGCAATTCTTCATGTAGATTTGCTACTCTTGCAACCCGTATGGAGCAGTACATTCAAGGACAATCAAGGGATTTGGTTGACCAGGCATACACGAAGTTTGTGAGTGTGTTTTTCTTGCATTTGCTTTCTTATGCATGCTGTGAGATTAACAGTTGAAAATTTTAGAATGACGTAATATATGTAGCTGTTTGTCTTGTATTACCCTTTATTTCTGATGTGAGTACTGTGATAGGTAATCTGCATGATCTTTTACCTTTTTAATATCCAATATTAGAAATAAAAGTAAGCTGAAGTGTGAATTTGGAAATACTTGCAGAACCCTTATTATTTCACGGTGCAGTGAGTTTAGAATTTCTGAATTTGTGGCGGTCAGTTATATTTGTTCCCTTATGTTTGTTGTATCTTGTGGCGCGACTGTTTTAAACATTATTTGGCAGGTAACTATAATGTTTGTTACTTTGGACAAAATTGCTCAAACAGACCTGAAATATCAAGACATCATGCTTTTAGAAAACTATGCAGCATTTCAGAATAGGTATTGTTCACCTTCGGATTCAGAAGTTTATTACATATTGTATTCCACAAAATCGCTTTTAGTGCTGAATGAAACAGTTTGCAGTCTGTATGACCTGGCTAATGTTGTGCCCACCTTAGCAAAATTCTATCACCAAGCAAGTGAATCTTATGAACAAGCTTGCACACGCCACATCAACATGATTATTTACTATGTAAGTTATCCTTTTTCATGATTGTGTAATTTTTCTTTACTCTGCTTGTGCTCTCCTATTACTTTATTTATCTTTGATGAGATACCTTAGACCTGTGCTTTCTCCACAGCAATTTGAGCGACTTTTTCAATTTGCTCGAAGAATTGAGGATTTAATGTACACAATTACACCGGAAGAGGTTAGTTCCGTTTTCTTTTTCTCAACTGGCTATTGATATTTGCTGACTGTCCTTCACCCCTGAGTATCTCAATTTGCCCTTTTATCAAGGACAGTGACTTGGTAATGCCCTGATCCCAGATAACTGCTAATTTGTTAGTATATGATCTCTTTCAAATTTAAGGAGAGTTTTGTAATCTTAAATCTTTATTTGATTAATATCACTTCATGTTGAACTTCTCCGTCCAGCATCTGAAAGAAGATATAATCAAAACAAAATGCTAGATTGAAATATTAATTTCTGTTTGGACATTTCAACCTTTGTGATGAGTTGCACGTGAGAAATGATGCAAGCATGTAGTCAGTTTAAGGTTTCATATCTCTTTTTTTCCCCGGGTCTTTTCCTCTCTTTTCCTATTCGGTGAGAGGAGAGGTTAACCCATGTAGTCCAATTTTGAATGAACTGTGATCATGTAATTATCTTTTACTGAACTTGAAGCTGAAAGCAACTAATGTCTCACAACAATCTTGTGGGTTTGAATTTGGTATATAAAACAACTCCTGTCCTGCTATTATCTCTGTTACATATGCTTAAATTAAAAATAAATAAAAAAAATTGAGAGAGAAAATCAGATTGGAATGAGTGACTGATCTTAATTGGCAACTCTAGTATATCGTTTGATTGATGTGAAAGTTTAGTTCAAGCACAGAAAGAATAAATGGCAAAGGTATATATAAGTGCCTTATGGCACGACGTAGAATACTTCAGTATATCTTATAGAAGATATCTGATGCCAAGCTACACAAAGGTCAGTCGGACGTTCCTGTCAGACTTGTTCCTCGTTTATGGTTTGACTTCTGCTGTAGCCTGTCTAAGAGCGCATAAAAGGTTGAAATAATGACCAATAAACAGCGTTTATGATTTTACCATCATTTTAGCACCTTTGTCAGAACCAGAGGCTCGATGTTGCGTCCTTTTTGCTTTAACTTAATGGTACAATTACTGAAAGTGGAATCAGAAATTTCTTTCCTTAGTTGGGCAGTGAACTTTTAGCTTAAACCCAAAGACTATGAGTTAGCATTTTGTTTTCCTAGGTGTTAAATGCTCTTTCTGCAAATAAGCAGTAAAAGTTACTTTTTGTTTTATCTCCCTTTGCTTTGGGGAAGAAGGATTAAAATCCACAATTTGAACTTGCTTCCCGTTTCAATCTGTCTTTGGATGAGTATACCATCTTGTTTACGGCTTCTCCGACTGTGACGGTTATCTTCTGCTAAGTGATCTATGCCATTTTTATTAGATTCCATTCCAGATTGGATTGTCAAAAACGGATCTTAGGAAGGTGGTAAAGTACAGTTTATCTGGGGTAAGTCAATCAATTGCCTCAATTTATCTACTAGATTAGGGTATCTTTCTAAAATATTAAATTTTGCTTCTACAGGTGGATAAGTCCATCACTGCAATGTACAAGAGATTGCAGAAGAACTTAACCTCAGAGGAGTTGTTGCCTTCTCTATGGGATAAATGCAAGGTATATCTAGCAGATTGGGTATTGAAATTAGTCACTTTGCAAATTCAATGAGTAGCTATACCTCTATCAATTTGGAGTACTTTATGGGTTTCATGCGGCAAAAGCTGGTTGTGTTAGCTAATGTCTTCATCTGATGTTTCGGATCACATTTTTCCATAACTGAAAATCTTCCCTTCCCTCAATTCGATTATGGGGTGGGATTTAAGTTATTTGTATTGACTTAATTTTGTGTGAGGTTTAAAGCCAATCCAGGGGTTTCTTCTAGGCCTTGGAAGGTCTGAGTTCTCTTAGTAAATGTCAGGCTGTAGATAACATGAACAATGAGGTAGACAGCCAACTAGAAAAGGGTGGAATACGCCTGCCATTTTGAAAGCTTGCTTTACATTGGTAAATTTGTAAACTGAAATTGATGATTAATGAACCTATATATGGTGCCATTGAAGAAAATATTAATATTTCAAAATACATTGTCCGTTGAGACTAAAATCTCGAGCCACTTTTTGGAGTTGCTTTCAAATTTAATTTTGTGCATCTTTCCTTGAGCCTGGAGTGTATGGTAAACAGTCTCTCTAACTTCAAGGTAGGGGTAAGGTTTGCGTACACACTACTCTCCCCAAACCCCACTTGTGGGATTTGTTCTTGTTGTTATTTTAAATTTAATTTTGTACCTAGTTATGCATTTGTCACTCACTGTTTTCATCTACCCTTAGTTGATTTTCTGATCAAATCTTCCTACAACATTCATAAACTTGCAGAAGGAGTTCTTGGACAAGTATGAGAGTTTCGTCCAACTTATAAATAAGGTTTACCCCACCGAGACCATCCCTTCCATCTCAGAAATGCGCGGGCTTTTGGTATCGATGTAAAGCAGCTCCAGTTTTGATTCTTTTTCTTCTCTTTCTTCTGGTGGGAGGACAGAGTGTTGTAGAGTTTTGTCTTTTGTTGTCAATATTCATTTTATTCTTTTACATAAATTGATTAATTCTAAGACTCACATTTATCAGATGAAAACAGGCTAGGTAGAGTATCTGCTTTATCATTCTTTGATTTGTTATATTTTCTCGTGGTACGAGGTAGTTTTAGTTTCAAGCTTGATTCCCACTGTAAAGGAAGAAAGTTTCACGCTAATAAGTAATAAGTTAGTATCCATATTGCACTGGATTCTAAAGCTTCATGATCTTCACTATTAAGATTTAAGGCCTTGAAACCCCACCCACCCCACCCCCTCTTATCTCCCCCTCCATCTCTCCCAAAACGTAATATTTTGGAGTGACGTTTGTGGTGCATAAAGATAAGAGGTAATGGTGCAGTTTAAATATTTTTGGCTGAATACAGACTTCTCTTTAAATTTGTCCCATTTTTTTATGCAGACACCTAAACTAAGGAACACTTGAACCCAGATACGTATCTGACAATATCTCAACAAAGACACTCACACTCAGTGACATGGCGAATGTACAAAAACAACACGTGATTTAGTTGGAAATTGGCTGATTGTTCCTGTATGGGATCTTGGAATAGGTTTAAAGACTGAAGTTAGTTGGTCACACGAATAATGTTGGAGAATTATTGATGGATTTTACTAACAGGTTTTTGCCTAGATCTTCTGAAGTATGGGATACTGATTGATAGCAGTCGTTTATGAATCCTTCTGTTGTGCGTACTGATTCTGTCAGTTCAGGTGCTATCATTCCAACATATAGCCCTGTTTACAGGTGAAAATAGCACGGGTTAGTCAGTTTTCAGACTGGTAATTGAAAAATAGCCATTATTTTGCTGCAACACGAAAAGTTCTAGCATAATATACTGGAGATTGGAGCACCTGTGTATAAACTTCCAGCATATTATGCTGGACCCGTATATTATGCTGGAACTCCAATATATTATGCTGGAAGTTCACATGTAAAAAATTCGAACTCCAGTATATTATGCTGAAATATTTTCCGGATTTTGAATAGTGTTTTCGTTCAGATTTATCTTTACATGAAAAGTGGCTAAATATCAATTACTTTTAGAAACTGTACCTATTTTTCAATTACCACTTGTAAATCTGGCTATTTTTGAATTCCACTATTTACGGTGGTGAAGGAGACCTCTCCTTACACTTAACAATATTGTCCATGAATCTTGCGGGCTCAATTTTGCATTTAGTATTGCATGATGACTCTAAAGAGTAGCCATAATTAATTTGTCTGTACACAAATAGTTAGTGAAATGGGTGTAAAATCCAGAAAGCTTCTTAAACAAGGGGTTCAATCATGGCTAAAAGTAGAGGTGTATAAAGAAAATCGATAAATTACATCGAACCGATAATTCGAACCGAAAAAACTCGATTAGTAGTTCAGTTTGATTTGATTTGGTATAGAAAAATCCGATCGTAATTGGTTTCATTTTATTTTAACTAAAAAAAATCAAATCAAAATCAAAGCAATCCGATATTATATGTATATTGTCTCGCATTTACATTTATCTTTTTGTTAGAATTTTACCTTTTCTCCCTCTTAAAATACTGAAGAAAGAAAAAACTTTCCACTAAAGCAATTCAACAGTCACCTTTTTCATTGTCTTAGTAACAACTTCCTGTGTTCCTTCGGGGAGATCCAATTAAGAAAGGAATAATCGCTCCTTTCCTTTAAGATTGTTATGTGCACTTAAATGTAACCACAACTTGTCGAAGAAAGACATTAAAAGGAGAAAAGAATGCAGTTTTGAAATCTGGCACGTACTATAAACGACGTTTTAGGATCTGCAATACCCAAATACAAAATTGCTACAATATTTAATGATGAACAATCAATGATGGTGCCAAGCACCGGAAAGTGGCGTATTAAGGCTGAATATCACAGAGTGGTTACGCTTCTGGAAATATTGGTCGAGTCCATTCAATATCATTCATAGATGAGCACAACCAAACGGCTACACCCGAGCATACTAATGCCTCCAACAAATCTGACACAAAGAGGTGCATGCGGAAAAGAAGACGAGAATGATAATTGGGATTGTGTAGAATGAAGCAACAGTGCTAAAGGAGATTAAGGCTTCCATACAAAGTTAAGATAGATTTTGTGATGGAAATGGAGTTATGAAGTAACATTTCTCAAAGATTTTAGTCTCCAAGAGGAAAATAAAGAAATAATTTGTTGTCGAGAAAAAGAGGGATATTCTCCGAGAGGACAAAATCAACTCCAAAGCATGAGTAAAGAGAAAATTGATAATAAAAGTGGGTTTTGCTTTTGTTTAATCTATTCGTTCTTTAATTATATATTGTTTTTGTGATTTATGAAATCTTACACAAATGATAAGGTAGATGTTTTTTATGTGATAATCTCACAATATACTTATTTTCAAATTGTGATGATTCAGAATACTCATTTACAAGGTTAGTTTTTTTATTCATTTACTGTAACGATCCGGCCGGTCGTTTTGAGTATTATAACCCCGTTTCTCCATTTACTGCTCAATTTATGCCTTACAGTTTATTTATGACTTATCGGGTTAGTTGGTTCGAGTCCGGAAGGATTTCGGAGTGAAATGAGACACTTAGTCTCATAATTGAAAACTTAAGTTAAAATAGTGACTAGATGTCGACTTATGTGTAAACGACCCCGGAATGGAGTTTTGATGATTTCAATAGCTCCGTATGGTAATTTTGGACTTAGGAGCATGTCCGAAAAATTATTTGGAGGTCCGTAGTGGAATTAGGCTTGTAATGCCGAAAGTTGAATTTTTGGGAAGTTTGACCCGGGGGTTGACTTTTTGATATCGAGGTTGGAATCCGATTATGGAAATTGAAATAGCTTCATTATGTCATTTATGACTTGTGTGCAAAATTAGAGGTCAATCGGACTTGATTCGATAGGTTTCGGCATCGAATGTAGACGTTGGAAATTTTATAAAACTAAAGTTTCAAGTGAGTTCGTACAAGATCTAACTTCAAATGAGCATAACTCTTAGGACACGAAGTTTTATATGGTGTATTACCTATCAAATGAAAGATCTTTGAGTCTAGTTTCTAACGCTTCAAATCGTTTGTTATTTGGACATTCCTACAAGAAGTTATGACCAAATTACCAAAAGATAGAAAAATATAATTCTGCGAGCAATTATGCGATCGCAAAATAGATATGCGATCGCAAAACTGCTTCTGCGACCGCAAACTGGTCGCAGAATGGACCAGAAGAGCCCAGTTCTGGGCACTGATTTTGCGATCAATTTTGCGGCCCGCATACCCATTCTGCGGTCTATTATGCGACCGCATACCTGCTTTCGGAGGGTTAATTTTTTTATTTTCATAACCCGACCCTATTTTGATAAATAGGCTTTGAAGCTTATTTTGGGGAAATTAGCTGATGATTTTAGAGAGAAGTTAGAGTTTTCTAGAGAGAGAAAGTAGATGAAGTGTCTTGTTCATCAAATTCTTGTCCAAGCCTTGAAATCCAACGAGAAATCCCTCAAGTTCTTCATCAAAGAGGTAAGGTTCTAACCCCTAATCTTCAATTTCGAGTTTGGATAATGATGGGTGATTAAGAGCATGATTCTTGGTGTAAGAGTATTATTTATACGTATCAATAAGGTTTATGGAAAGAGTCTTGAGTTCAAATGGGTAAAATTTGGGGTTAAAATGGTAAAAATCTTCAATAACTTTAATTGAAGATTTGAGGGTCGAGTTGATCTCAGAATTTGGTGAAATTTATATGGTTGGACTTGTGGTTGGATGGACGTTTATATTTTGTAACTTTTTTTGGGTTCCGAGACATGGGCCCCACGGGCGATTTTTGAGTGTAATTTCGAATTTTGTGGAAAAATTAGTATTTTGATATGGAATAATTCCTATAATTTGGGTTGACTAAATCAAATTAATTGTGACTAGATTCGAGCCGTTCGAAAATTTTTACGCGCAGAATGGAATTTATGAAAGCATTGTTTAGCTTGCTCGACATTGGATTCGGCTTGTTCGAGGTAAGTAACTCTTCTAATCTTGGAGCTGAGGGTATGAACCCTGAATATACGTATTATGTGAATTGTTTGGAGGTGACGCACATGCTAGGTGACGGACGTGTAGGCGTGCACCATTAGAATTGTGACTTGGTCAAATTCCATGGGACTGTATAGTTGAATAATCTGTTGATATCCGTACATTCTCTACGTGTTAGAGAAAATTGAGCTAAGACTCGTATTAAAAATCATGCTTAGGCATATGTTGTTATTGATGGTACCCATTGGAGTCATTTTTGTGGTTGAATAATATGTTCAAATTGTAATTGTTCACTCAGTCATGTTTATTCATTTCATATCATACCTCAATCTCTCTTATTTATTGTTGATGCATCATATCTTTGTTGTTGGGCTATTTTTCATGACATTGTGAGCCTGGGAGACTGGAGAGATTGATGACTGAGTGAGGCCGAGGGACTGATTGTGAGGATGAGTGTGGATCGGGGCTGCCTGCATGCAACATACTTTATTATTATGGCACGTGAGTTGTCCGTGTGGATTCTGATATGATATTATAGCACGCGAGTTGTCCGTGCAACACGTGAATTGTCCGTGCAGATTATGGCGCTTGGGCTGAAGGAGCCCCTCCGGAGTCTATACACACCCCCAGTGAGCGCAGGTACCTACTGAGTGCGAGTGCCGAGTGCTGAGTGACTGGGAGGCATGAGTGATTGTGAGGTATGCCCGAGTGGCACGAGTGACTGTGAGGTTTGCCCGAGGGCTGTATATAAGTGATGTTCTGCCCGATGGGCTGTTTATGATTTTATCACTGAGTTCCTCATCCTGTACAACATCACATCATTCATGATTTCTCACACATTTTTGACAAATGGGCATAGTGATGTATTTGTTTTACACGGGTTATCCGGAAGGAAAAATGAAACATCTTATTTATTATTGAAAGGATTTTGAAAAAATCACAGTTTTCAGACTTACTCATATTTTGGTGATGTTAGTAAAAAGAATTGAGTTATACTATTATATTTGAAAAGAAAAATGTTTATTTTTTTGGAACTGTGAACGAATCGAGCATTTTATTATTGAGTTATTCATTGTGCTGCCTCAATGTTGTTGTTATGAGATTTATTTTCTGGATATTGTTGTGGACTATTAGTTTTGGACCCGACCTTGGTAAAAGCTCGTCACTACTTTCAACCTAAGGTTAGGTTTGTTACTTATTGTACTGATACTACACTTCTGCACCTTGCGTGCAGATATTGGCTGCTGATGTTGTTGTGTTCGATGGGAGTTGGATTTGAAGATGTATCTGCGTTCCAGTTGTAGCTGCCTTTTGTTCATGGTAGCCTTAGATTCATAAAACTCTGTTTATGTACTTTTCAAATAGATGATATATTTATTTCATACCCGCTTTGTAAACTCTATTCTTAGAAGCTCATAATTTGTACTACCAGTTCTTGGGAAAAAAATATTGGTTTTAGATATTTTCTTTTAATTAATTGCCTCGTTAATTTTATTGAAATTAGATAGTTGGTAATTGGCTTACCTAACGGGTTGGGTTAGGTGCCATCACGACTAGTTGGATTTTGGGTCGTGACAAGGTGGTATCAGAGCTCTAGGTTCATAGGTTCTATAAGTCATGAGCAAGTGTCTAGTAGAGTCTTGCGGATCGGTATGATGACGTCCATACTTATCTTCGAGAGGCTACAGGGCATTTAGGATAATTTCCCATCTTTTTTTCTTTATCGTGCGGAATTGATTCAGCTTGAAATATAACTATTTGAATTCATTCCACGTATTCGTATGCGCACATGAGCGCTCGGTATAAGCTGTGCATCACCGGCTTGTGATTCTATAAACGAGGTTCAAGATATGTATTCTGTATTTGGTGATGGGCCAGTCTGGAGGACTTGAGGCCAAGTTTAGAAAGCAGCTTAGGCTCGGTAGCTCTAGTTATAATCTGTACATTTGGGCTCATATGTCCGGTAATGTCCTTACGAGTGGAATTTGTGGCTCGATGAGCGGTGGAATGGCTTTGTGATGAGTATGATGTGACTGCGGGATGTGTTAAGATGATTTGAATGTGACGAGAAGTATTTCCTTGAAATGTAAAGGAAGGCCATTGGGTGCTTTATTTTCGTTTGATTTGACGTACAATCTCGAGTGTGAATGTTTTGAAAGATTCTTCATGTTGTTAAATTTTTGGGGCAAATTAAATTCTCGTGTCTAGTTAATGAGTTTGGACTCAGAAAGATTAAGTGATTTCATAGTAATTGTGGCTACGAAAGGGTATAACAAGATGCCAATTTGAGACTAAGTAGGTGGGTTATCTCCCGAAGAGTAATCTATGCAGGTGTGTTCCTTATAATGTGAATAGAGAGTTTCTTTTCTGCCAGTGGGGCGTATGTGTTGAGACTTGAATTTGAATCTGGTTGAGAAAGTTGACTTGAGTGTTAAGAAAATGAATGCGAGATTAGCGGATGATTGAGGTAATTATGGTTGGTGTGTCTTGAGCTTGAGAAGAATTTTCGTTGAATTGACTGTAGTATTATGGCAGTAATAAAGTATGGGTATTGTGAGTTATGAAGTGGTTTAATCTATGGCTTTGAGCCAAGTGGGGGAGCTGGCTATTGACAATTCAATTGATAGTTATATGTTAAATTTTAGTTTGGTCTGAGGCATACTCGTGGATTAGTTATGACTTGCAGAGATTGAGATCGAGGATGACTCGAGTACTGAAATTTCTAAATACGGAATATATTGCGCTTTATGGGTATATGAAAATCACGGGGTGAGTGAGTTGTTATTCGTGAATGATGTAGTATGCACGGAGTATGAATTCGATAGGTGGTATTAAAGTAGAGTTACTTCTTTGAGTGTTGTTGTGCTAATAGGGCACGTGTCTTTTGGCCCATTTGGGCTGTGTAATGTGGATTTGAACAAAGGGGGTGCCTCTCGGGAAAGTTCTAATGGATTCGAGATTAATATGTAACAATCGAGAATTTTTGGCGGATTTATTTATGGCTAAAATCTGAGATTTAAGTTGGATGGTGTCGAGACTTATGGCATTTTTGTATATCATTATGGATTTTATATTTCGGTATCAGGAAGGTGAATGAAACGGCCTTAGACTCAAATAAGGTATTTTCAGAGTGGGTGTTTCGGTTGTGGTATTTATAGGGGTAATTATGATGTGGTGAGACTCTACAGATGTTTTGGTGGCAATATTCTTGGGTTTTGGTGACCTACGTGGTTTGGTCGAGTTAGAGTAATTTAGTTCTAATAGCTTAGTTATGTGCAGATGGATTTCAAAGTGTTCTTGACGGTTTGAATCAGATATTTTCTACTGGTGTGGGAAACGTGTTGTATATTGTGATTTCCTCCTGGAAGGAAGCGAGAGAAAGGTTTCTAACTAACCAGGTATGTAATTTGCCGGTGACTCAGAGTTGATAATAAGATTCTTGTGCCTTTCACATGGTAGATGTGGTGTGCTGTGCAGGATTTACATTCACACGCATAAGGTGGCAGTTCATTCTTGAAAGAAAGATCACGAATTTTGGACCGAATGGTCAGTTTCAGATATTTAGAGGAATGTTATAACTGCCCGAAGATCCCTAAGAAGGGTGCGCATTTCAGAAGGCGCATTGTGTTTTGACTTACGGATGTTCATCGATATTGCAGTACCCACCTGGGTTATAGACTGCTAATATTCAAATTATTTCTATGTGGCATGAAAGAATTATGAAAGTATTCCTCATGGGAAGATCGTGAATGGAAGATGTGTTAGTCATTTTAGTGCTGGAGTTGGGATCAGTTACGGTGATTCATGTGTTCGATGAATTTGGAGACTAGGAGTTCTCAGAAGTATATTATTTCGGGGTTGCGACCTATTTGAGGTGACTATTTTATTTTAACTCAGTGGAGGCACTAGTTGCGTTAATTATTTGTGATAGCTACGCTCTATAAGTGTGCATATATGTGAGGTTTGAGCCAATGTGCGGGCATTGAGGCAGGTATTTATACTCGAAAGAATGCTTAGGCTATGATATACCTAGAGTTGACTGTTAAGTGTAAAGTTATAACGTTTCTCATGTTCTTACCTTTGTTGAGAACTATCTGGGCTACACTTGAGGTTACAAAGAGGCCAATTCTCTGAATAAATGGGGTAGTTACTATTTCTGCGTTAAATTGCCGATTTAGAGTGTGATAGCGGACTTTGCACATGATTACACTATGGCGTGTTATTTATACCAGTCCAGGAGCATGAGAATCTTATTTCATTATCACATACAAGTGTACTTGTTTAATTGCTCTTGTATGATATGCTGGAACTAGAGGTCTGTGACTATGCCGGGCGATTCATATTATTGGCATGTGAGTTGTCCGTGCCGTGTGTGGGAATTTTATTTCTATGATAATTTATCTGATTCATTAATTTCCTTCCTCTACAATTGTGCACATGCGCCTACGATTATCCTCGTCACGAAATTTGAGGAGTTGGTTGTAACATTGTGGTTGTGGTGGTGCTTGTTGAACTTGCAATATGGTTCTCTTCCTTAAGACATCTCCCATATTTGGGTACACGGATTACGCAGTGGTGGCTGGAGCTATATTGATGTGGTGTGTATGTAGGATAGTTGTGTTTAATAATATAAGGTCATTGGACCTAGAATGAGTACTATCATGTTTGAAATGGTATATTCGGGAAGATAATATTGAAATTCAGCTTAGAAAGTGATTATGGTTCTGGTTGGGGTGAGAGAGATCCATTACTCGTTGATCTGATAAGGGGTCTTGAGATTTCTGCGTGTTTCTTTCATTATCAGCAGTGTGCAAAAGTTTTAGAACGAGGTTTTGTTTGATATGGGGTTTAATACTATTACTGGGTTACTTTGGAGTAGTTAATGTGACAGAAAATGGTGTTGCGAGCATGTGAGTTGTGTAGTATGTTAAGTGATTATATCTGGGGTTATGGTTATGTCTCAATACAGCTTGTTCAGACTCATACAACGTGTTGATGTGAGATTTAGGTCTTGAAAAGAAATTCAGAATGTTGGAAATTAAATTCCAAGGTTTATGGGATAAGGTTGAAGTAATAATTTTTAATTATGTTGTGTTGTCAGGTCTATACAATTTACACGGAATAGGGTGGCATGGGATCACCCCGGGTACGTGCGTGGTAAGATGGAACGGTGATGTGGTGGCTTGGAAACAACTCATGGTACGTTCGAGGACGAACGTATGTTTAAGTGGGGGAGAATGTAATGACCCGGCCAGTTGTTTTGAGTATTATAACCCCGTTCCCCCATTTACAGCTTAATTTATTCCTTACAGTTTATTTATGACTTATCGGGTTAGTTGGTTCGGGTCCGGAAGGATTTCGGAGTGAAATGAGATACTTAGTCTCATAATTGAAAACTTAAGTTAAAATAATGGCCGGATGTCGACTTATATGTAAACGACCCCGAAATGGAGTTTTGATAATTCAAATAGCTCCGTATGGTGATTTTGGACTTAGGAGCATATTCGAAAAATTATTTGGAGGTCCGTAGTGGAATTAGGCTTGTAATGCCGAAAGTTGAATTTTTGAGAAGTTTGACCGGGGGTTGACTTTTTGTTATCGAGGTCGGAATCCGATTATGAAAATTGGAATAGCTTCAATATGTCATTTATGACTTGTGTGCAAAATTTGAGGTCAATCGGACTTGATTCGATAGGTTTCGACATCGAATGTAGAAGTTGGAAATTTCGTAAGACTAAAGTTTCAAGTGAGTTCGCATAAGACCTAACTTCAAATGAGCATAACCCTCAGGACACGTAGTGTTATATGGTGTATTACCTATCAAATGCAAGATCTTTGAGTCTAGTTTCTAACCCTTCAAACCGTTCGTTATTTGGACATTCCTACAAGAAGTTATGACCAAATTACCAAAGGCTCGAAAGATACAATTCTGCGACCAATTATGCGATCGCAAAATAGATATGCGATTGCAAAACTGCTTCTGAGACCGCAAATTGGTCGCAGAATGGACCAGAAGAGCCCAGTTCTGGGCACCAATTTTGCGATCAATTTTGCGGCCCGCATACCCATTCTGCGGTCCATTATGCGACCGCAGACCTACTTTCGGAGGGTTAATTTTTCTATTTTCATAACCCGACCCTATTTTGATAAATAGGCTTTGGGGCTTATTTTGGGGAAATTATCTGATAATTTTAGAGAGAAGTGAGAGTGTTCTAGAGAGAGGAAGTAGATGGAGTGTCTTGTTCATCAAATTCTTATCCAAGCCTTGAAATTCAACGAGAAATCCCTCAAGTTCTTCATCAAAGAGGTAAGGTTCTAACCCCTTATCTTCAATTTCTAGTTTGGGTAATGATGGGTGATTAAGAGCATGATTCTTGGGTATAAGAGTATTATTTATACGTATCAATAAGGTTTATGGAAAGAGTCTTGAGTTCAAATGGGTAAAGATTGAGTTGAAAATGGTAAAAATCTTCAATAACTTTAATTGAAGATTTGAGGGTCGAGTTGACGTCGGAATTTGGTAAAATTTGTATGGTTGGATTCGTGGTTGGATGTGCGTTCATATTTTATAACTTTTGTTGGGTTCCGAGATGTGGGCCTCACGGGAGATTTTTGAGTGTAATTTCGGATTTTGTGGAAAAATTTGTAGTTTGATATGGGATAAATTCCTATAATTTTGGTTTACTAAATCAAATTAATTGTGACTAGATTCGAGCAGTTCGGAAGTTATTACACACAGAATGGAATTTATGGAAGCATTGTTTAGCTTGCTTTACATTAGATTCGGCTTGTTCGTGGTAAGTAACTCTTCTAGTCTTGGAGCTGAGGGTATGAACCCTGAATATACGTATTATGTGAATTGTTTGGAGGTGACACACATGCTAGGTGACAGATGTGTGGGCGTGCACTGTTGGAATTGTGACTTGGTCAAATTCCATGGGACTGTATAGTTGAATAATCTGTTGATATTCGTACATTCTCTACGTGTTAGAGAAAATTGAGCTGAGACTCATATTAAAAATCATGCTTAGGCATATGTTGTTATTGATGGTACCCATTGTGGTCATTTTTGTGGTTGAATAATATGTTCAAATTGTAATTGTTCACTCAGTTATGTTTATTCATTTCATATCATACCTCAGTCTCTCTTATTTATTGCTGATGCATCATATCATTGTTGTTGGGCTATTTTTCATGACATTGTGAGCCCGAGAGACTAGAGAGATTGATGACTGAGTGAGGCCGAGGGCCTGATTGTGAGGATGAGTGTGGATCCGGGCTGCCTGCCTGTAGCATACTTTATTATTATGGCACGTGAGTTGTCCGTGCGAATTCTGATATGATATTATAGCACGTGAGTTGTCTGTGCAGACTATGGCGCTTGGGCTGAAGAAGCCCTTCCGGAGTCTGTACACACCCCTAGTGACAGAGCCAAACCCAGGCACCAAGAAGGGACGAGCCCGGTCCATCCCGAGAAATCACCCATGAATTGGGGCCAGCTGTAGTAAGGTCAAATGAACAAGAATCGAGGACTAATCCCGAAATTATTAAGATGCCCGAGGAACTGACAAAATGAATAGAGTTAGGAGAAAGGAGGATTGAAGCAAACGACAAAAAATTGGAAACTTATAACACCAGGGTTGATCAGATTCCAGGGGCACCACCAATATTAAAGGGCTTGGATTCCAAAAAATTCGTGCAAAAGCCCTTCCCCCGAGCACAACTCCAAAACCGATCCCGAAGAAGTTTCACATGCCCAAAATTCCTAAATATAATGGAATGACTATCGCGCCCCATTTTTTCTTCGCGGAAAGTGGGCTTCGACGTCGTAACAACTCTTTTAAATGGGAGGGTACTAAAAGAGAATCTCCACCTAACGGATTACGGTGTATTAGGGCACCTATTTTGCAGATAACTCTGATTTAACTAGTTTGCATCACCAAAGAACGGGTAAGGGATCAAATTACCTCGAGGAGAAGGTGTTAGGCACTCCTCGAGGTCCACAACGGTGAGTCCCGGCCGAACTCGAATTATATGAATTAGTCTCAGGGAAGGGAAGCAATTTGGACAAATAAAATGATTTGACTTTAACAAAGGTGGGGGGTCCTAAGTTTTTTAGCCTAAAGGATCACCCCGTGCAACATAAATAAAACTTCGTAACTCCCTCAAGATGGGGTGTTACTCATATTATTCAGTGGGCACAGACTATCATCTCCTGCTACCCGATTACTATCTTTAAGTTGTTTACCTAAAGCGCACTAGTCAATTCTAAGTCGTACTCTATGCGTGCACTACCCGTCCCATGCCTATGGTCCAGGATGCATTTGGACCTCTATTTCAGGGGGGTCCTAGACTTTAACTTAGGTTGCTAAAAAATGATAAAACTAGGCAACATACAAAAAACAAGTTGGGATTTCATGTAAAGGCAATTAAGGGCGCAAGTTAGCCTCCACACACAAACAAACGAATGCACACGGGCAATACATAGTTTCAGAATTTGAGAGTTAGAGTCCTATATGCATGGATTCTAGGTGATGCCGAATTCAATATCGTATATGTGGTGCTGCTGTCGCAAGTTAACTGATTTGCAGATTATGGAGGTCATGAAACCTATAGACATGATTTCTAAGCGACTATACAGTTTAGGAGCATTTGGTATTACATGCTAATTATTGAGACTACAGGTTGTAGGTTATTAAACATATAGACATGACCTCTAGGGGATTCACGCAGTAGGGTCAATAAAACTTATTGGAAATGCTCAAAATTACTTATGCCTCCTTATAATCGCATGGATAACAACATTTGAAGAGCGAGTGATGATGCCCTATATGCATGATTTCTAGAGACTAGTGATTGCAACTGATTCTCATATGTTAGCTCCTATAGGCATGCTTTCTAGATGGACAGTATGATGCAATAGCGATTTTAAGTAATTAAAATCCTACAGGCATGATATCTATTGAGCGTGGTGCAGATTGAAAGGACTGTTATTAGCATTCATTCCCTATAGGCATGATATCTAATAATCGGACAGAAATAGGCATAAGAGCAGGTAAAATATTTAGTCAAATGATCATGCTTTTGAATAAGGTGCAAGTATTAGGCAGGTTAAGTGAAGTGTGTGATTTCCTATAGGCATGGTTTCTAATAAGCAAAAATAGAACACAATTGAACCAAGTATTTAAACCATAGGCAGGATTGCTAACATATAATGACTGAACATAATAGGATACTATATGCATGATTTCTAACACACATTATTGAACCTATAGGCAGGATTCCTACTCCATTGATTGCAAATATAAGATAAAAATCCCTTTCCCAATTTCACTAATACCCCATATGTTATTAGAGGAATTATTATAGGCCCATAATGAATAGAATGAATTACAAAGTAGAATATCTATAAGGAGCCTACAGCAGGCCCAAAGATACACCCGACCAGGCCAGGCCTTCATTCTCATAGTTCATAACAACCCAAAATTACATCCTCATGGTCATAAGGCAGCCAGGAATCAAGTGATTCACTCAGTGGGAACAGGGCAGAGTTGAGCATTAGAACCATGGCCCTAGTGTGTCAGAGTTCCCAAGGGTTTCAAGAACCCAGGGCAGTGCTCACACTAGGGAGGTTGATAGGGGAAATTCAGAGAAAGCCTAAGGACCAAATCCTAGTGTGTCAGAGTTCACAAGAATCTCAATTGGACCCCGAGCAGTGCTCACACTAGGGAGGTTAAATGATAGAACCTAAGTAGCCTTGGCTTTCAGCCGGCTAAGAATAAGAACTCAAAAGAGACCAGGCAATAAGTGAATAAACTAAGGTTAAGGGACAACACTGAGGGATACAAGCAGATTCAAATTGAGCACATAGACCAGGTAGTAGAACATGCTTAGGTTTTGAGAATAGACTTAACAAACTTTAAGAAAAACAAGTTCAACACATACTGTATATACTATTAAGACAGGTTTGCAAGATTGATGTATACAGACTCATATTTAGAAAAAAAAATAGTTCAGATTATGGTAATTGTAGATGCTAGTTTCCTAAGAAGGGATCATATCAATTGGCAACAAAACTTAACAGAATGAGAACAAATTAAGGCCACTATTTGGAAGTCAAGACATGGTAGAAGCATACAGGATCAAACATGCTACATGTCATCACAGCAAGTTCAGAAATAGACTTATGCTAAACACTTAGTGAATACCTTCATGCTTAGTCATCTAATCCATAAAAGGGGATATGAAATCATGTTCAAGTAACAAGGTTAATAGCAAATTTAAACACTAAAGAGATGGCTAAAGTGCAAAGGTTCTAAACATTAGTAACACATAGGCTAGGCAGACTTAAAAAGAAATTAATCAACTTAAAGCAGGTCTAAATATGTCTCAAACTACAAGCGTAATGGCATTTTAGATTAGAAAGGCCTAGAATTGAAGCAAGACAGTCAGGATTGCATACGAGAACAGTCCAGAAACATATTGAACAACAACCTTCAGAAGTGAAAACACATGCTAATGATAGGTAAATAGGAATGAAGTGACGAAAGTTCAGTAACTCACCAATTAAACGAAAAACAAGAAAGAACAATGTCCACAGTAGCAAGAACCCAGAATTTCTAGCCTTGGCCGTTAAGCGAAGAGACAAGAAAGAACAAAGTACACAGTAACAAGAACCCAGAATTTTTGGCCTTGGCTTTCAGCCGGCCAGGAACCAGAATAAAGAACAAGAGTATTTAGAGAACAAAGAGCGATAATTTCAGTTTTTTAGTAAACATTCACGATTCAAGTCTGTCCTAAAAAGGGGAATGTGGAGGGGTTTATATAGTAGTAGAAATTAACATCCAAATAAGAAAAATCATCAATCAAACACGAGAAAGGAAAGAATCATCGCATGCAATCAAATCAGTAAGGAAAAGAGAAAAATCTCAAACCCTAATTTTAAGAAAAGTGTAAAATTGGCAGAAACCAAAAATAAATAAAAGGTGAAAATCACATGCTGCATAGAATAAGATGATCATAGACAAAAATACCTTTTAAAATCAAAGAATTGAACCAGATTTGGTTCGATTTAAAAGAATGTGAAACCCTAATTTAAGGGTGAGTAGGAATCACGAAAATGCACAGAGATACATACCATAAACGAACAAGAATGAATATAGACGGAAAAGGTCAAGGAAATGAACCAGCTTTGGTTTGAAATCGATGAAATCCGCTTGCCATGTTTAGGCAAGCGGTATATAGAAGGTTCCAGTAGCGAGGGGGAGTCGAATATGGCAAGAAGCGATCATGGAATCCCATGATCGGTGGGATTAGGAGAGAAAACTGGGGGGAAGATGGCTAGGCTTTGATAGAGAGAGAAGGGGAGTTAGAGAGAGTTCGAGGGCGGCGAGTGAAGGGACGAATGGTTTAGGGTTTAGGGGGGTTCGGGTATAATTTAAAAGGGCGGGTGTAATATGTGCCGTTGATCTCAGAGATCAACGACCACGATTAGTCGGGGGTTCTGGGTCGGGTTAGTGAAATGGGTCGCGACCGGGTATGGGGTTGGGTTAATTGGTTTGGGATCAAGGGTTATTGGGCTGGGATTGGGTAGTTAGGTCCGAAATTAAAAGGAATTTAGGGCTAGATTTTAAATACTCAATGTTTAATAAATAAATAATTTATAAAAATAATTAATAAATATAAAAATTATCATTTGTGCATGAAAATGATTAAAAACAATTATGTAATATTATAAAAATATAAAAAGTTATTTTCTACAAAATAATATAATTATACATGTATATGGGCTATTATTGCAAAATGTGCAATTTGGCCCTAGAAAAATACAAATATAATTATAAGAAATGCCCTGAAAATATTTAAACCTCATATTGGTGTAAATGATTAGTTTAGATGATTAAAGCATCATAAAATAATTTGGAGAATAGTTACTGGATATTTATACAATAAAAATGCAGAAATAAATTGGTTTAAAGTCTTTAAAAATCATGAAAAATTATGAAAATACTTGTGTATGCTTATAAATCAAATGATGATGCATATGAGCTATTTTGAAGGTATATATATATATATATATATATATATATATATATATATATATATATATATATATATATATGAAAAATATGAGGAAAAAATCGGGTATCAACAGCTGCCCCTCTTTACCTGGGAAGGATGAAAGAGTTGTCGGGTAAAGAAATGATGACCGATTTTGACCGAATGGGGTGATTTGAAAAGATATTGGCCAGACCCTAGTCTATGAGCTGCCTACATGTCCCTGATTTTACAGGAATCAGGCCATGTGTAGTTCCGGATCCAACGGTGGAATTAACCGACAGAGTTATTGTAAGAACGGACAAGATATTCTGGATATGATGATATCGGGATTGTAAATGGATGTATCTGGGAATGGTTATGGATACTTGAATGGTTATCAGATGGAAATGGGTAACAGACGGTGGTTGGTTACGTTTGAAATAATTGAAGGAAATGAACGTTGAATGGAAACTGGAGCAAAGATTGCTCCCGTTAAGAGAACGGTTACTTCATGGATCACCTGCAAACTCGAAACACGATGTATGCACAATATATATACTGATTATTACAAGAATTTAAACATGATGCAAATTCCCTCTGGACCATGGAGATCGTCTTTGGATGGTGAGGATAATGTCCTTAGACCATGACATCCCGGGCCATGAGTTGTGAGATAGGGGTTTCGCAGGCGATGAAATGATGTTCTTGGGCTATGAAGGTGGTGCCTCTGAACCATGATGCCTTTGAATAATGATGTTCAATATTAAGAGATACTCAGGCCACGGCATGGTGTCTTCCGGCTATGAAGATGATGCCTTCGGACTATGACGCCCTTGGAAAATTTTGCTATGTATCAGTCCATGAGATGCAAAGACATGATGCTTGAGATAAGACAAGACAAAGCTTAGTCTTGTGTAAGGTCGGAGGCAGAGCTCAGCCTCGAGAGAAGAGAATGATGCAAGGTTTTTGGAATAGAGAAACATTTGTGGTCATGCAAGGAGAGATAATGCTTAGTCTCGTGGGTGGGGGGGGGAGGGAGAGCTTAGCCTTATGCAGTTGAGAGGCAGGGCTTAGCCTCATGCAAGATTTGAGACAATGTTTAGTCTCATGCAATGGGAAGGCAGAGCTTAGCCTTATGCAATTAAGGAGGTAGGGCTTAGCCTCATGCAAAGATTTGAGACAATGCTTAGTCTTATGCAATGGGAAGGCAGAGCTTAGCCTTATGCAATTAAGGAGGCAGGGCTTAGCCTCATGCAAGGTTGAGATAGTGCTTAGTATCATGCAATGGAAGGCAATGCTTAGCCTTATGCAGTTGAGGAGACAGGGCTTAGCCTTATGCAGGATGGAGACAATGCTTAGTCTGATGCAAATGGAAGGCAATGCTTAGCCTTATGCAGTTGAGGAGGCAGGGCTTAGCCTCATGCAAGATGGAGATGGTTCTTGGTCTCATGCAAGGGGAAGGCAATGCTTAGCCTTATGCAGTTGAGGAGGCAGGGCTTAGCCTCATGAAAGATGGAGATGGTGCTTGGTCTCATGCAAGGGGAAGGCAATGCTTAGCCTTATGCAGTTGAGGAGGCGAGGCTTAGACTTATGCTGGATGGAGACAATGCAGCGAATAAATAATAAGTGATAGAGGAGTATTTCTTAGCTGTGGATGAGTTCGGTAGCCTTGTTGTTGTGAAGACAGTGATTCCAAGGTGCGCACGTACTGGCGGCTATCTCTTGTTCCTTCATTCAAAGAAAAATCGTGAGTTTTGTGGGGGAGGTTGGTTCGTGCCTTTGTCTGCTTGCTTTGCTCTGTTCCGCATTGAAATCCTGTCCGAGTTACCATGGGTAGCATCTGGCTAAGAATAAAGTTTTCGAAAAAAAACATATGCATGCATAGTTATTGAAAACATTGTTATGTGCAATTTAAAAATTGATTAGATGAACCAATAGCTGCGACATTATTAGAGATATTGCGACCTTCTTGCCATAAAATTTTGAGGGTCCTCCTCAAAATTCTGCCCCAATTACCTAGAAGAATCTCTGGCTGTTCCGCATACAGTGCCGTTGGCTGAGCTTGCCCCGGAATTTTGAGGGTCTTCCTCAAAATTCTACCCCAGTTTCTGATTGTGGGGAAAAATGGAAATTTTATTGAATTGTGACCGAACCCACAGGGCTACCTACGTATCCCCTATTAAATGGGAATCAGGTCAAGCATAGTCAATTACATCAATTGCATAAATGTAAACAGCTTTAAACATAGTATCTTTTGACTGCATCTGAGTTGATAGGCTTTGGCCAAATTTCTCCATCCATTTCTGCGAGTATGAGTGCTCCTCCTGTTAGTACCCTGTGAACCATATAGGGTCCTTGCCAATTGGGTGAGAATTTTCCTTTGGCTTCATCCTGATGTGGAAAGATTTGTTTCACACTAGCTGCCCCGATGCAAACTGTCTAAGTTTAACCCTTTTGTTGAAAGCTCTGGACATTCTGTTCTGATAAAGCTGACCATGACACACCACATTCATTCTTTTCCCATCAATGAGAGCTAACTGCTCGTAGTGGCTTCTTATCCATTCCGCATCACTGAGATAAACTTCTTGTATAATTCTCAAGGAAGGAATTTCTGCCTCGGTGGGGATGACAGCTTCAGTACTGTAGACCAATAGGTAAGGAGTTGCCCCGGTTGACGTGCAGACTGTGGTACGGTATCCCAATAAGGTAAATGATAACTTCTCGTGCCACTACTTGTGATTCTCTACCGTCTTAGTTAGTATCTTCTTAATGTTCTTGTTAGCGGCTTCCACAACTCCATTTATTTGGGGTCGGTATGCTGTGGAGTTTTTGTGCTTGATATTGAAGGTTTCGCGCATGACTTTTCTTAGATCACTGTTGAGATTGGCGGCATTGTCAGTGATGATGGATTCTGGATTGGCGGCATTGTCGTGTTGTCCCAAGACACAACCGAAAGTCCCATCTAATACAGAGAGATAGAGTAGCAGTAGTCTACCAGGTTCTGGCGGGACCAGGACTGGCGGTGTGGACAAATATTCTTTGATTCTGTCAAAAGCTTTCTGGCAGTCTTCAGTCCAATTGGTTGCAGCATCCTTCTTTAACATTATGAAAATAGGCTCACAGATCACGGTTGATTGTGCTATGAAGCGGCTGATGTAATTAAGACGTCCCAAGAAGCTCATCACGTCTTTCTTGTTCTTTGGAGGCGGCAAATCCTGGATAGTCTTGACCTTTGATGGGTCTAGCTCAATTCCTCGGCGGATGACGATGAACCCTAATAACTTTCATGCGGGAACCCCAAAGGCACATTTTGCGGGATTCAATTTCAAATTGTACCTCCGAAGCCGATCAAAATATTTTCTCCAGTCTGCTATGTGATATGTATTCTTCTTGGATTTGATGATGACGTCATCCACATATACCTCTATCTCCTTGTGTATCATGTCGTGGAAAATAGTTGTTATGTCCCTCATATAAGTGGCCCCAGCATTCTTCAGACCGAACGACATCATTTTATAGCAGCACACCCCCCATGGTGTGATAAAAGCTATCTTTTCGGCATTCTCTTCATCCATCCATATCTGATGGTATCCCGCGAAGCAATCCACAAAGGATTGGAGTTCATTCTTGGCACAATTGTCAATCAGTATGTGTCTGTTGGGTAACGGGAAATCATCTTTGGGGCTTGCTCTGTTTAGGTCCCGATAATCGACGCATACTCTGATTTTCCCATCCTTCTTCGGAAATGGCACGATGTTAGCTAACCAAGTTGGATATTCAACCACTCTAAGAACCTTAGCTTTGATCCGTTTGGTGACTTCTTCTTTGATTTTCAAACTCATATCTGGCTTGAACTTTCTGAGCTTCTGCTTTACTGGCGGACACATTGGGTTGGTAGGTAGTTTATGAGCTACTATGGACGTGCTCAAAACGGTCATATCATCATAGGACCATGCAAAGATATCCTGATATTCCTTCAGGAAACGAGTGTATTCTTCTTTCTCTGATGGAGACAGGTGAATGCTTATACGTGTTTCCTTGACTGTTTCGGAGTCTCCTAGATTAACTGCTTCAGTCTCATCCAAATTGGACTTAGGCTTGTTTTCAAAGTTTTCCACTTTTCTGATAATTTCCTCGGGGATTATATCCTCTTCGAGATCCTCTGAATCATTATCCTTATGTTGCGTTGTCTCATTACATGTCACAGTCGTAAGTTCATCGGGATAGGTAATAATAATGCTGTAGAGAAAACAAAACGTAAAGAATAATAATAAATACTAAAAACAGCAATGCATTTAGATAAATCTTGAAAATGTCAAACAGGTGCGGCTCGATGTCCCGAGCAATTATTTCAAAACAAAACATGCTTAAAACAAAATGCTGAAAACGTCTTAAATGCTCATAAAAATTGCTTTTAATATAAATGATGCTAAATGCCAGGCTACCCAGGAACTCGATGGGCCCTTGATGGTGCATCAGTCCATTTCTTAAGAACAACTCCCTTCTGCACGGTCTGAATAATGAGGCCTTCCTCCTCCTCCTCCTCCTCTGTGATGACCCAAAAGGTCATCTTATGTTTTAGAAGTCGAATCTGCGCTCTTAAACCTTAAAAATCTCATTTTTACCCTCCTCGATTTACGTGCATAGTCCGAGCATGTTTCCGAAAAGCTTTTATGTTGAAAACTAATAAAAATAAGAAATTTTGCCTTAAAAGTTGGTTTTAGTTGACTTCGATCAATATTTTTGGTAAACGGGCCCGAATTCATATTTTGATAGTCCCGGTGGGTCCGTGTCGAATTATGGGATCTGGGCGTATGCCCGGAATCGAATTCGGAGGTCCCTAGCTCAAGTTATGAATTTTTGATAAAAATTAAAAGTCTGAAAATTTAATTGTTTTTAAGAATTGATTGGTGTTTGGCATTGTTAGTGACGGATACGTATTCTAGTGCCGGAGCTCGGTACAGGTTCATTATGATATGTAAGACTTGTCTGTGAAATTTGGTGAGAAACGGAGTTGATTTGACGTGATTCAGACGTCCAGTTGAGAAAATAGAAATTTTAAAGTGTTCTTGAGAATTTCATTTGAATTGGTGCTAAATTCGTAGTTCTAGGTGTTATTTTGGCGATTTTATCGTGCGAGCAAGTTCGTATGATATTTTTAGACTTGCGTGCATGTTTGGTTTGGAGCCCCGAGGGCTCAGGTGTCATGCGGGCGATGCGCGAGTTGAGTTCAAACCTCAACAAGGCTGCTGGTGCACCAAATCTGGTGTGCCCACACCTGCGAGCCTTTGGTCGCAGGTGCGAGCTCGCAGGTGCGAGCGATAGCCTCGCAGGTGCGACCCAGGCCTGGACTTCATTTTTCCGCAGATGCGGGCTTCTCTCCGCAGGAGCGGGACCGCAGAAGCGGAACTCTATCCGCAGGTGCGGCCCCAGTTGGCCCAGTCCTTTTCCGCAGAAGCGCACGTCCTGTCCGCACGTGCGGATGGGCAGGTGCGACCAAAGCACTGCAGGTGCGAAGATCGTTGGGCAGTGAGTTCATTTAATTTGGACTCCAGCCATTTTTCTTCTCGTTTCAAAAGGATAGGAGTCCTAGGGCGATTTTTCAAAGACAGTTTCTTCCCCAAATCATAGGTAAGTGTTCCTTAACTCATTTCTTTCAATCTTTTACTTACATTTACAAGAATTCAACCAAAAATCTAGAGTTTTCATTGTAGAATTAGGGGTTAGGGTAGAAACTAGGAATTTTGGGAATTGGAGGATTTAGACCTCAATTTGAGGTCAGATTCCAAAACTAATTATATATTCAGGCTCGGGGGTGAGCGGGTTAGTGCATTTTGGTCCGAACCTCGGATTTTGACCAAGCGGGCTCGAGGTCAATTTTTCAACTTTTTGGAGGAAATTTAATTTATGCAATATAATTTATTTCTTTAGCAATATTTGATATTATTGAGTTATTTTTGGAATAGATACGAGGTGAATTCCAAAGGAAAAGCTGTGATTGAGAATTAAGTGGCCTTCAGAGTGAGGTAAGTGTTGTGTCTAACCCTGACTTGAGGGAATTAGGAACCTTAGATTACTTGCTAAGTGAAATTCATGTGAGCGACGTATATGTGAGGTGATGAGTATTTATGCGCCGCCAATTTACCTGTTTCTCATATTTCTCTATTTTTCTTATATTGTCTCATTCCTATGCCTAATTGCTACGTGTTATACTAGTGTTGTTCAATTTATCGTTCTTATCATGTTTTCGGATCTTCTGGTGATAATTGAGTTTTTATTTCAAAGTTGTGATTGATATTATGGAACTAAATGTTGAAGTAAGGTTTGTACTTGTTATTCTTTCTCCCTGTTGTTATTTATGCATTGCATTATGGTAAGGGAGAGTGTTAATGCACGAAGGGTGATGTCGTGCCATATTGTTAGTGTTAATGCATGAAGGGTGATGCCGTGCCATATTGTGAGTATTAATGCACGAAGGGTGATGCCGTGCCATGAGATGAGTGTTAATGCACGAAGGGTGATGCCGTGCCGTTTCTATTAATTTTATGGTGAGATTGAGAGTAAAAGCACGAAGGGTGATGCCGTACAGTTTTTCTTACTGTATTCACTATTCCTGTTGATTCATGGTATATTGACTGCTCCAGTGATCATTCTGTTGTAGTTCTTTGTCTTGTATTCCCCTCAGTATGTTCCCCTCCCGACATTTCCTATTTAGTTCTTCATTTATGTTATTTGTATATACACTGTTAAATTGTACATGTTGAATTATAGGTGCCTTGCCTTAGCCTCGTCACTACTTCATCGAGGTTAGGCTCGACACTTACCAGTACATGGGGTCGGTTGTATTGATACCGCACTTTCTGTGCAAATTTTGATACCGGCTCGGGTTGATCGAGATTCTGCTATTGGTCTGCTATCCGGAGACTCAAGCTAGATCTGTCTGCGTTCACAGACCTTGAAGTTCCCTTATATCTTTTCTATTCTACTGTTTCTTTCATTCAGACAGTTGTATTTCTTTCAGACTATTACTTGTAGTAAATTCTAGAATGCTCGTGAATTGTGACTCCAGATCCGGGTGGTAGTAATTAATACAGTTTTTATGATATTTCGTACTTATTATATTTCATCTTAGTTAATTATTGTTAATTACTGAATGGGAATAAGGAATTGGTTTAATGATTCTCTAACATTGGCTTGCCTAGCAAGTGAAATGTTAGGCGCCATCACGGTCCCGTCGGTGGGAGATTTCCGGACGTGATAGTTGGTATCAGAGCACTAGGTTGCCTAGGTCTCACGATTCACGAGCAAGCTTAGTAGAGTCTGGAGGATCGGTACGGAGACGTCTGTGCTTATCTTCTAGAAGCTATGAAGTTTAGGAACAAGTTTCACTTCTATTCTTCTCTGTCGTGCGATTTTGCTTTCTCAATACTGATTGAACTCTTCTACTATTATTCTCTCGCTGATGGCGAGAACACGTACCACTTCCTCAGCTGAGCAGCAGCCAGAGCCTCCAGTGACAGCTCTTACGCGGGGTAGAGGTCGAGGCCGAGGCCGTGCCAGAGGCCGAGGTAGGGGCAGGGCGCAGCCTAGAGCCCGAGAAGCAGCCCTAGCAGTGGAGCCTCAGATAGAGCTTAATGAGGAGGTTCCAACCCAGACTGTTCCTACCGGATCAGCTCAGGTTCCAGAGGGGTTCATTGCCACCCTTGTACTTCAGGATGCTTTGGTCCGTTTGGTGGGCCTTATGGAGAGTATGGCCCATACTGGCGCATTTCCCATGGCACCAGCAGTGTCTCAGGCTGGAGGAGGAGTCCAGACTCCCACCACTCCCGCTCTGGAGCAGATAGCTCCCCAGTATCAGGCTCCAGCAGCTCAGCCAGTTGGATTAGTTCAGCCGGTTATTGTGGCACAGGTCGGAGATGGGCCAGCTATGTCTTCTTAGGCTTTATGGAGATTGGACAGGTTTACCAAGCTCTTTCATGTTCACTTCAGTGGTGCTCCTTCAGAGGACCCCCAGGAGTATCTTGACAGCTATCACGAGGTTCTACGAAACATGGGTATAGTGGAGACCAATGGGGTCAATTTTGCTGCATTTTAGATGACTAGTTCCGTCAAGAAATGGTTGAGAGATTGCTTGTTGACCAGACCAGCTGGGTCACCTGCTCTTACTTGGGACCAGTTCTCTCAGCTTTTCATAGAGAAGTTTCTTCCTATCACATTGAGAGAGGAGCGTCGCCGTCAGTTTGAGCGTCTTCAGCAGGGCAGTATGACTGTTACTCAGTATGAGACCCGTTTTATGGATTTGGCCCGTCATGCTATTCTTCTACTTCCCACCGAGAGAGAGAGATAGAGGGTGAGGAGGTTTATTGATGGACTTGCTCAGCCTATCAGATTGCAGATGGCTAAGGAGACTGGGAGTGAGATTTCTTTTCAGGCGGCTACTAACGTCGCCAGACGAGTCGAAATGGTTCTTACTCAGGGAGGTCAGGGGTCTGACAAGAGAACTCATCATTCTGGTGAGTTCTGTGGTGCCTCATCTAGAGGCAGGAGTACTTTTGGTAGAGTTCATTCAGCACTCCAAGCATCCCACGGTGTCTCAGGTGGTCGTGGCCCTCAGATGCATTATTCCGACCAGCTAGCCTATGGTGTACCACCAACTCCTATTAGTGCACCTCCACTCCAGAGTTATCAGCGTGGTTATTCAGGTTGACAGGGTCAGTTTTAGGGTCAGCAGTCACAACAGCCGAGGATATGTTATACTTGTGGTGATCCGAGTCACATTGCTAGATTTTGCCCTCGAGCAATGGGCAGCTCACAGCATCAGAGTTCACGTGCCATGGTCCCGGCACCAGTTGCTGCACCACCTGCTCAGCCAGCCAGAGGCAGGGGTCCGACAACCATAGGTAGAGGCCAGACTGTTAGAGGTAGAGGTCAGGCTGTTAGAGGTGGAGACCAGCCAGTTAGAGGCCGTCCCAGGGATGTAGTTTAGGGTGGTGGGGCCCAACCCCGGTGTTATGCTTTCCCAGCCAGGCCTGAGGCTGAGTCATCTGACGCACAGGTACTGTTTCAGTTTGCAGTAGAGATGCTTTAGTTCTATTTGATCCGGGATCTACTTACTTCTATGTGTCATCCTATTTTGCTTCCTATTTGGTTGTGCCCCGTGATTCTTTGAGTGCTCCTGTGTATGTTTCCACACCAGTGGGAGATGCTATTGTTGTAGATCGTGTTTATCATTCGTGTGTGGTCACCATTGGGAGTCTTGAGACTCGTGTAGATATTCTACTTCTTGACATGGTTGATTTTAATGTTATACTGGGTATGGATTGGCTGTCACCTTATCATGCTATATTAGATTGTCATGCCAAGACGGTGACCTTAGCCTTGCAGGGTTTGCCTCGATTAGAGTGGAGAGGGAATCTTGGCCGTTCTGCTAGCAGGGTCATCTCTTATGTAAAGGTTTGGCATATGGTCGAGAAGGGGTGTCTAGCTTATTTGGCTTATGTCCGTGATTCTAGTGCGAAGGTTCCTTCCATGGATTGGGTGCCGGTTGTTCGTGAGTTTCCAGAGGTGTTTCCTGCAGACCTGCCAGGGATGCCACCCGACAGGGCTATTGATTTCTGCATTGATTTGGCTCCGGGTACTCAGCCTATTTCCATTCTGCCATATCGCATGGCCCCGCCAGAGTTGAAAGCATTGAAGGAGCAGTTGCAAGATTTGCTTGATAAGGGCTTCATTAGACCTAGTGTCTCGCCCTGGGGTGCACCCGTGTTGTTTGTGAAGAAGAAAGATGGATCGATGAGGATGTGTATAGATTATCGGCAGTTGAACAAAGTTACCATCAAGAACAAGTATCCATTGTCAAGGATTGGTGATTTATTTGATCAGCTTCAGGGTGCCAAGGTATTTTCAAAGATTGATTTGAGATCTGGCTACCATCAATTGAAGATTAGGGCATCCGATGTTCCTAAGACAGCTTTTCGGACTCTGTATGGGCATTATGAGTTTCTAGTGATGTCATTTAGGCTGACAAATGGCCCAGCAACATTCATGGATTTGGTAAACCGGGTGTTCAAACCCTACTTAGATTCCTTTGTGGTTGTGTTTATTGATGATATCTTGATCTACTCCCACAGTCGAGAGGAGCATGAGCAGCACCTTCGGATCGTTCTTCAGACTCTGAAAGACAACCAGTTATATGCTAAGTTCTCAAAATGTAAGTTTTGGTTGAGTTCAGTTGCTTTCTTGGGTCACGTTGTATCGGCAGAGGGTATTCAGGTGGATCCTAAGAAGATTGAGGCAGTCTAGAACTGGCCTAGACCCACATCAACTATAGAGATCCGTAGTTTTCCTGGGTTTGGCAGGATATTACTGTTGATTTGTGGAGGGGTTTTCATCCATAGCAGCCCCATTGACCAGATTAACCCAGAAGGGTGCCCCGTTCAAGTGGTCAGATGAGTGTGAAGCGAGCTTTCAGAAGCTCAAGACTGCTTTGACCACGACATCGATATTGGTGTTACCCACAGGTTTAAGATCTTATACAGTATATTGTGATGCATCCCGTATTGGTCTGGGTGCGGTGTTGATGCAGGGTGGCAAGGTTATTGCATATGCTTCGCGGCAGCTGAAGGTTCTCGAGAAGAATTACCCTGTTCATGATCTAGAGTTGGCAGCCATTGTTCACGTGCTGAAGATTTGGAGGCACTATCTTTACGGTGTGCCATGCGAGGTATTCACTGATCATCAGAGCTTGCAGTATTTGTTCAAGCAGAAGGAGCTCAATTTGAGGCAGAGGAGGTGGCTGGAGCTATTGAAAGACTATGATATCACCATATTGTATCATCCCGGGAAGGCCAATGTGGTGGCCGATGCTTTGAGTAGAAAGTCAGTCAGTATGGGTAGCCTTGCATATATTCCAGTTGGTGAGAGACCGCTTGCATTGGATGTTCAGGCCTTGGTCAACCAGTTCGTGAGGTTGGATGTTTCTGAGCCCAGCCGTATCCTAGCTTGTAAAGTTGCTCGGTCTTCTTTGTTTGAGTGCATCAAAGATCGGTAGGATGACGATCCTTATTTACTTGTGCTTAGAGACACAGTGCAACACGGTGGTGCCAAGCAGGTTACTGTTGGATATGACGGAGTTTTGAGGATGCAGGGTCATATTTGTGTGCCTAATGTGGACGGTCTTCATGAGTTGATCCTTGTGGAGGCTCACAGTTCTTGGTATTCTATTCACCCGGGCGCTGCCAAAATGTACCAGGACCTGCGACAACATTATTGGTGGAGGAGGATGAAGAAAGACATAGTTGCCTATGTAGCTCGGTGCCTAAATTGCCAGCAGGTAAAGTGTGGGCATCAGAGACCTGGTGGTTTACTTCAGAGGTTAGAGATTCCTGAGTGGAAGTGGGAGCGTATCACTATGGATTTTGTTGTTGGACTCCCACGGACTCAGAGGAAGTTTGATGTAGTTTGGGTCATTGGGGAGAGGCTGACTAAGTCAGCGCACTTCATTCATGTGCCAGTTACCTATTCCTCGGAGTGGTTAGCAAAGATTTATATTCGGGAGATCGTCCGTCTTCACGGTATGCCCGTGTCTATCATATTTGATCGAGGTACGCAGTTTACCTCGCACTTTTTGAGGGGCAGTACATCATGAGTTAGGTACGCGGGTTGAGTTGAGCACAACATTTCATCCTCAGACGGACGGGCAATCCGAGCGTACTATTCAGATTTTGGAGGATATGCTACGCGCTTGTGTTATAGACTTCGGAGGATTGTGGGATCAGTTCTTGCCCCTTCCAGAGTTCGCCTACAATAATAGCTACCAGTCGAGCATTCAGATGGAACCCTATGAGGCGTTATATGGTAGATGGTGCAGGTCGCCAGTTGGGTGGTTTGAGCTGGGGGAGGCTCGGTTGTTGGGTACAGATTTTGTACAGGAGGCCTTGGACAAGGTCAAGATTATTCAGGATTGACTTCGCACAGCTCAGTCCAGGAAGAAGAGTTATGCTGACCGTAGAGTTCGTGATGTTGCATTCATGGTCGGAGAGAGAGTGTTACTTCGCGTATCACCCATGAAGGGTGTAATGGGGTTCGGAAAGAAGGGCAAGATGAGCCCTAGGTATATCAGACCTTTTGAGATTCTGGAGAGAGTGGGAGAGGGGGCTTACAGGTTTGTGTTTCCACCTAGTTTAGCAGCTGTTTATTCGGTATTCCATGTGTCCATGCTTCGAAAGTATCACGACGATCCGTCCATGTGTTAGATTTCAGCTCTGTCCAGTTGGACAAGGATTTGACTTACGAGGAAGAGCCAGTGGCAATTCTAGCCCGGCAAGTTCGCCAGTTGAGATCAAAGAGTTACCCTTTAGTTCAAGTGTAGTGGAGAGGTCAGCCTATTGAGGCAGCTACTTGGGAGTCCGAGTCCGATATGCGGAGTAGATATCCCCACCTTTTCACCAGCCTAGGTACTTTTCTATGTCCGTTCGAGGACGAACGATTGTTTTAGAGGTGCAGAATGTGATGACCCACAGGGTCATCTTATGTTTTAGAACTCGAATCTGCGCTCTTAAACCTTAAAAATCTCATTTTTACCCTCCTCAATTTACGTGCGTAGTCCGGGCATGTTTCCGGAAAGCTTTTATGTTGAAAACTAATAAAAATAAGAATTTTTGCCTTAAAAGTTGATTTTAATTGACTTCGGTCAACACTTTTGGTAAACAGGCTCGGATCCGTGTTTTGACGGTCCCGATGGGTCCGTATTGAATTATAGGACCTGGGCGTATGCCCGGAATCGAATTCGGAGGTCCCTAGCTCAAGTTATGAATGTTTGATAAAAATTAAAAGTCTAAAAATTTAATTTTTTTAAAGAATTTATTGATGTTTGGCATTGTTAGTGCCGGGTCCGTATTCTGGTTCCGGAGCCCCGTACAGGTTCATTATTATATGTAAGATTTGGCTGTGAAATTTGGTGAGAAACAGAGTTGATTTGGCGTGATTCGGATGTCCAGTTGAGAAAATAGAAATTTTAAAGTGTTCTTGAGAATTTCATTTGAATTGGTGCTAAATTCGTAGTTCTAGGTTTTATTTTGGCAATTTGATCATGCGAGCAAGTCCGTATGATATGTTTAGACTTGCGTGCATATTTGGTTTGGAGCCCTGAGGGCTCGGGTGCCATTCGGGCGATGCGCGAGTTGAGTTCAAACCTCAACAAGGCTGCTGGTGCACCAAATTTGGTGTGCCCGCACCTGCGAGCCTTTGGTCGCAGGTGCGAGCGGTAGCCTCGCAGGTGCGACCCAGGACTGGACTTCATTTTTCCACTGATGCGGGCTTCTCTCCGCAGGAGCGGGACAGCAGAAGCGGAACCCTGTCCACAGGTGCGGCCCCAGTTGGCCCAGTCCTTTTCCGCAGAAGCGCACGTCCTGTCCGCACGTGCGGATGCACAGGTGCGACCAAAGCAATGCATGTGCGAAGGTCGCTGGGCAGTGAGTTCATTTAATTCGGACTCCAACCATTTTTCTTCTCGTTTCAAAAGTATAGGAGGCCTAGGGCGATTGTTCAAAGACATTTTCTTCCCCAAATCATAGTTAAGTGTTCCTTAACTCGTTTCTTTCGATCTTTTACTTCAATTTACAAGAATTCAACCAAAAATCTAGAGTTTTCATTGTAGAATTAGGGGTTAGGGTAGAAACTAGGGATTTTGGGAATTTGAGGATTTAGACCTCATTTTGAGGTCGGATTCCAAAACTAATTATATATTCGAGCTCGGGGGTGTGTGGTAAGTGCATTTTGGTCTGAACCTCGGATTTTGACCAAGCAGGCCCGGGGTCGATTTTTCAACTTTTTGGAGAAAAATTTTGGGAAATTTAATTTATGCAATATAATTGTTTTCTTTAGAAATATTTGATATTATTGAGTCATTTTTGGAATAGATACGAGTGGTTTGGAGGTGAATTCCAAAGGAAAAGCTGTGATTGAGAATTAAGTGGCCTTCGGAACGAGGTATGTGTTGTGTCTAACCCTGACTTGAGGGAATTAGGAACCTTAGATTACTTGCTAAGTGAAATTCATGCGAGCGGCGTATATGTGAGGTGACGAGTACTTATGCGCTGCTAATTTACCCGTTTCCCATATTTCTCTATTTTTCTTATATTGTCTCATTCCTATGCCTAATTGCTACGTGTTATACTAGTGTTGTTCAATTTATCGTTCTTATCATGTTTTCGGATCTTCTGGTGATAATTGAGTTTTTTCGCAATTTACCTGTTTCCCATATTTCTTTGTTTTTCTTATATTGTCTCATTCCTATGCCTAATTGGTACGTGTTATACTAGTGTTGTTCAATTTATCGTTCTTATCATGTTTTCAGATCTTCTGGTGATAATTGAGTTTTTATTTCAAAGTTGAGATTGATATTATGGAACCAAATGCTAAAGTAAGGTTTGTACTTGTTATTCTATCTCCCTGTTGTTATTTATGCATTGCATTATGGTAAGGGAGAGTGTTAATGCACGAAGGGCTGCCATATTGTGAGTGTTAATGCAGGAAGGGTGATGCCGTGCCATATTGTGAGTGTTAATGCACGAAGGGTGATGCCGTGCCATTAGATGAGTGTTAATGCACTAAGGGTGATGCCGTGCCGTTTCTATTAATTTTTATGGTGAGATTGAGAGTAAAAGCACGAAGGGTGATGTCGTGCATTTTTCCTTACTGTATTCACTATTCCTGTTGATTCATGGTATATTGACTGCTCCAGTGATCATTCTGTTGTAGTTCTTTATTTTGTATTCCCCTTAGTATGTTCCCATCCCGACATTTCCTATTTAGTTTTTCATTTCTGTTATTTGTATATATACTGTTAAAATGTACATGTTGAATTGTAGGTGCCTTGCCTTAGCCTCGTCACTACTTCGTCAAGGTTAGGCTCGACACTTACCAGTACATGGGGTCGGTTGTACTGATACTGCACTCTGCACTTTCTGTGCAGATTTTGATACCGGCTCAAGTTGATCGAGATTCTGCTATTGGTCCGCTGTCCAGAGACTCAAGGTAGATCTGTCGGCGTTCACAGACCTTGAAGTTCCCGTCTATCTTTTCTGTTTTACTGTTTCTTTCATTTAGACAGTTGTATTTCTTTCAGACTATTACTTGTAGTAAATTCTAGAATGCTCGTGAATTGTGACTCCAGATCCTGGTGGTAGTAATTAATACAGTTTTTATGATATTTCGTACTTATTATATTTCATCTTAGTTAATTATTGTTAATTACTGAATGGGAATAAGGAATTGGTTTAATGATTTTCTAACGTTGGCTTGCCTAGCAAGTGAAATGTTAGGTGCCATCACGGTCCCGCCGGTGGGAAATTTCGGATCGTGACATCCTCGACTATCGCACTGCAATCCATGTCTCCATCATCCAAAAATAGATTCCTTATACCGGCTAGAACTTCATCTTCTTCGGACTCCCACATCATGTCAGCTTGGTGAAATTATTGGCTCAAATGTGGTACTGGTTGCTCTAGAGGGTAATAAGGACCACGCCATGGTGGCGACCAATTCTGATACTCGTGGCAGGTGTATTCATACCCAAGCCCAAAAGTTGTGCCGTGAGGCTTTAGCTGTATTGGTTTGGTGATCCCCTGGAGATTCTTGCCGAGACCTTTGCCAGGCTCATACCCTGTCCATGCCAATATGCCTTCTACCTTACTGCTCCACCATTTGTCCTTTTCAATTGTGTTGATGCGCTCGATGCGATGGTATGTTTCTCCACCCAACTTCTTTCTATTATCGATGACCAAAATAGTTTGACTGGTGTAAATGGGATTACTTCCGTCCCCATGGATGATCACTTCCTGATGGTTCCACTCAAACTTCACGACTTGATGTATAGTAGAAGCGACGGCCCCAACGGCATGTATCCAAGGTCGTCCCAATAGCAGATAGTATGAGGCAGATATGTCTAGCACTTGAAATTCAACATCAAACCAAGTCGGGCCCATCTGCAAGCATAGATTGGTTTCCCCAATTGTGGCCCTTTGAGACCCATCAAATGCCTTCACATTCATAGTCCCTGCTCGTATTTCATGAAAACCTTTACCCCACCTTTTCAGAGTAGTCAGCGGACAGATATTGAGACTAGACCCTCCATCTATCAAAACCCTGGCAATGAATTTATCCTCGCATTGTACCATGATGTGCAGCGCCCTGTTGTGGCTTAATCCCTCCGGTGGCAGTTCGTCTTCATGAAAGGTGATCTTATGGCTCTCCAGTACTTGCCCTGCCATGTTAGCCATCTCCCCACTGGTGATATTGTAAGGTACGTAAGCTTTATTCAATACCTTCATAAAGGCATTCCTATGTGCCTCGGAATTCTGTAGTAATGATAGGATGGATATCTGAGCAGGAGTTTTGTTCAGATGGTCTACCATAGAATATTCTCTCGGTTGCACCTTTCTCCAAAGATCATCCGGGCCAGTTTCGATGATGGGTTGCTTGGAAGCAGCTTCTCTACTCGTTCCTCCCAAATTCTCAGGTGTATAAATTCTACCAGTCCTGGTCATCCCTTGTGCTGCACCAGATTCTTCCATTTTTTCTTTTCCTTTCCTCTTAGCTTCTGCAACATAGTCCCAGGGTACGACATTGGATTTAAAGGGAAGTGTGGATGCTACCGTCACAGTGAAGGGTATGGTTACTTCTACTTCGAATAGAGAAGGTATAGCTGCAGGTGTTGTTTCTACCTCGAACGGGGTTGGTGCGGCTACTTCAAATTCAACTGGTGGTTGTATATGTACCACAATAGGAGTAAGTGTGACCGCAGGTTTCTTTGGGTCATCCCCTTCTCGAATAAGCCCAATCGACCCTTCTGGGTCCCATTCTTCATCAGTCTCTATCACATTTACTCCCTCGCCCCTATGATCCGGGAGGGGATTGTTGCAGATATTAGGTGCAGCCTACTTTGCTTGTATAACCTTGGTATCGATTAGTGTCTGGATCTTGTCTTTTAGCGTGTGACATTCATTAATGGTATGACCTTTCATGTCGGAGTGGTAGGCACATGTTTTGTTTGGATTGACCCATTGAGAGGAGTTTTCCATGGCAACAGCGGGAATAGGGGTGACATATCCAGCAACTTTCAGTCTCTCGTATAATTGATCGATGGGTTCAACAATAGGGGTGTATTGTCTGGGTGGCCTGCGGTTGAAATTTGGTCTGGGTTTCTGATAGTTTTGGCGGGCTGGCGATGAGTGATAATATGCTGGCTGGGTGTTATAAGTGTGGTAGGTAGTGGCGGGTTGTGGATTTTTGGGAGGTGAAGGCTGATATATGGGTGGAGGTATTTGGTATGTAAGAGGATATTTTAGACGTTGGGCTACCATCACGGCCTCTACTTATTTCTTCTTGGATATACCCCCTGACTGCAATGCTTTATTTGTAGCATGTAATGCCTCAAAATTAGTTACCATTCCGCTCTTGATTCCTTCTTCAATCCTTTCCCCTAATTTGATGATGTCGGAGATTTTGTGATTCTCGATAACCATTAACCTTTCGTAGTATTGTGGATCCTGGGCCCGGACGAAGAACTTGTTCATCTGCTCTTCTTCCAATGCTGGCCTTATTTTTGCAGCTTCCGATCTCCATCGAGTAGCATACTCTCGAAAAGTCTCTGTTGGCTTCTTCTTGAGTTTCTGGATATAGAAGACATCTGGCGCATTCTCCGTATTAAACCTGAACCGATCCATGAAATCCGATGCCATGCTTACCCAGCTAACCCACTTCTTTGGATTTTGGCTGATGTACCACGATAGGGCGTCTCCAGTGAGGCTTCTCATGAACAGTTTCATGCGAATCCTTTCATCTTTTCCAACTCCTACGAGCTTGTCACGATATGTCCTTAGATGCACTTTTGGGTCACCTGTTCCGTCAAACATCTCGAACTTAGGAGGTTTATAACCCTTCGGCAGTTCTACGTCTGGCTGAATACACATATCTTCATTATTCAAACCCTCAATGCCTTTACCCCCTTCGACACCATGGACTCGGCTTGTGAGCTTCTTAAGTTCCTCTGCCATATTCTTGATGAGCAGGTCCTTCTCGGAGGATTCCAGTGTGTATGGGGTTTGTTGAGTGTGGTGAGGTAGGGTTTCTACATATATGGGGTTACTTTGGTGGATACCGGGGATTTGGATGTAGTGATGATCATTGGTTGAGTTCTACGGATCGGGGGTAGGTTGCGGTGTATTTTGAGGAGTATGGTAGGTAGTAGTTTGTGGATACTGAGTCGGAAGATATTGGTGTTGAGGAGGAGTTGGCATTGGTTGAGGGTTAGGATTTTGAGGAGGTGTGGCGTACTATGAGGTGCGGGAGGATTTTGTGGATGTTGGTTTGGTGTGTTTTGAGGAGGTCCTGGGTTTTGGGCGTTCTTTTGGATAATATCCGGGACGTTTAAGGTGAGGGAGAGGTTTGCCAAGTTGCGGACCTACTCAAGTTCCCCTTGCAATTCCAGTATTTTCTGCTCCAACCGTAGAACCAAATCATTCTGTGCAGGAGTACTCCGACCATCTGAAGTTTCAATATTTTTCGCATGCGCAGCGTTATCTTTCCTGATACCACTCATGTCATCCATCTTAGTCTTTCTCTTACTTTTAAGATCACTTGAAGGAGGAGGTGGAGGGCCTCTGGATCTGTTATGATACACTGATGATGCCAGTATGCAAGAACCAACTTTAGGGGATGGGAATAATCAAAACAAAGAAAAGAAAAAAGGTAAACAAGTCAGTAGGGGATTTTGGAAGGATATTTGTAGTATTTAAACATGTATTGCGGAATTATAAATTCGCATCCTAATTTTTAGGGACCTCATTGTGCCTGAGGTAGGCCTAGCGACACATAGATTTGGAGAAACTTGATGCCGATAACTGCCTCATTTCATTAATGTAATAAATAGATCAAACCCCCTATAATGACAATAATTAAAAGAGTTGCTAGTGGCATTTTCCTTATTACAATCAATTTCTAAAACGATTCTAGAAAAGCAAATAAACAACAATTCTATTCTATTTGGTCCCGGAGGGACCCTTTCCAAGCTTGGCCTTCTTGACCCCATCAATCAGATTCCCCAGGTCGCGCATGTCCAGCAGCAGATACGCCTTTGCTAGGTGTCCTCCTTCGTTGCCCTCTACATTCTGACAATCCATGATCCTTTTCCTCATATTCCCTTCAAGTTCCATCAGACTCTACTTTAAGTACTCCATCCTCTCTGTTGATTTTGTAGTAACTTCCCTCCATTCATTGATTGATTCCATGTCTATCTTGTGTTGTTCCAAATGTCTGGCTTCAGACTCAAGGATTCTCTTGCACAACCTTTTGTATTTTACTTGTGCTTCAGCAGCATCGTCTATGACCCTGTTTCCTCGATCGATCCCTGGCTCGACTTCTCCTGCTATGTCATCATCCAACCATGATAGGTAGAAATACACATGACCGGCGTGGTACCGATATGGTTCGATGGTATCCTTTTCCACAATAATCTTCAGATGCCACATATGTTGGGCCTCACACTTGGATGGAATGGCACCACCCTGAAAGTCTGCTTTGTAGTGAACCATCTTAGAAACTCGCGGTATGACTTGTTTTCTCCCAGTCTGTCTTATGACCCTGATAGGAGCATAAGGATAGATATCCCTCAACCCGATCAGCACTAAGTGAGGAACATCCCTGGACCTGATGATGAACTCGCTAGTAGGGAACCACTCGAACATCCAATGGACCTTATCATCAATCAAATTGCTAAAGAAGTGTACCCAATCCACGGCGTTTTCTGGTTGTGCAAACCTGTCTGGGAAGAAAGTCATTCTTTTTGGATGGTGAAAGGCTATGTGGTCATTCCATGGTCGCCACGGAAATTTCTGACGGTACTGTCTTCTTTGAAGATGCTCTAACAACCATATTTGCAGTAACAAATTACAACCCTCAAAATGTCCGAATCCCTTCTTACAACGGTCCAAAGCTCGGTATATCCCTGCCACGATCATTGGGACAATAGTGTAAGTCTATCCCTCAATCCCTTCCATTAAGGTCTTTGGTAACCATAGCAAACGAGTGTGAATCCTGTCTCCTTGAATTGGAAATACTATTATACCCAGAAAATAGACGATGAACACAAAAGCCCGACGATGAGTCCAGCCCAAGGAAGTGATGGCAAACTCATCATGATAGATACAGTAGGATGTTCTGTGCCCATAACGCTCGTAGAGGAAGTCGAAAGGTATGTAGGACTTCTTCAAGCAGACTAACTCGTCATTCTTTCTAAGACCCATCATCTTCAGAAATCCCCTAGAAGTATGATTTTCCGGTACCAGCAGACCAGGGCTATCCCAGGGTAGCCTGACAAAACCTCCTATTTCCTCAAGAAGGGGAGTCATCTCTATGTTACCAAAATAGAAAACAACCCTCTTTTCATCCCAGAACATAGTAGCGGCCTCGATCAGTACATTATTCGGCTGAATGTTCAGCAAAGAAGGTAAATTTCCAAGAATTCTTTTCACATAGTTCTTATCTCTTGACGAGAGATTTTCCCACCAGTCTAGCAATAGAGGTGAGATACTTCATACCATGCCGAACCTGGGGACTTCGTGCCTCATTTCTGCAAAATAAATAAAGTTAGCCTTTTCCCCTTTCGAGTTTGACTACTTACACATTAATGATTAGCATATCGGCACATTTTCTCCAAATAATGCACATATCACGATCGTGCTCATTGGGATTATGAAAATCCCGATGGACTTTGGACAAGGCTTTCCTTAGACAGTTATTATGCGGATAACATTCTAACTCATGCTAGGTTTGGACATGATGCATGCACAGTTAACATCAGAGTACGGTTTTCTATAGAAGTCTAGACTGGTACCCTCAAGAAGATAACTTGAGAGGGAAAGGCACGGAACCATCGACTGCACCGCTGATCGACTAGTTTTACCGCAAATAAGCCTTTCCAAATTAAAAAAGGGTAATATAGGAAGAGCGCGGATACTTATCAAGTGCCGCTATGGTATTAATTGCACATGAGTGGAATATAATGCAGAGCATGTAATTATGCAAAAAATAAAACAACACCTTGTCAAGTATTTTGCATGATGAAAGCGATAAATGCGGTATTTAATAAATGTAAAGACAGGAAAGAAAGAAAAATAAAGAAGGAGTTAGTTCACATAATGAAAAATTATAATAAAGCGGTAAAAGGGGTAGGGATTGGGAAAGACATAAAGATTGAAGCCAGCGAACAAGGTTAAATGAAAAGTTGCATGTAAATTCATGTAAAAGGGAAAATAGGGAAGAGGGCGTGCATGTAGAAAATAAACGGTAAATTTGAGCATAAAATAATAAAGACACTTATCGAGGGAGACTAATTAACACAGACCAAGTTCATTATGGTAAGAGCCTAAGGGGTTTTCCCTAGCAGAGTCGCCATGCTGTCGCGCCCCATTTTTCTTCGCGGAAAACGGGCTTCGACGTCGTGACAACTCTTTCAAATGGGAGGGTACTAAAAGAGAGTCGCCACCTAATGGATTAAGGTGCGTTAGGGCATCTATTTTGCAGATAACTCTGATTCAACTAGTTTGCGTCACCAAAAATCGGGTAAGGGCTCTAATTACCTCGAGGAGAAGTTGTTAGGCACTCCTCGAGGTCCACAATGATGGGTCCCGGCTGAACTCAAATTATATGAATTAGTCTAAGGGAAGGGAAGCAGTTTGGACAAATAAAATAATTGACTTTAACAAAGGTGGGGGGTCCTAAGTTTTTTAGCTTAAAGGATCACCCCGTGCAACATAAATAATACTTCGTAACTCCCTCAAGATGGGGTGTTACTCATATTATTCAGTGGGCACAGACTATCATCTCCTGCTACCCGATTACTATCTTTAAGTTGTTTACCTAAAGCGCACTAGTCAATTCTAAGTCGTACTCTATGCGTGCACTACCCGTCCCATGCCTATGGTCAAGGAGGCATTTGGACCTCTATTTCAGGGGGGAGGAGGGGGGGGCGGGTTTCTAGACTTTAACTTAGGTTGCTCAAAAATAATAAAACTAGACGACATACAAAAAAAAAAGTTGGGACTTCATGTAAAGGCAAATAAGGGCTCAAGTTAGCCTACACACACAAACAAACAAATGCACGCTGGCAGTACATAGTTTGAGAATTTGAGACTTAGAGTCCTATATGCATGGATTCTAGGTGATGCCGAATTCAATATCGTATATGTGGTGCTGCTGTCCCAAGTTAACTGATTTGCAGATTATGGAGGTCATGAAACCTATAGACATGCTTTCTAAGCGACTATATAGTTTAGGAGCATTTGGTATTACACTCTGATTATTGAGACTACAGGTTGTAAGTTATTAAGCATATAGACATGACCTCTAGGTGATTCACGCAGTAGGGTCAATAAAACTTATTGGAAATGCTCAAAATTACTTATGCCTCCTTATAATCGCATGGATAACAACATTTGAAGAGTGAGTGGTGATGTCCTACAGGCATGATTTATAGAGACTAGTGATTGGAACTGATTCTCATATGTTAGCTCCTATAGGCATGCTTTCTAGATGGACAGTATGATGCAATAGAGATTTTAAGTAATTAAAATCCTACAAGCATGATATCTATTGAGCGTGGTGTAGATTGAAAGGACTGTTATTAGCGAACCTATAGGCATGATATTTAATAATCGGACAGAAATAGGCATAAGAGCAGGTAAAATATTTAGTCAAACAATCATGCTTTTGAATAATGTGCAGGTATTAGGCAGGTTAAGTGAAGTGTGTGATTTCCTATAGGCATGGTTTCTAATAAGCAGAAATAGAACACAATTGAACCAAGTATTGAAACCATAGGCTAACATATAATGACTGAACATAATAGGATACCTATAGGCATGATTTCTAACACATATTATTGAACCTATAGGCAGGATTCCTACCCCATTGATTGCAAATATAAGCTAAAAATTTCTTTCCCAATTTCACTAATATCCCAAATGTTATTTCAATAATTATTACAGGCCCAGAATGAATTACAAAGTAGAATAGCTATAGGGAGCCTACAGCAGGCCCAAAGATACACCCGACCAGGCCAGGCCTTCATTCTCACAGTTCATAACAACCCAAAATTACATCCTCATGGGCATAAGGCAGCCGGGAATCAAGTGATTCACCCAGTGGGCACATGGCAGAGTTGAGCATTAGAACTATGGTCCTAGTGTGTCAGAGTTCCCAAGGGTTTCAAGAACCCAGGGCAGTGCTCACACTAGGGAGGTTGATAGGGGAAATTCAGAGAAAGCCTAAGGACCAAATCTTAGTGTGTCAGAGTTCACAAGGATCTCAATTGGACCCCAAGCAGTGCTCACACTAGGGAGGTCAAATGATAGAACCTAAGTAGCCTTGGCTTTTAGCCGGCTAAGAATAAGAACTCAAAAGAGACCAGGCAATAAGGGAATAGACTAAGGTTAAGGGACAACACTGAGGAATACAAGCAAATTCAAATTGATCACATAGAACAGGTAGTAGAACATGCTTAGGTTTCGAGAACAGACTTAACAAAGTTGCAGAAAAACAAGTTCAACACATAATGCATATACTATCAAGACAGGTTTGCAAGATTGATGTACACAGACTCATATTTAGAAACAAAAAATGGTTCAGATTATGCTAAGTGTAGATGCTAGTGTCCCAAGAAGGGATCATATCAATTAGCAACAGAACTTAACAGAATGAGAACAAATTAAAGCCACTATTTGGAAGTCAAGACATGGTAGAAGCATACAAGATCAAACATGCTACATGTCATCACAGCAAGTTCAGAAATAGACTTATGCCAAACACTTAGTTAATACCTTCATGTTTAGTCATCTAATCCATAAAAGGGGATATGAAAGCATGTTCAAGTAACATGGTTAATAGCAAATTTAAACACTAAAGAGATGGCTACAGTGCAAAGGTTCTAAACATCAGTAACACATAGGCTAGACAGACTTAAAAAGAAATTAATCAACTTAAAGCAGGTCTAAACATATCTCAAACTACAAGCGTAATGGCATTTTAGATTAGAAAGGCCTAGAATTGAAGCAAGACAGTCAGGATTGCATACGAGAACAGTCCAGAAACATATTGAACAACAACCTTCAGAAGTGAAAACACATGCTAATGACAGGTAAATAGGAATGAAGTGACGAAAGTTCAGCAACTCACTAGTTAAACGAAAAACAAGAAAGAACAAAGTCCACAGTAGCAAGAACCTTGAATTTCTGGCCTTGGCCGTTAAGCGAAGAGACAAGAAAGAACAAAGTACACAGTAACAAGAACCCAGAATTTTTGGCCTTGGCTTTCACCCGGCCAGAAACCAGAATATAGAACAAGAGTATTTAGAGAACAAAGAGCGATTATTTTAATTTTTTTTAGTAAACATTCACGATTCAAGTCTGTCCCAAAAAGGGGAATGGGGAGGGATTTATATAGTAGTAGAAATTAACACCCAAACAAGGAAAATCATCAATCAAACACGAGAAAGGAAAGAATCATTGCATGCAATCAAATCAGTAAGGAAAAGAGAAAAATCTCATACCCTAATTTTAGGGAAAGTGTAAAATCGGCAGAAACCAAAAATAAATAAAAGGTGAAAATCGCATGCTGCATAGAATAAGATGAACATAGACAGAAATACCTTTTAAATTCAAAGAATCAAACCAGATTTGGTTCGATTTAAAAGAATCTGAAACCCTAATTTTAGGGTGAGTAGGAATCACGAAAATGCACAAAGATTCATACCATAAACGAACAAGAAAGAACATAGACATAAAAGGTCAAGGAAATTAACCATCTTTGGTTCGAAATCGATGAAATCCGCTTGCCATGTTTAGGCAAGCGGTATATAGAAGGTTCCAGTACCGATGAGGAGTCGAATGTGGCAAGAAGCGACCACGGAATCCCATGATTGGTGGGATTAAGAGAGAAAACGGGGGGAGGGGGGGAGGGGAGGTCGAAGGGGAGATGGCTAGGGTTTGATAGAGAGAGAAGGGGAGTTTGAGAGAGTTCGAGGGCGGCGGGTAAAGGGACGAATGGTTTAGGGTTTAAGGGGGTTCAGGTATAATTTAAAAGGGCGGGTGGAATAGGGTTCTAGGCCGGGTTAGTGAAACGGGTCATGACCGGGTATGGGGTTGGGTTAATTGGTTTGGGCTCAAGGGTTAGGTCCGAAATTAAAAGGAATTTAGGGCTAGATTTTAAATACCCAATGTTTAATAAACAAATAACTTATAAAAATTATTAATAAATATCAAAATTATCATTTGTGCATGAAAATGATTAAAAAATATTATTTAATATTATAAAAATATAAAAAGTTATTTTCTGCAAACAATAATATAATTATACATGCATATGGCCGATTTTTGATTTCCAATATGAATCCCGGTATTTGGCCCTAGAAAAATGCAAATGTAATTATAAGAAATGCCTTGAAAATATTTAAACCTCATATTGGTGTAAATGGTAAGTTTAGATGATTAAATCATCATAAAATAATTTGGAGGATAATTATTGGATATTTATACAATAAAAATGCAGAAATAAATTTGTTTAAAGTCTTTAAAAATCATGAAAAATTATGAAAATACTTGTGTATGCTTGTAAATCAAATGATGATGCATATGCGCTATTTTGAAGGTATATATTTATATATTTAAAAAATATGAGGGAAAAATCGGGTATCAACAACGACCGACCCCAATGAACATGTCATCTCTTACGCATGTGCCATTAAAGGGAACGATCTAGAAGACGACGAGATCGAATCCGTATTATTAAAGAAGTTCGGGGAAACCCTATCAAAGGGTGCAATGATATGGTATCATAATTTACCGCCTAACTCTATTGATTCTTTTGCTATGCTTGCAGATGCTTTCGTAAAAGCACATGCCGGAGCCATAAAGGTCGAAACCAGGAAGTCGGACCTTTTCAAGGTAATGCAAAAAGATAACGAGATGCTAAGAGAATTTGTATTTCGTTTCCGAATGGAACGAGTGGATCTACCACCGGTCATGGACGGTTGGGCCATTCAAGCTTTCACTCAAGGACTGAACGAACGAAGCTCGATGGCTTCACGACAATTGACGCAAAACTTAATAGAATACCTTGCCACTACATGGCCGATGTGCACAATCGGTATCAATCGAAAATCAGAGTCGAAGATGGTCAGTTCGGAGTCCCTTCAGAATCTATTTATCCAACCATGAACCTCGAAAGAACCAAGAGAGACACCGACCACGAGCCAGGGTCAAGCAGGGATCGATATCGGCCATATAGTGAAGATTGGAGGAGCATCGGACCCGGTCAGAACCATGTGAGAAACAAGAGAAGAAATGATCAAGGTCGAAATAATCAGGGGTCATGACCAAAAACGACTTCGACATGCCCATCAAGCCTAAGGAAGCACCGAGGCTATCGGGCCTAACAATTGGAATGTAACTCACCTGAAAACGATGCTACTGCTGAGGTACGCCCCCCGTTCGTTTCTCTTTTTGATGCTTCAAAACTAACAATTCTAGGTAACCAACCTCGAATACTGGGGGGCACCACCCTCCGAGATCAGCTGCAGCAAAGAAAATGATTTATGTTAAAAGGTCCTCGAGAAGACAAGATTATTGTATGGGCCAAAACGGTCAAATGAACCGTGCCCGCGTTGATTGCTCAATCCTTAAGCATAAAACATGTACGCATGTAAGATTATTTCACACAAGAATGAAAAGAGGCCCCTCCAAGAATTTATTGCATCCGATTTCTATGGATCTATCAAGCCCAAGGGCTGCCATTACTTCGAGTTCGAGAAATCATTCTCACTCGACTACAAAGCCTAATGGCTACATTAATTCGAGTTCGAGAAAACACTCACTCGACCACAAAGCCTAAGGGCTACATTAATTCGAGTTCGAGCAAACACTCACTCGACCATAAAGCCTAATGGCTATTTTTTATCTCGAGTTCGAGCAAATACTTACTCAACCATTAAGCCTAAGGGCTACTTTTACTTCGAGTTCGAGAAATCGTTCTCACTCGACTGCTAAAGCCCAAGGGCTACCTTATTTCGAGTTCGAGCAAATCCTCACTCGACCATTAAGCCTAAGGGCTACTCTTAATTCGAGTTCGAGCAAACACTCACTCGACCATTAAGCCTAGGGCTACTCTTAATTCGAGTTCGAGAAAACACTCATTCGACCATAAAGCCTAAGGACTACTCTTACCTCGAGTTCGAGCAAACACTCACTCGACCATAAAGGCTAAGGGCTACATTAACTTGAGTTCGAGTAAACACTCATTAAGCCTAAAAGGATACTCTTAATTCGAGTTCGAGCAAACACTCACTCGACCATAAAGCCTAAGGGCTACTTTTACCTAGAGTTTGAGCAAACACTCACTCAAACATAAAGCCTAAGGCCTACATTAATTCGAGTTCGAGCAAACACTCACTCGACCATAAAGCCTAAGGGCTATATTAACTCGAGTTCGAGCAAACCCTCACTTGACCATAAAGCCTAAGGGCTACATTAATTCGAGTTCGAGCAAACACTCACTCGACCATAAATCCTAAGGGCTACTCTTACCTCGAGTTCGAGAAAACACTCATTCGACCATAAAAGCCTAAGGGCTACATTAGTTCGAGTGCAAACACTCACTCGACCATTAAGCCTAAGGGCCACTCTTGCTTTGAGTTCGAGCCAACATTCACTCAACCATAAAGCCTAAGGGATACATTAGTTCGAGTTCAAGCAAAAACTCACTCGACCATAAAATCCTAAGGGCTACCTTAGTTCAATTTTGAGCAAACACTCACTCGACCATTAAACCTGAGGGCTACCTTAATTCGAGTCCGAGAAATCATTCTCACACGTCCACAAATCCAAAAGGCTACATCGATTCAAGTTCAAACTATTGCACCAAATCAGGGACTACGTATCAAGCCTAAAGGCTACCTTAATTCGAGTTCGAACATTCACTTAAGGATTACCGATCAGAAGCGGTTGAGGGCAGTACTTACTATCAATCCTTACCATCTCAACCTTGGACCTTCGAACACAACTGCATAATGTTATGCTAAGGCACTTTGACCTTTGTATAAATCAACAAAAAGACAACAGATTCAGAAGCCATAGAAGGGAAAAAGTTTTATATATTCATCAACATCTTTTTACAAGAGCGGCATGGCCCGATGAAAGTTCTTTACAAAGGCCGAAACAGCCACAACAGAAATACAAACTTGTTTAAAAGCCTAATGGGCCTAGGCACCTTCATCTTCGGAGTAGCATCTCCGCCCTCGGGGTCTTTTTTCACTTTCAGATTCACTCAAGCTCTCAGGGGAAGAAACACAGAGATCAGGAAATATAAGCTTTGAAGAAGACGAAGGATTAGAAGATAAGAGTAAAAGTAAAGATTGAGGTCTCATATCGTTTCTTGTCATTTACTCTCCAAAATATGAGGGGACTATCTGTATACAGGTAAAATCGAGCTCAAGGATTGACCGAGCTTCTGGAACGACGATTGAATGGAAATCGAAGTCACGAGTGATACCGGTCCCGATATTGAAGTTCAGATATCCGACATAATCGGCCGAGATCGAAATCAAAAGTGCTATCGAAGCCAGTCATCAAGACCATCAGAACTGCCTTCGAGTTTGTCGAGGGCGTAACCAGTCCCGTTCTTAATGGCCTCGGAGAAAGCTTCGCCAGCTCGGCCGACAAGGGTCCATAACTCTTGCCACTAACTGATTATTATAGCATAAATCACGGTATTAGTGGAAAAGATGGCCAACGGTCAGAAAGGCCCATGCTTTTCTATAGAATAATGCCAACAAGGGGATATTTCCCCTATAAATAGAAGAGTGGCTATCATTTCTGAAAAGACACATTGAACATTGAGACATCAATACACTCTCACATTTCAAAGATTATTGATATTTACACAGAAGTATAGTAGAGATTATCCTTTTTTGAGCTTTGGACATTGATTTATTTTGCTTGTTTATAAATCATTATTTACTCAATTTGGTTTGTATTTCATTAAATCTTATTTAACTTCCCATGTTAAGATTCAGATACTAATCAATTAAATTAAATTACTGACGATTTAATTTATTGATTATTTCCTCTAGATTTTCACTTAACTTATTTCATTTGTCGGATACAAAATCCACCGGCCGGGTTTACACATGAAAACTTATAAACTTTCATAAAGGTGTATCATCAATCTCTAAACCGAGACATGGATTCCATCAACTAACTATTACTTCGCCAATGTCACGACCCCAAATCAACTAGTTGTGATGGCACCTAACCCAACCAGCTAGGTAAGCCAATTATCAACTATCCAATTCAAATAAAATTAATAAGGCAATTAATTAAAAGAAGATATATAAAACTAATACATCTCCCCAAGAACTGGTAGTATAAATCATGAGTTTCTAAGAATAGAGTTTACAAAGCGGAAATGAAATATATACATAGTCTGTTTGAAAAGTACATAAACAGAGTTTTATAGATCTAAGGCTACCACGAACAAGAGGCAGCTACAACACGCAGGTACATCTTCAGATCCAGCTCCCAACGAACACAGCAACATCAGCAGCCAACATCTGCACGCAAGGTGTAGAAATATAGTACGAGTACAACCGACCACATGTACTCAATAAGTAACAAACCTAACCTTAGGTTAAAAGTTGTGACGAGCTAACAAAAAAGTCTGGTACAACACCAATATTCCACCACAGTTCATAACAGCATAGTACAATAACAAAAGAGTATCTCAGAAATAAAAGGCTCAGTTCGTTCACAGTTCCAAAAAGATAGGCATTTCTTTTCAAGTATCTCACTGAAAATCCAAATCTTTTACTGAAAAAAGCCAAAGTACGAGTAAGTATGAAAACTGTGATTTTTCCCAAAACTCCTTTCAACAAATAGTAAGATGTTTCATTTTTAGATAGCATGAGGAAAGTACTTCTCTATGCCTAGATGTCAAGATACAGGTAAAATCATAAATGTCCCCAAAACCGGGTAGCAGAAGGAAATGCATCTTTATGCATGTACCTCAAGTACGCATGTCAAATGCAATGCATCTCAATGATGAGCTCATGTACTCACACTCTCAGAGTACTCAATCTCAGTGTCTCGCATTCTCTCTCACTGTGCTCAATGCTCAGCACACTCAATCACTCAGCGCTGTACAATACCTGTTGCGGCGTGCAGCCCGATCCATATATGACCATAAGGCCCGTTGCGGCGTGGAACCCGATCCATAAATATATAGTCGACTGCGCTCACTGGGGATGTGCAGACTCCGGAGGGGCTCCTTCAGCCTAAGTGCTATATTGCCGCGGCGTGCAGCCCGATCTAATATTATTGCGTCGTGCAATCCGATCCAATAATATATATATATATATATATATATATATATATATATATATATATATATATATATATATATATATATGCCCGAAGGCTCGTTGCAGCGTACAACCCGATCCATATAAAATATAATCAATATAATATGCTGCGGGCGTGCAGCCCGATCCCAAAATGTCACTCTCACTCAGGCCCTCGGCCTCACTCAGTCATCAATCTCTCCAGTTTCGCTCACGAGCTCACAATGTCATGAAAGTAGCCCGACAACAATGATATTATGTATCAATAAATAATATCTGACACTAAGATATGGTATGGATGCATGGATATGAATGAGTATGAAATATCAATGAAATCAGTGAGATAGCAGTAAGAGACGACCACTATGGGTCCAAATAGTATCGGCATAATGCCTAAACATGATATCTAGCATTATTGACAGCTAACTACTTTATCACATGGTAAAAACACGATATCAACAAAGTAGGACCACTATACAGTGCCATGGGAACAATAGAGTCTCAATTCACATGGTGCACGCCCACACGCCCGTCACCTAGCATATGCGTCACCTCAATACCAATCGCATAGCACGTATTTCGTGGTATCATACCCTCAGCACTAAGATTAGAAGAGTTACTTACCTCGAACAAGCCAATTCCAACACCGAGCAAGCCAAGCGATGCTCCAAAATGCCATCCCTCGCCTTCCGACCTCTGAACGGCTCAAAAAATAACCAAAAACAACTCAAATACATCAAACAATGCTAAAGGAACCAATCCTGATCGAAAAGATCAAATCTTAAATCAAAAGCCCAAAATCGGCCAAAAGCCCAACCCGGGCCCGCACCTCGGAACCCGACCAAATTTATAAAATTCAACAACCCATTTAATTATGAGTCCAACCATACTAGTTTCACTCAAATCCGACCCCAATTCGATGTTCAAAACTCAACAAATTATATTATCAAACTTTAGCCCAAACCCCCCAATTTCCTCTAAACAATTCACAATCCAATTACCGAAAACGAAGGTAGATTCATGAAATATACCCAAAACCGAGTAGAAAACACTTACCCCAATTCATATGATAAAAATTACCTCAAGAATCACCTCAATCCGAGCTCCATAGCTCCCAAATGAAGAAAGAACCAAATCCCTCGATAATATAGCTTCTGCCCCAGCGATTCCGCATTTGCGGACCACTGCTTTTGCGGTAAAAACTTCGCTTCTGCAAAAATAGCCTTGCCCAGCAAACCCCGAACCTATGGAATAATTTCCGCTTATGCGCACTCGTAGGTGCGACTCCTCCTCCGTATCTGCGATTACCTCCAGCCAAACCTGCTACGCTTCTGCGGCCAATTGTCTGCATCTGCGCCCACTCTTCTGCAGATGCGGAAACACCAGAACCAGAAATCTTAGCAAAAATCCAAAATGCAATGAAATGATCTGAACCTCGTCCGAAACTCACCCGAGCCTCTCGGGACCCCGTCCGAATGTACCAACAAGTCCCCTAACATAACACGGACCTACTCAAGGACTCGAAATGACGAATCACACCTTAATTTGAAATCAATGAACTTTGAAACATTAATGTATTCTAGCAGTGAATGTGTACTTTAGCAGAGATGGAAATGGAGGTCCTTCATTTGAATAAAGCAAATTTTGTTCCTTTTGGATATGGGAATGTATCATTGTTCTACTTTACTACAGAGATTAATCATTAGTAATATAATGATCTTTGACCTCTTCTTTTGACTTATGATGTTGTGCTGATGAACCTTAGTATACCGTTTTCTGCATCGCAAGAGTTCTCGTATATTCGTTTATGTTTGGGTTTTGAGTTCATCTAAAAATTTATACAAAGGTAAACAAAACGAAATAAATTACAAAAAGGGAGAGAAGGTATGTGTATGTGTTTTGTGAGAATTAATAATATTTTGGTTAAAAGTTTCAAGGAAGGGGAATTTGAAACAACAATTGAGCTTTAAATGGCATGTATTACTGCCTTCATACCCTTTTTAGCATAAAGCTTCTATTGTTGCAGAAATTTTGATTAGTGATGTAAAAGAAAAATCTATATTAAATTTTATTAATTTTGGCCAAGATAATATTTTAGAGCTCAAGTCCAAACATATGGACTTATTTTAAAGAAGCGCAAAAAGTCCAAGAAGCTCAAGATTGATTTCAAGAAGCCATGATTCTTTCCTTCTTAAAATAGGATTTATTTTATTCCTTTTAGAATAAGAATTTTCCTTTTAGTAAGATTATAGTTTCTTTTCCTTGTAGAATAGGGATTTTACTTTTCTTGTCTTTAGTAATTTTATTTCCTTATTAGAATAAAAATTATAGTAATCAAAGAAGAGACCCTATGACTATATAAAGGTTTCTCATGCCTTATAGAAGGGTAATTCACGTTTTTGAGGCTTGCCCTAGTTTACAATAGAGTATTTTTCTCTATTTTGTCTTCTTTATCCTTGTTTTTGGTTCCAATCAATGTGGTGATAGTTTTTATCTTATTTTCAATTGCGTGTGGTGTTTCTTTATCACGTTAATTGATTCCAAGTGGTGACTTTGAGGAACTTTTTAGTTCTTGATCATTCAAGAATACGTTTCTTGATCTAAATTCATTCCTTTGATATAACAGAATCATAACTTTTATTGAACTAGTGCAACATCAATATTTACTTGTTTTGAACGAGTAATCTTTCACTTCGTTTTTGAATCATCAGATTTCGCGTCCTAAACTACATTTTCGTTTCAAGATCTTGATCCTGGTTGGTTGATTCTTTTTTAATTTAACGAATCACATCAATTTGGTATCAGAGCTATAACCCACGTGTCCAAAGGTTGAGAAATCATGTCTAAGATTCAACCAAGAGGAAGATTCTTGGTTCAAGAAGATGAAGAAACGAGACAACATGAATCTCTTTTCCACACTAGATGTATCTCCCATGAAAAAGTTTGTTCGTTGATCATTGATCATGGGAGTCACATAAATATCGTTTTTGAAGAGATGGTTTCTAAACTTGTCTTGTCAACCAAACTTCATCCATATCCTTATAGCATTGAAGTTAAAGATGATGATGGTTTAAAGGTAACTCGTCAATGCCTTGTCTCTTTTTCTATTGGCAAGATCTATAAAGACCAAATTTGGTGTGACGTAGTGAAGATGGATGCTTGTCACTTATTACTTGAAAGACCATAGGTGTATTATAGGTGTGCTAAATATTATGAAGACCTTGACACCTATTCTTTTACAAAGGATGAACGTAAGATTATTTTATTACCATTGAATCTCGAAGAAATTGCTAAAAATCTGAAGCCCAAGGATGATTCTTTTGTGACCAAATTACAAACAATTGGTCCAATCAATAGAGAAAAGTCTTTGAATATTGGTATTACTATGGAAGAGCACAAGGAGGAGGAGCATGCATTAGATGCACAAGTTGAGGATTTACCTCCGAAGTTTGATGATGATCCGCTGGAGCATCTCATATGTGAGCTTAACTTTTCATCTAATAGAGATGCTCAACATAATATTGATTTGATTGTTGATTCTATCCTTCCAAATGAGGTAGAATATTGCATTAATCCAAAAGTCCATGAAATTTTGTATACACAAGAGGAAGGGTTGCTTGAAAAGGAGTCTGTAATGGAGGATTTGAGTTCAAATTTTGTTCCAGCTTTTTTAGTGCCTCCAAAGAATGAATATTTTCAAGCATATGTAGGAACATGAAATCTTAACACAAATTCCATCAATGGTTATGATCTAGTTAAAATATGAGAGCGTTGTTGCTGATGAATTCTCAAGAAGATATACTTCGATCTCCAAGCTTGATCCAAAGGTACTTGAATTTGATTCTTTTAAGGGGTTTTGTGGTACTAAATCAACTTTTATGGGCATATCTCATAAGTACCACATTGACATGGAGAAATTCAGGATTCTTTAAGATCAAAAGAAAATAATTTATAGTTATGGGTTAGTATTTAAAATTTGATTTGAGAGGATTCATTGTAGAAATATTGGTACAAAGATACTATTGAGAAAGTGAGATTTAGTTCGCCCACATTCTAAACTTTGTTACAATATGATGAAGCTCTTTGACAAGTTAGAAAAATGCAACTTAGCCTGGTGAATATAAGTTAAACAAAATCATGGAAGTTTCCAATCTTATATTATTTGTGGAGCCTTTAGACTCGAGGACCAGGGAATAATGATGTAAAAGAAGAATCTATGTTAAATTTTATTAATTTTGGCCAAGATAATGTTTTAGAGCTCAAGTCCAAACATATGGACTTATTTTCAAGAGGCGCAAGAAGTCCAAGAAGCTCAAGATTGATTTCAAGAAGCCAAGATTCTTTCCTTCTTAAAATAGGATTTATTTTATTCCTTTTAGAATAAGGATTTTTCTTTTAGTATGATTCTAGTTTCTTTTCCTTTAGAATAAAGATTTTACTTTCGTTGTCTTTAGTAATTTTATTTCCTTATTAGAATAGGAATTATAGTCATCAAAGAAGAGACCCTATGCCTATATAAAGGGTTCTCATGCCTTATAGAAGGGTAATTCACATTTTTGAGGCTTGCCCTAGTTTACAATAGAGTGTTTTTCTCTATTTTGTCTTTTTTATCCTTATTTTTGTTCCAAGCAAGGTGGTGATAGTCTTTATCTTGTTTTCAATTGCGTGTGGTGTTTCTTTATTACGTTAATTGATTCCAAATGGTGAATTTGGGGAACTTTTTAGTTCTTGATCATTCAAGAATACGTTTCTTGATCTAAATTCGTTCTTTTGATATAATAGAATCATAACTTTCATTTAACTGGTGCAGCATCAATATTTACTTATTTTGAACGAGTAATCTTTTACTTCATTTTTGAATCATCAGATTCCGAGTCCTAAAACTTGAGATACGTTATTTTTTTAATTAGCCCACAAACCATATTTTCGTTCACGATTTTGATCATGGTCGGTTGATTCTTTGTTAACTCGAAGAATCACATCAATTAGGCTTGATTCTCGGCATGCCTCTATTACTAACATGCATTATATAACAATTTTCTAATTTGAGTGTTCTATTTGAAAGTTAATGAAGTGGATGAATATATTTTGAAATTGGTGATATTGTTAGATTTGGAGCTAATGGACATGATTGTATCCCTTCTATCTCGATTAAGTTAATAACAAAATTATATGGTATATTTAATACTCCCGTTGTTTCAAAATAATTGTCCTAGTTTGACTTGGCACAAACTCTAATAAAGAAGGAAAAACTTTTGAGATATGTCGCATTAAATAAGACATATCATTTGTGTGACTGTAATACTTTTGAAACTTGTAGTCTTAAACTAAACCTGCTTTAGCATTAATGTGTCTATAAATGCTTCCTCTTAAGGAAATATTGAAATGTGTCAAGCTTTTTGAAACAGACTAATAATGAAATTGAGCCAATCTTTTTAAAATAGAAGGAATAATTATTTATAACCGCGCGAAGCGCAGACAACTTGACTAGTTGTCACGACCCAATCCAACTAGTCGTGATGGAACCTAACTCAATCCGCTAGGTAAGCCAATTAAAAACTATCCAATTCCAATGAAATTTAATAAGACTATTAAGTAAAAGAAAATATCTGAATCTTATACATTCCCCAAAGACTGGTAGTACAAATCATGAGCATCTAAGATTTAGAATTTATAAGCTGACATGAAATAAAGTACATCATCTATTTGAAATATACATGAACAAATCTTTCATAAGTCTAGAGCTACCATGAACTAACCGGAACGCAGGTACATCTTCAAATCCAGGCATAAATCAATAAAATATGCTGCGGCATCAGCCCGATCCTATAATATCACTCACAATCAGGCCCTCGGCCTCACTAAGTCATCAAACTCTCCAGTCTCTAGGGCTCATAATGTCATGAAACTAGACCAAAAATGATGATATGATGTATCAATAAATAGCAACAGAGACTGAGATATGATATGCAATGAATAAATATGACTAAGTACGAAACTTCAATTTAAACATATAATTCAATAACAGAAATGACCTCAATGGGTCCTAATAATACCAACATATGCCTAAGCATGATTCCTAGCATGAATTATAGCTCAGTTGTTCTAACACATAGAGTACAATGAAAATATCCAGAGAATATAGCTACACAGTCCCATGGAATTGACTAAATCACAATTCACACGGTGCACACCCATACGCCCGTCACCTAGCATGCGCGTCACCTCAACAACAATCACATAACACGCAAATTCGGGGTTTCATACCCTCAAAACTAAGTTTAGAAGTGTTACTTACCTCGAACAAGCGAAATCCAATACCAAGCAAGCCAAACGATGTACCAAAAATGCCATCCCGCGCGTACCGACCTTTGAATGGTTCGAAACTAGCCAAAAGCAACTCAAATATATCAAACAATGCTAAAGGAAATAAACCCAATCGATAAAGGTCGAATCTTTAATCAAAGCCCAAAAATCATCCCAAAAGTCCAACCTGGGCCCGCACCTCGGAACCCGACAAAACTTACAAAATCCGACAACGTATTCAATTACAAGTCCATCCATATTAGTTTCACTCAAATCCGACTTCGAATCGATGTTCAAAACCCAAGAATTCGTTCTATGAAACTTTAGTCAAAACCCCCCAATTTCTCTTTAAAATTCATCAACCAATTGCCAAACTCAAATGAACTTTGAACTTTCAACTTCCAAAACTCGTGCCGAACCTTATCAAATCAACTCGCAATGAACCCAAATTTTGCACACAAATCCCAAATGACATAATGAAGCTATTCAAATTCTCGGAACCACAATCCGAATCCGATATCCACAAATTCAACTCTCGGTCAAACTTATGAACTTTTCAAACCTTCAAATTTCCAATTTTCGCCAATTTGTGCCGAAACCTTCTAGAAACATCTAAATGCAAATTCGGGCATAAGTTCGAGTCCAAAATCACCATACATACCTAACAGAACCATCAAGACTCCAATCCGAGGTCAAATACTAAAAAGTCAAACTTGGTCAATTCTTCTAATTTAAAGCTTAAACCGTGAAATTCATTCTTCCAAATCGATTCCAAATAACCTGAAAAACCAAGACCGACGATTCACACAAGTCATAATACATCATACAAAGCTACTCAGGACTTCAAATAGCAGGAAGGAACACAAACGCTCAAAATGACCGGTCGGGTCGTTACATTCTCCCCCAATTAAACATACGTTCATACTCGAACGTGCCAAGAGTTGTTCCAAAAGCCATCAAACCGCTGTGTATTCTTACCATGAACATACCAGGGGGTGATCTCATGTCACCCTAATCCATATAAGCATGACGACACAATATAACTGAAAATCCTTAATTCAACCTTAACCCGTAAACCTTAGAATCCAATATCCATCATCCGAAATTCCTTACAAGACCCGAATCTCGCATCTATACACCGTATAAGTCTGAACAAGCTGTATCAAGCCATAACCATGACCCAAGACACAATCACATGATATACCACATAACTCAAATACTCATAGCAATAACTTCCGACCGCAATAGCTGCCCGATAACCAACCCGATACCGGTAACAAACCCCATATCAACTAAAATCTTATTCTGAACCTTTGTACACTGCCGATGATGAAAGAAACACGCAAAAACTCTTAACCACTAATCAGACCAACAAGTCATGAATCTCTCTCTCGTCCGACAGGAACCAAAGCCAAGTCCTAAGCCGACTTCTGATATTATTCTTCCATACATACTGTAATCAAATCTGATAGCAATCACTTCAGGACCAAAGACTTCATCTCATCAAACACAAGCTACTCTACTCTCATGCCACACCAATACTATTCAGGGCCACAAACCGTGCATTCTGTGCACCAATACGCATCAATTCAAATGCACCCAAAAATGAAATAATGACTAAAATGGGAGAACCATGTCACGACCCAAAAATACTAGTCGTTATGGCACCTAACTCGACCCGCTAGGTAAGCCAACTAACAGTCAATACATTCCAAATGAAAAAAACATTATCTGAACTTTTACAAATTAACCCAAGAACTGGTAGTACAAGTCATGAGCTTCTAAGACTTAGAATTTACAAAGCTGATACAAATAATTACATGATCTGTTTGAAAGCTACATAAACAGATTAACAAAATCTAAAGCTACCAAGGACAAATGGCAGCTGTATCCGGAATGCACGAACATCTTCAGCGCCAGCTCCCGACATCACCAGCAGCTCCGCTCCAAAAGTCTGCACGCAAGGTGCAGAAGTGTAGTATGAGTACAACCGACCCCATATACCCAGTAAGTATTTTGTCTAACCTCGTCGAAGTAGTGACAAGGCTTTTTAGTAAAAAGATGCTCACTAATAAAAATCTGTACCGAAATCTAGCAATAGAACTATACTACAGTATAACAGGATAGAGTACACGAAACAAATGTACAAAGCAATAACAGAGTACTAGAAGAGATCACAATGCAACAATTTCCAATATCTCAACCAATCTTTTCCTTATAGAGAAACGAATAAGCCACAATAGTCACCCCATAACTTTCATAACGTGAGGAATATACTCTAATATCAAGTCAACCGCACGGCAATACCCTTCGTGCATTTATCTCATCCTCACTAAATATGCATACAACAGTACCAACTGGATGGCAGAAATGCCGATAACAGAAATGACAAAGTAGGAAATACGCAAGTAGCAATAATGAACGAGAATGTACATAATGGCATCAGTAACAGACTAGGCGGAAAACATAGAGGTGATGACAACAATCTGGAAAAGGAATGTAACTTCAACTAACTAGCATGGTGGAGGCATAAATAAAATTATAACGAATAAGAGGGGAACACATGATCTTTATGCGTTAACAAGTAGAAGCATGAATGACTAACATGGTAGAAGGCATGTACTAAGTGCAACCAAAATAGATACGACAAAGATATAATTATGACAACAGGAAGTAGGCATGGTATTTGCAAGTTTAGCAAGTAGAAGACATGAGTGACACAATAACAAATAAGGTAAAGAGCAAGAACATGGCATTAATGACAAGTCACATAAGAATCATAAATACAACAATAACAGCTCAATGTAACGGCATGAACATATACACAAAGGAAAGATATCACAACATAATACATGTCCCTCGTCCTCACCTGCACGGAAACACCCATCGTGCCATGAACTCATGATAATTTAAAGCATGATAATATAAATGAAACGACACGACATCACCCTTCGTGCTTTTACTCACAAATGATATTGCACGGCATCACCCTTCGTGCTTTTACTCTCAATAATATGGAACAACATCACCCTTCGTTCTTTTACTCTCAATAATATGGCACGGTATCACCCTTCGTGCTTTTACTCTCAATAATATAGCACGACATCACCCTTCGTGCTTTTACTCTCAATAATATGGCACGGCATCACCTTTCGTGCTTTACACTCTCCCTCACATGATAATGTATAAACAAAGGCACGACATCACCCTTCGTGCTTTACACTCTTCCTTACCAAGCATATGTATATCAATGACAAACAAGGCAGGAAGCATAAATAACGTCAATGAGAGTGTTTAAACGAATATTTCAAATGAATCCCAATCACAACTTTCCAAGCCAATAATAGTTCAATAAACCCGCAAGAACCTTATTATTCAAGTATTCCAACAAATCTTACAAATGATCTACAACACAAGTATAGAATCTAGTATCACAAGAATATCAGCCGTAGCAATGTATTAATGATTATGCATATTGATGACCGAATTAAACACACCAATGTATTCTCAGAATTTCCATCAAATTTGATCAAGTTATAATAAGCTAAGTCTTAGTTTCTAACATTTAATACTATGCTCTTAGTATGTAGGAGCCAAGTAAGGCATGAAGCAAGAAGGTCACGTGATTCTACAAGACACAATTTATAACATAATTTACTTCCGAGCATGGTTAACCCCGGCACATGCATATATGTTCGTCACCTCATATATGTATCACCCCCGCATGTAGCAAACAATATCAAATAAGAGGAAAAATTCCCTCAACAAAGTTAGGCAAGACACTTACCTCACTCCAAAGATCAACTCAAAGCTCAACCACAACTTTTTCCTTTCAAACAAGCCTCTTAACCAATAGAATCTAGCAATTTACCAACCAAACGATTCACATTAAGCCTTAGGAACTACCCACAATTGCAAAAGATTCAATGCAGGTCATTATTGAAAACGACAACAAAAGTCAACTCCCGGGCCCGCTTGGTCCAAACCCAAAATTCGGACCAAAAATCGAGTACCCATTCACTCCCGAGCCCGATTATGTAATTTGTTTTGAAATCCGACCTCAATTTGAGGTCTAAATCCCATTTTACAAAAATTCCTAATTCTATCCAAACCCCCAATTTTCACCATGAAAACACTAAATTTTAGGTTAAAAACTTATGAAATGAAATGAAAGATTGAAAGGAAATAGGTTAGAATCACTTACCAATGGATTGGGGGAGAAGAGTTCTTTGAAAAATCGCCTCAAGGTTTTCTAGTTTTGAAAATTTGAAGAATGAACAAAAATTCCGTTTTCCCTTCTTTTACCCAACTGCAGTTATCGCAATTAAGACACAAAGTTCGCAATTGCGATGATCGCAATTGCGATCAATTCCTCACAAATGCGAAGAATCTCTGAGCCTGCTATCTTTGCAAATGCGACGCATATGTCGCAAATGCGAGCCAAGGTCCTTCGCAAAAGCGAACTTCTGACTCGCAAATGCGAGTGTGCCTTAATTTGATTCCAGTCGCAAATGCGACAATATTCCCGCAAATGCGAACCCTGCCCCCATCGCATTTGCGGGCTTCTCTTCGCAAAAGCGAAGCTGACCCAGCCCCCCCTCTTCGCAAATGCGAGCCTGACTTCGCATTTGCGAGGCTCACATTTGCGATCAAATCTTGCAAATGCGAGATCTGCAGACCTGATGCACCAGCTATGTTTCTTTTCTAAGTCTAAATCACTCTGTAGCCTATCCGAAACTCACCCGAGCCCTCGGGGCTCTAAACCAAATATGCACACAAGTCTAAAAATATTATAAGAACTTGCTCGTGCGACCAAATCACCAAGACAACACCTAAAACTATGAATTGATCACCAAATCAAAAGAAAATTTCAAGAAAACTTTAAAACTTCTATTTCAACAACCGGACGTCTGAATCACGTCAAACCAACCCCGTTTCTCACCAAATTTGACAGACAAATCATAAATATAGTAATGAACCTATACCGGGTTTCGCAACCAAAATACGGACTAGATATCCAAAAAGTCAAACATTGGTCAAACATATCGAAGTCATTAAGCCTTTTACTTTCAAATTTCAACAAAGTGAGATAAGGGCTAGGGACTTTCGAATTCGATTCCGGGCATACGCCCAAGTCCCAAATTACGATACGGACTCACCGGGACTGTCAAAACACGAATCCGGGTCTGTTTGCTCAAAACGTTGACCAAAGTCATCTCAAATGGATTTTAAGGTAAAACTTTCATATTTTTATCAATTTTAACATAAAAGCTTTTGAGAAAAACACCCGGACTATGCACGCAAATCGAGAAAGTCTAAAATGAGGTATTTAAGGCTTCAAAGTGCAGATTTAAGTTCTAAATCATAAGATGACCTATCGGGTCATCACAAACCATCCCGCGATTCAAGAAGCACCACCACCACAACTGCAATGCTACGAACTCATCCTACATAGTAGATCTAAGACACACAAATCTAACATAAAGGATCGTACCTCAGCACAACTCCGCTGCAATGCGTGATCCCATCCAAACACTGGTCCGCATGAAGTACCTCAGCCACCATGCTCAAAATCAATAACCGCGCGTAATTCGATATCAAGTACCCAAGGTACATGATCATAACCATGAAGAAGCAAATGACACAATGCCACACAAACCCGAAAGAACATAACCAATGCGCAATCAATCATGCAACACCCAAATACCCATCTCGCTCAAATTCCGCTATAAGGCCCTAATAGAATCGCACCACGTGTGAATATAACCAATGAATCACAACCCCTTGTAGCATTGAAGGGTAACTCATAGAACATATCAGAACACGAATAAGCTCAACACTAAACGAATGGCACATCCATCAGAATGGCCGTACGGAGTGAACCAATCCGACCCGGTGCAAAACACACATCCTTATTGGGCCTACCAATGGATCCCAAATCAACTCTGGCCACCCACAATAGATAAATAACCCTCCGAAAGTCCACAATGACTGAATCTTAACACATACTATCATCTAGCTAGCTTTGGCCACATCTTCATAGTCCACAACCATGAAACAATCTGCTTCTAAGAATTCCCGGTCTCCAAATCCATAGAACACACGAATCACCATATCTGATCCCAACTCCACCGCCCTAATGTATAACACATCTCTCATACATGATCATCCCATGAGGAATACTTCTATAATTCTCCCTTGCCGCATAGCAAAATCTGAATATCAAAAGTCGATTAGCCGGGCGAGTACTGCAATACCAATGAAGCATCCGCAAGTCAAACACAATACACCTTCTGAATTGCACACCCTTCTCAATCAATACCAAGTATCATTCACCTAGTCATTTGAAACCGTCCATGATGCCTAAGAATTCATGACCTTCCCTTTAAAACTGATCCGTGAACTTGCACACGCAAATCTTAATCCTATACAACACACTGCATCAATCATGCAATCATGTGAAGAGTGAAAGAATCTCATAATCAACTCTAAGTCACAAGCAGAATACTTACCCGATCAGTCAGAAACCTTCCATTTGATCTCATCCAGATGAAAATCTCAATACACAACATGCTTCTCATGCCGGTAGGGAATATCCATCTCGAATCGTGGTAGAAATCATCGAGAACACTTTGGAATCCATTTGCACATAACCAAGATATCAGAACCGAATCCCTCTAATTCTACCAAACCACGCAGTCACCAAAACCCAAGAGAATCGCCACAAAACACCTGTAGTGTCACGCCCCAAACTCGGGGAGCGCGACCGGTGCTCAACCGAGAGAACCCGACCGAGCAAGCCTGTTAGATTTCCTTCTACCCAAACTCATCCATGACTAAAGAGGAGATGTACTCCATTAATCAAATACTGAAAATATTTTATTAACAACTTCATTTTCATTCCCATTAGCAGCTTCATTCATAATTTTCAAAGTATTACAAGTTTATAGATTTTCTGAAAAACATGATTTCCAAATACCAATATTTCTAGTTCAATTCCCAACATCAAACACAACCCATAACCTGTCTACGGAGCCTCTAAGTACAATAGAAGAGTAATATGGAAATGCCGGCAATAAGGGCCCGACTATACCTAAAAACACAGTAGATGATAAACAAATACATGACCCCAAAATGAAGTGGGGCTAACCAAATCGGCTGAAAAGAGTGTACTGCTATAACTGATGAATGATGCCTGCTGTAGAACTACCTGCATCCATTAAAAATGCAGCGCCCCCGGCAAAAGGGACGTTAGTACTGTCGAATAGCACTAGTATGTATAGCTAAAAATCCTCTTTCAAACTACAATGCCCATATAAGAAAAGACAACACATAGAAACAACAAGTCACAATCCACAATATCCAAAAGTCCAGTTAATTTTCAAAATACGAACTTCATATACAATTTTTGGTTGGGAGATCATTAGCACCGATATACCATTGTTCACAATACCAATGTTCACAATACCGATATTCACAATATCAATGTTCACAATACCGATGTTCACAATACCAAGGTTCACAAAACCAATATTCATAATACCGATGTTCACAATACCAAGGTTCACAATACCAATGCTACCGTACTTTTAGCACGGAGTCCGATCACGACCCGATCGACTAGGATATCTCAATAGAGAATCAACCACAATTACTATCAATACCAATGCTACCGTACTTTTAGCATGGAGTCCGATTACGACCCGATCCGCTAGGCTATCTCATTAGAGAATCAACCATAATCACTGTCAATACCAATGCCACCGTACTGTTAGCACGGATTCCGATCACGACCAGATCGACTAGGCTGTCTTATTTGAAGACATAAAAAAATCTCAATTTCAATTACAATTTCCAGCACAATCACCACCATGTGTGCGGCATGGTGTCCGATCAAGACCCGATTGGCTAGGCTGTCTTATTCGAGACATCAACCCTTTTATACCAATCAATCTCATCCCAATTAAGAGGAATAATTTTATCACATCAATCTCATCCCAAATAAGGGGAATAATTCACAAACCTAACATAGGTGCAAATGTATTTACCTCATCATCTTTCACATTGTATAAATCTCCACCAGTATTTTCAACGAATAACAATAACAATATTTCCTTGGCTCTTTTGAAAATTCACAAGATTCTTTATACAAGCACGGTGGCCATATTTGATATTCCACACTTTCATTTCTTCCCTCTCATGTATCATCATCATAAATATCAACATACATATAATATTCTGGAAATCACAAATTTAAGTTCATTAAAAATGAACAATTTAAGCACCATAGATTTCTTTCCGAGAAATGGAGTAAAATGATTGGCAATTGATGCACAAGTTAAAATAATAAGCAAATAACACCATTTATTCTTGACACATTTTTTCACACAAAGGGCAATACACAATTTCCACTCACGAATATGTAAGAATACAAAACACATTGAAAATACTCACAAATCATAACGTCTGTTAAAATAGCCACATATGAGCATGACTTGAGTTTATAATCTTTTAGGCAATTCTATTTCCGAAATCATTCCGGAATAGTTGAATCAAGGCTCATTTCATAACCTTTCTAACATCATTTCATTTCATTGGCTCTGTTGGCCACAAGTATAACTTTCACTTTTATCCATCATCGGATTTCATACTTCTTTCACATCTTTTAATTCCATTGGCACCATTGGCCACAAGTATAACTTTCACTTTTGCACATTGGCCACACTTTATATCCCAATTTACTTATTTCACTTCCAACCGTCTTTATAGGTTATTAACAGTAAGACATTTCCAATCAAGACTTTAGGTAGACCTATGAGCAATTAAGAGTCTTAAGCATATTGAGTTTTCTCACACAATTTGGAATCATAACCTTCATTTGAAACACAACTCAAAGACAAAGCATTTTAATACACATATCATTCTTGAACACATTCCCAAAGGATAACATAATGTGTTAGGAACATTCGGAACACGTTTTGAATACTTAATTCTCGATACTTTGCTTATTCGGGACAATCGAATTTATTGGGAACAACTCGGAACATAGAATAAGGAACTTGAGACAACCATACTTGAAACTTATGAGAACATCATTGAATTCAATTCTAAGAGAGAAAGTTTAGCCAATATATCTTTCTTGAGCTTTCCTTACATTACTACGATGTTCCAGAAATTCTAGCAACTTCAATCTATTTAGAATCCTAACAAAAGTAAACCATAATTAGGAAGATATTCATGGGTTCACCTCACTCAAGCATTTTATCAAACACTAGCTGTGCAAATTGGTTATAAGGTTCTTCCACAAGATTTGCTTCACTTCACAACCCAATCTTTACCCATTTGAGCTCAACGATATCCCCACAAACCTTATTGGTACATGCATGTATAAATAATACTCTTACACCCAAGAATCTTACTCTCAATCAACCATTTTACACCCAAATTCGAAATTGAAAACTAGGGTATGGAACCTTACCTCTTAGATGAAAAACTTGAGGGATTTCTTATTGGATTTCAAGGCTTGGACAAGATCTTGATGAACAAAGCACTTGAGCTTCTTCCTTCTCTAGAACACTCTCACTTCTCTCTAAAAATATCAGATTTTTGCTCCAAAATGAGCTTCAAGGGTTATTTATCGAAGTTGGGTCGAGTTATAACAATAGAAGAAAGGATACTCCGAAATTCTGGATCAGGCTACAGACCAGGCTAGGCACGCTCTGCAACCACCTATAAACCTGGCGAGGCATGCTCTGTAGCTAGCTATAGACCTGGCGAGGCATGCTCTGTAATGCGGTCTAGCACGCTATAGACCTGGCTTCTCGAGGGATTTAGCACGGTCTAGCGTGCTACAAGTTGGGCAATGCAAGATTGAAAAATTTCAACTCCCCAACACACTGTTCAACCCCAAAAATCTAAAATATAATACATTAACCTACCTTGGCACCCCGAAACCTTAAATTACTTAACGAAATTTTTCCAGGGCCTTACATTCTCCCCCGCTTAGGATCATTCATCCTCGAATAAGGAGTAGAGTCCGTCCCCAAATGCTTATCATAACTTATCTCTTTTCTCACACGCCTCAATCTCCCAAATTTTACTAACTCCAAAATATTTTTCAGAAATTTCGGCAGAGTCTCCCTTGTATTTGGGGCTAACCACCTGCCAGAGTAACACCAAAATCACCCTAACAACACTTCCATAACTCGACAAAGCATCGCAATATAAATATCAACAACACTAATCTCAACATTGAGGGCATTACATTAACAAAAGTGGTATCTTGACATCAACCTTACACATTCACGGAAACAATCTCAACTCTCAAATTTATCTAACAAGGATGATAATTAGATACCCCTCGTAAGCCAATTATCCATTAACTTCACCTTCAGTAGTTTTCACTGGAACGATAGACAATGGAGTTATAACTACCTTAATATAGATATAGACACATGATACACTGGGTACACGGAGGACAATAATAGGGAAAACATCATACTCATAGTTTGACCTATTTCCTTCAAGATTTTATAAGGCCTAATGTGATTACATATACTTTACCTTCCTTAATAATTCACCCTACATATTCATAGAGAAAATCTTGAGAATAACCTATTCACTTTCTTCAACTCTAAACCCCTATGCCGAACACCCAAACTAAACCTTTGGCGACCTTCAACAATTACTCTAAGATGTGCTAGCTTGAATATGACCATAAAACTTTCTATCCATTATATTTGATCACTGGATGATGATGCTTCTTGGACATATTTGAACCTTCAACCCCCATAGGTTACTATAAATAGGAACAAGGAGGTTCGAGATTGGGCTGGAATTATTCAAGAATCCATCAACGTGCTGAGAAGGGTATTTTAAGAGGTTATATTCTAAGAGACATGAGGGTGACCACCATTAATGTTTCCACTATTAATCATTGTGATGAAATCATCGATTCAACGAACGAAGCATATAGTTTCCTAGTAGGCATTGATAATGTAGGGAAAATCAGTTCAACTTGAAATGAGAATATTTTGGCACCCCGAATGTGATATGGGTTTCAAAATGCATGTAGTTGCATTACACTCTCAACATTAACTAACACAAAGAATAGATATGCCACAAGCCCATGATGTTGAAAAAGAAGTTGAACAAATGAGAGATTATTATCATTCTGACAGCTCATCCCTTGCCAATAGTTGATTATATATGAGAGGGCTAGAGATACGACAAACTTGTCTTTCAAATAAATATGCTCATGATATGTGCCAAAATCTGAAAACATCTAATTTCAACATTTCACGAGTGAAACCATATAGCTAGGACATCGTAATATTGGGGTGAAATCATGTATTGGTTAGAGAGAATGAATACTTTGCTATGAGCTAGACATGTTTCTACCATAACAACTCTCGAGCTGCCATATCAGGCCACTTCACGGGCAACTATAATACTAGGAACAAAGTGAGTTACTCATGGAGGCATGCTCTAGGTGGACATGAAAGTCATACTGAGATGGGTAAACAACAAGATCTCCCTGTGACGAATTTGTGATAAATCTCAAATTGGTCAGAAACTTTATGCGGATAAGTGACCCCTTTCAATTGACCGCTACACATATGATAGGTGTTGAGATATGTGCTTATGTTACTATACAGTGAAAAGGATTCATGATAATATTCACAAAGAAGTGAAGTGATTTTTCAAACCATAGGAACCACATTCACCGGAAAGAGAAAGAGTGGCTCAAGAAGGATCTTAACACTAGGCTGCTTTACATTGGATTTGATACTACATAGGTAAACTTCATGACTGTGCATGCATAAGCACAAGTGAGCAGATGTTATCCATTTAAATCAAAACGTTCTATAAGAAATTCATCAGGTATAGTCCCTTGTTGAGAATTTAGGGAAGCAACTGGGAAGTATTAATCATAGAGTTATAACTCAATTCAAGGACATAATTATAGACCTCAATTCCTCAAGAGGTCGTAAATAAGAGAATTGTGATCAAGAGGCTTCACGAATACCACATCTCGTTCAAAGAGTAGGTACATGCAATGTTTTGTGATTCAACGTTTTGGTTAAGATCATATTTATGTAGGCTCTTCAATATGGATGTACATATACAATAAGGAAAATAATGCAGTGTTCATAATGATGTACTAAGGAGTGACTCACTTGATGACTTTAGATTGACAGGACAGTACCTTAATTGATACTCCTCTACTCCACATTGAAAACATACATTAGTACCATAGTGTCATACCCCGGAATGACATCTCATACACTTCACACAACGAGGATGGGGTCCGTTAAATTGACTCGCCCCACTTACCTGATATTTACCCTTTTTGCATACATCTTAAGCATTTCCCTTAGTCTTCCTCCAAGCCTTCATGGCGGGAGTAACAATCTCTGAAACAACTCATTGTATGGACTTTTGGAATTGCCCAAATCTACCAACCCTAACACGCTTTTGAGCATACTCACATCATGACGCAAATTATTTTTGCCCGTATATCGGGCAAACCGGAATAGGTGTATCCAACCTAAGGGCATTTGTTCTTCTTGTGCCCCCTCTTTTCACAACCATAACATATTTCAAGAATCATCCAACATAAACCGAGTGGCTAAACCCGAGTGGCTCTTCTTTCATATCAAACATTTTGGCTTATAGCCAATAATCCTCTTTCATTTCTTAGGTTCCCCCACCATATATTCCGGTGGCGCAGTAACATTAAGAGGAACAAGGACACTTCCCCTAGCAACTGGTTCTTTCAATACCTCCTCGCTGCCTCAAACCCGTGGGTTACTCATATGGAAAATAAGACATGACAAGGAATTTACTTCCTACCTTGAGCTCTATCGCACGATATGGAGTATCAAAGAAGTATGATAATTCCTAAATGTCCAAGTAGCCTCCTCATTATAGATGTGGTCGACAACACACCGATAAGAAAGACTCTACTAGGCACGGCTCCGAGACATCCTAGGACACTTTAAAACCTTAGGCTCTGATACCAAGTTTGTCACGCCCCAAACTTAAGGAGCGCGACCGGCGCTCAACCGAGAGAACCCGGCCGAGCAAGCCTGTTAGATTTCCTTCTACCCAAACTCATCCATGAATAAAGAGGAGATGTACTCCATTAATAAAACACTGAAAAGATTTTATTAACAACTTCATTTTCATTCCTATTAGCAGCTTCATTCATAATTTCAAAAGTATTACAACTTTATAGATTTACTGAAAAACATGATTTCCAAATACTAACATCGCGAGTTCAATTCCCAACATCAACCATAACCCACAACCTGTCTACAGAGCCTCTAAGTACAATAGAAGAGTAATATGGAAATGCTGGCAACAATGCCCCGACTATACCTCAAAACACAATACATGAGAAACAAATACATGACCCCAAATGAAGTGGGGCTCACCAAATCAGCTGAAAAGAGTGTATTGCTATCACTGATCAATGACGCCTGTTGTAGAACCACCTGCATCCATTAAAGATGCAGTGCCCCCGGCAAAAGAGACGTTAGTACTGTCGAATAGCACTAGTATGTATAGCTAAAAATCCTCTTCCAAAATACAATGCCCATTTAAGAAAAAACAACACATAGAAACAACAAGTCACAATCCACAATATCCAAATGTCCATTTAAAACATAATAATTTTCAAAATACGAACTTCATATACAATTTTTGGTTGAGAGATCATTAGCACCTATATACCACTGTTCACGATACCAATGTTCACAATACCAATATTCACAATACCGATGTTCACAATATCAATGTTCACAATACTGATGTTCACAATACCAAGGTTCACAATACCAATGTTAACAATAGCGATGTTCATAATACCAAGGTTCACAATACCAATGCCACCGTACCTTTAGCACGGAGTCCGATAACGACCCGATCGACTAGGATATCTCAATAGAGAATCAACCACAATTACTATCAATACCAATGCTACCGTACTTTTAGTACGGAGTCCGATCACGACCCGATCGGCTAGGCTATCTCATTAGAGAATCAACCATAATAACTATCAATACCAATGCCACCGTACTTTTAGCACGGAGTCCGATCATGGCCCGATCGGCTAGGATCTCTTATTTAAAGACATCAACCAAAATCTCAATTTCAATTACAATTTCCAGCACAATCACCACCATGTGTGCGGCATGGTGTCCGATCACGACCCGATCGGCTAGGCTGTCTTATTCGAGACATCAACCCTTTTATATAATTCAATCTCATCCCAATTAAGAGGAATAATTTTATCACATCAATCTCATCCCAAATAAGGGGAATAATTCACAAAAATAACATAGGTGCAAATGTATTTACCTCATCATCTTTCACATTGTATAAATCTCCACTAGTATTTTCAACCAATAACAACAACAATATTTCCTTGTCTCTTTTGGCAATTCACAAGATTCTTTATTCAAGCACGGTGGCCATATTTGATATTCCACACTTTCATTTCTTCCCTCTCATGTATCATCATCATAAGTATCAACATACATATAATATTCCGGAAGTCACAACTTTAAGTTCATTAGAAATGAAATATTTAAGCACCATAGATTTCTTTCCGAGAAATGGAGTAAAATGATTGGCAATTGATGCACAAGTTAAAATTATCAGCAAATAACACACCATTTATTCTTGTCACATTTTTTCACACAAAGGGCAATACACAATTTCCACTCACGAATATGTAAGAATGCAAAACACATTGAAAATACTCATAAATCATAACGTCTGTTAAAACAACCACATATGAGCATGACTTGTGTTTATAAGCTTTTAGGCAATTCTATTTTCGAAGTCATTTCAGAATAGTTGAATTAAGGCTCATTTCATAACCTTTCTCACATCATTTCATTTCATTGGCTACATTGGCCATAAGTATAACTTTCACTTATATCAATCATCAGATTTCATACTTCTTTAACATCTTTTAATTCCATTGGCATCATTGGCCACAAGTATAACTTTCACTTTTTCACATTGGCCATACTTTATATCCCAATTCACTTATTTCACTTCCAACCGTCTTTATAGGTTATCAACAGTAAGACATTTCCAATCAAGACTTTAGGTACACATATGAGCAATTAAGAGTCTTAAGCATATTGAGTTTTCTCACATAATTTGGAATCATAACCTTCATTTGAAACACAACTCAAAGACGTAGCATTTTAATACACATATCATTCTTGAACACATTCCCAAATGATAACATAATGTGTTAGGAACATTCGGAACACATTTTGAATACTTAATTCTCGACACTTTGCTTATTCGGGACAATCGAATTTATTGGGAACAACTCATAACATAGAACAAGAAACTTGAGACAACCATACTTGAAACTTATGAGAACATCATTGAATTCAATTCTAAGAGAGAAAGTTTAGCCAACATACCTTTCTTGAGCTTTCCTTACATTACTACGATGTTCCAGAAATTCTAGCAATTTCAATCTATTTAGAAACATAACAAAAGTAAACCATAATTAGGAAGATATTCATGGGTTCACCTCACTTAAGCATTTCATCAAACACTAGGTGTGCAAATTGGTTATAAAGTTCTTCCACAAGATTGCCTTCACTTCACAACTCAATCTTTACCCATTTAAGCTCAACGATCTCCCCACAAACCTTATTGGTATATGCATGTATAAATAATACTCTTACATTAAAGAATCTTACTCTCAATCAACCATCTTCCACCCAAATTGGAAATTGAAAACTAGGGTATGGAACCTTACCTCTTAGATGAAGAACTTGAGGAATTTCTTGTTGGATTTCAAGGCTTACACAAGATCTTTATGAACAAAGCACTTGAGCTTCTTCCTCTCTTTAGAACACTCTCACTTCTCTCTAAAAATATCAGATTTTTGCTCCAAAATGAGCTTCGAGGGTTATTTATCGAAGTTGGGTCGGGTTATAACAATAGAAGAATGGATACTCCGAAATTCTGGATCAGGCTACAGACCAGGCTAGGCACGCTCTATATCCAACTATAGACCTGGCGAGGCACGCTCTGTAGCCAGCTATAGACCTGGCGAGGCACGCTCTGTAGCGCGGTCTAGCGCGCTATAGACTTGGATTCACGAGGGATATAGCACGGTCTAGCGCGCTACAAGCTGGGCGACGCGAGATTGAAAAATTTCAACTCCCCAACACACTGTTCAACCCTAAAAATCCAAAATATAATAGATTAACCTACCTTGGCACCCCGAAACCTTAAATTACTTAGCGAAATTTTCCGGGGCCTTACATGTAGAAACTCACTACATCATAAATACCCAAAGAATCGATCCCCTTTATTACTGTGCATATCCAATCTACTACTAAACTGTCCTATTTCTCCGAGTTCCTTCCGAATTGCCTCCAAATTGATACTTCTCCTTGCTAGAGCACCATGATCCTTAACCAAAACTCACCCCACAGACTCTAGCATAGAACCACACCGCTCTAAGGCCCATAAGCCGCTGAATTCCCTATTAAGTACCCCAAAAGTACCACAACCGAGATACCCATTCTGAAGAGACCTTCTGTGAGTCTAAAGCTGTTTCCTTCACCCTCCCGATAACGAAATGTAAAATCCATATGATATAGAAATACCGCGAGTCTCGACACCATCAAATGTAAATCTCAGATCCTAGTCATATACCAATCCGAAAAAACTCACAATTGATATGTATAAATCTTGAATCAATTAGAACTTTCTTGAGAATCATCCATTCTGCTCAAATCTCATTTGTGCCGCCCAAACGTGCCAAACGACCTGTGCCCCATTAGCACAACAACACCCAAAGAAATAACCTACACATATAAATAACCGAGTAAACCCGTACTTCATGCACTCTACATCCATCATGAATAGCAAACTCAAATCATTCCACGATTTTCATATACCCATAAAGTGCAATACATCACGCATCCCGAAATTCCTTATTTAAGTCATCCTCAAAATTGACCACTACAAGTCATATCTGATTCACAAGTATGCCTCAAACTGAAACTAGCACAACACATAACCACGCAATCAAATCGGTGATAGCAGACTTCCCCACTTGGCTTAAAGCCATGGATCAAAACACTCGATAACTCACAGTATCCATACTCTATTCCTGCCATAATACCGCAGGGAGATTCAACTAAATCCTTCATAAGCTCACACAACACAATCCACATATTACCTCAAATCATCTACTAAACTCGCATACATCCACGTGACAGTCAGATCAACTATTACAACCGATCCAAACTCAAGTCGCACAAATATAACCCGTTGGTAGGAAAGATAACCTCCACACAACATCATAATGATCACACATTCGTAGTTTACCCCGCATGTGATAACCCACCTGCTTAGCTTCAAACTGACATCTCTCCATAATCTGTCATAGCCACAACTACTATGCCATCACTTAATCTTCATGAGTCTGAACTCACCACAAGACATGAAAAATCTACTTCGTTCCACAATTAAACAACATAAAAAATCTTTCAACACACTCATAACTTGAGACTATACGTCACATCAAGACAGAAATCAAGCACACAATAGTCCATTTCACATCCCAAACAAATGCTTCCCATCATATTCAAACTATCTGGACACATCCCGCATTCACATCATACTCATCATATGGTCACCCAACCACTCATCGAACCATAGTTCCACTAGTAGGGACACTACCGGACTTATAAGTCCAAACACACGTGCTCATACAACCGAAATCCTCGTGCTCGAGCTACAGTCAAAACCCGACCTCAAGTCCTCCAGACTTGCCCATCATCAGCACACAAAAATCCTATCTCACACCTCATCCATGGAATCATAAGCTGTCGATGCACAACTGATACCGAGAGCTCACATGCGCATACGAATGCGTGGAAGAAATTCAAAGAGTTACGCTTCAAGCTGAATCAATTCCACACGATAAGGAAAGAAAGATAGGAAGTCTATCCTAAATGTCCTGTAGCCTCTCGAAGATAGGTATGGACGTCATCATATCGATTCACAAGACTCTACTAGACACTTGTTCATGACTCGTAGAACCTATGAACCTAGAGCTCTGATACCAATTTATCACGACCCAAAATCCAACTAGTCGTGATGGAACCTAACCCAAATCGCTATGTAAGCCAATTAACAACTATCCAATTCCAATGAAATTTAATAAGTCAATTAAGTAAAAGAAAATATATGAATCTTATACATTCCCCAAGGACTGGTAGTACAAATCATAAGCGTCTAAGATTTAGAATTTACAAGCTGATATGAAATAAAGTACATCATCTGTTTGAAATATACATGAACAGATCTTTCATAAGTCTAGAGCTACCATAAACAAGAGGCAGCTATAACCGGAATGCAGGTACATCTTCAAATCCAGCTCCCGTCGAACACAGCAACATCAGTATCCAACATCTGCACGCTAGGAGCAGAAGTATAGTATGAGTACCTTCGACCCCATGTACTCAATAAGTAACAAACCTAACCTTAGGTTAAAAGTAGTGACGAGATGGAATAGAGGTTGGAGTCCAATACCAATAGCCAACAATAGTTCATAACAACATAATAATAATGGTACAAGAAACATAATCAGATATAAGATGCTCATCTCGTTCATAGTTCCGAAAAAATAGGCATGCTTTTCAAATATATCAGTGAAAACCTAATTCTTTTACCGAAATCACCAAAATATGAGTAGGTTTGTAAAACTATTATTTTTCCCAAAACCTTTCAACAATAAGTAAGATATTTTATTTTTCAGATAGCATGAGGAAAGTACATCTCTATGCCTACATGTCACTATACAGGTGAAATCATGAATGTCACCAAAACTGGGTAGTAGAAAGAAATGCATCTCTATGCATGTATCTCAAGTACACATGTCAAATGCAATGTATCTTAGTGATGAACTCATGTACCCACACTCTCAGAATACTCAATCTCACTGTCTCACACTTTCCCTCATCATGCTCAATCACTCGACATGCTCAGTCAATCAGTACTGTATATTGCCAATCCAGCCCAGGGAAGATCCATCAGTCACTCAAGACTGTATAAGGCCAATCCAGCCTAGGGGAAGATCCATCCCCAAATATAAATGATTCGGGCAAGATCCATGCCCAGGAAAGATCCATCCCTCAATATAAATTAACTGCGCTCACTTGGGGTGTGTACAGACTCCGAAGGGGCTCCTTCAGCCCAAGCACTATAATAAGCCAGATATAGGAATAAATCTATTAAACATGCTGGGACATGCAGCCCGATCCCATAATATCACTCACAATCAGGCCCTCGGCCTTACTCAGTCATCAAACTCTCCAGTCTCTCGGGCTCACAATGTCATAAACTAGCCCAAAAATAATGATATGATGTATTAATAAATAGCAACAGAGACGGAGATATGATATGCAATGAATAAATATGATTGAGTACGAAACTTCAATTTAAACATATAATTCAACAACAAAAATGACCTCAGTGGTTCCCAATAATACCAACACATGCCTAAGCATGATTCCTAGCATGGATTACAACTCAGGTGTTCTAACACATAGAGTACAGTGAAAATATCCAGAGAAGATAGCTACACAGTTTCATGGAATCGACTAAATCACAATTCACACCGTGCACGCCCACACATTCGTCACCTAGCATGTGCGTCACCTCAGCATCAATCAAATAACACGCAAATTCGGGGTTTCATACCCTTAGCACCAAGTTTAGAAGTGTTACTTACCTCGAACAAGCCAAATCCAATACCAAGCAAGCTAAACGATGCTCCAAAAATGGCATCCCGTGCGTACCGACCTCCGAACGGTTCGAAACTAGCCAAAAGCAACTCAAATACATCAAATAATGCCAAAGGAAATAAACCCAATCGATAAAGGTCGAATCTTTAATCAAAGCCCAAATATCATCCCAAAAGTTCAACCTGGGTTCGCACCTCGGAACCTGACAAAACTTACAACATCCAACAACCCATTCAATTACGAGTCCAACCATACTAATTTCATTCAAATCCGACTTCGTATCGATGTTCAAAACCCAAGAATTCGCTTTATGAAACTTTAGTCAAAAATCCTCAATTTCTCTTTAAAATTCATCAACCAATTGCCAAAAATGAAGATAGATTCATGAAATAAAATCAAAACCAAGTAGTTTGAAAATTGCTTCAAAATTCGCTCCATTCCCAAGTCTATAGCTTAATATGTGATAAAAAATGGCAAACCCTCGAACTTAAAGCATTCTGCCCAGCGTGTCCGTATTTGCGGACAGTAGGTCGCACCTGTGACCTTCGCTTCTGCGAAGAAGGTCGCGCATCTGCGAGACAGCCTTGGCCAGCAGTGGCTGCTTCTGCGATACCCAAGTTCGCTCCTGCGATAGCGCTTCTGCGCATGACGAACCGCTTCTGCGGGCCTCTCCAGCCAACCCTTCCCCCAGGTCTCTTCTGCAACTAGCTTCACACTTCCGCGAGCATGCACCTGTGGTTCCTTATGCGCAGGTGCGAAGACACCATTAGCCAAAAACTTCAGCAACTTCAACAAGGCTCCAAACGATTTGAATCCCGTCCGAAACTCATCCGAGCCATTCGGAACTCTGTTCGAATATACCAATAAGTCCTGTAACATAACAAGGATCTACTCGAGGCCTCAAATCACACATAACAATATCAAAACGACGAATCACACCTCAATTCAAACTCAAATGAACTTTCAACTTTCAACTTTCAAAACTCGTACCGAACCTTATTAAATCAACTCAGAATGTACCCAAAATTTGCACACAAGTACCAAATAACATAATGAAGCTATTCAAATTCCCATAACCACAATCTGAATTTGATATCCACAAAGTCAACTCTCGGTCAAACTTATAAACTTTCCAAACCTTCAAATTTCTAATTTTCGCCAATTTGTGCCGAAACTTTCTAGAAACATCCAAATGCAAATCCGGACATACGCCTGAGTTCAAAATTTCCATCCGGACCTAACGGAACCATCAAGACTCCAATCCGAGGTCAAATACTAAAAAATCAAACTTGGTCAACTCTTCCAATTTAAAGCTTAAACCATGAAATTCATTCTTCCAAATCGATTCCGAATAATCTGAAAAATCAAGACCGACGATTCACACAAGTCATAATATATCATACGAAACTACTCAGGACTTCAAATAGCAAGAAGGAACGCAAACGCTCAAAACGACTGGTCGGATCATTACACTAGTAATGAAATATTTCTATAAACATAGTGTCAGATGGCTGCATGTGAAGGCAAATTACCAAGAAGTAAATAACGTTAAAATATATAAAAACTAATCTCGTGATTAGATTACACCTAGAAATCTCGATTATTCTGTTTTTTTTTTTTTTTTTGGGTGGATAAACCTCGATAATTCTGGAGTATAACTATTGATTTTTCAGCATTCAAAGGTACTCTCTTCATTTCATCCTCATGTTATGTGTGATTTTGTTATATGTTCTATGTATCTTCTCACACAAAATAAAGAAAATGGTTTCGCGTTGTGTGACCTTCAACATACAAGGATGAGAGTAACTTAGTACCAAGCATGATAAGAAAACTGTCATTCCCGTTTTTTGGTTCATGCTTCACAGGCCTTCAAGCAAAAGATTATGTTTGAACCAATTGTTCAAGATTAAGAGTTGACATATATTGCTTCTTATGACACCTACCTAGAGCTAGCAAATTCAGATGTTTATACTTTAAAGAATGGTGGGAACATGTCCAGATAAGCAAATGCTAATACCCCTGGCATGAGGAAAGAGCATAAGGAAGCGTAATTCAAAAGGAAATAATGAGAGAAGCAGAGCATATTCCAGAACACATTTAAAAAGCAAGACTTGCCTTTCCAGGGTACCTTCTTCTTATGGAGAAGCAAAAGTTCAATGGGACAAAATGAAAGCAAGTTAATAATCTAGGAGGGTAGATATAAATCACAATATAATACAAATTTAATTAAGAAGGATGCTAGTTGGCACAGATTCCTGAATGGATCACTACCAAAGCTTAACTATTGCTAAAAAAGAATGTTACATACAACTAGTTAAGATATAAGAAGGATAGTAAGTTAAAATTGTTGCAAGTTTTCAGTCACATGCTAGTTGGCAAAGTGCCAAAGCTTTTGTTTTTGGCAAATTATACTACTAAACAAAAAAAATAATGCCAGGGAGTCTTACAGTGTGTACTATATAAAATTTGGAAAACACATAATCCCTATTACCACAGTTGAGAGTGATTCCCAACAGTGATAGTACATAATGTAGTCTAGTAACGCTGAAATGAGATATAAAATCTAGCCAGTCTACTTCATCACACTTGAAGCCCATCGCTATTGTCCGGTCATTGCACAATTGATCGCCATCTTTTTGCAAATATGGCCACCCTTGCTGTTTTTTGTCTTTGTTTCCCCTGGTTTCATGAAGTGCTCGCCCTTGAGGTTGTGATTCTGTATGAACTAAGGCTCCATCCCTGATCCATATGACATATTTCTGTTCTTTCTTATATGGTTGAAAACCTATTTTCTTATGAGAATTAATATTGCCACATGCAAAAGACATAGAATCCACTGTCCAGTAATGGTCGAGCATTGCGTTTTTCCTCACACTTGCGTGAGACCTGACAGTCTAACTTGTTATCATATTTGCATATACCTTATCTTGAGCTGTTGTATTAATTAAATACATTGGAGTTTGAATTCTCAATGCACCCAGAAGATCCATAGTTGCAGTCAAAAACCTGTGCATAAAATGGTCGCGCGTACACCAACTCCGGGCAGTATTTCCAGTAATTTTGTGTTGTTTCTCATAGTTGCTGCTTTCATCGATTTCGTGTGACCTCTTAGTATGTTCTAATAGTGTATTTAGTAGAAGATTATCCTGGGGTATAGTAGTAGTGAGATGCACTGAGAATTCGCTCGACAATGTATCCATTATACCCAATTGTCGTCTGCAGAAATTGTCCAGCACAAGGTTACCAATTGGAAAAATTCCCCAGGGCCTCTTTAACCTTCCAGTGCTTGTGTTCCTTGCTGCTAATTGAATAATACTCATATTACTATGGTAGTTGTTGATCAGTGCATATCTTGAGTCAATCCAATCAATACTGCATAACTCTAGGATTAGCTCCAGATTTGCCCTTTGTTCCTCGCTTGTGCGTACCATTAATGCTCCTTCATGGGAATGAGCAGCTAGTGCTAATACCACCCAATTCATTTGCATACAATGGTAAGGCGAGGATACAATAACGCCTCCTGCATAAAAGAAAACAGTGTTAGCATAAACAATACCCACCATATTCTCCCCCAAGAGGGTTCAAATATGATGGCTAACAGAGTTGCCCAGTTCCTTCTCCATCTCCTTTAGTCTTCTCTCCTCCTCTCCTAGTTTCTTGCAACCCTTATTCTCAAGTATGGACAATGTCGCTTATCATTATTTGAAAACCTCCTTCCTTGCACATCTAATTAATCAAATCTGTCACACTCGATTGGACCATGGTCTAGAGCATAATTGGCCAAATGATCTGCCAACCTATTCCCTTCCCCAAAGATGTGTTGATATTGTAGCATTACTTGACTCCACCATCTTCCTTATTTCCTCCACAAATTCCGCAATCATCCAAGGAGGTTTCCATATTCCATCAATCACACTTTTAAGCATCAAGGAATCAGTTTGCAACCAAAGGCGATGTATGCTATATCGAGAACAATACCTTAAGGCCTCCAGTATCGCCATTGCTTCAGCACATGTGTTCGTTGTCTCCTGAATTTCCATCCCTCTTACATACATGACATCTCCTATTTCATTTCTTATACAAAAACCAATAGAGCTCCTTCCTGGATTCCCTCTCGATGCCCCATCAGTGTTAACCTTTAGCCATCCCTCCATTGGCAGTTCCCATAGCACTTGATGTATTATCAACTTTGGAGTATAATTTTCCATCATATTTAACAAATTAGACCATCGATGAGGTACATACTTGATCCCAGGTTTTCTTAATTTAACAAGTGATTGGATTGTTGTTGATACTTGATAAATAACTATGATGATAGACACTAAATCCCCATACTTGTAACAATTTCTCCTCTTCCATAATTCCCACACAACAATACAAGGTAAGGCTTGAAATATTGGCCTCAACCGTGGGATTACCTATACTGTCCAGCACTTCACCACTGCTTGGTGCAAGTTCAGTCCCTCCAGTGATAAGCCAGCAGTAGAAAAGAAGTATGTCCAAACTCTTGAAGCAACATACGATTTGAAAAACACATGCTCCCATGTTTCCTCAACGGATTTGCACAACACCAACACCTAGAAGGAACAAAGTAACCCCATCTTCTTATCGTTTCATCCAAAGGTAGTTTTCCTTTCCATAACTTCCACATGAAAAAAGATATTTTAAATGTTAATCCTTCTTCCCACATGTTTTTGTAAACAATGCTGTGGTCCTTTCTCCTTCTTAAGTAATTCCATGATGATTTAACATAAAACTCTTCTATAGTTTCAAGCATCCAGAATGCTCTATCCGGTTCATCATGAAGTGATGGAGGTTTGATGATCTCTAATATGTGAATTGCTAGATCGTCAGGTAGTAGATCTCTTATCCACGCCTCATCCCAGTTACCATCAGTCACTACATCAATCACATTATGAATTGATTCATCACAATAAAAATCTGGAGGGGTAACAAAGTATAGTGCACCCAATCCTATCCAATTGTCAAACCAAAAGAGAGATGATCCCATTTTAATTTGCCATAGAATTTAGTGTTCAATCAAGTCTCTACATTTAAGCATTTTCCTCCAAACATTTGAGCCATGTATCCAAGGTACCGCCAATGTATTCATATTTTTACAATACTTTTGACTCATGAAAGAACTCCAAAGTGTAGGTTTAGTTCTAAAGTTCCACCAAAGTTTACAAAATAAGCCTTTGGATACATCATGCAAAGATCAAAATCCTACACCACCTTCTTCACACGACAAGCAGATATTGTCCCAATATGCCCAATGTCTACTCCTCCCATCTACTAAATTGCTCCAGAAAAATCTAGCAAAGAACTTGTGCAATTTATTGATAACAAAAGAGGGTGGGTTAACTGCCGAAAGCAAATGAATTGGCATGCTTTGTAGTACACGAGATATTAGAACTGCTCGACCACCAATAGATAAAAGTTTGACCTTCCAAGATTGCAACTTACCAAGAACTTTTTTCATGAGGCCTTGATAATAATCCATCTTCCTTCTAGCATAAAAAAATTGGATATCCCAAATAAGTGAATGGGAATTCTTGCTCCTTAATTCCTGTGGTCCTTTGCACCTTCCTTACAACTTCATCTATGGTCAAATGGTGCATATACACATCAGATTTAGCTTTGTTTATCAACTATCCAAACGCAATCTCATATGCTGCCAACACTTCCATTGTCAATTGAAGTGAAGTTGTATCTGATAAGGAGAAAATAATAGTATCATCTGCATATGCCAAGTGATTAATCTTGGTGCTCCACTTAGGTAAGCCAAAACCACAAAAATACAGGTTCAAGTGAAGAGCATTCAACCCTCTTGAAAGAGCCTCTGCTGCTAATATAAATAGAGTAGGTGATAAGGGATCATCTTGCTTAACACCTCTGGAAGATATGAAGAAACCATACGGTTGTCCATTAAGAAGAAGAGAATACCAATTGTTTGAGATGATTCCATACACCAAGCTAATAAACCTCTCACAAAATCCCATCTTCCTCAAAGTCTTAGTCAAGAACAACCAAGACAACCTATCATATGTCTTTGTCATGTCTAGCTTGATCACTATATTTGGTCCGATCTTTATTCTCAACCTAATGTCAGTAATAATTTCATGTGTAAGGAGCACATTTTTCACAATATTCCTACCCTTCACAAAGCCAGCTTGCTCATCAGAAATAAGATTAGGCAGAATCCCAACTAGCCTCTCATGGATTACCCTAAAAAAGACCTTGGTGATGAAATTACTAAGGCTAATAGGCCTCATATCAGAGAAAGTACTTACATCCTTCTTCTTAGGTAATAACACCAAGTTTGTATGAGTCACAAACCTTGGTAATTCTTGGCCATTGAAGAATATTTTTACCATATCAACCACATATTCGCTTATGATATCCCAACAAGCATGGAAACAGTTGCCCGTAAATCCATCTGTCCCCCTACACTTGTACCATTTAAGCCAAAAATAACATGCTTTACCTCTTCAGACGTAGGTTGCCTAATGAGATCTTGATTCTTCTCCATATTCAACATTGGAGGTACATGGTCTAATATTCCAAAAGCAGTAGGAATAGTAGACTCGTGGAACAGTTCGTGAAAGAAAGCTACTGCCTCATTAGCCTTATCTTTTGTATCATCAATCCAGTTACCATGTCTGCTTTGAATTCTCTTCAATTGCAATCTTTTACTTCTTCCATTAACTTGTGCGTGAAAGAATTTTGTATTTCTGCCTCCTTCTTGAAACCATGACATCCCAAATTTCTGCTTCCAAAACTCCTCTTCCAACGCTAGAAATTTAAACAATTTAGCTTGCACTCTTTGTAATCTCTCCCTATTTTGTATTATAGGGTTGAGTTCAAATTGTGTCTCATGTACTTTCGCCACCTCCTCCAAACTTGCTATTTTTTGAAAAATATCACCATATGTTGCCTTACTCCGCCAATGCTTAACTATTATTATGACAATTTTTCTTTCTTTTAATTTAGAGCCACAAGTCCTTTATATGCACATAATTTGCACGATGGGTAAATGGGAAAATCTTTTATTTCTTTTTGCAGTAAAATTTCTTCCTAAGTTGCAAATATCTTGCAGGTGCACTAACACTTATGAATCAAAACAAAAAGATGCACTTAATTTGTATGAAATTATAGGGGAAAAACAAATTTAATTTGCACAAGCTGAAGGTTAAAAATGCACTTAATGTAAATATATCTTGCAAGACAAGAGGAAATGTTAACTCCTTAAGTAAATCTAACTGAAAGAGAAAACTAAGACATGCATGACAAAACCACGAAAATATCTTGCTTGTCTAATTGGAAATAAGCCACCCGTAAGATTATGAATCGGAAGTCGCTATGTGTGCGCATACCTATCTGGTTAGGAGAGATAAGTAATTAGAGTGGTTAAAAAAAGTTATCACATCCTCTAAAACTACCTTGAAATGAATGTAAAAAGGGGTGTGTGTTATATTCCTTAATTGCTTCCATCCCGGTTTATAAAAACACAAAAACTCTCCTTTCGCATAAATCTTATCCTCACTTATGCTCTCCACAAGAAAAAGCCAAACATATCAGGGTATTTAGTTGGTGAATGATTGACTTTGTTTCCTAGAGAAACAAGTTAGATTTAGAAACAATTTCATTGGTTATTATTTTTGTGGTACAAATTCTTATTTTTTGTTACTAAATTATTCTTCATTGGTATCACATCCTAAGGGGAGAAAGTATATAATATTGGTTTATTAGTAAAGGGCCAAAGGCTGGAAAAAATATATTTAGATATTTATACTTTTAAGGAAATGTGAAAACATGTCGATATAAGCAAATGCTAATACCCCCTGGGATGAGGATCCATTTTCGAGAAGAGCAAAAGGAAGCTTAACTCAAAATAAGATAATGTGTAACGATCCGACCAATTATTTTACTTTCTAAAGTCCCGTTCTCCTATGTAAGACTTTTCATATGTGCTTTTCCTATTTTATGACTTGCATAGGTAATGGTTTGGTTCCGAAAGAGTTCAGGTTAAATTTGGAACACTTAGTTCGTGGTAATCGCCTAAGCCGGCCAAGTTTGACTAAATTTAACACTTTGAGAAAACGACCTCAGAATCTGGATTTGATGGTTTTAATAGGTTCTTATGGTAATTTTGGACTTGGGCATATGTTCATATCGAGTTTCGGGTGGTCTGGGAGCAGTTCAACGCTTATTATTGGAAGCTGGTATTTGAAGATTTTTGAATTAGCTAAGTTTGAATTAGAGTGGACTTTGGTAATATCAGATCTCGTTTGTTATTCTGAACTTGGGGAAATGTTCGTGTTGTTATATTGGGCTTGTGTGTGAAATTTGGTTCCATTCCGAGTTGTCTAAGTATGATTCGTCGCGTTCGCAGTTAGTTGAAAGAAGTTGGAAGTTTGGAAAGTTGATTAGTTTGGTTGGGGTGTGATTCTTAGTTGTGATATTATTTTATGTGTTTGGATACCTCAATTAGAGGTTAGGTTTATGGACTTATTAGTAGATTGGACGGAGTCTCGGGTCAGTCTCAAACCACCCGGAGCATGTTGAAATTGGCAGATTTTGCTGATGTTTGGTGTGCTTCGCGATCATAGAGCAGGTCTCGCGATAGTAGAGTATTGTTTGGGGCTGGATTGTTCTATGCGATCGCGTAGAGGGCAGCACAATCACAGAGGATGGTCTGTTTATGCTGAGCGTTCGCGTGGTAAGGGTCGCGAACGCGATGTGTTAGCGGGGCTGGCCTGAGGTGGCAATTGTTCAACGCGATCACATAAGGGTTTCTGCGATCGCATAAGAGGATTTTTCTGCGGGTGGCAAGATTGGCCTACGCATTTGCGTTAGGCAGCTCGTGATGCGTAGGAGGATGGACTATTGGGCATTGCATTCATAGTGCTATTCCCGCATTCGCGATGTGGTTTTTCGGGCAGACGCATATTTGTGCTCCACAATCATGAAGCTTTGGACTGCGATCCCGAAGAATAACACCTGGGCTAAATATAAGTTGGGAGCTCGGGTTTTGGCTCATTTTATCTACTTTCTCTCTTGCTAAGGTGATTTTGGGCGATTTGGAAGAGCCATTTTAATCAACTAATATAAGGCAAGTGATTCCAACTTGTTGTGAGCTAAATAACATAGATTATATATGAAATTTGACAAGGAAATTGATAGAAAATGTTGGATATTTTGGATTTTAGTTGGAAACCTAAAAATTGGTAAAAGTTGAATTTGACGACGAAATTGTATATAGTATTAGGAACAAATTATATATTTGAGTTTCTGATGCTGTGGATAATATTTATTTTTGATAATTTTTAGAATCTGGGCGCATGGGCCCGAAGTTGACTTTTCGTGCGAGATGGGACTTCTAATTGATAAATTATGGGGTTTTGAGTATATTTTGACTAGTTTACACATTTTTTAACTAGTTTCAGGTTGTTCGTCATTGGTTTGAGGCGTTAGAGAAGTGTTGGAGCCGAGTATCAAATTTCTGAGCAACATAAGTCTTTTATCTAATCTTATAAGAGGGAACTTATCCCCGTAGGTATTCAATTTGCTACATGCTATGTGTTATAGGAGATATGTATGTACGAGGTGACGAGCGTCCTTACGTATACTTGATATGTCTAGGTAGACTTAGACTTATACCATACTTTAACTATACTACTCGAGTTAATCTTGTTTACCGAGTTTTACTATTCTTGATATTTGGCGCTCTACTTGATTAGCCATGGGGTTATACTTTTACTTACGAATTTACCCATGTATGGTATTTATGTGTTCGAAAGTTTCAATACTCTTATGGGATCGGGCTGTTTCCCTCACAAAACACTTATAAAAATACCTCAGCGATATTCTTATGGGACTGGGTTAATCTCCACAGCAGTATCTTTATGGGATCTGGCTATTCCCCTCAGCAGGATTATGTTAAATATTTCAATAGGCAGTCAGTGCATACATGAGCATCTTGATGAATTTGTACTCGGTTCTTTTAATGGAAAACATGTTGTACATATTTATCTTCTTTGTTGCTACTTGTCATGCCTCATACATGTCTACTTTCTTATGTATATTGTTTTATGGACCACTAGTAAGTGTCGATGTCGACCCATCACTATTACTTCTTCGAGTTTAAACTAGATGCTTACTGGGTATGTATTAATTTACGTACTTATACTATACTTCTGCACTAATTGTGCAGGTACAGAGACAGGTTCATCTGGTTGTTACACAGGAGTGTAGGTGCACTTGTTAAGGATACTTAGTGGTGACCTGCCTTCTATGCCTTAGTCCGCAGCACACAGAGACTCCTTCCATTTTATTTATTGGTATTCGATCTACTTTCTATTCCAGACAGTTTTTATAATAGTATTGTATATTCTAGTAGATGCTCGTGCACTTGTGACACTGAATTTTGGGGATTTCAGATAGTTGTTCATGGTTGTATCGCTGTTATGACATTCCGCTTTATATTTTATTTATGCTTCATATCTTGGCGAAGATGTTAGAATTTTACCATGATTTCTAAATTGAATTCTACTTATTTATTTTATCACTTATTTTAAAATGTATTATGAACTATCAAACATTGTGTTGATTTATCATTGGCTTGTCTAACGGTAGCATTGGGAACCATCACGCCCTATGGTAGAAATTGGGTCGTGAAAACTTAGTATTAGAGCCCTAGGTTTACATGGGTCTCAAGAGTCATGAGCAGGCCTAGTAGAGTCTTGCAGATCGGTATAGAGACATATGAACTTATTTTTGAGAGGATATAGGGCATTAGGAAAATTCTCTTTCCTTATTTCTTATCGTGCTGTCGATGTTGTTCTAAGTCTAACTCCTTATCTTATTATCTTACAAATTGTGAGAACGCGTAGGATGGCATCATCCGGCGGCAGAAGGGCTGCATCCCTGGTTATTAGAGGTAGAGGTAGAGGCTGAGGGAGGGCCAGAGCTCCTGTTGGGAGACGAGGGCGTCCCAAAAGTAGCTCTAGTGGCACCACCAGTGGACCCAGTGGAGGATCATATTATTGAGTAGCATGATGAGATACCAGCAGCCGAGCAGGCCCCGACACAGTTCACGGCCACTCCAGACATTCCGGAGGTCATGGCCGTATGTTGCAGTTTATGGACAGTATGACGCAGGCTAGATTACTTCCAGTAGACCAAGCCACATCTCATGCGAAGGGGGAGTCCAGATCTCTACCACTCATACACCGGGGAAGGTTGCCGCTATTTATCAAACTCCAGGGGTTTTACGTGCGGGCAGTATTTAGCTAGTTATAGCGTATAGTGCAGAGACTAGGCCATCCATGACAGTCGATGAGCAGAAGAGGCTAGAAAGATTTTCGAGGCTTCATCCTCACCGCTTTGATGGTGAGCTGTCATAGGACCTGCATGATTTTATTAACCATTGCAGGGACATGCTACATAATTTGAGACTAGTGGAGTCCAATGGGGTAGATTTCACGACCCAAAATTCCAACCACGAGGGCCGTGATGGCGCCTAACGTCCTCTTACTAGGCAAGACAACATCATCTAAATAATTAATTAATTTTAACAATTTTAAAAGCAAATTATTAAGAAAATACGATTGAAACACTTGATGTGTATGTGTGTATATATATATATATATATATATATATATATATATATATATATCGTTGTCTAGTCTAATCCCAGAAACTTGTGTCACAAGTACACGAGCTACTAGATTACTACAAACAGAGTCTAAAATAAAATACAACTATCTAAAATGAAACAAACAGTAATATAGATAGGAAAGGGGACTTCATGGTCTACGAACGCTGTGCAGCTCTACCTCAAGTCTCCTTGAAGGACGAGTCCGAGCAATCTCCACTACGAGCCTCCAGAACCAACATCGGGATTTACACAAGAAGTGTAGAAGTATAGTATGAGTACAACCGACCCCATGTACTCCGTAAGTGCCAAGCCTAACCTCGACAAAGTAGTGACGAGGCTATTGCAAGACACTCACTATAAACCTATGCGAATATAAGTAGAAAAGTAACAACCAAGTAGAGAAGAAACTAATTAATATGATAACCGAAAAGAAATATATAACAGAGGCCCCTAGAATATCATCACTTTGCAGTCTCACAACACGATACGTTAACGAAAACCAATAGCTAAAATATTACTACAATAAAACCTCTACGTTGCGGTGCGCAACCCGATCCACATATATAATACTACTATTGCGGCATGCAACCCTATCCATATATATATATATATAATACCATTGCAGCATGCAACCCGATCCACACACACACACACACACACACACAAACACACACACACACACACACACACACACACACATATATATATATATATATATATATATATATATATATATATAAAAATACCGTTGCAGTGTGCAGCCCGATCCATATCTATAAAAGACCGTTGCGACGTGTAACCCGATCCACATATGTGTATAATACTGTTGCAACGTGCAACCCGATCCACTTATATATATAATGCTACTACAACCAACTACGGTGTATCTCGCAACGTAACGCATAAAGGGAACTAAATGAATAAAGTCTCTAAGACAATCCATTATACATAGTAAAGTGAAATAGAAGCAAGTAAGGCTAATAAACAAGTAGAGGCATAATACAAGTTAAAGCATCTCTCTAGTAACACGTAAGAACATAGAGCAAGTAAAGGCGGACAACAAATGAAGGCACGAATATATGAAAACATATAGCAAATAGAGGCATGTATGTCCCGACCCCAAATTTCCACCTTTGGATGTCGTGATTAGAGACTAGGTAAGCCTAACAAATAAGATAATAAGAAAGAAAGTAACGACTAAAAACAAGATATAAAGTGATAAGTCTCATAAAAATATCAATACTGAACCGCAATACTATACCTCCAAAAACTCGGTGAGACTGAGTCATAAGCTCTACAGAAAAGTACTAAGATCTCAATATGTATCACTGTCAGAATAAAGGATAAATAGTAATAAGAGATAGTAGAAGGTGACTCCGAGGCCTGCAGACATCGAGCAGGTATACCTTAAAGTCTCCAAAAATAGCTGAATGATCACTAGCGTCTGGCACAGGCAGATGTTTTGTACAAGAATGTGCATAAGTGTAGTATGAGTACACCACAACGGTACCAAGTAAGTATCAAGCCTAACCTCGGTAGAGTAGTGACGAGGCCAGATCAAGATACCTACTAGGATAAAATAAACTAAACAGAGTATAGCATAATCTAATAATGAAAGGCGAGGAAATAAATGACAAGTAAGCAGTTCAATAATGTAAGCTAACCACGGAAATTTAAGCGGTAAAGGAAACAAGGGGAGAATACATGAGGAAAACAACAAGTAGACAAATACGGATAATTACAAGTACAACAATGAAGAAATAACAAGAACTGCTCAACCAACAAGCCTTTTTAACATAAGAGGTGCCACAAGAATCATAACGGAGGTACCACCTCGTTTACACACTTCACAATTTCAATCACAATCTTTCCTTATATCACCACGTGAGCCTTGCATTTATTTTAAAAAAATATTTTTCTGAAATAGCTACACGCATTTTAGCCCCCTTATCTCACCGCGTGGCTTCAAGTAATTCCCTTCTATCAACACGCGTATCAAGTCCACCTTATCTCACCACCTACGTATCAACCCCTATCCTTATACCAACGCATGCATATCAATATCACAACACAATAACAACTCGCACCACAAGTGCCCATATGCTACAACTTGTCAAAATCAACAATACCAATATTTTCACAACAATTAGCCCACGGCTGAATCACAATGTGTACAAGAATATCAATAATCATCAAAATGAATGAGGAATACTCAACAATTAACAACTTCAACCTCAATTTGATACTGGTTTCCACAACTTCAACACCAATAACTCAACAAGAAGATATTCCACGGAATAATAACTTCAAGTAAGTGTAATTTAACGATAAAAGAATAACAAGACAATAAGAGAGGTAGAAACTTCAACTAAAGCATATGAGAGAAATTACAACAACAAAGGATAGAATCAAATACTAACAACGACAATTAGTGCACGTGAGAAGAAATCTAAAAGTGAAAGATGTAACTGGTTATAACAAATTCAACTAAATGCATGGAAGAAGTCTAAAAGTCTAAATTGGTCAAAATACCACATATAGCCCGTGTACACACTCGTCACCTTGTGTACACGTATTTCACATAGTACAATCAATACAAACAACTCAATTCCTAAGAGATAATTTCCCTCACATAAACTTAGACAAGATACTTACCTCAACTAGGCCAAATCAATCATCGAAAGTAGCTTTTCCCCTAAATTTGCCTCCACACGGCTCAACTCTAACCAAAAATGACTTATTATTATCAAACAATGTAAGGGAAACTAATTACAATAAATAAAGCTTTGATCTTTACACATTTCTCAAAAAGTCAACAAAAGTCAACCCCGGATTCGCCCGATCAAAACCTAGGTCCAACGGTAGATTCCCATTACTCATAATCCCACGAGTCCATATATATATTTTATTTTCAAATCCGAGTCCAAATCGACTCTCAAAACTCAAATCTTTATTTTTCTAAACTTTGACAAAAATTCCCAATTTTCCTCTTTGATTTTCATAAATTTGATTAAATATAATCATGAAACATATATGGAAATTGATTAGAATCACTTACCAAAGTTTGTAGATGAAATTACCCTCTCCAAATCGCCTCCTATCGAGTCTAGGGTTCTAAAATAAGACAAAATGATATAAAATCCTCTCTTCCAGCCCTTTTGCTCAGTTGGAGATGTCGCATTTGAGACACTGGGTTTGCATTTGTGAACCCTCACAATTGTGGAACAGGGATCACAATTGCGAACCCTAACAGTCTCTTCATAAGTCGCAATTGTGCCAAAGGCTTCGCAATTGTGAAGCTGACATTCCTCGCAAAAGCGACCAAGAGGTCACAAATGTGACCCCTACCCAGGCCTGCTGACTTCGCAAATGCGAAGGGGAAAAGTCGCATTTGCGACATCTGACGACCCATACCCACTTCGCAATTGCAAGGCTGGTGCTTGCAATTGCGACATCAAAGCACCAGCACACCAAAAAATCCTATTTCAGTTCAAAACCATTCCGAAGCACGTTTGAAACTCACGCAAGCCCTTGGGGCTCCAAACCAAATATCCACACAAGTCTAAACATATCATACGAACTTGCTAGCACGTTCAACACACAAAAATCACATCTAGCACTACGAACCGGACATCAAAATGCATGAATTTAAAAGAAAAGTTCAAGAACCTCTAGAATTGCAACCAAGCATCCGAATCCTCCGATTGACACCAAATTTTACAAACAAGTTCCAAATAGCATAACAAACCTCTTTCAAGTCCCAAAACTAAATTTCGAACCCGATAACCAAAAGTTAACCTACAATCAATCTTGGGAATACTTCTAAACCTCAAATTTCTAACTTTCGGGAAAACAACAAAAATCAACCTACGGACCTCCAAATTTGATTCCGGGCATACACCCAAGTTCAAAATTACGATACGAACCTATCAGAGCCATCAAAATACCATTCTGGGGTCATTTTCATAAAAGTCAAAGTTTGGTCAAAACTTTCAACATAGGCTTGTAAGCCATGAACCAAAGGGTCCAAAACAAAATAAATCTTCCCGAAATGAAACTAACCAATGTCGCAAGTCATAAAATCACAAATGCACATGTATGAAGCATCAAAAGGGGAAATATGGTGCATATACACAAAATGACCGGTCGGGTCGTTACAATTTAACAAGTGAAAGCATGTATTTGACAACTAAGGACAAGTAGCAACTAAGGCATGTAACAAGTAATAACATGTATTAAATAATGGCATGATATATGTCGATACCCAATTTTGCCCTCATATTTTTGCAAATAAGCGTATATGCTTTCAAAACATTAACATGCATCATTATTTAATTTATAAGATTTATGCAGGCATCTTCTATAATTTTTCATAATTTGTAGAGCTTTTAAATTGATTCTTTGTATTTAAATCGCTTGAATAATTATTAATTATTCTTTCAAATTATTTTGTGATGACTCAATTATCTAAATCCTTATTTTTCATCTATAATATTTGCTTCATGTATTTTATTCTATTTTATTATAATTACATTAGTATTTTCAGGCTATTTGCACAATCTTGCAATAATATCCTATATTTTACAATTGTATTGCATTTGCCATTTTATTCAGGGTCAAAATAATATATTACATTTTTATAATCTTATACTATTGTTTTAAGGTATCAATTTGCCTAAAAAATATTTTTATAATTTATTTAACTATTTTATTAAAATAGTTTTTCCTTAATTTCTTATTTAAAGGCTGGCCCAAATTTTGAGTCAATTTTCAGACCAAACAAGCCCCAAATCTCTGGCCCAACCCCCCAAAGCCCAATCCAAATGACCCCTGCAATTAACCCGGTCGATACCCGTTCCAAACGACCCGCCCCGCTTATCCCTTAATCTCGACCATTGATCTTTCAAGATCAACGGTCTACAATCACCCCACCCTTTTTAATAACCCTAGACCTGAAACCCTAAACCATTCCCCTCTAACCCACCGCCCCTAAACGCTCTTAACCTCCCCTTATCTCTTCTGAAGAACCCTAGCCGCCTCCCTTTAATTCCCTCTCCTAATCCCACTAATAATGGGATTAGGCCATTATTTTCTTACCATGTTTGAAGCCCTTTGGTATTGGTCGTCCGTTTGTGGTGTTACTTAGGTACTTGCCTAAGTTTGGCAAGCAAGAGCTCTTGAGTTGGAACCAAAGTGGTTTGAACGTTTGATTCTGATCATTATTCCGTCTATATACATTTATGGCAAAATGATATGAAGCCGATTCACCAAAACCTTTGGTCGATTCCTTGATTTCTGTCGAATTAGGGTTCGGAATTTTATACTTTTCCTTTTACCCGTTCCATTACTGATAGCATATGGTACTTACTTTCCATATTTATGTTTGATTGATTTTTTTCCTTGTTTGTTTGCTTGATTCCTACTACTATATAAACCCCTCCCACGTAATCGAGGGCAACATGAGGTAAAATGCCCTGCTCGGAAGGCCTTGGATCCACAATATGAGGGCAGTCCCTTCGACTCTCCACCAAATTATGAAATTCCCGATGTCGGACAGTGTAAAAATAGTATGTGGGGAGCAGCATGCTGCAAAGGAAATGTTTGCGGTCAATGAGGTAACAGCGATATCGACACTATCAACCTCGGAAAGGTCGAGCATCAAAGGTAAATAGGAAGTCAAATAGCAATCACAGCCACCAGCCTCGACCGAATCGGGGAAGCAGGAGATAGAAGAAGAGGAGGAGGACTTTCTGACCCCTTGAACTTTTATTGTTCCCGAAGATTCTGTTGCCACCAAATCAATGGTCGAAGAGCTGGAACAGGTTATATTGATCGAGTACCTGCCTGAGCAAAAGGTATACCTGGGAACAGGATTAACCCCCGAACTCAGGAAAAAGCTTATTAAATTTCTTATTGATAACATAGATTGTTTTGCTTGGTCCCATTTAGACATGACAGGGATCCCACCGGAGATAACGACGCATCGGGTAAGCCTGGACTCTAGGTTCAAACCGGTGAAGCAAAAGAGAAGACCCCAATCCGAGGTAAAGCACGCATTCATAAAAGATGAGGTAATTAAACTTCTCAAAATAGGGTCCATTCGGGAGGTGAAATATCCCGAATGATTAGCCAATATAGTTGTAGTCCCTAAAAAAGGGAAAAACATAGAATGTGTGTAGATTATAAGGATTTAAACAAGGTGTGCCCTAAAGATTCTTTTCCACTGCCTAACATCGATCGCATTATCGATGCCACGGCCAGGCACGAGATCCTTACTTTTCTCGATGCCTATTCCGGGTACAATCAAATCCAAATGAACTCGGAGGACCGAGAAAAGACTTCATTTATCACCAAGTATGGAACATATTGTTATAATGTAATGCCCTTCGGGCTAAAAACCTGCAGGAGCTACTTACCAACGCCTAGTAAATAAAATGTTTGAAGAACAAATAGGTAAATCAATGAAAGTTTATATTGATGACATGCTAGTTAAGTCCCTGGGTGCAGAGGACCATTTGGCTCATTTGCAGGAAACGTTCGAGATTTTAAGGAAATACAACATAAAACTCAACCTCGAGAAATGTGCTTTCGGGGTCGGGTCGGGCAAGTTCCTTGGCTTCATGGTATCGAATGGGAGATCGAGATCAACCCCGATAAAATCAAGGCCATCGAAGACATCACCGTCGTGTACAGCGTAAAAGCCGTGTAGAGGCTAACTGGATGGATAACTACCTTAGGCCGATTCATTTCGAGGTTGTCGGATCGAAGCCACAGATTGTTTCTCTACTCAAAAAGAAAAACGATTTTTCCTGGACCCCGGATTAGAGGAATTGAAGCGATACCTATTGAGCCCACCACTACTTCACACTCCAAAGGCAGATGAGAAACTTTACTTGTACTTGGAAGTATCGGAAATCGCGGTAAGTGGTGTCCTAGTTCGAGAAGAGCAAGGTACGCAATTTTCTATTTATTATGTAAGTCGAACCTTAGGAGAAGCAGAAACTAGATATCCACACTTTGAGAAATTGGCACTTGCACTGATAAGTGCCTCTACAAAGTTAAGACCATACTTCCAATGTCACCCCATATACGTATTAACCACTTTGTAATATTTTGCACAAGCCTAAACTATCGGGCCGATTGGCCAAATGGGCCGTCGAACTCAGTGGGTACGATATCGAATATCAACCCCAGACAGCCATCAAGTCCCAAATTTTAGCGGACTTCATGGCCGATTTCATGCCAACCCTCGTACCCGAAGTTGAACAGGAACTCTTGTTAAAATTGGATATATCATCGGGGGTATGGACCCTCTTCATAGACGGTGCTTCGAATGTGAAGGGGTCCGGGCTAGGCATCGTTTTGAAGCCTCCCACGGGTAGCACTATTAGGAAATCTATCAAAACTTCTAGGTTGACTAACAATGAGGCCAAGTACGAGGCCATGATTGCAGGTCTCGAGCTAGCTAAAAGCTTGGGAACAGAAGTCATTGAAGCCAAGTGTGACTCTTTACTGGTGGTGAACCAAGTAAACATAACCTTCGAAGTTCGAGAGGATAGAATGCAAAGGTATTTGGACAAACTGCATGTAACTTTGCACCGTTTCAAGGAATGGACTTTACAACATGTACCTCGAGAACAAAACAGTGAGGCCGATGCACTTGCAAATTTGGGGTCGTCGGTCGAGGAAGATGAGATCAGCTCGGGAACTATCGTTCAACTCTCGAGATCCATGATCGAGAAAGGTCATGCCGAGATAAACTCTACAAGCTTAACCTGGGATTGGAGGAATAAATATATTGAATACTTGAAGAACGGAAAGCTCCCATCGGATCCTAAAGAGTCGAGGGCCCTACGAACCAAAGCTACTCGATTCATATGGCAGTATGCTTAGGACCAGAAGATACTGATTATGTTTTATGAGAGGTCCATGAAGGCACTTGTGGCAACCACTCCAGCGCCTAATCACTGATTCACAAAATCATAAGAGTAGGATACTACTGGTATAGCATGGAAAAAGACACTAAGGAGTTTGTTCGAAAATGTGATAAATGTCAAAGGTTTGCACCGATGATCCATCAGCCCGGAGAATAACTTCATTCAGTCCTATCCCCATGGTCATTCATGAAATGGGGGATGGATATCGTCAGCCCTCTGCCATTGGCCCCAGGTAAAGCTAAGTTTATTTTATTTATGACTGACTATTTATCTAAATGGGTTGAAGCACAGGCATTCGAGAAAGTGAGAGAGAAAGAGGTTATAGACTTTATCTGGGATCACATCGTATGTCAATTTGGGATACCCATCAAAATAGTGTGTGACAATGGAAAATAATTTATCGGCAGCAAAGTGATGAAATTCCTCAAAGATCACAAAATAAAAAGGATATTATCAACACTGTATCACCATAGTGGGAACGTACAGGCCGAATCAACGAACAAGACTATCATTCAAAACCTAAAGAAAATGTTGAAAGACGCTAAGGGGAAATGGAGAGAAATTCTACCCCGTTCTCCTTAGTATATGGCTCTGAAGCCTTGATTCCAGTCGAAGTCGGGGAACCCAGTGCCAGGTTTTGACATACATCAGAAGAATCAAATCACGAGGGTATGAATACTAGCCTCAAATTATTGGATGAAAAACGAGAAGCCGTACTCGTTCGAATGGCTGCACAAAAGCAACGAATCGAAAGATACTACAATAGGAGAACCAACCTTCGCCACTTCAGAGTCGGGGACTTAGTCCTGAGGAAAGTCACCATCAACACTCGAGATCCTAATGAAGGGAAGCTCGACCCAAATTGGGAGGGACCCTACCAAGTCCTCGACATCGTCGAAAAGGGATCTTACAAGCTCGGCCGAAGGACGGCGAACAACTGTCAAATAATTGGAACATATCGCTTCTCAAATGATATTATTGCTAAGGTATGACTTTATTCCCTTTTTTCATTTATATATTCGACACTAACTCACTGTAGGTGTTCGATCAAAGACATCGAGACCTTATGTTTTAAAGCACGCGTTGCACTTTTTTCCCTTAGATCAGTTTTTGTCCCAAGTCGGTTTTTTCGGCGAGGTTTTTAACGAGGCAATAATTATGTGCTACCTGAGGACAATTCAACAGTATCCAAGGCTTCTTTACAATCAACCTCGAATACTGGGGGGCATCACCCTCGGATGTTACACTTTCGAGGAAAATACTTCGTGTTAAAGGGTCTCGATAGAGAAACTTTGTAATGGGCCAATTGGTCGAATGAACCGTGTCCGTATAGATCAGTCGAGCCCCGATGGCAAAACATGCACGCATGTATAAATTATACAAAGGAGCATTCTTTCTATATCAAACATCTTGTGTCTCAAAGAAAATTTTCTACTATACAAGCTCCATACTGTGAGAAATGGCTCAAGGACCAAGTGCAAATATACCTCGTACACTCGGGGACTGCCGTCGACGATCGACATATTCGAGTAATCTAAACTCAAATTCATAAGACCTCAAAGAGGCACCCCTCGATCTGTAGGCCAAGGACATCACTCTCAGGGACTAACACTTCGAACAAGTTCGAAGTGTTATTGGGAAATAAGCCCAAGAGGCATACCCAAAAGCTACGGCCAAATTAAGGCAGCTCGGAGACGTCCGAATCCCGTAATAAAAATAGGCCTTCAAATCTTTTGAAAAATCGGTTAAAAAAGGCTACCCTCGACAAGTAATCAAAAGGGCTTCGATGAAATCAGCCCTTGAAAAACCCTAAGAGGTATCAAATTATCTTAACACAAACGTGCTAAGGCACAAAAGGCAGAGGGGTTTCGATCGACATCGAACCCTCAAAAAATCCAATGGGTAAAGAATACGTGTTAAGGCATAAAGAAATTTTTTACTAAGTCTTCTAAGCCGGAAAAAGGAAAAAATAGTCATCTTTTAGAGGCCATATCGACCCAATCTAAAGAGCCTAAGGGCCAATACACTTAGAGTTCGAGATTTTGTTCTCACTCAATTCGGACCTAAGGATTCCACTATTCCGAGCTCAAATAAAACTAACTTGAATATAACTCGAGGATTCATCATTATTTGATATAAAACCTTAAGGGGTCTGTTACTGTGAGTTCGAAACTTACTCGAACTCGGCTATTAAAACTGTATAATTACGGCTTCGATCAAGCCATCCGAAATCAAAATCCCGAACATATGGTTGAGCTCGGGGACTCGCCCTTGCTTAACTAAAAAAACCTAAGGGTTTGTTCTACTCTGAGTTCGAGTTATTGCTCACTCAATTATAGAAGCTACAACAACCCGATTAAAACAAAGTTTTCCCAAGGCAAAGGCAAAATAGAATTTATCATAAATCAAAAATCGGAGATGAAACGGAAAGAAAAGGAATCTTTCATATATGCAAAGTATTTACAAAGACCACACAGGGTCTTACACAGAAAAGGAAAAAAAAATCCTAAGTTCCTAGTTCGCCTCGGGAGCCGCATCTTTGGGAGCTTCATCTTCATCTCCTCCGTTCTCGGATCCACTCGCAGAGTCTTCATCATCAGAAAGCAAAGATCTGGCCTCGTTCTAAAAAACCTTCGCACTCTCGATATCAGCCGTGAGGTTGAAGCCAAGAGCATGTACCTCCTCAAGAGTCTCTCTATGAGACTGGCGCCTAGCATGCTCGGCAACACGGGACAATCTAACCTCAGTAGCATCAGAAATTTCCTTTGCCCGAGTGTTAGCGGCTTCAGCGTCAGCTCGGTAAGAGGCCACGAGCGCCTCTGCCTCGGATGTGGCCCTTGCAAGTTCAGCGGCCAACCGAGTCTCGAGCTCTTCAACCTTCTGGGCTCGGGCCAAGTTCTCCTCCTTCGCGCTTCGGAGTTGACGCTCAACCGAAGATAGTTGGGCCTAAACCGCATCTTTCTCCGAGGCGAGACGATCCATGTTTTGCTTCCACCCCAAAGTCTCTGCCTCTTTCATCTTGGCCTCCTCACGAAGTTGCTCAACCAATTCGGCCATTTGCTGAACCTGCAGGATGAATGTGTTAGTCACCAATATCAAGCTCCTAAAAATTTATATTACCCGTTCACTGAGCTCGATCTGATCTTGATGAGCTCTTGTCAGCTCGGCTCAAATGCTCATGATCTCCTCTTCTTTTTGCACATAGAGGAGTTTGATGGCATCTCTTTCCTCCGTAATCTGTTTGAGATCAGCCTCACATCGGGCCAGCTCAGCTCTGTATTTGGAGGACACTTCTCGATGGAGCGTCATAGCCTGTACAGAAAGGAAGGAAATCAGACTTAGAGAAATAAGAACAAACGCAAGCATGGTAACATAGGCTAAAACTCACTTGGTTCAAAAGCCGCTGAGCCTCATCAAAAATGAGTGATGCGTCCAGGTCGGGAACATCATCGACCCCCGCGAAGCAGCCGCCAAATATATCATCCCCTTCGGGGGTCGTCCCCATATAGAGGCTCCCCATGGATCGGGCATCCCGAAACTACCCCTCAGAGAATGTGGGGTCGGGCGGCGAATCATTAATGTTAGTTGCCCTGAGCGAGTCACTTGGGGCATTCTCTTCTCTTTGAAGGGCCTTAGAACTAGACCCTTTGGGCACACCGGTCGGTTGCTCATCACGGCAGGAGGCATCATCAACACCCGATGACTCGGGGACTCTGCTCGGACCTTCTTCCGAGATCACCTCGGTCTACGGCTGAACCTCCTCGACTGTCATCGGCTCAGCAGTTCTCAAAGCTTCGATGCTTTCCCTCTTCCGAGCCACCAGCAGGAAATCGACATCTTCTCCCTCCTCGTCTTCATCCCGTAGTGTTTGGACTACATCGGTAGACAGAACGACGGGATCAATCTTCGACTTTCGAGCCCTGCTTTTCCTGGGCTTCAGGGTATCTGGAGGCGAGACCCTTCTCCTTTTCTTGTCTTTGGTCGGCTTCGGGACCTCCTCTTCCCTGGTAGGAGGCAGCCTCATGACAACATTATCTCCAAGACCTGTATGAGAAGAAATCAAGTTAAAAAGAAGTATTTCACAGGAATGCATTAAACACGGACAGGGGAACTTACCATGATTTTTGGCCTCCCATTGATCCTTGGCCAAATCACGCCACGAGTGCTCAGCATACGAAGAGGTTGAAACTAGTTGTCGAACCCAATCTGCAAGGTCCAGGACTGCACCAGGAAACCAGGGGGAAGATGCACCATACAGAAGAATATAGATGAGAAGAGGTAAAGGAAACATAACAAGTAATCAAACGTTATCGGTGAGGTTCTACTTATGCTTCATGTTCCATTCTTCGGGGAATGGCATCTTCTTGGCGGGGATTAAGTCAGAGGTCCTGACTCGGACAAACCGGCCCATCCATCCTCGGTCCTTATCCTCGTCTATACTAGAGAACAGTACCTTCGTGGCCCGGTGCTGAAGCCTTATCAGTCTACCCCGATAAAGATGGGGGCTGTATAGCCTAATGAGATGATAGAGGGTGAAAGATATCCCCTCGACCTTGCTCGAGAAGAATCTGAGCAAAATGACAATGCGCCAAAAAGAGGAGTAGATCTGGCCTAGGGTTACCCGGTATTGGTGGCAGAAGTCAATTATGACAGAATCGACGGAACCCAGTGTGAAAGGGTAAGTATACACACTTAAGAACCCTTTCACATGAGTGGTGATGTCCTCCTCGGGGGTAGGAATCACCACCTCTTTATTCTCCCAATGGCAGTCTTTTTTCACCTGCTCGAGATCGCCTTCGGATATCAAACAGATGTATCTAGACATGGGCTCGCATCGGCCAGGAACCGAATAGGGTTTTTCGACTTTAAAGTCGGAAGTAAGTTCACATGGCTAGGGGATGCACTCTTCGATACGTGGCTCCACCGGTGTTTTGTCACCGGCCGGACGCGATGAGGAGGCCTTTTCTTTTTGAGGAACGGTCTTTAATTTTTTCACCATTGCTATATGAGTTTTAAGGAAGAAGAAGGCAAAATTTGTGTTTTAATAAGAGATTGACAAACAGAAACCAGCAAAGTTGATGAACTTGAAGAGAATAAAAGAGCTTTTGAAGATTAGAAGAAGTTTGAAGGTAAAGTTTGAGAAGATTATGAAGGTGGTCTATTTATAATAGCCACTTTGATAGTTTGAAAGCACTGGTGGCCAACCATCAACTGGTGTTAATTAATGACCTTGGGAACTGTGCAGACGCGACGCTTCAATCGCTTATGTTGCTTACGTCACGATGTTGACGTCATAATTGATCGAGGTATTAAATCGAAGTCTCGAATTCGTTTCTTCTCGTTACACTCCAAAAAACGAGAGGACTATCTGTATACGGTCGAAATCGGGCATACCCGATTTCGTTGGCAGGGGAGTTGCCTCGAGGGTAACCTCATAATAGATCGGGCTCGAGCTCGAGCTCGAAGATAGAACATTAAGCCTGGAGATCGAAGTGTTCATTGAGATCGAGGCCAGCAACAATGGAGATCAAGCATGACTGACTTCGAGTAAGGCGTAATAACGGAATGGCGAGATATCAGTAATCGGTCGAAGATCACGGCAGAAATTCCGGAACAGATCAAATCAAAGCGGTTATTAGTGCCAACCATCGGATCTACTTCTGTGATTAGAGTTGTACCTTATTTAGGATTCCTCTATTATATAAAGAGGGATCCCATTCACTTGTGAAGGAGAACAATTATTATTCACTAATAAGAATATACACATACGCTGCTTTTTTTTACTGTTCATCGCTGTTTGTTCCATCCTACACTGTTCTTATTAACTAACCTCGAGACTATCTCGAATCGAGGTCGAGGCATTGTTTGCAGACCGGTTTGATTTATTGTCCAATTTATCTATTTAATTTGTTGTTTATCAATTGGTACTGATTTAAATCACATATCATTAAAACCACAATATAAATTTAATTGTTACTCAATTTGTAGGGTAAACATACTAAAAGAAGATTTTCAATGAGATCTCCTCCTTTTGTCTTTACAATCGTTTGTGTTATTTTATTTTACTGCCATCACTGATTTTCTTTTCATAAATTGAGTCAGTCGATTGCTTGTGACCTTATTGTTACAAATTAAATTGATTTAACTATTAAACAAATTTTGGGTTAAACAAGAATATGTTAAGAAATCCTAAATCTAATTTTAGCGACTGATTAACTTATTTTCGAAATAAAAAAGGTGACATGTTGACATAAAGTAATTGAGAAAACCACGACAGGAAAGAAGGAAAACGAAATTTTACTTTCACTTCCAACAGTAATTAAGCCAAAGGGATGAAGAAGTACTATGAGTATACTGGAATAGACGAAAGAAGATTGTTAAGAATTTGAAGGCTGCAATTCAAAATCATCATCAATATTACCTTGTGCTGATTTTTCATTCTATGAACTTTTTCTGCACCAAGGCTTTTTATTAGTACAACCAAGAAGGGGTTGTGGTCTAAAATTGAAGTAAGCAGCAGAAGCAAGGTATAGACAAGATAAACCTACATATATTTTGAACCAGATGAATGAATAAAATGTAAAGAATGCAAGCATTCCAGTAACAGCAATTACTAGTGTAAAATTGACCAAGCATTTTGCTGTAGAGAGTTCTTCTTCGGTTCCTTCATTAGGGAAATGACCATTTGCAATAAAATTAGAGAGTAAGTGATCCTTCAACTGAAATGTCTCCATCAACCATGCAAATGCCTCCTTTTCGGATGCTGGAATCTCCTCAATGGGAATGCGTCTGATATGAATGTGTACTTGAGAAGGATCCACGCCGAAAACATTGTCCAATAGAGTTGGACACTGATTCTTATACGCGATAGTCACATCATAAACTGCAAATTGAACATGGTAAGGGAGTATATATAAGTCGGCTGGAGAGTCAACAGTAGAAAACATTTGTTACAAGACAAAACCTGCATCCAAGGAGCTCCTTAATATTTCCAAGCAGGCATAAAAACCTTTTGTCTTAGGAAGCAGTACATTCATTAGAACAGGTAATCCATTCTTGGTAGCAAACTCTTGGCTGCTTTTGCACTTGTGCTCACTGCAAGTAAAGGCAAGCTAAGTAGCAATTTTAGAGAGTAACAGAATACGAAGTGCATTTAATAATTGTGAAATGTTCAGGTAAAAATGAGACATTTCATCATATATAAGATTCTAAGAATTACTATTCCTTACGTGAAATCAGTTCCCTCGGGGAAAAGGGTCAGCCAAAGTGGATCCTGAGGATTGGTAAAAGTCGAAACCATCTGTCTTATAACTGGTTCATCCACTTCCAATTTTCTCTCAAGTGGGATGAACTCCAGCACATGAAATCCCCATCCAAAGACTGGCAATCTCATCAAACTTTTCTTAAGTAGATATTTGATGTGGCCCAAGCATCCCTTCCGCAATGCAAGATCCCACAAGTACATCCAATCAACTTCTGTTCTGTGGTTGGCCATCAGAAGAACACGTTCTTGTGGTGGAACATGTTCTCCAGAAAACACCACTCTGGTTTCATTTATCTTTTCAAACAAGAATGGCCACAATCCAAGCCAAAGACCAAAGAGGAATGACACTACTTTCCTACTATAATGTGTGCTGAAGAAGCGCAAGAGAACAGCTGCTACTGGTGAGAAATAAATTAAGCAAATGAATGCGGTTGAAAGAAGAATCGCTAAACATATCACACCCCTGAGAATTCTGAAAGGCGTTAAAGGAAAATGTTTTGCTTTCTCGTCAGAGGCAAGAGCCTGGCTAAGTTCCATCCTATCTTCTGTGCTCAAGGCGATTGTCTAACAGAGCTGAAGATATGAGCCAGCTAAAAGTTCTTACATGCGCGCAATATCAGTAACTTTACTCTCACTGGTTATATAGGACATAAATTGGCGGAGCTCCCATAAAAATGGAGGACTACAACTCCTGAAGCTCATATCTGCAATTAAACAAAATATGAAGCCTAATGAGAACAGATGACTTGTGCCTTCAAGAGTTCAAGGCTTAAGGAGTCGACAAAACTATGTCACAGCAGATGATGGCCAAATTATCAGAAGCGACTAAGATATCAACCACTTAACAGCATAATGTAGACTAATTATTTGTCTCATGGAAAATAGTGATCCTCACATTAGAAAGGAAATTCTAACAATTGGGAATTGGACCTCCCTCAAATAGATGGATCTGGGACTGATATTGGAACCGAGCATAGAGAACCAGGGGATGATGATGAATGCATTTACAAGTTTCAAATAGAGATTCCTCCTCAACTTCCAAAAGTTCCTATGATATTAAGGTGATTTTAAGGTAATACTTGCCAGAGTCACATCCACCATAATAAAGAGACACATTTCTGGTAAAGAAGAGAGCCTAGTCTGCATAAAAATATAGCCGGAAGCTTTGAAATGAGTACATTTAAGTTGGACGTTCACAAGAAAATGATGTAGTTGTCAGTAATTTAAAATATGGTGAAGTTAACAGATCCTCTACTGGTGCTTAAAAGTTTCATAATTTAATGATATCTACATAACAACTTTTGTCATCAAATGCAAAAACAGGCAGCTACTACATAAATTGTTCTTGCAATAGAGTTTCAGAATTTTACAGTTTCTTTTAAAAGAATTCTTGTTGAGAGGTTGAACCATAATAAGTTTTCATCTTGAATTGTCCCCTAGTAGTCATTTGAAAGAGTAAAATAATAGTTGGAATTACTCAAGAACTTTTGCAGTTAATGGGGACATAGAGATAATACTTAACCCTTCACAAATCTTGAAAAGAAGTTTTGTTATGTTCTGCCCCTCCTATTTCTTCTTGACCTGTTTAGTTTCAAACATGTTTATCGAAGAGATGGTATCCTAACATGAAGTCCACTCTCTAATTGTCTCTAATGGATTGGCATTTTCTCAATCTAATCCAGTTAGAAGTTGAAAGACAATAGTAATAATATATTGATTATATGTACTAATAAAACAGAAAAGGAAGCTTCTTACCTGTTGAAGGTAACATGATGCCACATCAAATGAGGTACTTTCCAACTTAATGGCACATGACACTTGACAGGACATAGATCTCAATTTTGCAAGGCTATTATTACAAATTGTTGTATTGGACTTTTAAACCAGATAAAATTTGATTAATCTTTATTTTCCTAAAATCAATTTAATTTACCTATTATAGAAACACTCAAACAAAACAAAATGCACCTAAAGAATGACTGTTGGCTCTGATCCTATACGACCCTAGACACTAAGAAACGAGCCCTTTTGCATTATGTTAGTGAGGAGTGGCAGAGCCATAAATTTATAAGAGAGGATTCAAGAAAATATTACTACCTCTGTTTCAATTTAGATGAAACATTTTTCTTATTAGTTTATTTCAAAAAGAATTACACATTTCTATAATTAGAAATAATTCAACTTTAAATTCTTCATTTTACCCATTTTATCCTTAATGAGAAACTTTTATAACCACACAAATGTCATGGCCCCATAAGATTTTACCCCTTAAACTTTTAAGACCACAAGTTTCAAAAGTCTTCTTTTTTTTCTTAAACTCTGTGCCGAGTCAAACTACCTCATCTAATTTGAAACGGAAGGAGTATAATACCGAAGTTGGGATTTGAGTAAGTGACCTAAAGCAATTTTTGAATCCCTTTATCCATAAATTAGAATTTTCTTCTATCAAAGAGATTCAACAGCTATATATAATGAAAATTTTGTTTTTTTCCCTTCCTATTTGGTTGGTATATTTTTTCAAGAAAGGAATTCAATTGGACCCCCTACTTTTATACCTAGCTCCGCCTCTGGCAGTGAGCGGGTATAGAGATCTTCCCTCCATTGCTAGTTTGACATTTAGCAAGTTGTTGTTAATTATTCATTCTCATCCTTAATCATAGGGATTTGGAAAAATCAAATGCTAAAGAATAGGTCCTCATAGATAGATAGATATACATATTCCATCCATATTCTTTAATTTGCTGACATTGAATCAAACATGGGACAACATACAAGAATTTCCCCCCTTTCATAAGCTAAACTAATGAAGCGACTAAACCAGAACAAACACTCGTGTATTAGATTCTACGGTTAAAAAGAAACAAAACGAAACCTCAATAAAGAAAATTGAATAGCCATGATCTGCAGATTCATTTAAAAGCTTCACACATAAACAATGACATATATCTTGTATTCATATAAAAGTGTCTGTGTGTGAGAATAAACATACACACGCGAACGGTCTCATATGTACATGCAGAATTGTATAAATTTAGAAAGTAGATCCAACATATAAGCACTAGGTGCACGTATACACAACACATAAATATTAAGTATACAGAGATTTGCGTACCTAGAGGTGAGCGAAACTGGAGAGCATCGAAAATGGATAAAGTGCAAAAAGATAAAACTTGGGAGATTTGCAGAATTGCACCTGAAGCAATATACCAAGGAGGGAAGACTCCTTCAAAGAAGGAAACTCATTATTTATAAAAGGAGTAGTAATCAAATATTGTTACCTCTACTTTATGTCATCATTTTATTGGCCAATAAAAATGAATTTGAACTCATGAGTCATAAGTGGGGTTTGTTGGAACATCTCTTGACGTAAAGACTATCTATTAAATTAAATAATTATATATCCATCGAGAAATAAATGTAATAATTTAATTGTGGATTAATAGACAAAGGGTCATTCTCCGTAGATAACGCCTGCTTAACCCATTAACTAATTAAGAAAAAAAAAAACATGCAACTTCTTGGTTAGAGCGTGAAACATCCTTCAATTCACTATTTATGGACTCGCTTCAAAAAAAAAAAAAGATTATTGTTTGAAGGGGAATAATTTGATTGTAGCCATCATGAATCAGATAAGTTCGAATTGGTATTTCTGATGATTATAATTATAACTTTATAGGAGTAACGTTTTTGTCGAACTAAAAGTCATTACGTGTGTGTTTTACGAAGGAAAATATTTTCATGGAAAATGAGTGGTTTTATCAGTTATTTTTCCTTGTTTTGTTGGTGAGGGAAAAAAAAATTTCAAAAAATATTTTCTAGTGTTTGATTAGATAGTATAAAATATTTTTAGGAAAAAAATAATTTTTTATGCTACTCACCTCAACCCACATTCCCCAAAATTCTCATGTTTCATGTACTCCTCCCCCCTCCCCCTTCCGGCTCCATTTTCTTCACCACACACACACTCTGGCACTCTATTTTTTCAAGAATTTAGTTATTCTTTTCAAAATTCACGAAAATCCAAAGGAACTAATGAGTCACTTTACTTTTTCGCACAAGAACAACGTTAAAATTTGAGCTCGATAACTAAAAAGAAAATACTTTTTTTTGTTGAAAAAGAAAGTATCTTTTCTACAACTTGAAAAGAAATTACTCATTTTGTTGAATGAAAGAAAATAGTTTTTCTATATTATGAAAAGAAAATACTAAGTTTGTTGAAATGAAAGAAAATATATTTTTTCCATCATGAAAAGAAAATAATTGTTTTGTTGAAATGAAAGAAAGTATTTTTTCTACATCGTGAAAAACAATACTCGTTTTGTTGAAATGAAAGAAAATATTGTTTCTACATCATGAAAAGAATATGTTCATTTTGTTGAAATAAAAAAAGGACTCTATTTACAATATTAAAAGAAAGTACTCTTAATAATATTTCTATTTAGGGTGGATGATGGGCGAGGTTGGGATGTGTGGGGTGTGGGGGGGGGGGGATAGGGGGGGTACGTAGATGGGGTAGGGGTGGTTTGAGGGTGGGATGGATGAGGCGGGTGGGAGTTGGTGGGGATGAAGAATAAGGGTGAAGAAGGTTAAAAAAGAATTTTGAAAAATATTTTCCCTTCTTTTGATACGAAAAATATTTTTCTCCAATTGAAGAAAAATGAGTTCATGAGAAAAATTATTTAAACCAACCAAACATAAAAAAATTAGAAAACATTTTTCAAAAAATATTTTCCTTTCGTACCATGCACGCCCTGTATCTTCTACCTTTTATTTATCTACAATTTGCAGACTCCATCCTACGCCAACTCAAAAACAATAACTAGAAAACATATCTGCTTATCGTATGATGCCACACAATTGGACGAATGTTCCATAACTAGATACAAAAAGACAATAACTTATTACGGTATATTTTTGGTTAAAAAGAAACTAGATTGCATGATTGGATTGGAAGTAAACAGTTGATACGGATAAATTTTTATCGCTCCCTCGAATGAAAATAAGTAAAACAGAATGGATATAAGGAGTTTTTTGCTCGCTTGGTTTTTTTGTGCAAATAAATTTAAGGTGGGGTGGGGGTGGGGGTGGGGAGGGATAATAGAAGTGTAAAATGTGTTATCTCTCTAAGCGGTAGCAAAAGAATAAACTGTACCAAACAACTGGAATACATGAATAAATAACTCCATTCATCTTAAGAAATCTAGAAGTCTTCCTCTCTTGATGACCAACATGGCCTCAGTGAATGTGCCGTATTACAATATTGTTTATTAATTTTATTTTATATGGGTAGAATGTATATATTCAATGAATTGGAAAGTATTCTTTTACTTTCTTTCCTAAATGGACATGCTAAAATACAATGAACTTTCTTTTGCTTACTTTAGGTTAATTAATTTGCGTGTATGATAAATTAGATAAATGCGACTTTTTTAGGTAAAAAATATTTGTTCAATTACTTTAGGAATACTAGTTTATATGATTGAAAACTATCAAAACTCCCAAATTAAATGAAAGAAGTGAACAACTTAAAATTACCACATTAAAACTTTAAAATTGACGCATTTGCGTACCTAATCCTCTATTTTACCTTGTACAGACTCTGTAAGTGTTTCGGAAAGTATTATTTTTTTTGTCTCTTCGAAAGAAAAGTACATACTAATATTTTATTTTTTTCTTACTAAGTGCATCCTCCACGTTCACTACTAGAAGAATACCAAATTTTGACCACCAATACCGACCAATATCGATCGGAATTAAAGGAAAAAGCGACCGATATTCGACCGCTTTTAATTCGCCGGAAGAATAATGGTCGCTAAGACTTTGTGACCGACGGCGGTTGAAATTTTCCAACCGATTTCGGTCGGTTAATTCAATCGTTGGTTGACCGCATTAACTGACAAAAATAATTATACCGATCGAAATCTGTCGAAATTATTTAAAATTTATTTTTCAAATTATCGACCGACTTCGGTCGGAATTATAAATATGTAATAATTTTAATTTTAATAAACCGACCGAAGTCGGTCGGAAACTAAAATAATAATTAAATAAAAACATTTATTTTCGACCGACGTCGGTCGAAAACTATGCATTTCTGGGTTTTTTGTATGTTCCGACCGAAATCGATTGGTTTTCTGGGTAAAAACCAGACAGAATATGCCTGCTTTTAAGCTACACCACCTGCCAATTACAACCAATATACATCTTATAATTGCAGTATTACATTGATGTCATTCAACCATAATTAACCAACAACAATTAACCAACAACACCCACAACAACAATACAACAACAACAACAACAACAACAACAACCATAACAACAACGCCAACCACAACAACAACTATACAAATGTTCAATAACAAAATAATATCAACAATACAATCAATATTCAAAACTATTCCCAACTAAATATTCACTAGTTCAAAAATGTGTTTAGCAATACACACCATTCAATGAGTATTTTGTATTGCATCATGTCCATCTTCACTACTAGAAGCTTCATCATGGTTCGAAGGATCACGACGAGAAGGATTAGCATCTGAAGAAGGCTCACGAGACCGGGGAATGGGGAAAGTACCACTAGCAAGAAGATTGGTCAGCTGACTTTGAAGGAGATTAAATTGTTGGTCCCTCTTTTCTAGCTAAACTTGAAGGGTATCAAATTGTTCATATCTCTTTTGTTCTCTAGCCTATGTCTTTTTAAGCTCTGCTGTTAGCTTTGCGATCTTCTTCTCCATAGACGAGAGAGTCAACCTATCAATTGCCTCGCCTTAGGCGGAAGTCCTTATACCTTGCAATCCAGCCCTGTAGCGCTGAAATGATCTTTCTGGAAGGCCGTATGCTATCCCCTTTTTAGGACCACCAACAATATCCAACCATATCTTCTGCGCTTCTTCGTCGGAAACGGGTGGTCGCTTGCCTTGCTCATTCGGTGGCAAGCTCCGAGTGTACTCCTCCACATTAATCTTGTAGTGGCCCTTTATTTAGAAGATAGAAAATTATTAACTATATAATATTATAGACATTAATTTCAAGTTATGAAACTTGCCTATGTAGTCTCTGCCCGATCCTCGACCCATCTACTTGGATCTGTCGGTGCCTTCTTCTTCCGGATATGAGTATCCATGAAGAACTCATCATGAGTCATCTTCCTCCCATATTTTTTTTCCTACAAATATAATAAAATATGTTAACTAAATTAAAATATATAAATATAGTTCGATAAAAATAGAATTAAATATTTTAAGGAATTACAAGTAGTCTCCTCGCAGTCCCCATGCTCCCTGCGCCCACACAGTGCAATGAGCTACCCTTCTCAGATACTCAGGCCTAATTTTCCTGTTCACTCTTCTTCTCGAACTTCTCAGTGGCCCACTGCCTCAGCAGACCCTCCCATATGTGCGGTAGAACCCATGAAGGATGACATATAATACCCCGCGTCCTTTTATTTTCATAGTGCCATCTCATATGAGGAGCAAAACTCAACGATGCGTACAACCTCTTTAATCTAGGAATAAGAGGTAAGTAATGCATCGACTTCACAGCAACCTTCTTTCCGCTGGAAACCCGTTTAAAATGAGGTTTTTCACAAAATTTATAAATTTCTAAATCTGCATCACCCTTATAATACAACATGCAACCATCTTCACAACAATCGATTCTCATAGACGAGAGTCCTAACTTAAAAACTAATCTTTTAGCCTTATAGAAATCTTCAGGTATGTTGAAAGTTGGGTCAACTAGTTCACTCATAAGGCCAATGAAAGAATCCATTCCTACTTGAGAAATATTGGTATCTGATTTGATACTTAATAATCTAACCATAACAGACAACTGAGAGTGCATACTCCCTTCACTTAGTGGACGACTAGCGGCCTTTAACTGTTCATAAAACTGTTTTGCCTCTTCGTTAGGAGCTTGTTCAACACTTTTATGGGGTTCAAACTCGAAGTGCATCCCAAAAGCATCCGCAACCATTTCATGGTATCTAGGATGTTGAACGGTATTCCCTACCGACCTACTACTTTCACCAACAACTATGTTATGAAATACACCATCACTACCATCAACCTCTCCATGACTAGTCCACACAAAATAATTATCCATAAATCCCTTTTTATAAAGATGAGTCTTAACAACCTCCAATCCAAAAAAAAAAAATACTTGCACTTCAAACATGGACACCTAATCATCCCTCCGATTTGAAATGGTTCAAGTGACATTGCATGCCTAATAAGTTCCTTAACCCCTTCTATAAATTCCTCCCTAAAAACAGACAATTAGGATAATTCCTATTATACATCCAACTAGGATATTCCATCTACATAAAGAACAAATAAATTACATTTATATTAATGATAATTCAAATTAATTTATAGAATAAAGTTACATAATAAACTTTAGTTACAAAATACAACATAGTCAAACACTAGAATATTAAATTAGTTAAGCCATTCAATTAGACTAACTCACTTACTATTAATCATAATTAATAAACCCTTAATCATAATTTAATGTGCCCTAAAAGTCCAACTACGATATTTCATCTACATAAAAAATAAATACATTAACATCCCAAAAATCCCAAATTGTAAACCCTAGTTTATACAATTGAAAGAATTTATATAACTAAAATTAACAAATGTGGATAACTAACCTTCAAAGAGAGGAGAGGGGTATGATTTTGGGAGGGGAGCGGAAGTGGGTGGTGTGGCAGTGGTGGCGGAGGAGCAGTGGCAGCGGAAAAGCAGTGGTGGCGCGGGAGAGACGAAGTGGGAGGTTTGATTTTGGGTGAGAGGGGAGTTGTGAGGTGATTTGGGTGGGATTTGGGAAGGATTTTCGGAAGTGGGAGAAAGAGTGAGAGAATGAGTAAAGAGAAAAATGGGGAAGAAACCCGTGCTCTATGCCCTTAATTAGAAATTTTCGACCGAAGTCGGTCGGAAAATTTGGTCGGTATTATTAAGTTAATTTTGACCGTTTGACTACACATAACCGACCGAAATCAGTCGGTAATTGATTTTTAAATTATTTTTATAATTAATTTAATTATAAAACCGATCGAAGTCGCTCGGTTTTTGTCAATTTATAATATTTAATATTTAACATATATATATATATATATATATATATATATATATATATATATATATATATATATATATATATATATATATATATATGTACCCCTGTCTCTAGATGAGGCACCGCTGAACTCACCGGAATAACGAGGTCTCTTGTCAGACCCCTAACCTCCCTAAGCAAGAACCATCTCGACTCGTCTGGCGACATTAGCAGCCGCCTGAAAAGAAATCTCACTTCCAGTTTCCTTAGCCATCTGCAATCTAATAGGGTGAGCAAGTCCATCAATGAACCTCATCACCCTCTCTCTCTCGGTGGGAAGCAGAAGAATAGCATGACGGGCCAAATCCACAAAACGGGTCTCATACTGAGTAACAATCATACTGCCCTGCTGGAGATGCTCAAACTGATGGCAACGCTCCTCTCTCAATGTTATAGGCAGAAACTTCTCTATGAAGATCTGAGAGAACTGGTCCCAAGTAAGAGCTGGCGACCCCGCTGGTCTGGTCAATAAATAATCTCTCCACCATTTCTTGGCGGAACCATTTATATGAAATGCAGAAAAATCGACCCCATTGGTCTCCACTATACCCATGTTCTGTAAAACTTCGTGACAGCTGTCAAGATACTCATGGGGATCCTCTTAAGGAGTACCACTGAAGTGAACTGGGAAGAGCTTGGTAAACCTGTCCAATCTCCACAAAGCCTCAGAAGACATAACTGGCCCATCTCCGACCTGTGCTGCAATAACCGGCTGAACTACTCCGACTAGCTGAGCAGCTGGAGCCTGATACTGGGGAGCTATCTGCTCCGGAGCGGGAGTAGTGGGAGTTTGGGCTCCTCCTCCAGCCTGAGAGACGGCTGGTGCCATGGGAAATGTGCCAGTCTGGGCCACACTCTCCATAAGGCCCGCCAAACGGACCAAAGCATCTTGAAGTGTGGGGTGGCAATAAACCCCTCCGGAACCTGAGCTAGTCCGGTAGGAACAGTCTGGGCTGGAACCTCATCGTCAAGATCTATCTGAGGCTCCACTGCCGGGGCTGCTGCTGGGGCTCTGGGCTAAGCCCTGCCCCTGCCTCTGGCATGGCCTCGGCCTCGACCTTTGCCCTGTGTAGGAGCTGCCACTGGAGGCTCTGGCTGCTGCTCAGCTATGGAAGCAGTACGTGTTCTCGCCATCTGCGAGAGAATAAGAGTAGAAGAGTTCAATCAGTATTGAGAAAACAAAATTGCATAACAGAGAAGAATAGAAGTGAAACTTGTTCCTAAACTTCATAGCCTCTGGAATATAAGCACAGACGTCTCCGTACCCATCCTCAGACTCTACTAAGCTTGCTCGTGAATCGTGAGACCTAGGCAACCTAGTGCTCTAATACCAACTTGTCACGATCCAAAATTCCCACCTACGGGACAGTGATGGCGCCTAACATTTCACTTGCTAGGCAATCCAACGTTAGAGAATTATTAAACCAATTCCTCATTTCCATTCAGTAGATAACAATAATTTACTAAGATGAATTATAATAAGTGCGGAATAATATAAAAACTGTATTAATTACTACCACCCGGATCTGGAGTCACAATTCATGAGCATTCTAGAATTTACTACAAGTAATAGTCTGAAAGAAATACAACTGTCTGAATGAAAAAAATAGTAGAACAGAAAAGATAGACGGGGACTTCAAGGTCTGTGAATGCCGATAGATCTATAAATCTGCACAGAAAGTGAAGAGTGCAGTATCAGTACAACCGGCTCCATGTACTGGTAAGTGTCGAGCCTAACCTCGACGAAGTAGTGACGAGGCTAAGGGAAGGAACCTATAAATCGACCTGTACAATTTAATAGTGTATATACAAATAACAGTAATGAAGAGCTAGATAGGAAATATCGGGAGGGGGAAACATGCTGGGGGAATACGAAATAAAGAGCTACAATAGAATAAGAACTGGAACAACCAATATACTATAAATCAACAGGAGCACGAATACAGTAAAGGAGAAATGCACAGCATCACCCTTCATGTTTTTACTCTCAATCTCACCATAAAATCAATAGAAAAACCACGACATCACCCTTCGTGCATTAACTCTCATATCATGGCATGACATCACCCTTCGTGCATTAATACTCACAATATGGCACGGCATCACCCTTCCTGCTTTTACACTCATAATATGGCACGACATCACCCTTCGTGCTTTTATACTCACAATATGGCACGACATCACCCTTCGTGCATTAAGTACTAGTCACCTCACATATACGCCGCTCACATGAATTTCACATAGCAAATAATCTAAGGTTCCTAATTTCCTCAAGTCAGGGTTAGACACAACACTTACCTTACTCCGAAGGCCATTTAATTCTCAATCACAGTTTTTCCTTTAGAATTCACCTCCAAATAACTCGTATCTATTCAAAAATGATTCAATAATATCAAATGTTGCTACAGGAATTAAATATATTGGACAAATTAAATTTTCCAAAATTTTCTCCAAAAAGTCAAAACATCGACCCCGGGCCCGCTTGGTCAAAATCTGAGGTTCGGACCAAAATCCATTTACCCATTCACCCCCGAGCCCGAATATATAATTGGTTTTGGAATACGACCTCAAATTGATGTCTAAATCCTCAAATTTTCGAAATCCCTAGTTTGTACCCTAACCCCTAATTCTACCATGAAAACTCTAGATTTTAGGTTGATAATTCATAAAATGTAATGGCTAATTGAAAGAAAACGGTTTACAATCACTTACCAACACTTTGGGGAAGAAAATAACTATTGAAAGTCGCCTCTAGTCCGTTTGGTTTTTGAGAAAATAAAGAAATGGCTAAACCCCGTGTTTGGATTCTGTTAAGTGTTGGCCGACAATGTTCATCACATTCGCGAGAACGTTGTTGCGTTCATGAGACCTTGTCCGCGTTCGCGTAGGCTACCCCTCCCCCGGCCTTCGCGTTCGCTAGACATTGCTCGCATTCGCAATGAAGGAAAGACTGACTCCCCCCAGTGCCTAACACTACGCGTTCGCGATGAGCTTGTCGCATTCGCGAAGAGTAACGTCCCCATCGCTTCGCGTCCACGAAGAAGAAAATTTCGGCCTCATCAGTTTACTATTCGCGAATGCGAAGAAGGACATGCTAGAACACCTGGTGTAGCAAAATACCAGATTTTTCCCAAGTCCATAACATCTCGTGGCCTATCAGAAACTCACCCGAGCCCTCGGGGCTTCAAACCAAATATGCACACAAGTCTAAAAACATCATACGGACTTGCTCACGCGATCAAATCGCCAAAATAACACCTAGAATTGTAAGGCCCCGTAGAATTTTTCAAACAAAAATAATGTTTTGTGTCGCCGATTTGGTTTTACGTGTTGAGGATTGGTTTTACATATTGAACAATACACCAGAAAGTAAAGGAAAATTTTTGGCAGAAAAGTGCATTTTTGCGGTCCATTATGCGACCGCAGAATTACTCTGCGGAAAGCATAATGGCCGCAAAGTGAGGCAGTTAATTCGGTTAGTTGGAAGCAATTATGCGGTCGACTATGCAACCGCATAACTGTTATGTGGTGCACTATGCGACCGCATAACGGTTATGCGGACCGCATAGTGACCGTAGACTCAAGCAGATTTTTGGTCATTTTGGACACCAATTATGTGACCGATATGCGGTCTGCATAACTATTATGCGGTCATATGCGACCGCAGAACCTGTTCCAGAGCTTCATTTTTTGGGTTATTAAAACCCGACCCTACTTCGTTAAATACACGTTTGGGCCATTTTTGAAACATAATCTAATATTTTAGAGTGAGAGAGAGTGCCCCTAGAGTGAGAAGGTGTTCTTTAATAATTGTTCTTCAATTCTTGCTCAAGTTTTGGAAGATTAAGAAGGCAAGCTCATATATTGGGGTGAGGCAGCATAGCCACTTTGTGTAGATTGTTGGTACTGTGGTTATACATCCACCTGCATACATTGGGGTGAGGAGGCAGGGCCGCTTGATTAGAGTTGTGGTATTGTTCGGACACTTCCACCTGCATACATCGGGTGAGGCGGCGGGGCTGCTTTGTGTGAAGATGGTTACAGAGGATCTCATCTTAAATCCTATAAATGTTATTGATAGCTTTTAATAAGCTTGCTATGGTTTAAATGGTTATCTATATTATTGTATTACTGCACTGGTTCATCATATTCATCTTGTGTTTCTGAATTCTTAAATTAGTGTTTAGTTTTCATACTAGTACTGTTTGACGGTACTAACGTTCCTTTTTCCGGGGGTGCTGCATCTTTTAAATGAATGCAGGTGGTTCCACAGCAGGAGATATTGATCAGTGATAGCAGTACACCTTCTTCCCAGCTGACTTAGTGAGCCCCACTTCATCCCGGGGTTATGTATCTTTGTTTCTTTATGTATTCTGTTTGAGGTATAGCCGGGGCCTTGTTGCCGGCATTATCATTGTACTCATCTTTATCTATAGAGGCTCCGTAGACATAGTGTGGATTGTGTATTGGTGCTGGAAAAGACAAAATATGTTATGTTGTGGTTGTATTACTTGTCCATTGAGACTTTAAAAATGATGAAGCTATTGAAAATGAATATGTATTGTAGACGTGAACACCATTTCGTCTAATTAATGAAAATATGTATTATCTCCATTTTTGGATGAGTTTGGGTAGAATGAAATCTAACAGGCTTGCTCGGTCGGGTTTACTCGGTTAAGCGTCGGCCGCGCTCCTCGGTTCTGGGGCGTGATAAACTTGGTATCAGAGCCTAAGGTTTTAAAATGTCCTAGGATGTCTCGGAGCCGTGTCTAATAGAGTCCTTATTATCGGTGTGTTGTCGACCACATCTATAATTAGGATGCTACATGGGCATTTAGGAATAATACCCTTCTTTTATTTTCTTGATCGTGCGGTAAAGCTGGTTGTAAGATTGTTCCTCCTTTAACTCCTGCGTTGCTCTAATTTTCAGTACATGGCACCTAAGAAGAAGGCAAGAACTGGCTAAAGAGCCAATGTCACCCCAGGAGTGACAGTTGACCCTATAATTGATGATGCGGGTGAGCACCCGAGGAGCGAGAATATTCCTCTAGTTACTACACTGCCTGACTCTACCACAACTGATCAGACCTCACCTGTCCCCACACCTACAGAAGGTGCAATGGTTCCTCCAACTGATATTCCAGTTCTACCTTCAGCTCCAGCTTCCGATTCTGGTGTGTCTGATATTGATATTAGGGGATCCATACAAATGTTGACACAAATAGTGGCTTCTCAAAGAGATCGAGTGTTGGGCCTACTTCTTCCAGTCATCCAAGGGAATCTGCTAGTTCCAGGGTGAACAAGTTTCTTCAGTTAGATCCTCCAGTGTTTACGGGTACTGATCCCGATGAGGACCCCCAGGACTTCATTAATGAGATGCACAAAACTCTCCGGGTTATGCATGCTACAGAGATAGAGGGAGTAGAGTTGGCTTCCTATCGCCTGAAAGGGGTGGCCTATTCTTGGTTTGAGTTGTGGGAGGAATCCCGTGAGGAGGGAAGCCCTCCGGCAAGGTCGGGTGAGTTCACAGATGCCTTTATGGATCATTTCATGCCTGCCAAAACTAAGGCAGCTCGTGCCGCTGAGTTTGAAAGCCTGAAGCAGGGTAGTATGAATGTGTGGGAGTACCATATGGAGTTTGCGCGCCTTTACAAGTATGTTATTCACATGTTGCCCACTATGGAGGCTAGAGTACGCCGGTTTGTACAGGGCCTTAGCCCCTTGGTTATCAATGAGGCCTCTACAGCTGCCTTGAATTCCGATATGAACTATGGTAAGATGGTGGCATTTGATCAAGCCAAAGAGACCCGCAAATTGAAGAATAGAATGGAGCGCCAGAGTAGCAGCAAGGCCTGGTACGTGGGCAACTTTGGTGGTTCTTTCGGTGGCAGTGGTGGTAGGTCGGCATTCAGGGGAGCGTCATCAGGACCATCCCAATCATTCGCCTAGTCTTCAATGGGTGCACAATCATCTGGACCCAGTCAGGGCAACATGGGACCCCACCAGCAGGGTCAGCCCGACAAAAGGTTTCAGCAGCAGAGGCTTCCATGCACTAAGTATGGGAGGATGCACTTTGGGTCCTGTTTCATGGACCTACCAGTATGCTATGGGTGTGGTTTGAGGGGTCACATTCAGAGAGATTGCCGCTTATCCCACCGAAATATTGGTAGAGGTGCGGCACAACCAGCTAATTCTGCAGCTACTACATCCACAACACCTCTAGCTCGAGGCACCCCAGCACCCGTAGGGCGTGGTATAGCTAGGGGTGGTGCAAAGAATTTGGGAGGACCCAGCAGATTTTATGCTATGCGGAGACGTCGGGAATCAGAGGCTTCTCTAGATGTTGTCATAGGTATATTGACTGTCCAATCTCATGATGTATATACTCTTATTGATCCCGGTTCCACTTTGTTATATGTGACACCTTATGTTGCTATGGAATTTGGGATAGAACCAGAACAACTTTATGAGTCGTTCTTTGTATCTACTCCGGTTAGTGAGTCTATTTTGGCCATGCGGGTTTATAAGGATTGTGTTGTCACATTGCACGATCGAGACACCGTGACCGATCTTATTGAATTGAGAATAATCGATTTTGATGTGATAATGGGGATGGATTGGCTTTATTCATATTTTTCCAAGCTTGATTGCCGAACCAGAACTGTTAGGTTCGAATTTCCAAATGAGCCAGTTATTGAGTGGAAGGGTGATGATGTGGTGCCAAAGGGTAGGTTTATTTCCTACCTTAAGGCTACAAAGATGATCAACAAGGGATGTATTTACCATTTGGTCCGGGTTACGGACACCGATGCTGAGGCACCTACACATGAGTCTGTGCCTGTTGTGAATGAATTTCCGGGAGTATTTCCGAATGAACTCCCTGGGATCTCACCAGACAGGGAGATTGATTTTGGTATTGATGTAATGCCACACACGCATCCTATATCTATTCCACCCTACAGAATGGCACCAACAGAATTGAAAGAGCTAAAGGAGCAATTGAGAGATTTGTTAGAAAAGGGTTTTATCCAGCCAAGTGTGTCGCCTTGGGGCGCACCGGTCCTTTTTGTAAGAAAGAAAGATGGGTCACTGAGAATGTGTATTGACTATCGGCAACTTAATAAGGTCACAATCAAGAATAAGTACCCACTGCCAAGGATTGATGATTTGTTTGATCAGTTGCAAGGTGCCAGATACTTCTCCAAGATTGATTTAAGATCCGAGTATCACCAATTGAGGATCAGGGAGTAGGATATTCTGAAAACAACTTTTAGAACCAGGTATGGCCATTTTGAATTTCTGGTGATGTCTTTTCGACTAAAAAATGCCCCAGCAACCTTCATGGATCTTATGAATCGCGTTTTCAAGTCATTCCTCGATTCTTTTGTGATAGTATTTATTGGCGATATTCTTGTATATTCACGGAATCGAGAGGACCATGCCGGTCACCTCAGGGCAGTGTTGCAAACTCTATATTAACACCAGTTGTATGCGAAATTTTCGAAATATGAATTTTGGCTCGAGTCTATCACATTCTTGGGTTATGTTGTCTCTGGTGAGGGGATTAAGGTTGATCCTCAGAAAATTGCGGCTGTGAAGAATTTGCCAAGGCCTACAACTCGAACAGAGATTCACAGTTTCTTAGGCTTAGCTGGATATTACAGAAAGTTTGTGGAGGGGGTTTCTACTCTTGCCTCTCCATTGACTAAATTGACGCAGAAGGCAATTAAGTTCCAATGGTCAGATGCTTGTGAAAAGAGTTTCCAGGAATTGAAAGCAAGATTGACTACGATGCCGGTGTTGACTCTACCAGAGGGTATAGATGGACTTGTGGTATATTGTGATGCTTCAAGAATCGGGCTTGGGTGTGTATTAATGCAACATGGGAAGGTGATAACTTATGCTTCTAGGAAACTAAAGAATCATGAGAAGAACTATCCAACACATGATTTAGAACTTGCGGCAGTGGCATTTGCATTGAAAATTTGGCGTCATTACTTATATGGGGTCCATGTTGATATATTCACGGACCATAAGAGCCTTCAATATATTTTCAAGCAGAAAGAATTGAATCTGAGGCAGAGAAGATGGCTTGAGTTACTCAAGGACTACGACATTGATATTCTATATCATCCGGGAAAGGCCAGTGTTATGGCTGATGCTCTTAGTCGGAAATCTATGGGTAGTTTGGCTCACTTGGAGGCATATCAGAGGCCATTAGCCAAGGAAGTTCACCGATTGGCTAGTTTGGGAGTTCGACTCTAGTGAAGGAGGGGTAATTGTGCAAAATAAGGCTGAATCATCGCTTGTTATGGAAGTCAAAGAGAAGCAATACAACGATCCATTGTTGGCGCAGTTGAAAGAGGGGATTCATAAACATAAGACCATGGCCTTTTCTCATGGCATGGATGATGGTACACTAAGGTACCAAGGGCGACTCTGTGTTCCAAATGTGGATGGTCTCCGGGAAAGAATTATGAATGAAGCTCACACTTCTAGGTATTCCGTACACCCAGGTTCTACAAAAATGTATCATGATCTTAAGGAAGTCTATTAGTGGAATGATATAAGAGGAATGTGGCAGATTTTGTGGCAAGATGTCCAAATTGTCAGGAAGTGAAGGCCAAACACCAAAGTCCCGGTGGGTTGGCACAGAACATAGAAATTTCAATGTGGAAGTGGGAAATGATTAATATGGACTTTGTGGTAGGATTACCGCGCACTCCGTGCAAGTTTGACTCAATTTGGATGATTGTAGATCGACTAACGAAATCAACACATTTTTTGCCAGTTAAGTCTACCGATACAGTGGAGCAGTATGCTCAGTTGTATATCAAAGAAATAGTCAGGTTGCATGGCACCCCAGTTTTCATCATTTTTGACCGGGGAGCACAATTCACTGCTAATGTTTGGAAGATATTTCAGCAAGTTTTGGGTAGTCAGGTGAATCTTAGTACAACCTTTCACCCTCAGACTGACGGGTAGGCAGAACGGACTATTCAGACGCTTGAGGATATGTTGCACTCTTATGTTATAGACTTCAAAAGTAGCTAGGATGATCATTTACCACTCATAGAATTTGCATATAACAATAGCTATCATGCTAGCATTCAAATGGCACCGTTCGAGGCTTTATATGGTAGGAGATGTAGATCTCCCATTGGGTGGTTCGAAATTGGGGAATCAGATTTGATAGGGCCAGACCTTGTGCATTAGGCTATGGAAAAAGTTAAAATCATTAAAGAGCGGTTGAATATTGCTCAGAGTCATCAAAAATCCTATTCGGATGTTCGTCATAGAGATTTGGAGTTCCAAGAAGATGATTGGGTATTCTTGAAAGTTTCCCCCACGAAGGGTGTAATGCGATTTGGTAAGAAACAAAAATTGAGTCCTAGGTATGTCGCACCGTACAAAATCATTCAGAGGATCGGTGAGGTGGCGTACAAGCTTGAGCTACCACCTGAGATGTCATTAGTACACCTGGTGTTTCATGTGTCTATGTTAAAGAAAGTAGTTGGAGACCCGACACTCATTGTTCCGGTTGAGACTATTGAGGTAAATGAGAAATTGACTTACGAAGAGATTCTGGTTTCTATTATTGATCGGCAGTCCGAAAATTGAGAAATAAAGAAATTGCATCCGTAAAAGTGATATGGCGAAACCAACAGGTTGAAGAGGCTACTTGGGAGGCCGAGGAAGAAATGAAGAAAAAGTATCCTTATTTGTTTGAATAGCCATGTATTTATAAAATTGTGATCTATGAAAAATATTCTAAGAGTTGCTTTCTATGAATTTTGTATCATTTGTACAATTGGCGTTAAGGGTGTTCCTTTTTCCGAAAATATATTGCTTGTGAGACCACAGTTGGTGTTATTTTATATTATGTTACGTCGTTGGATTATGTATATGTTGTTAGGATGTGTTTCTGGGGCCCTCTGACAGGTGGATAGGCCTAGTTATAAGGGAAACTCTAGCGAAATTTTTGGAAATTTAGGGAGTTAGTCAAAATTGGGGTTGCTGGTGTGTGGTATGAAAACTGAGTTGCTTAAGATGCTAATAACAGGTTTTGACCCTCATTCGAGGACTAATGATCCTAAGTGGGGGAGAATGTAAGGCCCCGTAGAATTTTGCAAAAGAAAATAATGTTTCGTGGCGCCGAATTGGTTTTACGTGTTGAGGATTATAGAAATTCTTCGCGGTGAGCTTGCTCGCCGTGGCTCGAACTTTTTGGGTTGAACAATGCATCGGAAAGTAAAGGAAAATTTTTGGCAGAAAAGTGCATTTCTGCGGTCCATTATACGATCGCAGAATCACTCTGCGGATCGCATAATGGCCGCAGAGTGAGGCAGTTAATTGGGTCAGTTGGAAGCAATTATGCGGTCGACTATGCGACCACATAACTGTTATGCGGTGCACTATGCGAGCACAGAACAGTTACGCGGATCGCATAATGACCGTAGACTCAGGCAGATTTTTGGTCATTTTGGACACCAATTATGCGACCGATATGCGGTCCGCATAACCATTATGCGGTCGTATATGCAACCGCAGAACCTGTTCTGGAACTTTATTTTTGGGATTTTTAAAACTCGACCCTACTTCGTTAAATACACATTTTGAGCCATTTTTGAGAGATAATCTGATATTTTAGAGTGAGAGAGAGTGCCCTAGAGTGAGAAGGTATTCTTCAATAATTGTTATTCAATTCTTGCTCAAGTTTTGGAAGATTAAGAAGGCAAGCTCACTAGGTCTTCATCCTAGAGGTAAGATTCTAGACCCTAAACCCTAATTTCGAAATCATCTAAAAATGCATAATTAGCAAGATAAGTTTAGGGCATGAGAGTTAATTATTTTACATGCATGTGATATCAAGGGGTGTAGGAAGATTGTTGAACAAAGCATGGTAAAGATTAGGTGGTGGGATGATGGAATCCTCCATAAAAGGACCTTGAAACCTTGTGCACACCTAGTGTGTGATAAAATGCTCAAATGAGCTAGAACCATGAACATCTTCCTAATTTTGGTTCAATTTGTTATATTTCTACAATAGATTAAAGTTGCTAAGAATTCCGGACATTTAGAGTGTAAGGAAGCTCAAGTGAGGTATGTTGGCTAAACTTTTCTTTAAGAATTGGAATTCCAAATATCCTTGTAAGTTCCGAGATGTTGATTATAAAGGGAGTATTCCGATAAGTTTTGTGATGATAATATATGTTCAATTCGTGTTTCAAATGCTCTTATCATATTGTATTATAAAATTGAGGATGTGTCCCAAACTATGGATTTTGTATCCACATGTTATAATTTCTAGTCGTGATTTATGTGAACGTTATTATGCCAAGTTGTGTAGAGATTGTGATTGTGATACACCTACACCCGCATACATTGGGGTGAGGTGGCATGACCGCTTTGTGTGGGGATTATGGTATAGAGATTGTGATTGTGATACATCTCTACCCGCATATATATTAGGGTAAGGCGGCATGACTACTTTTGTCACGCCCCGAACTTGAGGAGCACGACTGGCGCTCAACCGAGTGAACCCAGTCGAGCAAGCCTATGTTACATCAACCTCTCATCATAACTTATGCTTGATTTATCAAAACATAATTAAATCATGACTTTCATATTTGAATGCAATTGGCTCAATGTCCTAATTGTTTTTTTCTTTTCTTTTCTTTTTCTCTCGTGATGGGTACATAACTTCATAAATATTTGTGAACATAATTACATGACGAAACTCAAAAACTTAAGTACATGACCCACAGTGTACATGGAGCTTCTATGACAATAGATACCTAAGTACATAAAACCAATTAGACTCAAATGCCCATTGGAATTGTAGCGGGCTCACCATAATCTGCTGCGCAGAAGATCCTTATCAAAGATCCATATCATCCTGTAGAAGTATACCTGTATCCATTAAAAGATGCAGCGCCCCCGGCAAAAGGGACGTTAGTACTGTCGAATAACACTAGTATGTATAGCTAAAAATCCTCTTTCAAAATAGAATGCCAATATGATCTATACGTGGAACACATAATATATAGTAATTGAAACAACATGTACAAACAAGGCCAATGAAAATGGCACGTAATGCCTGCGTTAACAATACGTCTCACTAGACCGTCCATATCCCTCTCTTATCTTGTACCTATACATTTCATAGACCGTTCATAGAATTCACATTTACCATATAATACACCTGTGTGTTTCATAGATCATTCACAGTGTTTACTTACACAATACACCTGTACATTTCATAGACCATTCACAGGATTACATATACCATACAAATACACATGTGTGTTTCGTAGACCGTTCACAGTGTTTACTTACATAATACACATGTGCGTTTCATAGACCATTCACATGATTACATATACAATACAAATACACCTGTGTGTTTCATAGACCGTTCACAGTGTTTACTTACATAATACACCTGTGCGTTTCATAACACAATATACCTATGTGTTTCATAGACCGTCCATAGGGTTTCATAACACAATATACCTATGCGTTTCATAGACCATCCATAGGGTTTCATAACCCAATATACCTACACGTTTCATAAACCGTCGATAGAGTTTTATAACAAGATATACCTATGCGTTTCATAGACCGTCCATAGGATTTCATAACACAATATACCTATGTGTTTCATAGACCGTTCATAGGATTTCATATACAATGCAAATACACCTGTGCATTTCATAGACCGTTCACAGCGATTTCATAACATGATATACCTATGCGTTTCATAGACCGTCCACAGGATTTCATAACGCAATATACCTATGCGTTTCATAAAACGTCCATAGGGTTTCATAACAAGATATACCTATGCGTTTCATAGACCGTCCATAGGATTTCATAATACAATATACCTATGCGTTTCACATACCGTCCATAGAATTTCATAACAAGATATACCTATGCGTTTCATAGACCGTCCATAGGATTTCATAACACAATATACCTATGTGTTTCATAGACCGTCCATAGGATTTCATAACAAGATATACCTATGTGTTTCATAGATCGTCCATAGGGTTCATAACACATCATTATGCATATAACCATGTATAAACTCAAAGCGACATGATTAACATTACTTTTAAGATCGTAAGTTCCCGGATCATTGAGACACTTCATGTTCATGCTCATTATGGATAAACATCGCTCATTACATTAGTACATGTATGGTGAATCAATAAGCCAATTTTAATCGCACATGGCCCAAATTCGTTTTCATAAGATTTATCATCATTTAGCATAGGACATCTCTCTTCCACCTCATATATACCCTCTTATCAACTTATGGTCATTAGCTATGTTCATGATTCTTGGGGACTTAACATCGAAGTCATTTACATTAATTATTTTAGTAGCATACATACTATGATAGAAACAATAGAGACATACAACACCTCATAATTCTCATTATGGGCAAACGACAACCTTTCATGTTCATACCATCACGTATTGTACTTGCCATAGGTGATCATAGGACATCAACAACATTTAAAATATTTAGGAACGCTATAGCCTCTCCTCATGAGGGTGTAAGAGCTTATAACACATTGGGAACATAAGTACAAATACATTCAACTACTTACAATATCATTATTTCATTGGCTCCCTTGGCCATACATATTCTTATTCATTCATGGCACTGTGGCCGTATATCATATTCTACACTTTCATTTCCTCCCTTTCATAGATCATCATCATAATTATCAACAAGTAGAATATTTCGGAATTCATAACTTTAAGTTCATTAGTAATGAAGGCTTTAAACACAATAGATGTCTTTCCAATAAATGGAGTAAAATGAATGGCAATCGAAGCACAAGTTAAGATCATACACAATTTCCACTCATGAATATGTAAGAACACAAAACACATTGAAAAATACTTACAAAGCATAGCATTAGCTAAAACAGCCATATTTGGGCATCACTTGAGTTCATAAGCTTTTAGCTAATTATGTTATCGAAGTCAATTTTGGAATAGTGGAGTCAAAGCTCGTTTTATAATCTTTCTCACATTATTTTATTTCATTGGCACCATTGGCCACAATTATAAAATCATTCTTGGAATGTTGGCCGTATTTAGTATTTCATGCTCACCTTTTTACTTTCAAACATCAACATCATCATCACCAATAACAACAATTCAAATTAAGGTGTGTAGTACACATGTGAGCAATTAAAAGTCTAAGGCACATAGAGATATTTCACAAAATTTGGCATAATAGCCTTCGTTTGAACTCGATACATTATTAAAGCACAGCCCATACTTGAACACATCTTCAATTGGCAACATAACATGAATAAAGCATTTAGGATACTTATTGAACATATATCTTTCAACACAAAGTTACTCGGAACATATGTCTTTCAACACAAACTTACTCGGGACATATATCTTTCAACACAAGCCACTTGGGTCTTAAATAATTTAGATTAACATCGTGAGATTCAATTCTAAGAGAAGAGTTCAGCCAATATACCTTGCTTTGAGATTTCCTTAAATTACTACAACGTTCCGGAAATTCTAGCAATCCCAATCTATTTTGAGACATAACAAAAATTGAACCATTATTAGGAAGATATTCATGATCTCAGCTCATTTGAGCATTTTATCAAACACTAGGTGTGCAAATCTAACTACAAGGTTCTTCTACAAGATTTCCTTCACTCCACAACCCAATATTTACTATTTGAGCTCAACAATCTTCCCACAAACCTTATTAGTACAAGCATGTATAAATAATGCTCTTATACCCAAGAATCATACTCCAAATCAACCATCTTTTATCCAAATTCAAAATTGAAGATTAGGGGATTGAATCTTACCTCTTAGATGAAGAACTTGTGAGATTTCCTTGTTAAGCTTCCAAGATTTGAGCAAGACTTGATGAATCATTAGCCTAGGATTTCCTCTCTCTCTAAAACACTCTCCCTTCTCTCTAAAAATATCAGATTTTTGGCCAAAATAACTTAACCCCTCTCTATTCCTAGCCTTGGGGTTATTTAATGAGTTCCCACGTGCATGGCCGCGGATTTGGCCGCACATTGGCCGCGGATTTGAGGCAGAAACCCTCAAATATGCGCGGCCGCGGATTTGGCCGCGCATCTGGTCGCGCATATGATGCATGTCCAGTAAGACAGCCATAACTTTCTGTATACATATCCAAATGACAAACGGTTTGATGAGTTGGAAACTAAATTCAAAGGGCTTTAATTTGATGGGCTATACGCCACATACGTCATTATATTGAGGGAGTTCTATTCATTTGAATTTGGGTCTTATGCCAATTGAAATATCCTTTCCACTTAATGTGTCCAACTTGTTCCACACAAGTTCTTGCCATTCCCAAAACTCCTTAGTATGTTCCAACACACCTTAAGCATATATTATCAATTCAACATGATGTGGCTCTATCCCATAGGTCTCCTTTAATACTCAAATACGTTATTCCCAAATACCGTAGGTGCACTTTAAAAACTTAAATCATTAGGAATTTCTACGGGGCATTAGAGCTTTGTGTAGGGATTATGGTATTGTGGGACTGCACCTCCTCCCGCTTACATTGGGGTGAGGCGGTACGACCGCTTTATCTATAGTTTTGGTATTATTGTGGCACCACCACCCGCATACATTGGGGTGAGGCGGCATAGCCGCTTTGTGTTGGTATTGGTATCGTTGATGCATTTCCACCCGCATACATTGGGGGGTGAGGTGGCATAGCCGCTCTGTGTATGTTATTGGTACTGTGGTTATACATCCACCCGCATATATTGGGGTGAGGCGGCAGGGCCGCTTGATTAGAGTTGTGGTATTGTTCGGACACTTCCACCTGCATACATCGGGTGAGGCGGCGGGGCCGCTTTGTGTGAAGATGGTTACAGAGGATCTCATCTTAAATCCTATAAATGTTATTTATAGCTTTTAATAAGCTTGCTATGATTTAAACGGTTATCTATATTATTCTATTGCTGCACTGGTTCATCATATTCATCTTGTGTTTCTGAATTCTTAAATTAGTGTTTAGTTTTCATACTAGTACTGTTCGACGGTACTAACGTCCCTTTTGCCAGGGGCGCTGCATCTTTTAAATGGATGCAGGTGGTTCCACAGCAGGAGATATTAATCAGTGATAGCAGTACACCTTCTTTCTATCTGACTTGGTGAGCCCCATTTCATCCCGGGGTCATGTATCTTTTGTTCTTTATGTATTTTGTTTGAGGTATAGCCGGGGCCTTGTTGCCGGCATTAGCATTGTACTCATCTTTATCTATAGAGGCTCCGTAGACATAGTGTGGGTTGTGTATTGGTGCTGGGAAAGACAAAATATGTTATGTTGTGGTTGTATTACTTGTCCATTGAGACTTTAAAAATGATGAAGCTATTGAAAATGAATAGGTATTGTAGACGTGAACACCATTTCGTCTAATTAATGAAAATATGTATTATCTCCATTTGTGGATGAGTTTGGGTAGAATGAAATGTAACAGGCTTGCTCGGTTGGGTTTACTCGGTTGAGCGCCGGTCGCGTTCTTCGGTTCTGGGGCGTGACAAGAATTACGAATTTAGCACCAAATCAAATGAAATTCTCAAGAACACTTTGAAATTCCTATCTTCTCAACTGGACGTCCGAATCACGTTAAATCAACTTTGTTTCTCACCGAATTTCACAGACAAGTCTTGAATTTCATAATGAACCTGTACCAGGCTCTGGAACCAGAATACGGACCCGGTACTAACAATGCCAAACATCTACAAATTCTTAAAAATAATTAATTTTCAAACTTTTAATTTTCATCAAAAAATCATAACTCGAACTAGGGACCTCCGAATTCGATTCCGGGCATACGCCCAGGTCCCATAATTCGATACGAACCCATCGGGATCATCCAAACATGGATCCGGTCCTGTTTACCAAAAATGTTGACCGAAGTCAACTAAAATTAATTTTTAAGGTAAAAATTCTTATTTTCATCAATTTTCAACATAAAAGTCTTACGAAAATACGCTCGGACTGTGCAAATAAATCGAGAAAGGTAAAGATGAGATTTTTAGGGCTTAAGAGCGTAGAATCGAGTTCTAAAACATAAGATGACCTTTTGGGTCATCACACACACACACATAGATATATATATATATATATATATATATATATATATATATATATATATATATATATATATGTGTGTGTGTGTGTGTTTGACCATTCTGACCAATAATACTTACCTATTTCGGTCGGTAACTTATTTAAAAACAAAATGTGATCTTTTATATATATATATATATATATGTGTGTGTGTGTGTGTGTGTGTGTGTGTGTGATGACCCAAAATGTCATCTTTAAATTTAATAAGTAATTATGTGTTCTAAGACCTTGAAAAGTATCATTTATCATTCATCGACTTGCGTGCGCAATCCGTACAAGTTTTCGGAAAGTTTTCATGTGAATAATGGATTAAAATGTAAAATTGAGCTTTAAAACTCAACTGAGTTGACTTTGGTCAACATTTTTAGCAAACAGACCCGGATCGGTATTTTGTCAGTTCTGGTAGCTCCGTATCGTGATTTGGGACTAGGGCGTATGCCCGGAATTTAATTTGGAGGTTCCTAGCTCAAGTTATGACCATTTAACGGAACTGGCAATTTAAAGACTAAAGACTTCCAAGTTTGACCACGGGGTTGACTTTTTGATATCGGAGCCGGAATCTAATTCTGAAAATTTGAATAGCTCCGTTATATCATTTAGGACTTGTGTGCTAAATTTAAAGTCATTCCGGATTCATTTATTATATTTTGGGACAAGATTTGCAAATGGAAAAGTTTAAAACTCAAAGTTCGAATCGGGGTGTGAATTGTAATTTCAGCGTTGTTTGACGTGATTTTTGACCCCGAGTAAGTCCGTATTATGTTACGGGACTTGTTGGTATATTAGGACGGGGTCCCAAGTACCTCGAGTGTGACTCGAATCGAAATTGGAACAAGAATTGAACTTAAGAAAAAATATGAAATTTGGCCTTCTCGTGTAAACGCACCTGCGTATTTTTGACCACATGTGCAAGCTCGCAGAAGCGAGCCTTCGATCGCAGATATGCCCGGGCGTGGCTAGGCAAAATTTCGCAGGTGCGGAAACCTGCACCGCACCCGCGCGTCCGCAGAAGCGGACAAAATAATCTCAGAAGCGGAGGCCAGCGCAGGTGCGCATTTTTCCTCTGCAGGTGCGAGGCCTCGCCTGGCAGCCCCATTTCGCAGATGCCAGATTTTTCTTGCAGATGCGAGCTCGCATGTGCGATTCCAGGCATCGCAGATGCGGAAATGCCTGGGCAGTGTATATATCGAAGAGTCCGACATTTTTACTCATTTTGGTCATTTTGAGCTCGGTTAAGGCGAATATTTGGGCGATTTTTACGGGAAACATTGGGGTAAGTGTTCCTTATCCTATATTGATTATATTTCATGATTCCATACTCATTTATATCATGAATTCGTGAATTTATGAAAGAAAAATCAGATTTTTCAAAAATCTTCCAAAAACGAAAAATTTAGATATGAAGGTCCATTTGACATCGGAATTGGATAATTTTTGTATGGTTGAACTCGTAGCAGAACGGGCGTTCGAATTTCGCGAGTTTTTCCAGGATTTGAGACATGGGTCCCACTGTCAAATATTTTAATGATTTTTAGATTTTCATCCGGAAAATTTGTAAATTCATATGGAATTAATTCCTATGATTAGTATTGAATATATCGAATTGTTTGTGAATAGATTTGAAGCTTTCGGAGACAAATTTAAAAGGAAAAGTTGTGGTTGAGTAATTGATTGGAATTTGCAAAGCGAGGTAAGTGTCGTGGTTAACCTTGCCTTGAGGGAATAGAACCCTCAAATTATTTGTTATGTGAATTGCATGTGAACGGCGTATAGGCGAGGTGACTAGTGTCTATACGTCGTCAAATTAATTGTTTGCCTGCTTACTTGAAAAATCATAAATTATTTTAAATCATGAATTAATTATTATAATAATTGTTTCTCTCCTATTCTCTGTCAAATATTAATTTTTGAATTCCTGCATTAATTGTTACATGCTATTTGAATTATGTGCCTTAATTGTTATTTGACATTTAGCATATTAAATATTAAACTGCATATTTTCTCTCTGATTTCCATAATAATTTGCTATTTGCCTTAGTTTGTTTCATAATTAAATCATAATTATTGTATGCTTGTTGTCTTATAATTTTATATTAATTGTTGTATTTTTTGGAGAAATTTCTTCTATAAGAATTGGTAAATGAATATGTTGGAGGAGCGGGTTGCACGCCGCAACAAAATTAATTATAATGAATATATTGGAGGATCGGGTTGCACGCCGCAACAGACTTATTAAAAGTCCATATTAGAGGATCGGGTTGCAAGCCGCAACAGACTTATTAAAAGTCCATATTGGAGGATCGGGTAGCATGCCGTAACAGACTTATTTAAAAGTCGACATACATATATATATATATATATATATATACTGGGGGATCGGGTTGCACGCCGCAACAGACTTGATTAAAATAAATATATTGGAGGAGCGGGTTGCACGCCGCAATAGAACCGAGTGTGAATATATTGTGAGAGCGGGTTGCACGCTGCAACAGAATTGAATGTGAATATATTATGAGAGCGGGTTGCACGCTGCAACAAAATTGATGAAAATGATAATTGGTTATGACTGCTGAGTTGGCTTCAATTATTATAAATGAGACTGATTTATTTTTTTTATTGTTGTTGTTACTAATATTGCATACAGGTAATGTAAGTGACCCGCCTTAGCCTCGTCACTACTTCATCGAGGTTAAGCTCAGCACTTACCAGTACATAGGGTCAGTTGTACTGATACTATACTCTGCACTTCTTGTGCAGATTTCGGAGTTGGTTCCAGCGGCGTGCCATAGACTTGCTCGGATTTCAGCTACTCAGAGGAGACAACTTTATTTTATTCAGACTTTTAATTGTATTTATTCTAGAAGCTCATGCACTTGTGATACCAATTCTGGGATGGTATTTAGATACCGTTATTTTTATGGATTATTCATTATATTTTAGACTTTACTTCCGCATTTGTTCTTTTTTACTAACAAATTTAAAAATCATTTTAAAAATGGATAATATTATTCTAACGTTGGCTTGCCTAACAAGTGAAATGTTAGGCACCATCACGGTCCGAAGGAGAAATATTTCGGGTCGTGACAATATGTGTGTGTATATATATATATATATATATATATATATATATATATATATATATATATATATATATATATACGTTGGCTTGCCTAACAAGTAAACTGTTAGGCACCATCACGGTCCGAAGGAGGAAATTTTGAGTCGTGGCAATGTGTGTGTGTGTATGTATGTGTGTGTGTATATATATATATATATATATATATATATATATATATATATATATATATTCTCCAATCGTGTAATTTGATCGAGTATATGTTGTTGTGTATATATATGTGTGTTTGACCATTTTGACCAATAATACCGACCGATTTCGATCGGTAACTTATTTAAAAATAAAATATAATTTGTTTGACTGATATATATATATATATATATATATATATATATATATATATATGTGTGTGTGTGTGTGTGTGTGTGTGTGTGTGTGTGTATGATTTATTTAATTACTTTTATATGGACACTACACACACACACACACACACACACACATATATATATATATATATATATATATATATATGTGTGTGTGTGTGTGTGTGTGTGTGTGTAGTGTCCATATAAAAGTAATTAAATAAATCATACACACACACACACACACACACACATATATGATTTATGTGTGTGTGTGTGTGTATGATTTATTTAATTACTTTTATATGGACACTACACACACACACACACACATATATATATATATATATATATATATATATATATATATATATATATATATATATATATATATATATATATATATATATATATATATATGTGTGTGTGTGTGTGTGTGTGTGTGTTTGACCATTTTGACCAATAATACCGACCGATTTCGGTCGATAACTTATTTTAAAAGAAAATGTGATTTGTTTATATATATATATATATATATATATATCACTTCTTTCTTATTCTGTCGTGCGATTTTATTCTATCATGGATGATTGAACCATTCTACTCTTATTCTCTCGTAGATGGTGAGAACACGTAATACCTCTACCGATGGTCAGGGACCAGAACCCCCGGTGGCAACTATGGCCAGGGGTAGAGGTCGAGGCCGAGGTCGTGCTAGAGGCCGAGGTAGAGCTCAGTCCAGAGCTCGAGCAGCTGCACCTGTTGAAGAACCTTAGGTGGACCTTCAGGAGGAGGTTCCAGTTCAGAATGTACCAGTTGGACCAGTTTAAATCCCGGAAGGATTCATAACCACTCCAGTACTTCAGGACGCTCTAGTCCATTTGGTAAGTCTTATGGAGTGCGTGGCATAGAATGGTACATTTCCAGTGGCACCAGCCGTCTCACAGGCTAGGGGAGGAGCATAAACTCCCACTACTCCCGCTCCGGAGCAGATGGCTCCCTAGAATCAGGCTCCAGCAGCCCCGCCAGTTGGGGTAGTTCAGCCAGTTGCTGCGGCACAGACCGGTGATAGGCCCGCCATGTCTTTTGAGGCCTTATTGAGACTGGATAAGTTTACTAAGCTCTTTCCAGTTCACTTCAGTGGTACAACTTCTGAGGACCCACATGATTATCTTGAACGCTGTCATGAGGTGCTGCGGAACATGGGTATAGTTGAGACCAATGGGGTCGATTTTGCTGTATTTCAGATGACGGGTTCCGCCAAGAGGTGGTGGAGTGAGAGATTATATATTGACCTGACCAGTCGGATCGCCTGTACTTACATGGGAGCAGTTCTCTCAGCTATTTCTGGAAAAGTTCCTCCCTATCACACTGAGAGAGGAGTTGCGCAAGCAATTTGAGCGTCTACAGCAGGGCAATATGATTGTTACTTAGTATGAGTCCCATTTTGTGGATTTGGCCCGTCATGCTCTCCTTTTACTACCTACGGAAGGAGAGAGTGTGAGGAGGTTTATTGAGGGACTCACTCACCCTATCAGACTTCAGATGGCCAAGGAGATCGAAAGTGAGATTTCTTTTCAGGCAGCTGCTAATGTCGCAAGGAGGATCGAGATGGTTCTTGCACAGGAGAGAGGGCAGAGGTCCGATAAGGGGCCTCGTCAGTTCGGTGGTTTCAGTGGTGCCTCGTCTGGAGGCAGTGGTAATTTTAGTAGGGGTCATCCTCCCAGACCGTTTCATTCAGCACTTCATGCATCTCCCGGTGCTTCAGGGAGTCACGGTCCTATTATGCATTATGCTAGGCAGCCAGCATTTAGTGCACATTCAGCTCCTATCAGTGCACCACTACTCCAGAGTTACCACAGTGGTTATCCGGCCCATCTGGGTCAGCTTCAGCTTCAGCTTCAGCAGCCACAACATCAGGGTGGGTGTTATGAGTGTGGAAACATTGGTCACATCAGGAGGTATTGCCCTAGATTGGCGAGTAACAGATCTCGACAAGATTCTCGTTCCATCATACCGGCACCGGTTGCTTCACTACCTGCTCAGCCAGCTAGAGGTAGGGGTCAGGCAGCTAGAGGGGGAGGTCAGGCCATTAGAGGTGGAGTTCATGCCATTAGAGGAGGAGGTCAGACCGTAAGAGGTGGAGGCCATCTAGTTAGAGGCCGTTCCAGAGACGCAGTTTAGAGTGGTGGGGCCCAGCCCTGATTTTATGCTTTTCCAGCTAGGCCTGAGGCCGATTCATCTGATGATGTGATAACAGGTATTATTCCAGTTTGCCATAGAGATGCTTCAGTTCTATTTGTTCCAGGATCTACTTATTCCTATGTGTCCTCCTATTTTGCTTCATACTTGGTTGTGCCTTGTGATTCTCTGAGTGCTTCTATGTGTGTATCTACACTGGTGGGAGACTCTGTTATAGTAGATCATGTCTATCGTTCGTGTGTGATTACTATTGGTAATCTTGAGACTAGTGTGAATCTTCTACTTCTTGATATGGTAGATTTTGATGTCATCTTGGGTATGGATTGGCTGTCACCTTATCATGCTATATTGGATTGTGATGCCAAGACAATGACTCTAGCCATGCTAGGGTTACCTCGGTTAGAGTGGAAAGGAACTCCTGGTCATTCTGCCAGCAGGGTTATTTCTTATGTGAAAGCTCGGCGTATGGTAGAGAAAGGGTGCCTAGCCTATTTGGCTTATATTCGCGATCCCAGTGCGGATGCCCCTTCTATGGACTCAGTACCAGTTATTCATGAATTTCCAGAAGTATTTCCTGCAGATTTGCCGGGGATGGCACCCGACAGAGATATTGACTTCTGTATTGATTTGGCTTCGGGCACTCAGCCCATTTCTATTCCACCATACCGTATGGCCCCGCCGGAGTTGAAAGAATTGAAAGAGCAGTTACAAGACTTGCTTGATCAGGGATTCATTAGACCCAGTGTCTCGCCCTAGGGTGCACCAGTATTATTTGTAAAGAAGAAAGATGGCTTTATGCGGATGTGTATAGATTATCGGCAGTTGAACAAAGCCACTATCAATAACAAATATCTGCTGTCAAGAATTGATGCCTTATTTGATCAGCTTTAGGGTGCCAAGGTATTTTCGAAGATCGATTTGAGGTCTTGTTACCATCAATTGAAGATTAGGGCATCTGATGTTCCTAAAACAGCTTTTCAAACTCGGTATGGGCATTACGAATTCCTAGTGATGTCATTTGGGTTGACAAATGTCCCAGCATCATTTATGGATTTGATAAATCGGGTGTTCAAGCCTTATTTGGATTCTTTTGTGGTTGTATTCACTGATGATATCTTGATTTACTCCAGCATTCGAGAGGAACATGAGCAGCATCTTCGAAGTGTGCTTCACACCTTGAAGAATAATTAGTTATATGCCAAGTTTTCAAAATATGAGTTTTGGTTAGACTCAATTGCCTTTTTGGGCATGTTGTATTGGCAGAAGGCATTAAGGTGGATCCTAAGAAGATTGAGGTTGTTCAGAATTCGCCTAGATCTACTTAAGTTACAGAGATCCGGAATTTCTTGGGTTTAGAAGGTTATTATCGTCGGTTCGTGGAAGGGTTTTCATCTATAGCAAGCCCATTGACCAGATTGACCCAGAAAGGTGTCCCATTCAAATGGTCAGACGAGTGTGAGTTCAGCTTTCAGAAGCTCAAGACCACTTTGACTACGGCGCCAGTGTTGGTATTACCCACAGGTTCAGGATCGTATACAGTATATTGTGACGTATCTCACATTGAGCTTGGTGCAGTATTAATGCAAGATGGCAAGGTAATTGCATATGCATCGCGGCAGTTGAAAGTTCACGAGAAGAATTATCCTGTTCATGACTTAAGAATTGGCAGTCATTGTTCATGCGTTGAAGATTTGGAGGCATTACCTCTACGGTGTCTCGTGTGAGGTATTTACTGATCATCGTAGCCTTCAATATCTGTTCAAACAAAAAGATCTTAATTTGAGGCAGAGAAGATGGTTGGAGTTGTTGAAAGACTATGATATCACCATTTTGTATCACCCCGGAAAGGCCAATGTGGTGGCCGATGCTTTGAGTAGAAAGGCTGTGAGTATGGGCAGTCTTGCGTATATTCCGGTTGGTGAGAGGCAATTAGCTGCAGATGTTCAGACTTTGGCTAATCAGTTTATGAGGCCAGATGTTTCAGAACCCAGTCGGGTTCTAGCTTGCACAGTCGCTCGGACTTCTTTATATGAGCGCATCAGAGAGAGGCAATATGATGATCCTCATTTACTTGTCCTTAAGGACACGGTGCGGCACGGTGATGCCAAACAGGTTGCCATGGGGAAAAATGGGGTTCTGCGAATGCAGGGTCGTATTTGTGTGCCTAATATGGACGGGCTTTGTGAATTAATTCTTGAAGAAGCACACAGTTCCAGGTATTCTATTCATCCATGTACCGCCAAAATGTATCAAGATTTGCGGCAACATTATTAGTGAAGGAGAATGAAAAAGGATATAGTTGCATATGTAGCTCGGTGTCTGAATTGTCAGCAAGTTAAGTACGAGCATCAGAGACCTGGTGGTTTGCTTCAGAAGTTAGAAATTCCTGAGTGGAAGTGGGAGCGTATCACTATAGATTTTGTTGTTCGGCTCCCACAGACTCAGAGAAAATTTGACACAGTTTGGGTCATTGTGGACAGGTTGACCAAGTGAGCACATTTCATTCCAGTGGCAGTTACCTATTCTTCAGAGAGGTTAGCTAAAATTTACATTCGTGAGATTGTCCGTCTTCACGGTGTGCCCGTGTCTATTATTTCAGATCGAGGTACGCAGTTTACCTCACATTTCTGGAGGGCTGTACAGCGTGAGTTAGGCACGCGGGTGGAGTTGAGTACAACATTTCATCCATAGACAGACGAACAGTCAGAGCGCACTATTCAAATATTGGAAGATATGCTCCGCGCTTGTGTTATAGACTTTGGAGGTTCTTGGGATCATTTTTTGTCACTTGCGGAGTTTGCTTATAATAATAGCTACCAATCGAGCATTCAGATGGCTCTATATTAGGCATTATACGGAAGGCGATGCCGATCGCCAGTTGGTTAGTTTGAACCGGGAGAGGCTCAGTTGTTGGGTACCGATTTGGTATGGGATGCCTTGAATAAGGTCAAGATTATTCAGGATCGACTTCGCATAGCTCAGTCTAGGCAAAAGAGTTATGCCAACCGAAAAGTTCGTGATATTGCAATCATGATTGGAGAAAGAATATTGCTCCAGATTTCACCTATGAAAGGTGTAATGAGGTGCGGAAAGAAGGGCAAGTTGAGCCCTAGGTATATCGGACCATTTATAATTCTTGAAAGGGTGGGTGAAGTAGCCTACATGCTTGCATTACCACCTAGTTTATCAGCGGTTCATCCGGTGTTCCATGTGTCTATGATCCGGAAATATCATGGTGATCCATCCCATGGACAAAGATTTGACTTACGAAGAGGAGTCGATGGCTATTCTAGCCCGGCAGGTCTGACAGTTGAGGTCTAAGAGTTATCCTTCAGTTCGGGTGTAATGGAGAGGTCAGCTGGTAGAGGCATCAACCTGGGAGTCCGAGTCGGACATGCGGAGTAAATATCCACACTTATTCACCAGCTCAGGTACTTGTTTCTAACTCTGTTCGAGGACGAACGTTTGTTTTAGAGGTGGAGAATGTGATGACCCAAAATATCATCTTTAAATTTTATAAGTAATTCTGTATTCTAAGATCTCAAAAAGTACCATTTATCATTCCTCGACTTGCGTGCGCAGTCCGTAAAATTTTCCTAAAAGTTTTCATGTAAAAAATGGATTAAAATGTAAAATAGAGCTTTAAAACTCAATCGAGTTGACTTTGGTCAACATTTTTAGCAAATAGATCCGGATTAGTGTTTTGACAGTTTCAACAGCTCCGTATCGTAATTTGGGACTTGGCCGTATGCCCGGAATTTAATTTGGAGGTTCCTAACTCAAGTTATGACCATTTAACGGAACTAGCAATTTAAAGGCTAAAGACTTCCAAGTTTGACCACGGGGTTGACTTTTTGATATCGGAGCCGGAATCCAATTCTGAAAATTTGAATAGCTCTGTTATATCATTTAGGACTTGTGTGGCAAATTTGAAGTCATTCCGGATTCATTTAATATGTTTTGGCACGAGATTTGCAAATGGAAAAGTTTAAAACTCAAAGTTCGAATCAGGGTGTGAATTGTAATTTTAGCGTTGTTTGACGTAATTTTTTACCCCGAGTAAGTCCGTATTATGTTACGGGTCTTGTTGGTATATTCGGACGGGGTCCCAAGTACCCCGAGTGTGACTCGAATCGAAATCGGAACAAGAATTGAACTTAAGCAAAAATCTGAAATTTGGCCTTTTGGTGTAATCGCACCTGCGGATTTTTGACCGCAGGTGCGAGCTCACAGAAGCGAGCCTTCGATCGCAGATGCGCCCGGGTGTGGCTAGGAAAACGTCCGCAGGTGCGGACACCTGCACGCACCCGCGCATTCGCAGAAGCGGACACAATAATCGCAGAAGCGGAGGTCAGCATAGGTGCGCATTTTTCATCCGCAGGTGCGAGGCCTCGCCTGGCAGCCCCATTTCGCAGATGTGAGATTTTTCTCGCAGATGAGAGCTCGCATGTGCGAGTCCAGGCACCGCAGGTGCGGAAATGCCTGGGCAGTGTATATATCGAAGAGTCTGACATTTTTACTCATTTTGAGCTTGGTTAAGGCAACATTTTAGGCGATTTTTACGGGAAACATTGGGGTAAGTGTTCCTTATCCTATATTGATTATATTTCATGATTCCATACTCGTTTATACCATGAATCCGTAAATTTATGGAAGAAAAATCAGATATTTCAAAAATCTTCCAAAAACGAAAAATTTAGATTTGAAGGTCCATTTTGACATCGGAATTGGATAAATTTTGTATGGTTCAACACGTAGCGGAACATGCATTCGGATTTCGCGAGTTTTTTCGGGATTTGAGATGTGGGTCATACTGTCGAATATTTTAATGAATTTCAGATTTTTATCTGAAAAATTTGTAAATTCATATGGAATTAATTCTTATGATTAGTATTGAATATATCGAAGTGTTTGTGAATAGATTTAAAGCTTTCGGAGACACATTTAAACGGAAAAGCTGTGGTTGAGTAATTAATTAAAATTTACAAAGCGAGGTAAGTGTCGTGGTTAACCTTGACTTGAGGGAATAGAACCCTCAAATTATTTGTTATGTGAATTGCATGTGAACAACGTATAGGCGAGGTGACGAGTGTCTATACGTCGTCAAATTAATTGTTTGCCTGCTTA